>NC_133661.1:191737424-192421513 GCF_037893015.1 Macrotis lagotis
GCTGCAAAAATGATAGCTGACAAGTAAGAAATATGTTCTTAGAACTTTCCCCAAATCTCATTTCCCTAACTAGACCATAAGTGCTTTTTGGGCAAGGGCAAGCGTTATTTTTCGTTGTGTCTTTCATGTCCCATAATATTCTGATGGACAGTATTTATTGAACCCATAATCTATACCTATCTGGTCGAAGTCCAAGGTCAGCATCAGAGAATGAACTTCACAATAACCTTCTGGATTCAGATTATTTTTCCTTTGTATTTGTGGCTCAGATTTTGAGCTTTTCTCTTCTCCTCACAGAAATAACATCCTCCTAACCTAGGCTACTTAGGTAGGATTTGGGAGATTTCAGCTTGTCAGGAGAATAGCAACTCCCAATGCAATCTGCTTGGTGCTGGCAACTCAGATAATGAGTTCTCCAAGGAAATTCTGTGGTTTGGCTTACTGTTCCCAGTCCATTGGGTTACAAGGATTTTTTTTTATTAGTATTCATTTTAAGAGGTATTTGTGTGTAAATTAATACCATGGTTTCCCTACTGAAGTCAAAGTTTCCTCATAAACAGATTCCTAATTTCTTTTTCATTTGATAGAAATTAATGAACTAATGTTAGTATTTGATATATAGTGCAGATCCTAAGACCCTGAAACACCAGTTAATCATTTTTCATGCTAAAGAATGCTTGAGGTAGCATAACAGCATTGTTAATATTTGCATATAATTTGCCCGTGACAGATTAAAAATGTATTTGGTTATTTTCACAAGCAATATTACACAAGTGGGCCTTTCTTGGATTGAATCTATTGAATCATTATCTATTACCTACTTATATAAATAAGACAAAATCTAGAGAAAATTGCCTAGTAAATTTAGAATTCAGAACTTTTCAATTCTGGAAGCAAATGTTAATTATTCCTATCTTTTTCAATATACAACTCCTACCTTTTCCTCTACCTTCTAGACCACTGAGTCTTGATTTACATCCTGTATCTAAACTTTTTGATATGAATTGTTTTCCTCTACTAGAATTTAACACTTTGAGGGAAAGGTCTGTATTACTTTTGCTTTTGCATCACCAGGACTAAATGCAGTGCTGGCACATACTAAGTGTCATACATGTTTTTGTCTTTCTTTATATTCTTGCTTCACAAATATTATCTAATTTTATATAGTTGATACTATTATTATTTCCATTTTTACAGATGAAAAAACTGAGGAAGACAGAGAAATTAAGTGACTTAAGACAGCTACAGGCAAGATTTGAACTCGAGTGTTCCCGACTCTAATACCAGTCACTACACTTCCCACTTCAATACCTAGCTGCATCCCAAGGCCTTTGGTTCTAGTCAAGTTTTATTTTCACTTCTAGTACTCTACATCTGTTGATGATAAATTCTAATCTCTTCTTAAAGTCTCCTTCCTACCATGGGTGATTACAGATAACTGTTTTTCCTGATTCAACTTGGTTTGCTGCAAGCAAAATTCCTCTTAAAATAAATCACCTATTTGATTACCTGCATTTGATGACTTGTCTGGACTTGACCTGTGACTATACTTACCAGTCCCACTCCTGTCTAGACAAATGTCCAGTTCTGGCCACTCCTGGCACATCCCAGCATGAACAAAGTGATAAATTATAGCATATGATTATTGAATGCTTTATGGTTTATGAAATATCATTATCACAGTTGTGAAGTAGATCAAAGCATATTATCTCCATTTTACAGGTGATGAAAATAAGGCTCATAGAAATTGTGACTTATCCATGCTTCTTATATGTACTACATATCAGATTTAGGGATCAAATCGGGTTTTCTGACTCTAAACCAAGTCCTCTTTTTAATTAACCCACTTTCCCACCAATAACCCTAATACAACATAATCTGTAGCCCCCACTATAAATTCTATCATCTGACTACCTCTACCTAGCTCTCTATCTTTGTCTCTGTGTCTGTCTCTGTATCCTTGCCTTCTTATGAATGTGTATATTGTCTTTATCATTTCTAGATCTCTGTCTATCTATATCTATCTCTACCAAGCTGTCAAATTCCCCCTCCCATTCCGCAAATGACTCTTGCCAGCTTGTTTGATGTATTTTTTTTTGTTTCCCCTTCTGAAAAACAAGGGTGTTAAGTTAAATAACTCTTAGTTCTTTCTAGCTCACATTATTAGCATCTTTGAACAGGAAGTAAAATGCAGTGTTTAGAGTTGCCCCCAAACCAAGGCTTCCAGATAATTAAGGTATGGAGGGAATTCAGAAGATTAGGAGACCATATGGTTAATTGTGGGACTTGAGTGAGCTAAACACCATTTTTGTGACCCAATTCCAGAGCTGGCTTAGTTTCTATTCAATTATAGGTCTAGTCCAATTTCTATCTTGTAAGAATTTTTTTTTTCAGTTGTGAGAAAGGGAGAAAAACTTAATACATTGTTTGAATCTAGCCCTGCATGTTTGGGAAACTGAATCACTCCCTCCCTGGCTTAGACATCCTTTATTAAGGACCTAGATTTGCTGACCAGAAACCCAGTCAAATTCAAAGATTGATGCAAAGAGTATTCTCATAATTGTATATTCAAGCCAACCATATATCTTATCTGAAAACTTGCCTGATCAAGCAGTCTTGTGTCCATGTTCCTTTGATTATTTACAGTTACTTGGGGAACTGAGACACTTCCTTTTCTGAATTCGGTGAATTGCACCTTTTTGCTCTCCCCCTCCCAACTTGAAAAGTTCCTAATCTTTCATCTAATTAGAAATCAGATTACCTAATTTTGTATTATTTTCTTTTAATTAATTGGTCTTATATGATCAAATGTTTTTAATGTATAAAAATTTGTTTCTCCCTATATTCAGGGTTGAGGCCTAAACTAAGAATATCTGGTCTTGTTTTGTTGGACAATTGGCATGTACTGCTTGATGAATCAATAAGCTTGGAAGATTGAACCTTTGTTTACCTCAGTCATTTGATCTTTTATCTTCCACAGTTCTGAGGAACAATTAGCAGAGAAGATAAAAGTTGCTGTTGGTGGCAGGCAAGTGCTTTTCCTTTTCTGGAATCCTAATATTCATCCAGACTAAGTAAAATTGAAATATCTCTTTACTTGGTATGAAGGATCAGAAAGCCAAGTCTTAATGCTACTTGTACATTGTATTCTGCTAGGCTTGCAATCTAAATAAAGGCTTCATATGAATTCCATAAACTGACATTATATTGACAAAATAAGCACAATCCTTCCAAGTCAGATTAAGCAGCACTGGGTCCTGGAACTCTGCCCAGCAACAGACTACTTCCTTCTGATAGAAACAGTTCTGTCTCTGTACTCTGTAAATTGCAGTACCAGGATGCGTGACTTAAAATAGTCCTAATATGAGGAAGAAAGTCTTTATTTTGTGCAATGATCTTCCAAAGCTT
This sequence comes from Macrotis lagotis, assembly GCF_037893015.1. Classification (NCBI taxonomy): domain Eukaryota; kingdom Metazoa; phylum Chordata; class Mammalia; order Peramelemorphia; family Peramelidae; genus Macrotis; species Macrotis lagotis. The sequence continues at coordinate 191,740,833 of NC_133661.1, forward strand.
TTACAAAGTAGATTCCCTTCAACATTTCCTCTTTCAATTTCTAGTAATAATATAAACAGATACTTAAGAGCTTCCAAATATTTTTCTCAAATAAAGGTGCAGAAGAGAAATAATTTTAGGAACTCAATAAGAGTATAGGATTTTATTCTTTGTCTAGGCTTCTTTCAGAGTCACAAGATATTCGACTCAAGGTTGGATGCATAGTTCCACAAAGCATTGTGGGACACAACATAAAATACTTCAGTAAATGATGGTTGTTTATAGTACACAACTTTTCTCTGCTTACAGGTTCCCTGCATCTCATCTTCCAGGCAGATCAAAGTAAGTAGATACTAGGCAAAGCTCTTAAAATTATATATTTTTTTGGTTTTTGCAAGGAAATGGGGTTGAGTGACTTGCCCAAGGTCACTCAGCTAATTAAGTATTAAATGTCTGAGGCTGGATTTGAACTTAGGTCTTCCTGATTCCAGGGCCAGTTATATCCACTGTACCACCCAGCTGCCCAAAACTTAAAATTCTTAAACATCTGCCCTTTACTCATACAAAATATGAGGAAAAGCTATTTTAAGCCAAGAGTTTGTCTTTGAATCCTGCTCACAACTTTCTCAAACTCCTCTCTTCCTCCTCCCTGCTCCCCAGCCCCCATCTTCTGGTACTCTGTCTTCCTTTAAATTCATCTCATTTTAATTTAGTGTCACATGCTGCCTGGCTCCCACTTAGTCTTGTCCTCCCCAAAAGTAAACCATCCTTCAAGATTATTGTGCTCTTTCCTCCAATAAAATGTTCATTCCTTCAGTGATGAGGAATGGGAAAACAATCTGATTGAACTACAAGAAAGTTGAACCTCAGCCCATTGGTAGCATGTTTTACTTTTTAGGTTCAGAACAAAATTGTCATGTTAATAGTGTTATATTAAAATTATGATTGTTAAGCGTGCCCTACTTGCTTGTTCCTGTCATCTTGACTGACCCAGTTCCAATTGCTTTTAGATATCTTAAAAGCACCTACATATAGTTAGGTTGATGTGCTATCTTTCTTGCTACTTCTATCAGTACCTAAAAGGAATTTCCAGGATAAAAATTAGTATTGTATTGTTGTTGAGTCATTTCAGCTATGTTTTCTGGGTAAAAGTACTGGAGTGATTTGCCATTTCTTTCTCTAGTTCACTTTACAGATGAGTAACTGAGGGAAAGAGAGTTAGGTGACTGATCCCAGAATCACACAGGGTAAATGAGACAGTGTGAACTCAGGTTCTCCTCATTGCAGGGCCTGGGCTCTATCCTCTATCTATTCTGTTGTTTTGTCACTTGCTTGGGAAACATATCTGTAAGCATGTGTGAAAGCTGCTTTGCATAAAAATAATTTGAATTTTTAAATTTTCTCCGTATTTAAATTGAGGTTTCGTTTCTTTTTCTCTTTAGAAATTTTTATTAATATTCTTTGATTTCTATATCTCAAATGGGACCTTCCAGGGAGAGCTTCTGCAATACAGGTGAAATGATTATTTATTTCCTTCAGTTGAGAAGTAGGCAAATTAATTTCTTCTCATTGCTGGAGCAATTAGAATAAGCTATTTTGGACTTGAACATGATGGGAAATATTGGGAATGTGACTGTAAAGGAAGGTCAAGACCAGGTCATGGAAAGCATCAAGCATCAGACCTAAACATTTGGGGCTTTTTCTCTAAGTGAAAGGAAGTCATTAAAAGTTTCTGAGCAACAGAGTAATATGGCAAAAGTTATTACTCAGGACAAATAAGTTGTGTGATCTATAGAATTTGGAATATTTTTATTAATTTCACAAGTTCCAGGTTCAAAGGGGGGGGAATGCAAATATTTCCACTCAGTATCAAGTTTTCTAAAGTTTAATATGGATGAAGCCCATTAGTCTATATCTTCTTCCCAGTGGACACATGCTTGTGCAGAAAAGGAGATTTCATTTATTTATTTTAGAATCTCTATCTGAGAATAGAAAACCTCAGCCTTTTCTTTGGATATCTTGGTAAATAGAGAGCTGATTTGAGTTATTAGATGAGTAACCAAATGGAAATAAGGGTGTTATAATGAAAAGAACTTCCTTCAGGATATATAACAAAAATGAAAGATGCTTATTTCTCACTCCAGGTCTCTCCTACTTAGGAAATTCATAGTTTAAAGGAATGATAAAGGGTTACTGGGCCTATCCCATTGTCTCCAAGTAAGTCATAAAAAGATGACATAATCTCCCCTGAAAAAAATTCCCTGAGAAAATGACATTTATGGGACAGCTAGGTGGTACAGTGGATAGAGCACCAGCCCAGGAGTCAGGAGGACCAGAGTTCAAATCCGGCCTCAGCCACTTAATTGCCTAGTTGTGTGACTTTGGGCAAGTCATTTAAAAACCCCATTGTCTTAAAAAATGTTAAATGAACATTTATAAACTTTAAAAAAATATTTCCAGGGTCTCAATATCCCTTCAGGGTTAAAATTCTCTCAAAAATCTAACTTAAATCTCTTCTAATTAAAATCTTTCCTTCTATATTTCAGAGGGAAATCTTCACTTTTTCCTTTGTCTCTTATGTATGAACCCAAATGAATCATATAATCTAAGGTAATTTTTAATTCCTATGATCTTAAACATATTATTTATTTAAAATGGAACTTGATTTCTATAGTAAGGTTCTTCTGTATCAGTAAAACAAGAATCATTCTTAGTCAATATGACAATTTCATATTGAGTTAGATTTATATTTCCCTTTTTAGACAGATAAACTGAGGCAGAGCACAGGCAGAGTAAATTAAAGGCAAAACTAGAACTCAGACCTACTGAGTGTTGATTATAAATTCTGTCTCAAAATATTTTGACAATGAAGTCACTCACAGTTCACAGTCCCAAATAATTTATAAAAGTTAGAAAGCAGGGCAGTAAAATGAGAACCACTCCTGAAAACTTCTTTTTCTCAAAAAATAAATTAAAACTGCAAAGACAAAATCTTACTACCTGGTGCAAAAACAGCTTCCTTCTCTAATATGTTTCCTACTCTCACAGTAGAATAATTAATGTAATTTAGCAGTTGACAGCAGGCCTATGAAATTTTTCTGACCCCAGCTCTGAAAACTGACCATGTTACAAAGCAGTGAATTACAAAAAAAAGCCACCAAAATTCCAACACTGTGGTTCCCCAATTTCATTTTCCTGACTTTAAAAAATTTAAACACAAAAGATGCTAACTATATAACCTTGAAATTTATTCAGTTTCATAAGGGAGCATGACATTATCAATTCCAGTAGAAACCTTACAACAAGATTTTCATGCCAACATTAAGGTTTCATTCCAATGCTGTCTTTTCTACTCTCTGTGGCATACTGACATGATGCATTTTGGGATCTGTCTAAAACAATGGTTTTAAAAGTATTCCACAGAACCCCAGGTGAGTTGTCAATGTCAATGTTGAAGCTGCCAAGTTTTATAAGAGAAGACAAGATAAAAGAGGAAAAATATGAGGGGGAAGAAAATGCGATAAAGATTATTCAACTATTTTATGCATATGATTGAGGAAAGATTATGAGATATTCTTTTGGAAGAGTTATCAGAAAACATATTTTTAATCTGTGTCCATCCTGTCACCTCCAGACTATGTCCCAAAATTACCAGTGGAATTCAGATTTTTTTTAAAAGGTAGGATTTCACAACATAGCTTCTGAAAATCATTGGTCTGAACAATGCTTAAACATTAGATTTCATCATTTCTAGCAAGTAATAATTTTAACATAATAGCACCACTTTTATCTGAAATTGCCAGAGAATATGACATTACACTTAATGAATCCGTCAAATAGCTTAAAGCTGATCCCTTTAAGCTTCAAAGAAATTTTTGTTTAATCATTTTTTAAAAGTTACATGGATGTCCTTTGTTTTTTTACATCATTGTCATTTCCAGTTCTTTCCAACTTTAATTATTTCAGTGAAAATAATTAATGATATTTCCCCATCGTCTTAGAGTATGTTTCTTTCTTTCTTTTTTTTTTTTTGCAAGGCAGTGGCATTAAGTGGCTTGCCCAAGGCCACACAGCTAGGTAATTATTAAGTGTCTGAGGCAGGATTTAAACTCAGGTACTCCTGACTCCAGGGACGGTGCTCTATCTACTGCGCCATCTAGCCACCCCAAGAACATATTTCAATATTTTCTTTTTTATTTGGAGTTACCATTATGAAGACAATAATTTTACTTTTCTATAACATAATGATGACTTGAGAAGCAATTGAGATATCTGAAGTTATACAATTCTACACAAAATGGTCCCAAATTGCTATGCTTATTTTGGTAATATTTTTATAGATTTTTTTGCTTTGTCTTTATCTGTCTTCTAATACTGTCATCTTTTCCTGCTGTGAGCATACCCTTCCAGTAACAATTCATTACTAATTTCTGATTCTAATATGCTATATAAACTGGAGAACCAAATAAACAAGCTTATGAGAATTGTGTTTATTTGTTTGTTTGTTTTGTTAAAGAAGTAATAGTCTTGGGCAGCTAAGTGGCACAGTGGATAGAGCACCAGCCCTGAAGTCATGAGGTTCTGAGTTCAAATATGCCTAGCCATGTGAACTTGGGCAAAGTCACTTAATCCCATTGCCTTAAAGAAAAAAAAATATTAGTCTTGGATTTAAGGCCTTTCCTGAAAAAAGACTGAAATTTAGTACATAGCTTATGTACATAGATTATTTTTATATCAGTTTTGGCTGAAGAGCTCTTTATTTACCTTTTTATTTCTAAGTTCTTGGTTTCTCTAGATACTCAAGGTAATATTTCAAAGATGCAATGAATGACTGTACTTTCCATTTTAAAGGCATTTGCAATTTCTGGAATGGTTAGTATGATCACAGAATCATAAATTCAGAGCTGGATGGAATACCTAAAGCTATGCAATCCAGTCATCTCATTCTAGATATGAGAAAACTGAGACCTAGAGCAGCTGAGGAATTAGTCCAAGGTCATACTGAGATGAATTGGATGTCAACATTCAATAAGATAATGTTATGAGGACTTCTAGAGATAGAACCAAGATGATGAAGTAAAGAAAGCACTCAGACAGCCTTTTCCAATATTCCTCTTATAATAACAACTTTAAGGGGCGGCTAGGTGGCGTAGTGGATAAAGCACCAGCCCTGGAGTCAGGAGTACCTGGGTTCAAATCCCTTCTCAGACACTTAATAATTACCTAGCTGTGTGGCCTTGGGCAAGCCACTTAACCCCGTTTGCCTTGCAAAAACCTAAAAACAAAACAATAACAACTTTAAAATAAGGCTCAGATTGAATTCTAGAGTAATAGAGGTAACAAAAGTTCAGGGTACAATATTCTTCCAGCCCAAAACAATTAAGGAGATTAGGAGCTATCTGGAAATGAGGGCAGTAGAGGCTGACCTAAAGCCCATAATATAAAATACAGGGGATGTAGTAGTAAGTAGTGGTGATAGAAACAGTAGCAGATTTGGGAGCACAAACCAGAGATGATAAAGGAATATGGCAACTGCTCAGAAAAAGATTACAAGGGATACCTGTGCTAGCCCTGGACACAGAACTGGAAACTGTTTGGCAACTCCATTTCCTTAATGAAATTCAGAGTCACATTTAGTAGAAAGGAACACTTTCAATCAAGAGGGCCATAAGAAACAATATTGATTTTGTTCACAAGGGATCAGAGACCCAGAGACCCAGAGACCCAGTACCAAGGAAAAAAGAACCCTGAGGAACAGGATCATTTCTGGTCCCAAGGGAGCAGGGACCCTTCCAGGGTAAGGACCTAAAAGGAGACCAGAAGCGCTCTGACTATAACTTTTGCCACATAATACCACCTTGAACGCACAAAAGAACTTTAACACAACTTAACACAAAAGAACTTATCTCTTAAAAATAAAAAAAGTAAAACAGCATGAAAAAGCCTAAAGCTTGGGACAGTGCCCCTCCTTCCATGTTATGATCAGAGTTCATCTTAAACATAAATTCAGTCAAGAAATTGACTGCGGGGGGGGGGGGGGGGGGGGCTAGGTCGCACAGTGGATAAAGCACTGGCCCTGGAGTCAGGAGTACCTGGGTTCAAATCTGATCTCAGACACTTAATAATTACCTGGCTGTGTGGCCTTGGGCAAGCCACTTAACCTCATTGCCTTGCAAAAACCTAAATAATAAAAAGAAATTGACTGGAAAAAATGAGCAAACAACAAAGAAAAGAAACCGACCATAAAAAACTACTATACTGACAGAAAAGATCAAGATACAAATTCAGAAGAAGATAATGAAGTCGGGGAAGCTGGGTGGTACAGTGGATATAGAACCAGCTCTTGAGTCATGTGGACCTGAGTTCAAATTCCACCTCAGACACTTAATAATTACTTAGTTGTGTGATCTTGGGCAAGTCACTTAAGTCAATTGCCTTACAAAAAAACAACAGCAACAACAACAAGGAAGATAATGAAGTCAAAGCAATTATAAACAAACTCTCAAAGGAAAAAAATATAAACCAGTCACAAGATCAACAAGAATTTCTAGAAAAAGTTAAAACGATTTTCAAAATCAACTAAGAGTAGTAGAAGAAAAAATTGGTAAAGAAAATGAGGGAAATACAATTATGAAAATACAATTTACCGGTTGCTGTCCTTGTTCTTGAAAAGAACAAAAATGACATTACTATGTTGGAGTCAAGGTATGGTGTGTCAGATTGTAGCTAATGATTAGATTGATTAGAGCTGAGATGACTCCACTACAGGACAGTCACAAATAGTCCACATGAACATTTTAAGTGAAGATGTCTCTAAATTTGTACATCTCATGTTTTAAGCTACAAAGCACCTCCTTTGATATAGGAATGCCCTATTGAACAGTACTTTACATTTGTCTCCCATGTCACACTATCAGTTCCAAAATTCTTCAGAAAGAATTTGAGAGTGTCCTTGTATTATTGCTTCTGACCTACATGTAAGTACTTCTCTTGTATTAAGTTCTCCACAGAGTATTCTTTTAAGCTAATATATGTTTGCTATTTGAATATAGTGGCCAATCCATTGGAGTTGCATTTGGGGGGGGGGGGTTGCAAAGCAATGGGGTTAAGTGACTTGCCCAAGATCACACAGCTAGGTAATTATTAATTATCTGAGGTCACATTTGAACTCAGATGGTCCTGACTCCAGGGCCAGTGCTCTATCTATTGCGCCATCTAGCTGTCCCTATGGAGTTGCAAACTTTGCAATAGAATTTAAGTGCTTGACAATTTAGCTCAAAGAAGGATCTCAGCTATCCAGTACCTTTTCTTGCTAAGTGATCTTTAGAATCTTCCTAAGACAATTCGAATAAAAGTATTCCATTTCCTGGTATGCTGGTATTATACTATACAAGTTTGACAGGCATACAACAATCACGTTAGAACAACAGCTCTGTAGACCTTCAGTTTGGTAAGCAGCCTAATACTTCTTCTCTTCCACAGTTTCCTCCAAATATTCCCCTATACTGACCTAACTCTGATAATGCATGCATAAACAAATATAATTAACGGATTGGTAAAAGAAGCATGCCCAAATGTACAAAAATACTGAAGAAAATAACACTTTAATAAGCAGAAATGGTCAAATGGAAAAAGGCACAAAAGTTCCCTGAAGAAAATAATTCCTTAAAATTCAAAATTTGGTAAGTAGAAGCTAATGGCACCAAGAAACAACAATACATAATAAAAAAAATAGGAAAAATGAAAAAAAGAGGAAAATATGAAACTCACTTTAAAAGCAATTATCACTTCTGGGCATACTCCTCATGGTCTCATTTTCATTTTGAGGAGAGAATAATCCAGACTCTAATGCAGTAGAAGTATTTGATTAAAACAAAATAAGAGTGAAAATATGAAAAACTTAGGCAAAGGTTAATGATTTTATATTCAGCAACACCTAATAAGAGGATTCCACCATATCCCCAAACTGCTAGATTATAATGTTGATGTAGCCAGTTTTGTAAATCTGCTATTGAAAAATCTAAATTTGTAAAACAAATAATTTAAAATGCAAAACAATCCCAGAGAGATATGAGGTTATAATGTTTCTTGAGAGAAGTGGGGAAAATGTCACTAGCCTTTCTGCCTTTTTCACACAGCTCAAACCATGTGATTTGCAAAGAACAGAAGAGCATGATGGTGACAGAGAGGGGAAAAGCAAAAGTTGAGAGCAGTTTCTCACCACAGTTTCACTTAGTTTCTTTTTCATTTGAGGGAATATATCCTTAGGAATATTTACCTACCACAGGGAGTTTGATAAGAAATAAAAATTTCTGACCATAGGTCAGATGAGATATGAATTAAGGGAATTAGAGGGAGACAGTAAAGGAGAAAATGATTTAGAGCTAACATGATTTTTGCTTCTGCATTCATTGACTTTTATTGTAGCCTGATAGAGAGCAAAGAGTTCATAGCCCTTAATAGCCCTTAACGGAAAGATCTGGCTAAAAAAAAAGATATATCCTTACCCTGCTTAGGGAGAGGCTTTTCAACCACAGCATCCCTAGTAAATGTTCTATAGGATAATAGGTGGCCCTGTAGGAGCTGGAAAGCTGAGAAACTGGAGTGAAGAAACTTCATGCAATAAGACAACACATGGATGTGAATCTGGTAGGGAGTAGGCCTGGCAGGACAGCACAAAGACAACAGAAAGATAATACCACCTCTATAGCTTTATGTATTGTCCCTCCATTCCTTTGCCCTGTCACATATGTTCTTTGTGTGTATATACCTTTAATAGAAATATACAGACCACATATTTTTCCTGTGAGCAAGGCCTTAATAACTATACATGCTTACTCATTAAAGAGCATCATATATTAAGGGGAGAGTGAGGCCCAGGTTATGAAAAGAATATTCTGTTGTTAATTTTATTGTTGTGCAGTTTCATTAAAGGTTTTGTTTTGAACTATTTGTACTCTAGCTGACCAATTAAAAAAAATCAGTGGAATAAGATTTGAGCAGAATTCTGACTCACAAATGACCTTGAATATGGAGAAACTTTCTAAGTGCTCATGGACAGAGATAGGTGTTCTAGGTATCACAAGAGCTGTTCTTTTTATAAGACATTCCACATGATAGTCCTTAAAATAGCAAAGCTCTTTCAACCACTTATAGTTCAAGTTACTTTGATGTTTATGGAAGGTGGAGGACTATCAGACTGGGTTTTCATAGAAAAGAATTCAGCATTTGTTGGGAAGTTGGGGCAAGAGATTTCAAAGGTTCCATCCAACTCAATTTAATTTAATAAACAATCATTTAATGGCTATTATGAAATACAAGTATTATTTAAATTGAGCCATAGTGAAGTTATATATGTATTTTATTTGAAAGGATTAAAGTTATATATAATATATATATACATATTTTTTTTCATCACAACAATATTTCTGTAAGCTAATATTGCAACTGAAACATCTAAATTATTCAACAACTTGACAGGAGACAGAAATCAGAACATGCCATTCCCTCTAGTAATTCTGAAACCTAACTTTGAATAAGACTCAAGTAAGTGAATCCTTGTGAATCATACTGTAAATTTGCCCCTTAGAGTTCAATCCTATTTAGAGCTTGACTAGAATGATGGCAGTCTCACCTCAGAAGTGACCCTGAACATGTGGCTGACTGAGCATAAGGTTCTGGGGTAATGATAAAGGAAATTCAGCTATTTTATGTAGGTTACAGAGGCAAGTGACTGCTGAGACACTGTGGCAAATGACTTGTGAAATCACTGTCACAGCCAGCAAAATGATCACTTTAGCATCAGGCAACTCCAAAGTGATAGAACTTTGGGAAATTATATTACTATTATTCAACACTATTTTTTGGAATCCTATTCTAGGTTTGGCATATTTAGTCATAAAACTTCCTTGTTTTATGTTTGAGGCTATGCTTTGGCATCAGATACCCTACCCTTAAATGTAAAGGCAAATTAACATGTAGATATTGCCATAATGAACTTGGGAATTGTATTATAGGCCTGATTACTTTGATCTTTTTTACTGTATTAGAAGGCAGATTGGTATAGAAGATAGGGATCCTGGATTCTAACTCAGAGAACATGGGTTTGAGGTCTAGTTTTGCTTCCAATTATTTCTGTGGTCTTAGCAAGTCATACAACTTCTGGTGGCTTCATTTTTCTTGTCTGTCAATGTGGGAGCTGGACTACATGTAGAAATTCTGCAAGACCTGTGCTCTTGATCTGTTAATTTATTAATTTTAAATATTATATTATATATTACATTAAATATTATATTTAAAATATAAATTTTATATAAAAATAAGCATCCCAAATGAGGGCAAAAATATCCTTCTTAATTAATTAGCAAAGACCATGATATGGTTGAAAAAATAAAGATTTGGATCTGAAATCAGAGAATTTGGGTTCACATCCAGGGTACCTATGCAACACTAAGGAAGTCATGTAATCTCAAGGCCTCAGTTTCCTCATCTGTAAAATGAGAGGTTTGACTCTCAAAGGTCCTTCCAGTTCTTAATCCACAATCCTCTGATTATTCTTTAGATCCTTTACTTGATTCCAGTAACTTTGGCTTCTTATTGCCTTTTCATATCTGGAATTCTGTGTCTCATCATCTCTATCTCTTGACCTTGTCAGTTTCTTTCAGGTCTCACATAAAATTCCACCTTATAAAAAGTCTTTTCCAAGTTCCCTGCAGCTTGGTGGTACAGTGGAAAAAACACTGGCCTTGGAATCAGGAGGGCCAGAGTTCAAATCCAGTCTCAGACACTTGACACTTTCTAGCTGTGTGACTTTGGGCAAGTCACTTTACCCTGATTGCCTTACATCCAGGGTCATCTCCAGTCCTCCTGACTCATATCTGGTCAATGGTGTGCTCAGATGGCTCTGGAAGAGAAAGTGAGCACAGCACCCCTCACTCAAATCCAATTCACGTGTTTGTCATTAGATCACCTCCCTGATGTCATGGTCTTTTTCAAGAATGAAGGACAAAACAAGCAATAAGACTACTGCCTTCCTTCTGTTGATTATTTCCTATTTATTCTATACATAACTGTTTTTGCACATAATTATTTGCATTTTATCTCTCTTGTTAGACTAAGTTTCTTGAGAACAGACACATTTTTGCCCTTTTTGGATTCCTTATGCTTAGCATATAGCAAATTCTTAACAAGTATTTCTTGCCTGATCACAAAACTTAATTCTTCACATTTTCCATTTAAAATATCAATTTTCTTTAGATTAAGAGCTAAAACACACCTATTTGAGCAAATAAATCTTTGAGAAAAGTCATTATGGTATAAGTAAGTGTCAATATGAGATATGTATGTCCACAGTAATTGACTAAATTTATAGGCAAAAGAGATATGAATAGATTCCCCTGGAATTTGGCCTACTCCTCTCCAAGGGAGACTGATTTTTGGCTTGAAAGGAGTAGAAGGGCCATAGCTATCTTCTTTCTTCCAAACATTGCTGACACATAGAACAATTTTTAAAAGATTAAAAACAAAACTGCTTTGTAGTTTGATATTAAGTGAAAGTGTAGCCCATGTTTATACCCACTGCCTTGGTCCTTTCTACCAAATGTTGGCTATACAAAAGAAAATCACAAATAGCAAACAAAAATTATGGGAGTTATTTAGATTATAATGTACTAGAAAATACACAAGAATGAATGAACTCTCCAGTTCAGAGCAAAATATCTCCAATCAAACCAAGTAAGAAATCCAAATCTCATTCAAGGGGAAAGTCTAAAATTTCTAGGGAAATCAGTAAAAAATCAGGTACATGTTGAAATGCCAGTTTCCCGTTTTTATTTGTAGTTTCCAAAGTCTTTCCCTAGGTTTCTCCTAAAGACAGTTTGAAACCACATACTTGTCTCACATAAATTTCTGTAGCACCCTTGTCCATTATTCAGGACTGTAGTGTAGCTCTTCATCAGTTAGGAGTCATTTCTCCTTTTAATTACATAATACACAAAATGCCCCACACTTAGACAGCTTTCAGTATTTTTTTATAAAAAGAATTCAAATGGGGCGGCTAGGTGGTGCAGTGGATAGAGTACTGGCCTTGGAGTCAGGAGTACCTAGGTTCAAATCCGACCTCAGACACTTAATAATTACCTAGCCGTGTGACCTTGGGCAAGCCACTTTAACCCCATTGCCTTGAAAAATCTTAAAAAAAAAGTCAAGTGTAGCTAACTACAGTTCTTTCAGATTTTAAATATTTAGCTTCAGAGAAAGTCTGAAAATCATCCTTTTGGAAGCAAACAAAAATCTAATACAAATGGGACAAATTACAACTATCTTGGGAAGTTATCGCAATATTCAGAAGAATGGCATATATATGGCATAATATGGGCCATTCAACACTTCTCCCTTGTTGATCTAATCACCTGCCAAGGCTTCAATTATCATCTCTAGTCAGACAACACCATAATCAAATCTAACCTTAATGTCTCTCCTGAGTTCTAATCTTGTACCATTGGGCATCTGCACATAAATATTCTGCATTTCAAAATCAGCATGTTAAAACAAAAGTTGAGGAAGCTGGGGCAGCTGGGCGGTGCAGTAGATAGAGCACCAGCCCTGGAGTCTGGAGGACTGGAGTTCAAATCTGACCTCAGACACTTAATTGCCTAGCTGTATGACCTTGGGTAAGTCACTTAACCACATTGCTTTAAATAAAAATTTAAAAAACTAAAACAATACTCATCATCTATCCCCTTAAATCATTTCCTCCCCTGAACTTCCCCACTTCTGGTGGGGGAACTAACACCCCATATTCAAAAAAATTCACCCATATTCAAAATCTTGGAGTGATCTTCAACTTTTCACTCTTTTTATCACCACTTCCTATATGCAATAAGTTACTAAATCTTCTTGATACCTTTGTATTGTATCTTTCATATGCACTTTTCCCCTATACCAAGGTTATTATAAGTTCACTCTATCCTTTCTGTCTAACTGTTCTATTATCTAATCCATTATTTCTCCATCTTTTCTACAAGCATACCTTGAGCGATTTTTGAAAATGTTTTGATAAAGTGTAAGTAAACTATATATAAAAAATTCTATAATATCATTTTAATATCCTTTAAAATTAAATAAAATTAGTGTGTTATGACCTACTTTTAGAAAAATCATATTGGTTCATTTTAATCACTTTTTTTCTAGATAATTGAATACCATTTAATAGGAAGTTTGATAATTTTACCAGGAATTGAAGTCCGTATCATTGGTTTATAGTTTTCAGATTCCATTCTTTTCTCATTTTTAAAAAAAATTGATATACTTTTTTTCTCCCATCCTATGACAATTTTCCTCTTCTCTAAGATATTTTAAACATCACAGATATTAGTAATATCACACTGACTAGTTCTGTCACTACTATGAAATATATTTATCTGGTCCAGGTAAACTAAATTCACTAAAATTATCCAAGTATTCTTTTACTGTCTCCTTTCTTATCTTTGGTATTAGTTTTTTTTTTCATTTTCCCCCATTCATTCTAATTTACTAATCAGTACTAAAATAACTACCATTTACAAACACTTTAAGGTTTATAAAGTAAACGTGATTCTTAATTCATGCCTGTCTGATTTCTCATCTGTTCTATTGTAATGGCCTTCTAATTAGTCTCCTTTGCCTTATTAACATCCAAAATTATTTAAATTTGCACTAATAGTATATCAATGCCTGTCTCTTCCCCCTTCAACAAATTCTAATATTTCACCATTGGTTCTAAGCATCTAGGTGCTATAGTTAGTAGACTACTGGGTCTAGAGACAGGATGATGTGGTTTCAAATGTAATTTGACTTACTATCTCTTTTATGATCCTAGACAAACCACCTAACCCCTGTCTCCCTCGGTTTCCTCAACTATAAAATGGATTAGTTATAGTTTGCAGCACCTAAATAACAGATTTACTTTGAGGATAAAATGAGATGATTTTGTCAAGTGATTATCAAATGTCTGGCACATAGTAGGTTCTTAATAAATTCCTTTCCTCTTCCCTTTCCCTTGAAGGATAAAATATAAACTCTGCCTTTGATTGTCCATCACAATCTGACCTCAGTCTTTCTCCCCACTCATATTGTGTTATTCCATGACTAGAAGTTCTCATTCCAGTCAAACTTTGTTTCTCAGATTTCATCCATTTCCATACATTTATAATGAGCAATCTCCCATATCTCAAATGTATCACCTTGATACAAAGAATTCCTCACTTCCTTTAAGACTCAAACATTTCATTCCATGTGAAGCCTGTCCTGATTCCCTCAACTATTGGTGTCCTCCTTCCCTATCTTGTACTGAACTAATATTTATTTTGTATTTTCTACTTATAAATATGCATGTCATCTCCCCATTCACCATAAAATACAAGTTTGAGAACAAGGACTGTCATATTTTCTTTTCATAACCCTCATCTAGTATAGCACCTAGAACATAATAGAAATTTAATAAATCCTTGTTGATGGATTGTTTTAAAAATTTATTACCTGTGGTAAGCCCTCTGGTGATAAGCCTCTATGATTAGGACTAGTCTCATTGCCACACAGGAGTATATGGAGCCCATACAGTCAGTCATCCCTTCCAGTTTTGTAGGACTTGCCATACTTAAACTTGGCCTTTGAGAATTCAAAAGTCTTCTTTAGGGCACAATAAATAATTTCAGGGGGAAAAACGCATTTACTTTAAGAAAACTCAACATAAAAGATAGCTAAAGCACATACAGCAATAGATTTCACAGTATACCCCTCCACATGGCTTCCATTAAAATGTGCATAAAAAAGATTAAAAAACAAAAAGGAAAGATAGCAGAAATGTCCTGAAGCTAGTTCAAACCAGCATATAAGAGCTAGATGCTAAATTTTCAGTGTGACCATTAGCTCCTAAGAAATCAGCAAAAGCCACGAATCAGAGTTTTATTTATTGTTTTACTGATTGTCTAGACCACAGATGTCAAATTTGCTGCAGGCAAAATACCTGAGTGCAGATAGAACCAGATTAAAATGTAATTGGTAAATCTTTAACAAAATAAAAATGTAACAGATAATGTTAATTTGTGGAGGGTTTTTAAATCAATATGCCACTGATGGGTATCCATTTCTACTTAAGTTTAACAGCCCTGACTTAGACTTTAAAAAGTGATGGAGAAAATGATAATGTGGAGAAAGGTATTGGGGTACATTCCCCCCCCAAGAGAACCAGTTGTTAACCGTGTAGCAGCAGACCTCTGGATAAATTACAAGTCTCCATTTCTTTAAATATAAATCTAATATAATCAAAGACCTCAAAATTCCCAGCTCAAGGGCTACTTTAAAGGTGCAAAATAGACCATAACCAAGTAACCCACTCACTCCCCATATTTCCCAACCTCCAAAAAAAGCAACTGCCCCAGATGTACTACTACTTGATCTCTCCCACTTTTAGAAAGATAAACCTTCTTATTCCATACTACAGGGCAATAGAAGACAAAAATATAAGGCTGAATGGACCCGTGACTTTTGCAAGGGGTTGGGTAAGGAATAAAAGGCATAGAGTGACTAAAAAGCCTACCCAATCTCCTACAATAAATCCACAGTAGAGATTTCTCTCTTTTCCTCTTTTTTCCTCCCCAGATCGGCTCAAAAAATTCTTCCAGGTACAATCTCTTTTCATCCTTCCATTTGTACTAATCCTTTAACCAGCTGAGACACCAGAGGTCCTTTGAGAATCACTGATCTGTTGTATACTTTGAATTGACGCAATTCCTTATTCCTTTGATGATCATCCTTTATTCCAAAAGAAAGACCACTAATTAGCCTCTTTCTAAAATTAAATCTCCTTTGTTACAAGTCCTACAATATTTAATAAATCCCTACTTCTAAAAAATACAGTTGTTAGTGCTGTGCACATTTATTTTTAAATAGCTTGCTAAATTATTGGTTATATTTCTGTGAATTTCAGCATTTTAACAAAAAAAAAAGACTCATTCAGTAAAACATACAGAGGCAAAACTGCACAAATACAAATAAGAAAAATCTTTTCTGTGGGAAAGGGGAATATGGGAAAGAGGAAGATCAACTACATTTTAAGCCTCAACCAAATTAAATCTTGCTTCTTTTCCAGAGTCCAGATTAAGATACATTTTTAAAACATTAGAAACAGTGATAGAAAAATTAACTAGTGAATTAGCATGGGCTCAGTTCTGCTATTCAGTACCTTGCATTCAAGTAGCAGGTAGGACTCTTATTCTAGGAGGTAGCTCTCTTTCTGTTTTCAAACATGTCTAAGATTAATCTGCCTTCTTTTTAGAGCTTCACAGCCAATCAATCACAAGGGGTTGCTGTTAAAATGCCTCCAGCTTCATTTAAGCAATTATGACAATAACAATAAGAAGTATTCAAAGTAACTGTGGTAAACACAGATGACAAACCTCCTTGACTCCCACTCTTCATTAATTTGGATTATTTGGCTGCTTGCCTACTTACTCTCAGAAATATACATGCTAGATGATAACTCTTGAAGAGAGAAGCTCTGGGATTCATCATGATATTTTTCTCTTAAAATATGATCTTGCATTAAACAATTTACCTCTTTCCCAAATCAATCTTATTTCTATCATTTTTAAATACTTTGGTAGATCTTTGACCTCCTCAATGTGGGTCCTCATTACAGAGGTGCAATTCTCCACTCATTCATGCCTCCATAGTCTGCTTGACATTTGTAAACCTTCCAAAGGTGACTACGCACAAGATTCTAGGATCTTCCTAACTTTTAATAAACTTAAAGCTGTATTATGACTTGTGGGATGCCCTGTATATAAACATTACCTAGGAACTAAAATAACACACAACAGTTATCCATAATTCATTCGATCAATCTTAACCACATCTTTTTTTCTCCCCCAATCCTTTCTTTGAAAATACATATTTATGCCACTTTTCCTTTGTAATTTTTTTTGATAATATGTTACAGCTAACTCACACTCATCATATCTCTTTATTATCCTTTAAGTGGCTTGAAAATTTAATTCTTTGGTATTCTGTAAATCATAGTCATAGAAAATCACTAGAGAATATTGGCCTGAGTTTCAGTGAGAAAACTGACATTACTAAAGTCACTGCACAATTGTCCAGATAACTTACTCTCCAACTAGTCAATTCTGAGTTCAAGGCATTTTCCTTCTGTTATGACTGATGAAAATATGTGTGCTAGTAGACTAGGTTTATAATCCTTTTCAGCCTCTGCAACTATTTTCATGATGGCCTTTTTATGTGTTCCTCATGAACCTTAATATACAAGATAATCAAATATCCCAGAAAATGATGTTTTTTGTTGCTTTTATATACACTAACTTTGTGATACCTTTATTGCTTCTCCACAGATGAACTAGAGTCCTCTTCCCATTTGTCTACAAGTTCCTTTAATATTATAGTTTCATTTATAAAAACAATATTGATATTTATATCATTCAGTTCAATCAGTTTTATGGTCACTATGTGGTCAATGGGCAAGGCTTTAATATTTAGACAAACAATGGTTAATATGATGTTTTATTCTCTAAAAACTTTAGGATTATTAGAACCCTTTCTCTCTTTTTTGCCACAATTCTACCAACAGTTTTGAAGGGGAGAAGGGAAGGGAACAACAAGAACAAAGGACCATCATTTTTTTGTTTTGTTTTGTTTAGTAGGTGGTCATGACCAAATAATATATCACGTAGTGGCCAGCAGAATAGTGATGAACTTTTCCAGACATAGTTAGGTTGCAGATAGTTTGTTATTAGAGGCTTTTATAACGTAGTGATTGAGATTCATGTTTTCATTCATCCTGTATTAGATGTATTAGGCCAGTGTTCTTTCTTTTCTTTCAATTATATATTTTCTTCTATTGAGTCATATAGGAAAAAATATTTTTAAAGGTAGGAAAAAATGAAATAAACTTCAATGTATGTTTTCTAATTTTTTCTCATCAGGTAATAATAAAAGTAAGTCAAATTAGCCACTGACATTAATTTATCACATAAAGTCCTGTGGATTTTGGAATTCCTGAGTTTGAACATTATAATAGTACATTGGCATAATGAGCTTCAGCTAACCTTTTTTATTGTGTATTTTGTTGTTCTATTTTTTAATATCATCTTCATTCCCTCTCCTACAGAGAGCCATAACTTGTAGCAAAGAATAAAAAAAGAGAAAAGAACAAAAGCAACTACAATTACCTAACAAGCACATTAATGCAACATTCAATAAATGGACATGAGTTCTCCTATTTCTTCTTTGATTTCAAGATCTGTTATTATACTCATCCCTCATTCCATCCCTTCTTTTTGTTTGTTCTCCTTTTCAATTCCATTTTTGTAGTCAATGTGGATATTGTTTTCCTCATTCTGATTACTTCATTTGCATTAATTCCTATAAATCTTATGATGTATTTCTTTATTATTAATAGTATTTCCTGAAGTGCTATAATATTCCATCATATTCATATACCACAACTTGTTTGGCCATTTTTCAGTTAAAGGACATTAGTTTTTTGATACACACAAAAAAGTGCTGCTTTGAATATTTTTTTTCATTTAGTACCCATTTTCTCTTTGATAGTTTTAAGTTACATAACTAGCAATAGGATCTTTGACCAAGGGATATGGACATTCTAGTTACTTTCTCAGCATAACTAAAACTCATCTCCAAAATGATTGAATCAATTCATGGTTCCTCTATTGATTTATTAATATAGTTATCTTTCCATAATGGCTCCTATAATAATTGTTTTTATATTTAGTAATCATCAATTTGCTAAGTATGAAGTGCTATTTCAGATTTATTTTGATTTGTTTTTCTCTTCTTAATAATGATTTGGAGGGGCAGCTAGGTGGCACAGTGGATAAAGCACCGGCCTTGGAGTCAGGAGTACCTGGGTTCAAATCCGGTCTCAGACACTTAATAATAACCTAGCTGTGTGGCCTTGGGCAAGCCACTTAACCCCATTTGCCTTGCAAAAACCTAAAAAAAAAAATAATGATTTGGAGCAACCTTTCTTTCTGTTGACAATATGTTTGTAATTCTTATTTCAAGAATTCTCTCTCTTTTTTAATCCTTTGACATAACACTTAGGGGAAAAGCTTTTAGCCTTTTTTATAGCTTCATGACTTTCTTAGACTGAATCATTTGATACGGTAATAGTGTTGAAGATAGCATTCACTGTTAGAATATTCTATTTATAGAATTTTAATAAAATTTTAATCAAAATCTATAATTTTATAAATATGCAAATTATGATTTGTTCATTCTTAAAGATTTCCTCTGAAGTGCTAATTTCACTGACTAGTATTTAAAATAATTTTACATCTACCTTTTGTATTTTGTATTTATATATTTTTATAACAGTATATAAATACTTTAAGGTAAGGAATTGTTGATTTTTTAATTTGTATTCCTAGAGCAATGATTCTTGATTTTTCTTGTGTCATGTACTTGTCTCCTGCATTTCAATATAAGCTCACCGAGAATAAACATTATACCTTGCTTTGCACTTGTATCCACAGCACCTAGAGTGCTTGACACATAGTAGCCACTTAATAAATATCTATTGATTGATTATGGTTTACTTCTGTTAAGAGTCTTTCTTTAAACCACTTGATTTGATCTCTATGTTATTATTTTTATTATTCTTTTTAATTCTCCCCATGAACATTTCTGTTTTAGTTTGTAAAATGGAAATACTGGAAAATAGATAGAATGAACTTAGAAGTAATTTATTTTAAGTTCTTATCTGAAGAATTGAAGAATCTTGGAATAAATTCTTCAGACTAAATCTTTATATCATTTTGATGTGTATTTCTGTTTGATTTAGATAGCTGATTGGTGGAATTATTTTTTGTTAATTGGAAAGAAGATTGCTTAGTCAAATTATTGATAAATTGAAAATTTTCAAAATTTTCAAAGATTTTATTTTATGAATATTAATATTTAAACATAAATAAATATGTAAATATTTATATAAATAAAAATTTTAGAAATATTTATAAATTATAAATAAACAAAAATTTATTTAAACTATAAAGTATAACAATGACTTTATAGCGTATAAATAAGTACATTATTTGATCATCTGTTGTAACAACTAGAATTTACTTCCATTACATTCCATTTTCATGGATAGCTTAAATTTATTTTTCTAATTATTGATGTGCTGTTTTATTTTTTTAATAAAAGAAAAGTAAGGGAGAATTAAAAAACAAGAGATTAATGAAATATTAAATTCTTTTCTAGGTGAAGAAAAGAACAACTAAGTAAAGATTTAACAAAAGCTAAGTGCTCATATGCATGCATACTTAAAATACCAGAGAAGAGACATACACAGAAGGAAGCCATCAACATAAGGCAGATGTCAAGAATGGACAGTACTGCTGAATCAATTTTAGTCACCATAATGAAGACTCTAAGCTGACTCATTATAGATTTCATCAACAAAATTGCTTGGAAAGGGTTTTGAAGGAAGTTAGAGAAAGAGGTGAACAGATGGGCAGAGTAAGTAAGGTTCCCCTCAGACCTGTTGAAAAAATGTATATAAGGAAAATAGTAGCGTTAAAGATTTATTTGGCAACTCTCAAATGCACTTATAAAATAATAGTTGAATTCCTAAGTCTTCTGTGTTTGAGTTTTATTTCCATTCTACACTAGCTCCATGAGAGCAAAGACCATATTTTGTTTTAACTTTGCATCTGGTCAGGTTCCTAGCACAGGATTTTGCACACAGTAGACGCTTGAAAATGCTGAAATAATGAACAATAGGATGTATTTGATTGGTGTACGGGGGTAGAGTTGATTTTTACTATACAACTATTGGAAGGATAAAGTAACCTCTGAAAGCAAGGAAAGAAAACTGTAGGGTATGAACTTTGCTTCCCTCTCAATAAGATTACAAGATGAAAAAAGAATGATTTTTAAAGGGGTCTCCACCATCTTGGAGATTTCCAATAAATATTGGGCATTCTGATAACAGTAACTAATGTATTTCCCATAGTATCAAATATGATCTTTGACAAACTCTTATGATCCCAAGCCTTGAACAGTTCTCCAATTCCTTACCTCCAAAGAATGCTACTGATTGGTTAAGTATGTAAAGGAGCCTAAAAAGTTATAAAAACTCAAACAATATTCTAAAAAACTAAAACTGTCACTAGCTCAAGCAGTTTTTCTTAATGCACAAATAAAATGTGCCTTTCAGTCAACTACTCATTTTTTTTTAGGTTTTTGCAAGGCAAATGGGGTTAAGTGGCTTGCCCAAGGCCACACAGTTAGGTAATTATTAAGTGTCTGAGGCCGGATTTGAACTCAGGCACTCCTGACTCCAGGGCCGGTGCTCTATCCACTGCGCCACCTAGCCGCCCTCAACTACTCATTTTTTGTGGTCATGTTTTATAGAAAAGATAGTAGGTATGGTTCCTAGGCCTCTCAAGGAAGCCAGGTAGGGACATTTTCATATCAGATCAAAATGATATATGAAGACCAGGACAAATTTATTATTCAATGACCATGTTGAAGTAGATAGACCCCTAGACTAAGAAGACCTAGTTTTGAATTGTATTACTGATTCTTTCTAGTCTTTTGTACTACCTAGTTGTCTCTGGAGTAGTGACAAAAGATAGTCTCTGCTCCCAAGGAGCTCATAGTACATACAAATACATATACATATAGTTATATATAATAAAACAGAAATGATCAATAGAGGTAGCAATAATCACTAGCATTAAAGGGGGATCAAAAAAGGGTTCTTATAGAAGAAGAGATTTTAGAATATGAAGGAGACCAGGAAAGGGAGATGAGAAAGAATAGCATTCCAGAAACAGTGAACAAAAACTGAAAACTACTGGAGACTGGAGAATGTACATTGTTTAAGGAACAGCAAAGAGGCCTTTGTTACTGGATTGCAGTGTAAATGGAAGAGAATAAGGTATAAAAATTGAAAAGATAGGAGGAGGCTAGGTAGTAAAGAGATTTGAAAACTATTTGAGGGAGCTACTGGAGTTAATTGAATAGAACAGAGACATGATCAAAGCTGCACTTCAGGAAGATTAATTTCATGAGAATGAACTACAGTGGGAAGAGAACTGAGGCAGGAAAACCAACCAGCAGGTTATTGAAATAGTTCAGGTATAAGGTAATGAGGACTTGCATCAAGTTTGTAAGTGGTCAGACTTAAAATATAGGATAAGAAAAGAATGCATATGTAATTTAAAAGTGAGAATAGAGTATGATTGATTATAGGTGAATGCGGAGTGAAAAAGTGTGATTTTGAAAGAGGTTGGGAACAGGGAAGAAGAAAAGACTTAAAGACAAACTTAAGGTTTGGCATGTGATAAATTCAGTAAGGGACAGTGACCCAGCAGGAATAAAGGAATCTCAGTAAGCAACCCTAAAAAAGAAAGCAGCATCTCTGCATGCATATGAGTTGGATGTATAGTATTGATTGAGTCTTTCCTAGTTTGGAAACTAGGGTGAATGTAAAAATTAAAATGTTATTTGACAATTACATAGCATTTCAAGGTTTACAAAGTATTTAACTTCTCATTTGATCCTCTTAAGAACTCTATTAAGTATGTACTATAGGTATTTTTAGCCCCATTTTACAGATGTAAGGACCATTTCAATAATTCTAAAAATGAAGACAGATGATAATATATGTCAGATCTTTCCAGACTTCTTCGGACAATCAATTTGGAATAGGCCCATATTCCATCATGAAATAAGACTGACCAATAAGGATGAGGTCACTATACTCCAGAGCCATGACCTCCAATCTTTAATGTCAGACTTTAGTTTCAACATGTAAATATAAATCTGTCCCTACACAGATTGTAGCTTTCTTCACAGTGATTTTGAATGATGATTGGAGTGGCTGTGGAACTGAAGAAAGAAGAGCTTTGAAAAGGCAAAAATCCTTTCATTTCAGAAATCTATAAATAGCCTCTCAATGACAACTCAACAATAGTCAAGAAAAGGGTTAAAACACATTGAAAAGTGTTTCTTCAGGGAAAAAGAATAGCCACAAATTAAAGCACACATAAAACAGTTATGAAAAATTCAATCTTTCCTTGGTGACCCAAATGTCTTTTAATGATCAGTCATTATTATTTGAATCAGACTAAACCAAATTTCTGAAAAGATTTCAGAGATAAGCTTAACTTTGTGGAAATATACCAGAGAAAGAATAAACACCAGTTAGGCTATTGTAGCTTTAGAACACACAAGAAATGGTCATATTCTTGTTTTTGAAGCTCTTAATCAGTAGGATTCCTCCAGTCTGTACTAATAATAGTCAAGGGAAAAGTAGGGAAAGTGAAGATCCAGAATTCACATAGCAGCCTTTCTGGGGAGAGGTAGCATGAGGAAGCTGACAGTCAATCAACAAGCATTATTAAGTGCTTCCTATATACTGGGGGATACTAGGCTAAGTAAGAGCAATGTTCAAATAAAAGCATAGATAGTTCCTGCCCTCAAGAAGTTCACATCCTAAGACAAGAGTTAATGTGTAATGGTCTATATTCAAACAAAGAGAGATACTTTTAAAATAGAAAATAAATTCATAGGAAAGGCACTGAGGGGGTGGGATGAGGGTATTTACATAAAGGAAGCAACCAAGGCCTCCTGCAGAAGGTATGGTTTAAGTTATATTTTAAAAGAAGCTAGGAAAGCTAGGATTTAGAGACAAGTAGATTATTACAGGCAAGGCATGAAGAATATCTTCAATTAGAAATAAAAGTATTTTGTGCGAGGAACAACAACAAGTCTGTGTATCTGGATTGCAAATTTCATGGAAGGAAGTATAGTATCAGAATGCTGGATAGGTTGAAAGGGATGAGATGGCAAAGGGCTTTAAATGCCAAAGGATTTTGTATTGATCCTGAAAGTAATAGAGAACTAATGAAGTTTATTGAGTAGCTGTATTAGTGTTTTTGGAAAATCAATGTGAAAAGACTTGCTGTAGAGAGATCAATTAGAATTCCCTTGCAACAGTGCATATGAAAGAAGATTGTAGTAATTGGGTAAGTAAAGAGAAAGAACATACAAAAGAAATGTGAAAGTAAACAAGACAAGTTTTCACAAAAAATTGAATATATGGGGTAAGAACAATTCAGAAGTGGATTCCACTAAGATTATGATGATGAATGACTGTGAAGATGATGGTATCCTAGTTAATAATGGGAAAGCTGGGAAGAAGAAATAGTTTGGGGGTGGAGAGGGATAATGATCTCAGTTTTGGGTGTTTAAATTTGAGATGCTTAAGAGAAAAGAGATGGTGAAAGAAAAGAAGAGGGCCCAGAATAGATGGCTAGATCTGTGCTCCTGACAAGTTGGGTTTGATTATGGTCTCAGTTACTTAATAACGAAGTGATCTTGGGAAAGTTGAATAAAATCCCCAAAGTTATTAAATAATATGCCTTTTCATAAGGTTAGGATAGTGATTTGCACATAGTAAACACTTAACAAATGTTTATTTACTGACAGAATTTTTCTGAGCCTCAGTTTCCTCCTTTGTAAAATAAAGGAAATGGACTATATCAAGGTTTCTTAACCTTGTTGGTATAACAAGGCACTTTGGCAGTGAGGTAAAGCTTGTGGGTCCCTTCTGAAAATGATGTTTTTAAATATATAAAGTAAAATACATTAGATTAGGAGGGAAACCAATTATATTGAAATCTAGTTTTCAAAAAAAAATTTTTTTTAATGAAGTTAATGGACCTTAGGTTAAGAGTCCCTGTAGATCTCTAAGATCTCTTCCAGTGCTAAGTTTTAGAAGTTTTAAGGTTCAGGAAACCCTACTTATAGGGTTTAAAGTATATAACTTGTAGATCCAATTACAGAGCAAATAGAACTGACATCTTGAAACTAATAATAGGCTGCAATGACAGACTTATAGCTAATGCTTTGTCCTTCTACAACCTTCCATTTATATATTTCAATGGTTCAAAGGGATTATCCTTATGGTCTGAGACTCACATCAACATCAAATTAAGAGCCTACTATGTTTTAGACACTATAATGAGCAAGGGGATATGAGGTCAAAAAGAAAGCAGTCCTTAACCTTACATGGCTTACAGACTATTAGAGAGAGAAACAGTAGTTTCACAGGTGGGGATAGGAGGATGTAGTGCTAAATTGGGAATTAAGAAGACCTGCATGCAAATTCAACCTCAAATGCTTAGTAGTTATTTGATTCTGGGAGATTCATTTAACATCTCTCAGACTCAATCTGAGAATATGGAGAATCTGAATATGTGAATAGAAAAAAAAAAGAGAGAATGCATTTTCCAATATTTTCTAGATGTATATTCATTCATCTTTTTTACTTTTAAATACTTCTCTCTCTGAAAACCACAGAAAGTCATATTAAATCTCTACTTAGGCCCTGGAGTTACACAAACAAATATTTACAAGTTTTCCTTCAGTTTCCCAATCAGGTCAGTTAATTCTACTTCACACCAATTCCTAAATTGTAGCCTTTATGTTTTGTTGTGCTTTTAAGTCCGCTTTTTCTAATTTTGCGTTATTTTAATTTCCCATAGTGCCTTGGCAATGTCAAAAAGCAAAACTACAAATACAAGGAAGTAATCAGTTTAACTTATGTCACACCTTATTATTTTGGACAGTCTTGAAAACAGGAATGAACCAGAGCAATGGACAAAGTAGAAGCCGGATACATCGGTTCTGTGTAAATAGTCTTTAACCCATTTTTGCCTTATCTTTTTTAACACTTGCTCAGTTGCTTCAGGAAAAAAAAAAATTCTTGAATCCTCTCATCTCTCTCACTTTTCTTCCAAGTGTAAAGACGGGCATGAAAGCAATCCTGGAGATATAGCCATATAATGAACGCTAAAATTATTGTTTATGAATGAAATTATTGTTTATGAATGAAATTATGTTTAAGAACAACAGTCATCAAAAGAATAAACCTGAGACTAGGACAGCGGCCTGCTCATTCCCCGGGGAACCCTCGCCAGCGGATGAATCTTCCTCCTGTCATTTGCGCCTGCGCGGCAGAGCAATTCACAATCCCGCGAGAATAGCATGCGGAGTGCTATCACCATGGCAGAGATGGCAGAGGCGTCAGCGCAGGCGCTGTAGGCTACAGGGGGGTGGGGGTGGGGGAGGGGGTGGGGCTCGGCAGCCTGATCAGACCTCGAAAATCATAAGATCCATCTTCAGACCCGTAAAGATGGATAACAAGAAACGCCTTGTTTATTCCATCATCCAGTATCTGCGTGAAGAAATGCGGTTTGGCGGCCTCCACCCAGATATCCAGGAGAGTTTGGAGGCTGCCATCCAGTGCCTGCGGGCAGCTTTTGAGGTGACTGTTGGAGACAGACATCTAGCTGTTTCACAGACTCTGCCAGAAATGTTCGAAGTTATTACAGGGGAAAAAGTGACATCTTCCCAACCAAGACATTGTGAGCCCAACCCCCTCCCTGTTGAAGTTACAATGGAAGCCGAGAGACTCAAGACTGAAGGGAATGAACGGATGAAAACAGAAAACTTTGAAGCAGCAGTCGCTTGCTATGGGAAAGCAATTGAGTTAAATCCAGCCAATGCAGTGTATTTTTGCAACCGAGCTGCCGCCTACAGCAAACTTGGAGATTATGCAAGTGCCTTGGAAGACTCTGAAATAGCCATTGGCATAGACCCTTACTACAGCAAAGCCTATGGCAGAATGGGATTAGCCCTTTCAAGTTTAAAGAAGTACAAGGAGGCTTTAGTCTACTATAAGAAGGCCCTGAGGTTGGACCCAGACAATGATACGTACAAATCTTACCTCAAGACAGCTGAACAGAACATGAAAGAAATACCCAGCCCTACGGAAACCCCTGCAGGCTGTAACATAGCTGGCCTGCTGAATAGCTCAAACTTCAGGAGTGTGGCCACAAACCTCATGAATAATCCTCAAATACGACAGATCATGTCTGGGATAATGTCAAGAGGCCACGATTCTTTGAGACCTGAAAGAGATAGCTGCTCTCAAAATGAAGGCCCCAATCGCATCCAGAGTGACCAGCAATTTATTGAGCAGTTGGAGCAACAAAATCCAGAGTTGATAGAACAACTCAGAAATCATATTAGGAATTGGAACTCCAATGCCCACAATGATAACCAGCAGGAGTGAAAAGAGCTAAGGTTAGCACCATTGAGCATTGAGTCCTTTGATGTACAGCCTGGAAACCATGTGTTCTGCCATTTTTCCAGTTGGAATTTCCACGAGAGAGGAAAAAAAAATGATTGGACCTACATGTTAAGATAGATTCTTACTTTCCTTTTCTTTCTTTCTAAGTCTTTCCTCCATTACCCAAACCTCCCACCCCTCCCCCTAAAAAAGAGCTAGTCAAATATTAACACAAACCAGGATACTTCCCTCTTACTAGCTCTCAAAAAGTCACTTGCAGAAGCATAGTGGTTGGTTCTTAGCCCCATTAATTAGATGTTTCAAGTTTTCTCTTAAGAAGCCTCAACCATCTTGTGTTTGTGGGTCACACACACTAGCTATCTGGGTCTTTAGGGGTTATGTTCATCTTTTTCTTTTTTTCAAAGAGGAAAGAAATATATTTTCTTTCATGATTAGAAGTCAGCTTCTAAACACACATCTTTTCAAGTTGCCTGGTATTCCCAGTGCTTCTCCACTTGTTATTATAATATACATCAGCATTTACAACCTGGAGTATAAAGTTATTATCAGTGAAGTTAGATTATCTTGATAAATGGGAAATAGTTCGGTTGTGGATATGTATAGCAGTTTTTGTTAACCTGAATCTTTTATGGGAGTTGATTGTCTTACTAGGGTACATAAGACCAATTTCCATGACTTCAGATTCAGCATTTTGATAGGAACTTGTTTTTTCCTCAGATTCGTTTTGCCAGGGATCTCACAAACATCTAGTCACATAATCATGATTTATATCTGGTACCCATTGGTTCCTCATTCACCAAGTGGTGAGACTTGAGCTTCAAGCATCAGTCTTATCACTCATCCATTGCCTATTTCACAGTCCCCTTGGGCATAGGAAATGGGGGACACTAAGGTGTTTATTGGAGAGGAGTATCTGCACAATTTCTGCATTACTGTGCAAGGAGGGTGGGATTGTTAAGGGACAATAGAGATAGCAACCTGGATTGATCAGGTGCTGGACTCAGGAAGGTGCAGACATTTTATAGGAACTTGGCAGGGAGGGGAGGCTGCAGTTGTCCATCTTGCAGTGGAATTTCCTACCATGCTTATTGAAAATACTGGAGCCCTTCACTCATTATCATCAGATACAGTTTGGTAAAGTTGTGAAGGGAAAGAAGAGAAGACATATGAGTTGTGGAATTTATGATCTGGGGCAAGATGACAGTGTCTCAGTCTTGGATCTGGTAACTGAAAGGAAGGTTACATAGTTAGAAAAGGCAGATGTCTCCCTGTTCTTTCAGAGAGTCTCTGGGAGAAGATAAATTAGCTTTGAGTGTTCTAGATGACTAGTAGGAAATAAATGATGATCATCTATAATATATCATCACCCACAATACTTTTAATTCTTCACTTTTAACTGTGGTGAAGAATGTAACATATGGGGAATAAATATAAATTGTGACCTTAAAAAACAGTTATCAACTACTGAAGTCCTTGAGAGTACTAAGGAGAACCCTTTGGAAGTGACAAAAAAGTCTCCATTTATCTATCTGCATTATTTTAATGAAACTTGTTTATTCTCAAGTACCATGATTCAAAAGAGTTTATAAAGAATGAAAATGCCACTACTATTTCTTATTTAATTTAATGATTTAAACATTCTTAACTAGCAACACACAAAACTTACATTTCCTATTTTAAAAGCATCCAATATTTCAGACATTGGATATTAGTTTTATGGGCTAACCTGGGCCCTCTATTTTCCCCCAACTAAAAACAAATGTGTGTTTCTATTGAAAAATGTGTTTGTACTCCCAAAGAAACAACTCACAAATGCGCTGTACTCCTTATGTTCCATCATCTGTGATGGGGCCTATTTGTACTTAGTGCTCCTGAGGTGACTTTATATTTGAGCAAATTTATATAATACTTCATAAGATTTACAAAGTACTTCACAAAACCCCAGTAAGGTAGAGAGTATTATTTCCCTCTTTTTATAGGCATGACAATAGATTTAGAGAGATTGTCTATGAGCATAAACCTACTAAGTAAAGAGCTAATACTCAAATCCTATTTTTAGATCTAAAGCACTTTCTACTATAACATATAGGCTTTATTGTTTAATTTCTACTTCCTATCTTGCTCTACACTCATCCTATAGTGTCATATCTATCCCTATCTCCTACTATTCTCCAATCTTTACTTCAGTCATTTTTCTGTTATATATGACTTCATGGCTCCTTTTGAAGTTTTCTTGGCAAAGATGATGGAATGGTTTAGCATTTCTTTTCCCAGTCCATGTTACAGGTTAGGAACTGAGACAAATAGTTAAATCACTTGCCCAGGGTTATGCAGCTAGTAAATGTCTGAGGCTAGATTTGAAGTCATGAAGATGAGTCTTCCTGATGATAAACCCAGTGCACTATCTGCTGGGTTACCTAGCTGACTAGATTCCCAATTTTACTCTTAAAAAGTTACTGTCTTTTTTAGGAGTATCCACTAGCATGACAATGTGTGTAAAAGCTATGGAATCTGACACAAAAATATAGCAAAACACACAGACACAGGCACACACACACACACACACACACACACACACACTATACTCTGTCAACAGCAAACCAAGGGGAAGATAGAGTTACTGTTCCTTTGGATAATGGTTTCCTGCCAATGACCAGGAAATGTTTGACACATA
Source organism: Macrotis lagotis (assembly GCF_037893015.1). NCBI lineage: Eukaryota > Metazoa > Chordata > Mammalia > Peramelemorphia > Peramelidae > Macrotis > Macrotis lagotis. The sequence continues at coordinate 191,770,670 of NC_133661.1, forward strand.
GGGTTTGCCCAAGAGACAACCATTTGATACCAACAAAAAGGTTTACAACCTTTACAAGTTTACCTTTAGCCACATTCCAGAAGGAAATAGAGCTGATCCTATCTCAAGTCATTCACCAGCATTTTAGTATAGGCTACTTAATCTTTAACTAAATGTTGCATCACACTTCTTTGGAATCTCACAGATACTTTTAGGCTGCACATTTCAGACAGAAGTGGGTTGACTTGTTGTAGATGAAGAGAAGCAAAAAGGAATCTTATACATCTCTAGAGATGTGTAGAGAGAGTCATAAATCCTTGATTTTGATCTTAAATCCATTGTTCACTTCCAAATGTGAGCTTAGATGTACCATGTACTCTTCTAAGGTTCAGTTTTTCATCCAGAAACCAAAAAACACTTGCTAATGAGCATAAAACTCTTAAATAAATTTGAAAGTGTTTAGCAGGTGCTTCTTTGTAAATAATTATATCAAAAGCAATCATAATCCTAAAAAGACAGATGACAACCATAAAGTATGTCACAGACAGAAGACCTTCATTTTCTAATTAGAAAAATAATGTGTGTGTGTTTGTGTGTGTGTGTATACCTGTCTGTAAAAATATAGTAATACATGTACCCTTTTTGTTGACTAGTAGTTCATTAAGCAATTATCATAACTGCTTCTACCCCCATATTCTTTTCTCCTCTGTTTATAATCCCTTGGTTTATTCCTTCAGGAAAATTAAAGCAAAGAGAAGGAAAAGAAGACACTGGCTCTCTACCTCAATGGAGATGTGGGAAGGTTGAGAGCTAAAACCTGGTCCATATAATCTATAATGGAAATAAATTTCTGGACTTGAATCATATGACTTAAAATAATCATTCTACAAGCATAAATTGTGTTTATTCTCTGGATGTGAGGGGTTGGAGATAATATTACTATCTAAAAGTTACAGTGAAATATATTAAGCATAGCAACTAGATCCACAATTTCATTGATGTAGGTAATTCCTAGATGAAGAAACTTCTTATACCAAGGTAAATGACCACCTTTTCTTCAATTCATGATCTTCAAGTGTTACAAAGAACACTGAATAATTGGCTTGCCCAAAGTCATACAGACAGTGTGTCTCAGAAATACACTTCCTGACTTTATTCCACTGCACTATCCACTTCACCATAATTGCCCCAGAATGAAAAATAATGATTTTAAACCCCTGGAAACCTCTGAATCTATACATTATGGTTGTTTTGAAGTTATTATACCAACAAAAGTACTTACACAATTCTGTGATTTGGAAATGAATTATCCTTTACAAAATTTCTTAGAGATCTAATTAATTAATTAATTCATTCATTCATTCATTTATTTGCTCACTTATTCATTCATTTGTTTGTTTATGTGTTTGTTTATTTATTTGTAGATTTTTGCAAGGCAATGGGGTAAAATGGTTACCCAAGGCCACACAGCTAGGCAATTATTAAGTGTCTGAGACCGGATTTGAACCCAGGTACTCCTGACTCTAGGGCTGGTGATCTATTCACTGCACCACCTAGCTGCCCCAAGATCTAATTTATTTAATTGTAAATATAAATCCCAAAGAAAGATATTTTTCTCTTGGAATGGGATTAGACTATTCCCCTTATTTGCAAAGGATTCAATATGATTATTATCCAAAGGCCTAAAATAGACCAATCTTTTACAGTTGCCTTGATAGGTGAGTTATCCTCTAGACCTGAATGACCCCTGAAAATTGGGTTCTATCTACACTGATTCCTGCAAACGAAATCCTTAGTTTTTCTAACATTGATATGAAAAAGAGCCCAAATTTGAATGTGAATTTCACACTCTAAGAGAGTCAGGATGGTATATTGGATAGAATTGATAATGAAAGGCATGTTTCTTATTTTCATCTACTACATCATCCTTCAAATATTCCATCCTTATCCCTTTGTACCAAAAAAAAGGATTATTCTCATTTTGTTTTGAAGGGAAAATTAGTTAATTATTTATTAAGTATACTGTAGAGAGGACTTGATTAGGTATTTGTTGGACTAAGTAGTCATTGAGATCCCTTCCAAATTTGAGATTAATTAACTCTGGAATTGAACTCCAGAATTGGAAGGTCTGCTACTGAGCCATCTTAATACCAGCCTTTTTCAATGCAAAATTACAGATAATAGGAAAGCATACAGTTTCTTTCCTTCCCTTAATATCAATTCCCCCATTGCCTCCACCCCTCCCAAACCTACTTGCTTTCCAAAAGAATTTTTTTTCACTTTTAAAGTATAAAGTGTTATTATGGTAATACATTGAAGATGGTTGTAGAAAGTCAACTATTGTCTGATAACTTCATAATTATGGGTTCTGCCTCAGTCTCATTGAGGCATCAAAACAATCTCTGAGTTTATAATTCCACTAAAAGAGAAGACTTTAAATCATTTAGAGAGCCAGCTGTGTTGTACTTCAGCTGTGGATGCAGTCCTGAAGTGTACTTGGCATATATTCTGAGACAGGATCTAGACTGCTTATGCAAGCTAAATTTCCTAATGCTACAGAGGTTAAAAAAAATCTCATGGTGATTTTATATGCATTGTGTACATATATCTCTATATTCCACATGTTTATATTTTGTCACACATGCAGCTTTGCATGTATCTATAGAAAGAAAAATAAAAAGATAAATTTCTATGAGAAAGAATATAGGTGGAAGGGACATTTGGCATTATCTAATCTTCTACTTTATAGGTGAGAAAACTGAGATCCAATGCTGATATTTGAAAAGACCTATAGATCTGCTAGATCTGGTTAAATAATTTAAAAAAACAAGCAGCACAATAATACTGATGATATTATCAATTATATAGTTCTTTAAAGTTTTAAAGTGCTTATAAGTATTATTTCATTTTATCATCTTCACAACCTAAGGAGGTAAGTTCTATTATCATCTCAGTTTACATGTGAGGAAACTGAGACAAGCAGGGATTAAGTGACTTACCTAGGCTAAGTCAAGTGTCTGAGGCTGAATTTGTATTAAGGTTTTCTTGACTCTAGGTCCAGAACCCTATACACTATACAACCTTGCTTGCTGATTGGTTGAATGACTGATCTGAATTATAGTCTTTTGATTTTATTCATCCAGTGTTCTTTCTATTATTACATGTTCCCTTGCAGATATGTATGTATGTGTGTGTATACACACATAATATATGTATGTATATGTTCATATGTACATATTATCTCTTCCATTTTTTCCTGTTTTGTGTATCATATAAACCCTAGTTAAATTTAGAATCAGATTTAGATTTGGAGGCAACTGTGTGGTGCAGTGGACAGAGAACTGACCCTGGAGTTAGGAGGACCTGAGTTCAAATGTGACCTCAGACACTTAATAATTTCCTAGTTGTGTGATCTTGGGAAAGTCACTTAACCCCATTGCCTTTAATAAAAAAAAATTAAATATATTTGATTAGAATTAAAAGGGGCATTAGAAATTATCTCCATTGTACAAATGAGCAAACATTCTTGAAGTAAAAAAGTGAATAACTCAAGGCCACACAGATAAAGGCACCATTCTCTATAAGTTTTAAAGACTCAATTCTCTGTCTCTTATATTTCTCAACCCTTACCTCCAAGTCACATGAAAAATCTAAAGGAGTGAAGATACAGATAAAAAGACAGGAGCCAACAGTATATATATATATATATATATATATATATATATATATATATATATATATATATATATATATATATATATATCTTTAGAGATAATAGAACTCCACTGATTGCTTCATGCACCTGTGCTCACCTCCCAATATCGAATATTAACTTTCCAATTTGAAATGATACCCCTTTACTTTCCAGTAAATTAACAGCAGCCAGAATCATAGATGAATATCACCTAAATATTTTATATTATTAGACTCTTAATTCAAATTTATATTATTTCATTCCAACTTTCACCAGGTGAATATTTTAAAATGTGGCATTCTATTTCTCCATCTTTAGGGAATTTTTTGAAATGGAATGCTAAAAGATATAGAAAAAAGAGGATGAAGGATGTGAAAGTTGTGTGTGTGTGTGTGTAAAACAAAATAAATATTGGTTAGGTTAGGCATAATGTTTTTTAATTCTCATGATTTCCTTACAAGTCAAGTTTCCCCAGTAGCACTGCTTCAAAGCTAGGTATCAAGAAGGCTATGTTCACTCCTATCTATCTCCATTGGCTTTGATGAGATTATACTTCTGGGTATAAGGACTGAAAAAAATTTTTAAGTCTTAAGATAAATTGTTCCAACACATTTCTAGGGTTTATTTTTGGCTGATAGAGTTCTGTACTTTCTCTTATTACCAATTCTTTTCCCAAGTGTAAATGTCCTTCCTGATGATCATTTTTTTTTCCCTCTCAGCAGGCTTTCCCTAATTAGTTCAATCAATTTTTTTACTTGTCATCACAATTTCTGAAACACAGTTCTCCTAATCTGATTTTAATTTAATTTTTTTGTTTTCATTATTTTCAAGAGATTAAATTCCTTAAGGGCTAGGATTCTATTTACTCTTTAAATAGCATACAACATTCAGGTATAAGCATCTTCTTATGGGTGGATTACTTATTGCTTTTGTTTTTAGACCAAGAACCTGAGAATCAATTAACCAAAAAATTAATCAAACAAGTAATTGTTAAGCATTTACACTACATGCCAGGAAGTATTCTAAGATGTGTGCATAGGGGTCAGTGTTGTAGTACTAAGTTTGTATTCACAGGAAGTAAGGTCAAAACTTTGCTCAAGAATTCACCGTGTGACTTTGTGCAAATCTATTATTCTTCAACCCTAATATGGAGGGAATTTACTGGATAATCTTCTAGCTGTCAATCTATTATTCTATAATCTTGATTTACTGGAAAAAAGCATCAACTAAGAATTAAAAAGAAAATAATCCCAAGTTCTAAGTAGTCCTGGCTGTGTCAATAATTTACTAAAACTATGGGGGGGGGAATCAGCTAATCTATCTTAATCTCAGTTTTCTCATCTTCAAAAGTCAGAAATTGGAATAGAGACCCTCTGAGATTTTTTCCCAATTCTAAATTTCTATTATTATCTGATTCTGAATGAAAGATGAGAAACTGTACTTTGAAGTACCTTTGTGAATAGCAGCCTTAGTTTTGTCAAGAAGAAAACCAAGGGAAGATATCTAAACTACTAGAATTTTGATAGGGTAAATGGGAAAGAGGAAGACAAATAAATGTAAATTCAGTTCTCCTGGCAATGTCCCCTAAGTGGGACTTCTGTGGGACCACCTCTAGGTAGTGTACTAGAGAAATGCTGGGCCTAGAGGTAGGAAGACTTTTGTTCAAATTCACCTATATGATCCTGTGGAAGTCTTTTATCCTGTGTTTTCCTCAAATTTTCTCAACTGTGAAATGGGAATAATGATAGTGTCCACCTCCAAGGTCTGTCATAAGAATCAAATAAAGGAATACTTGTACAGTACTTAGGAGAATGTTTAACACAGAGTATATATTGAATAAATGCATGTTTCCTTCCTTTCTTCCCTAAATGTAGAATACAGTGAGAGCAGTTACATTTTCACCATCTCTTTTGGATCTTGGGGATTTAAACCTCAAATGCTATCCATGCCAAGTCATACATCTTCCATTTATGGTCTCTGACAACTGTTCTATACTGTTGTTTGAAAAGCTCAACTGGTGAGGAATTCATTACTTTCTCAGGCAAGCCTCTTGCCATTGATACCTTTCCAAAATGTCTCCTTCTCCAGGCTACCTACCCTTCATAAAACATGGATTTGAAGCTTTTTACATTTAATCACCCCTCTTCTGACACTCATTATGTTTACATATGACACCCAACATCATCGAGATCTTTATGCAAGTTTCTGATTTTATGAGAATTGGGTCAAGTACAAAGCTTCACTATGCTGCTCCATAAACAATCACCCCTAGGCTGACATGAACCTTTTAATCACTGTTTGGATCTAATTATACAATCAGTCCTGAATTCAAAACCAGTCCTGAATTCAAATAACTGTGACCAGTCTACCACACTCCCTCTTGTCCACAAGGATAGAAAAGAGTCTGTCAAAAGCCTCACTGAAATCCAGATCTGCTAATTTTGTAGGGTTCTTCCAATCATCCAATTTCTTAATGTAATAGTTTAAAAGAATAATAATTATTGTAACAGCTTTCAAATAGCACTTTAAAGTTTGCAAATGGCTTTACAAGCTTTTCATTTTATCACAATCCTGGGAGGTAAATGATATCACTAACCCCATTTTATAGATTAAAAAACTGAGACAGGCAATGGTAAAGTGACTTGCCCAGGATTACATTGCTAGTGAGGATATAAAATATAGGATGCTGGATTCAAATTCAGGTTTTCCTGATTCCATATTTATCTACCGAACCATCTGATATCAGTCTAACTGGTGAAAAAGAAAACAAAAGTTATATTATCATTGAAGCAATAATGCTGGAAAAATTCCATATATTTTGGGGATAGTTATTCCTTAGTAATGTATAAAACAATCATCCATTCATATTTTAGCTGTAATTATTTTTAATTGATTAGTGTAAGATACTTGAGAGTAGGGACCATTTTACAGTAAATTGCACAGTAAATATAGGATGTGAAGTCAGGATGACCTAAGCTCAGATCCAATTTCAGATACTACTTTCTTCAGAACTCTGGGAAAAGAATTAATTTTTTCTTATTTTCCTTATTGTAACATGGGAATAATAACTTCCCTTTGCCCTCCTTCCCCAGGTGGTTGTAAGTATAAAATGAGATATTTGTAAGTCCTTTGCAAACTTAATTGCTAGTCATTTAAAAAAAATTTATACCCTATTAACAAAAGCATTTAATAATTGTTTGTTCATTATCCAGTCAACAGAGAAAGCCAAGAGGAAAGTTTTGATTGAGGGAGGAAAAGAAGGAAAAATAAAGGCTAGACATGTAGGATATTATTGGGAGAGGGCAAGATCCATGTGGGTACACTGAAGATTTCATAGAGAATTCTGCATTGGACATCCCTGGCAAGCAAACACCTGCTTCCTTACTGAACTTCCCCAACATGATTGACTTCCTTAAAACACTATTCTGCTTACACACACACACACACACACACACACACACACACACCTGTTTTATAAGTAAGTTTGTTTGCAAACAGGAAGCTACAGAAGTGGGAGGGTGTGAAAATAGGCGATCTGGAGGACAACTCTGCAAAGGCAACAGCTCAGATGGAAATTCATTTAGAAATGCAGTCCACTTTGGTTAGACCAAATAGACCAAAAGCAAATAGTCACTAGCAGGCAGAAAAAGGGAGTTGATGCTTACCCACTCTAGCCAACTGCTGATTATAAACTACCTTGGCCTGCAGAGACATACGACAGGGCCCTCCAACCCCAGGGGAGCAGAAGAGCTTTTGCCAAGAAATGCTGTCAATGCAGCTGTAAAGTGATCCTGCTGGTGATAACAGTTATTTGATGGAAATCCACACACAACACCTGATGACTCTCCAAAGGTTCTATAAATAGAGCTGGGGTTTCCGTTGTCAGCTTACTTCCCCCCAGGGAGAGCTGGATCAAAACCCAGTCCGAACTTGGGAACATACCTCTGGCACTTGTGACAGGTCACCAGCAAGTCAGCCATCAGGGCATTCCATAGCCTTCCCAGGCAGAGAAGAGAGGGTCATTACTATAAAAAGTTGAGCTCCACCTCCCCAAAATCATTGACCCCAAGCAGGCCATAACCATATCTGGGAAGAAGAAAAGGCCTAATAGTGCTCTTCCTTTCAACTGTGACATTTGTTGTCTGCCTTCATCTTTTTTTCCTCTTTTCCTCTACAAGGGGATTCATGAGTGGCAACAATAGATGAGGCAGATTTGTGAGAAATGCAAATATGATCCTTGCATTCGCAGTAATTTTAGATTACTTAGCTGAGTACTGTGAGAAATAGCTTCCTGGTACTTGCTTGGAAAAAATGTCCTGGAGAACCAAGTCACTATAAAATGCACATCAAATTTTACAATAACTTTCTTTTCCTCCTTTTAAAGACTCAAATATATGTTGTGAGTCCTATGCAAGGTACTGTGCTAGATGTTATGGTATAAAATTTTAAAACAATGCAGTCTAAGCCAAAAGACATTTACAGAGTATCTAAGGAGTTTTGTTTCACTTCATGCTTCCTATAGAGTTTTGTGGTCACAAATGCTAATGAAAAATGAAAACTATCATTCTATGAATCAAAAGAAGAACAATGGTCCATCTCATTTTTATTTTCTAATGAAAATCCAGATTGTTGGCATACTGCTAAAGGCATTGAAGTCAAATAGGTAGGTAGAAGAAAAAAGAGAGTCTTAGACCTGTGGGTGGAGTTTTATGTAGAAAGAAGAGGTTGGTTTTATGGTTTCAGTGTGATGAAGAGGACACACGATAGAATAGTTCAGTGAAAAGAATGTCAAATCTATTCCTGATATTTGCCATACATGCTATCTTCAATATATTCTTTTTAATTTTCTGGGTCTCAGTTTCCTCATCAATAAGTTGAGATGTTAGGGGCCCATTTCTATTTGAGTTTGGTACCATTGTTGTGCAGATGGATCAAAAAACAGCCAGTCAACAAGTATCTAATAAGCACTAACTATGCATTTCACTATGTACTAGTTATACAAAGACAGAGGGACACCTAGTTAGCACAATGGATAAAACAGTGGACTTATAATCAGGCAGCCTCATATTTATGAGATCAAATCTGAACTCAGACACTTATTAGATGTGTGACCTTGGGTAATTCACTTAACTCTGTTTGCCTCACTTTCTCATGTATAAAATGAACTGGAAAAGTAAAAGCAAACCACTCCAGTATCTTTGCCAAGAAAACTCCAGATGTGGTCACAAAGAGTTGGCCATGACTAAAATAACATCAACCACAACATACAAAGAAAGAAAAACCAATCCCTACTATCAAAGACCTCACTGTTCTAATAGGAAAGACAACATGCAAACAACTATATATAAATAAGATATATATATCTATATCTATATATATATATAGATATAGATATATAGATATAAGAAAAGTGTGAATAAATCTCTGAGGGAAGGCATTAGGGTTAAGGAAATATGGGAAAGTCTTCTTATAGAAAGTGGCATTTTAGCTGCAACTTGAAGGAATCCAGAAAGTGGAGACACAGTATGCTGTACAGTAGTCCAGGTGAGAAGCAATAAGGACCTCAACAAAGAGAACAGCTGAGTGTGTGGTGAGAAAGAAGTGAACATAAGAGATGTGGAAATATAATAGAGAGCGCTTGTGAAATAATTTAATGAGAAAGAGGGAAGAAATGAGGACGATGTCATAAGTACATGCCTAGGCAAGGTTAATATAGTGGTGACTTCAACAGAATTGGAGAATTTAGGAAAATGGATGGCATAAAAGGGAATCAGTCTATCAAAGACTATGTTAGTAGAGAATGCAGTTTTTCTGTAGGAAAGACTTTGGATATAAACTCAGTGATAAACTGAAAATTTGTCACTCAGGAATTAACCTGGCTAAATGTAGAGAGGTTTATAAGTACAAGATTGGTTTCAGGTGATGAATATTTTTGTCATGCTTCATTCCAATCTATAGGATGCATATAAATGTATAATGGCCTTTAGTCATATTTAACCCTTTCTACTTCTGCAATACAGGTGGCTCAGTGGTAGAAAAAGGGGACTGAGTGTAGTAGTGATAGTGAAACAGTATTGAATTTTAAATCAGCACTCTCAATGGGCAATTTTTGTCCATACTACTATGGACATCTGCCTTTTTTGTTATAAAAGAAATGAGAAGACACAAGTAAATTAAGAATTCCTTGTAGATTATTTTCAAAAGTTTGAACAAAGATATCACCATATGTCAAAAGTAGAAACATTATTTAATGGATCTCTTGGTCATATTTCCTTGCATTATTTATGAGTATAAGCAGGCAAACTGTAATGAATATAAAAATAATTGTCATTTACATAGAACTTTAAGGTTTATAAATCTTTGCAGATATATGTTTACATATATAGATAGATAGATGCACAACCATGCAATGTCACTAAATCCTATGAGACAAGCATTTTTATTATTCCCATTAAATCCCTTTATATTATTCCCATCCCAGAGGAGGAAATATGGGTCAAGAGAAGTTAAATTACTTGCCCAAGATCACAGCTACTAATACATTTTTGGAATTCAAGTTAGCAACACCCATTATAGAGAATGAAGAAGTAGAAAATACTTGGATGAACGTAATGAGATACTGTAAATGAAGCACATGGAAGACAAAAGATTTTCCTAGTTTAGAGATAAACTTGTTCATCAATATTCTCCCAGTAATGCCATAAGTCTACAAATTATGGAACACAATGATCTCTGAAGAATTAAAATTTAAAACAGCTCAGAGGGCAATGGAAAGACACCTGGGGAATATAAGCAGGCTGCTGTTTTGGACCAATGACAAGTAACATGCAAGAAATAGAATGAAAGACATTACCAAGGATATAGATGACCACAAAAAGAGGAAGGCTGACTACATTGTGAAAGGAAAAAAAGCAGGTGGACAACTCCAATGATACAGTAGCACCCTCGAGATATAAAAAGAATAAGAGTAAGCACTCTGTAATCAAATAAATACAACACCAGATATACACATTTTCAGACTTGGCCACAGTGGAAATTTGTTTTGACTATTCATACTTACTAAAAAAAAATTTATCCATGGGAGCACTGGAAAGAATAAAGGGTTCAATAATAAGGTTTTCAAAAAAAAGGAAGAAAAGAGGGTAATCAATGCATTAAAAATGCAGAGAAGAGAATAGAAAGAAACCCGAAAGGAAACAGAGACATTGAATAGCTTTAAAAGTTGCATGTTAAATTCATTATATACTTAAAAGAAAAACAAACTGCAGGTAATAGAGATTTGTGTTCAATCAATCCCCTTTGTTCTACTCTGTATATGGAATAGTTCATTTTATTCATTTGATTTAAGACAAAAAAATATTACAAGAGAAATAAGACAACGATATAGAAAATAAATCACAGACAAAAGTCTCACAGGATAAGAAGGCAGCTAAAGGTTGCGATATATCTCCATACATTTACTTGCATTTTTCTCCATACCAGGATTGACTTCTCTCCTTCCTGCTTATCTCATAATCCCTTCCCACCCAAAAATAATGCTCTTTGAAGTCTTTTCCTTCAATGGAGGTCAAAATCAGATGCCATCTTTTCTTTGAAAATTCACTTGCCTCCCCCCCTCCATGTGAAAGAAATCTCTCCACAAATCTCTCACTGTACTTCTCCTTTCCATTTTTCTGTTTGTTGTTGTTAATTCATTTCAAATATCTGACTCATTGTGACCTTACATGAAATATATACTTCATAAATGTTTGTTGAATTGACTTGAACTTAGTGGAGTATTCTCTCCAATAGAATCACAAATCACTCAAAGTATCAGATAAATACATTCCAATACAGTAAATTTTATATGTATTGAACTAGGCACATTAATTTGTTCATTCTTTGTTTGGACCCAATCATGTTTTCCCTATCTCTCTTTGAAAGAGGATACTTTGTCTTCAGTGTTACCGTAATCCCCCAAGGTATCAAAATCAGTAGGTGTTCAATAAATATGTTTCTATGCAGAGAAAATAATATGTCATGAAGTAACAAGTGATATCTTAGGCATCTAGGACATATAGAACCTCCTAAACTTGCAGTCAGGAAGACCCGGGTCAAGTCCTAGATCAGACAGTTTTCAATTGTGTGAGTGTATGCAAGTCATTAACCTCTCCATACTGCAGGGGAATGATAGTCTTCTGACTGTTCTTAGCCTCAGTTTCCTTACTTAAAAATGGGGTTAATAAGAGGCATCTACCTCCCAGAGTTGTTGTGAAGATCAAATAAGGTAACATGCAAAGAATGTTAGTCACACTAGTTATTAATGTCATCTTCATTATTATATCATCATTATGCCACTCTCAACTTCAGTTTGGGGTGGCAATAATTCTAGAAGCATGCTGCACATATCAGAACCAATCATAGTAGAATATCTGGGGAAAAAAACTGGCATAGGAATAAGAAGGCTGGGCACCCACTAGAATGTTGCTGAGCTAGTGTCTAGCAAAGGGTTGTGCATCCTACATTCTGAAAGCAGCAATGGGGGAAAGAATTCTACTCTGAGAAATGTTTACATCTCACTTTCAGCTTGGCATGACAATTAGATAAAAATAAGGCAGGCAAAAAACACATGGTGATTGCTCATCCCTTCCACTAAAACAAACTTTCTTCACACCTCAAGCTTTTCTTCTTGAATCTATTATGGATGACTGATCTTGTGTTTGAATAATGAGGATGAACTTTAAAGACTAAAAATTTGACTAAATTTGTAACATTTTTAATATCCTGACATGGTAAATTATTAATTTCCACAATACAATCTACCTGTTTTTTTCATTCTAATTCATCTAAAAACAATTCCTAAATATGGTGCTGTGGATATATCAAGTCAGTTTATTTTAAATATATATGTCAGTCTATTTTAAATATATTTTAGGAAGTATATCACCAAAAGAGATGAGAGTAAATAAGCCCCAAATATGAAATTAGTTAATCCTGCAACAGTTATCTCATGTATAAGTAGTCATTCATATGCTGAATACTGAAACTATTGAAATACATTAGCACTGGGAGAAAAAAGATATACATATAATAGATCATGGTCCTTATCTCATTTATGCTCATAACTCTATGAAGTAGGTTCTAATAATGTTCCTTTTCAACTAATAAATGTTCTTTTTTAATAGAAAAGAAATGGGGGGGGGCGGCTAGGTGGTGCAGTGGATAAAGTACTGGCCCTGGAGTCAGGAGTACCTGGGTTCAAAGCCGGTCTCAGACACTTAATAATTACCTAGCTGTGTGGCCTTGGGCAAGCCACTTAACCCCATTTGCCTTGCAAAAAAAAAAAACACCTAAAAAAATAGAAACGAAATGAAACAAAGTAGAGTTTCTTTGATTTGACTTCTTGGTCCTTTCAGATCATCACCTATGGATATATCCTTAATAAGACTGCTGTAATATAGTAGCATGGTAGCTAGGGCACTATACATGGAGTCTGGAAGGTTCTTGAGTCCAAATCCTTTCTTAGACACTTATTTTTAACATATATACACAATCAGTTTCACATTTATTGTTCTTATGGTTTGGTCTTCAGTAATTAAATGGAAAGTTTTGAAGATTTGCAGCATACTATGGAAAATCTCAGACTATGTTCTTATGTAAAGAAAACTAAAAAACTCAATGTCATAAAAGCATAAATACTATATATTATTAATCTATTTGATCAGTTACAGTCATAATTATACATACCTAAATTTATTACAGTTAAATTTTGTTAAAAAATTTCAGTGAACTAAAGAACTATTAGCTATGTATTCTCATTGTGATTGTCTCCTTGTCTCTCTGCTACCCAGACCCAATCATATGATATTTTTTCCTTCAATGATCTTGTATCTTGTGCTTTTCTAGGACAAAGGAGAAAGTAGCAGTTGCTGCAACTATACTTTCAAGGCTGGGCATAATATGTGAGATATTAATATCTCTGGGGTAAAAACTGAAACTTTTCATGGGTATTATGTGTTGTTTTACTTGTTTTTTGTGAAATAAATATGATCCGAATTATTAAAAATAAAGATTTGGGTGCTGCCTAAACATATTCACAGTTTTTCTCATTTGCAGAGGCCCTGCACCTCTAACTCTTCCCAGTGTTGAGGGATAACTATATTTCAGTTTTTTCATCCAGAGGACTGAAACTATGGACAACAGTTGATAGAACACTGGACTTTGAATCAAGAAAGCTCATCTTTCTGAGTTCAAATCCTAACCTTAGTCTCTTAGTAGCTGTGTGACTCTGAGCAACCCTATTGACTAAATTTCCTCATCTGGAAGATGAGTTTGAGAAGTAAATGTGAAACCACTCTAATTTCTTTGCCAAGAAAACCATTTAAGGAGGTCAAGAAGAGTTGGACACAACTGAACAAAGTTCATTCTGGATTTAAGTATATTGTTCTGTGATCCATGATCATAAAACTTCATGGACCATTGGATGTAGGCCCTCTGAAAAAAACTCTCAAGTTAGCAGTGACAGTCTAGACAGGTATTTGGAAATGTGGAGGAATTATTCCCAAAGGGATAAGAGAGAAAGGGCAAGGAGGAGGTCAAATGGTACTAGTCTAGGAACCAGTACTCCTTTCTTCCCTCAAGGACTTATGAGTCGATTGTCTTTCTTCTTTAAAACATCAAGATGATCAGAATACCCTAAGAGTGCTGAATCTTAAGTATTCTCATACAGGTTCACTGGAAACATTTCAAGGTAGAAGAGTTCCTTCTACAAGGTTATTAAGCATCCAAAGCCCTTCTTAGAATTCTTACTCAATTGTAGCTGACATCAGAGTAGCAGCCGAACCCACCAGGTCAGAAGGGATCATAGAAATTGCCTTGTAAGCTACAGTGCCCTCCTACATAAAGGGAATATTAATACCACAGATTACTGTAATAAGCCTCTTATTTTCATCTTTATAAACCCTTGATGCTGCTTGTTACAAAAGGTACAGAAAATAGGTCTAAGGCTAACTCACCTCTGATAATTTTTGAAAGTTGTATACTTCTTTAGCTTTGCTTTAGAATTTTTTTTTCAACGTGTATAGCAACTCTGTAGAGAAGGAATTTAAGTACCTCTTTATTCCCATTTCATGGATGGGAAAGCTGAGACCCAAAGCATTTTGCTCATACACTGAAATTCCAAAACTCTAAATAAATCTTTGCCATAAAAGTACCTTTGATGTGTCCCATCTGGATAGAGCACTAAGCCTGATGAGGAAGACTTGAGTTCAAATCAGGACTAAGATACTTATTATCTATGTGACCCTAGGAAATTCACTTAACCTCTGTTTATTTCAGTTTCCTCATCTGTAAAATGGGAATAATAATAATAATAATAATAATAATATTACCTATCTCCAGATTTGCTAAAAGGCTCAAATGAGATAATAATGTAAAGTGCTTAGAGCGGTCCCTTAAATATAGTAAACACTATATAATGGTTAATTATTATTAGGTACAACTAGATGGTCCAGTAGGTAAGAGTGCAATGCCTAGAAAATCAGGAAGATCTGAGTTCAAATTTGATCTCAGACACTTACTAACAGTGTGACCCTGGGCATATTGCTTAACTTCTGTCTTCCTCTGTCTATTCATCTGTAAGCTGTAGGGATAATGATAGTATTTTACCTCTAAGAGTGACCTTGAGGAACAAATGACATAATAGCTATATAGTGTTTGGCACAGTGCCTGGTGGTCTAAAAATGTTAGTTCTTACTTCATATCATTTTTGTCCAACCAAGTTCCTTTCAAAATGTTCTCATTATTCCAATCTGGTTTTCTTGTTATATTCTTTCCCTATAAAGCCTCCTGCTCTCTGTTTATTCTTCTTCCCTGGTACTATCACCAGGGTTTCCTTCTGACCAGCAGTGATACAAAAGGATCAAAAAATAAAAAAATATCTATTTGGTGCCTGAGAATCAAAGTTTGGGAATATGGCAATTGCTGAAACTCTCACTAAATTATCAATTTTTCAAGGCTCCCAGGATCTTAATACAGTGACCATGGTCAATCAATACATTATTCCTTTTGCTTTTGAGGCTAATAGTAGTTATTCTCAATCTTTTTATTCTGCTAGAAACAAAGAAGAGTGAAATGAAATAGTTTTGCATTGTTTCCCATTTTTCACTTACCATGTGCAAAGTACCTTGATAATTAGCATGACAACACTGGGTAAGAAGACAAATCCACCAAAGCATCAACCTTTTCTACAACATCATTATGCAAAATGCTGATATTAAATGATCAATAAGCATTTTTAAGCACTTACTATGAGTCAGGCCCTGTGCTAGATGTTGTGGATACAAAACCAAAATTGAATCATTCCTACTCTTAAGGAGTCTATGTTCTATCCGGAGACAATGTGTCCCTATAAAAATATGTACAGAGTAAACAAATGGAGAGAGAATGGAGTCACATAGAGAACTGGCCTTGAAATTAATGAGATCTGAATCAAAGTTGTATCTCTGACACATATTCACCATGAGACCTTGGGATGAGTTATTTAATCTAGTGTTTTAAACAACTCCCTAGTATCATAAATTGCAGACTTATGCCAACCTAAATTGGTAGAGGGAGTTTTCTCACCTAAGAGTTCACACTGTGTCCAATGGAATAGAACTTCCCACCTGTCTTCTCATCTTGGAACATCCCTCCAAAATGCCAACCCCCATTCTCCCATAAGTGAGTTCAATTCATGGTTCCTCCATTTTGACAATCATTCCACTATTATTATTTCATTCCTTTGGATTTTAAAGGCTTGTCTTCAAGAGTTTCCTAAAATGAACATATTCCCTGGAAGAGAATTTCTTAAGGTTAATTAGCACCTCAGCTATTTTTTAACAGGACAAGTATCTGGTGGCCAGTCCAATGAGATCATGGTCCTTAAGGAATATACAACACAGAAAGTTGTGTGTGTGTGTTTCCAAATGTGGAATGGAGAGTAGAGAAAGAATTGAAGAGGATAGAAGAGAAATACTAATAGCGGATTTAGAAATTTTTGTCTCAGACAAAATTTGGCTACTTTATAATTTTGTCTAGTATCTAGTGGTGTATCCATTTTTCTCTGTTAGACCCAATAATACAGAGTAAGTACCTCAGTCTTATCTTATGGGACTATTTCTAACAGAGTTCTGGTGATTCTCTATGTAAGTTATAACTGGGTAAGTTTTCTTGCAGTCCAACTTCTGACCTTATAATTCCACCAAAACTGCTCTCTCTTTGTTGTCAGATTCAGTGGCCTTTTCCTAATCCTCTTTCTCTTTGACTTTAGTGTGGATCATTCTCTTCCCCTTGATAATCTCTTCCTCTAGGATTTCTGAACACCACTCTTTCCTGGTTTTCCTCCCACCTATGTGACTGCTCCTTCTCTGTCTCCTTTACTGGATTTTCCTCTAGTTGATGTCCTCTACCTTTAGGAGGTCCCTCATGATTCTGGTCTGGGCTCTGCTCCTCCAAATGACTTCACTTTTTGATCTCATCAGCTTCCAAGGATTTAATTACCATCTCTATGCTGATAATACTTATATCTAACTATCCTAATCCAAACCTTTTGATGATGCTCAATGTCCCATCTCCAACTGCCTTCAAACATCTTGAACTGGATTTTCAATAGACATCTTGAACTCAATATGTCTAAAACAGAACTTATTATTTCTCCCTAAACCCTCCCAGTTTTCTACTTTCACTTTTAGTAGAGAGGACAGCATCATCTTCCCAGTAAGTTAGGCTCTCAGTCTAGATATCCTCCTGGATTCCTCATGTCTCTCACCCTGTATTCAAGATTTTGCCAAGGCCTATCAAATTCACTTTTGCAATATCTTGAGTATGTGTCTTTTTCCCTCCTCTGACACTGCCAACACTCCAGGGCATGCCCTTATCTCTTCATGTCTAGATTACTGCAACTGTCTGCTGGTGGGCCTGCCTCCTCCAAGTCTCTCCCCACTCCAATATATTCTCTATTCAGTCATTAAAGTGATTTTCCTAAAATACCTAATCATGTCATTCCCTCCCACACACCTCCCCATCATCTCTACTCAGTAAATTGTAATGGCTCCCTATTGCCTCTGATATCAAATTAAAAAATTCTGTAGTTTTCAAAGTCTTTCTCCTATTTTCCCCAGTCTTCTTATAGCTGACTCAACATACCCTTTGATCTGGTGACACTGACCTCCTTGTTCTTCCATCAATAAGACACTCAGTCTCTTGACTCTGTGCAATCTCTCTAGCTGTCCCTCATGCCTGGAATGTTCTTTTTCTTCACTCCACCTATTGACCTCCCTGACTTCCTTTAAGGCCCAAATAAATCTACCTTCTACAAGTTGCCAATTCCAATTTTTCTAAATTCCACTACATTCTCTCTTTTAATTATCTCCTTATTTATCCTGTATATAACTTAATTCATATGCATTTGCTTGCATGCTGTCTCCCCTTATGGGATTGTAGGCTTCTTGAGGGTAGGGATTATCTTTTACATCCCCAGAACCTAAATTCTTGGTTATAGTAGGCATTTAATAAATATTTATTTTTTTTTATTGATTGACACTCCTATTCCCCCATATACTTTTAGAATACTTGTAATAGTATAAAAATGATACCATTAAAAATACTCAGCGAACACAATGGAATTCTAATAGTAAAATATTAAACTTCATTTACTTTCTAAATCAGATTCTTACCTAGGATCCTCTAAGGGCCCCATGGCTAAATTTTAGGAGATTTTTGAACTTCAACAGGAAAAAAAATACACTTTTATTTCTACTAACCTCTAACTGAAATTTATCATTTCTTTTATTTATAAACGTAGACAACAATGGGGCAGCTAGGTGGCATAGTTGATAAAGCGCCGGTCTTCAAGTCAGGAGTACCTGGGTTCAAATCCAGTCTCAGACACTTAATAATTACCTAGCTGTGTGGTCTAGGGCAAGCCACTTAACCCCATTTGCCTTGCAAAAACCTAAAAAAAAATAAAATAAATGTAGACAACAAAACATCATTCAAAGAATGGGTCCATAGGATTCCCAGGATTGTTAAAGGGAACCATATCTCACACACACATACAAATACATACACACATACATACACAGGATTAAGAATCTCTGCTCTAGGGGCAGCTACATGGCATAGTGGATCAAGCACTGGCCCTGGAGTCAGGAGTACCTGGGTTCAAATCCGGGCACAGAGACTTAATGATTACCTAGCTTGTGTGGCTTTGGGCAGGCCACTTAACCCCGTTTGCCTTGCAAAAAAAACAACCCTAAAAAAAAGAATCTCTGCTCTAAAAGGAGAACAGGTGAAGAAATTATAGTAGAGGACAAACTGGTTCATCTAATACCTCTTACTTAAGATGTTAAATAGGTTTCCCATTAATCCTTACTCACTTGCTATACACTGGGAAAGAAAGGTAGAAATCTATTACTTATTCCATCTGCCCATAAAGATTCCATCTCATATTCTAGTCACACAAAAAAGAGAACATCTCATTTCACATTCATCAGCATGCCAGGCTGACATAGCAACACCTCACATTTACATAGCTCTTTTCAATTTACAATGTGCATTCCCCACAACAACCCATGGAGGGAAGTCCTATGTTTATTATTTATTCCTCAATTTATTATGAGGAGTTGGATGCCCTACTTTAGAAATGTGACTGTTGGTCTCTATTCTTCATGAAACCACCATTAGCACCTGTTGGGCTTATGAGTCTATAATTATCAATGAGACATTCATCCTTAAATACACTTACTTCCAAAGAAGGATGACTTCCATCAAGCAGGCAAGACCAATTCACATGATGCTAGGCCACAGGACAGGCTTTCTAGGGATGGCAGACCTTTGATTCCTCCTCCTCAAGAAAGCATGCCACAGCCAAATGCCTCATGATCCTCTGGAAAAGGATTGCCCTTTTCTCTACTACCCGCTAAGGATAAGACAGATGTCTAGCTAGTCCCAGGGTATTCAGCTGAGACCTTCAAATCTGGCCAAATTCTTCATTGGAATGTCTCCTGATGGATGTGGAAAACTGAAGTTTATAAGGTCACATCACAACCTGATAAATTCTAAACCACTACCCTTCTGATATGTCAGTTAAGTAAAGGGTTTGGAATTGAAATCGGTGCTGCCAGGGCTTTGGCCGGGGGCCCAAGAAAATTAAAATCAACCATGATTGCTGGCTTAGACCAATAAACCACCCCTTACATAAAAAGCTCAATACACTAAGAACTCTTACTAAGAGAAGGCCATGGCCTCCTTTTAAATGTTCAATTCCCTAATAGGTATTCCTATTTTTAATTTGACAGCTGTTGATGAAGAGCAGATTTTAAGCAGATTAGTTAGGTGATATATATATATATATATATATATATATATATATATCTTTGTGTGTGTATGTGTATGTATGTGTACATATAATGTAAATGTATATATACAAACACATATGTGTATATATACACATATATGTATATTTGGATGGATAACTAGATGGAGGAGTGGATAGATTGCTGAACCTAGAGCCAGAAAGATTTGAGTTCAAATCATAACTTAGATACTTATTAGCTCTAGCCTGGACAGTCACTTCACCTCTCTTTGATCAGTTTCCCATCCCTAAAAATGATTATCACACTAGCACCTGCCTCTTTGCGTTGTTGTGAGGATAAAATAATATTTTTAAAGCATTTTGCAAACTTTAATGTGCTAAATAAATTATATTATTTTAATAAAATACATTTATGATCTGATTAATACTATATATAATTAACTATGTTACTGAATAATATTATTATTATATTAATATATGTATATGTTCTTGACATTTTTTGTGTCATGGTGAAGACTAAGGATTTTTTTTAATATTTAAATGCATGAAAATAAATAATATTTCAAAGGAAACCAAGAGCCCCCAGGTAAAGAACATCAGAGAAGAGAAAAAACTAATATTCATTCATTCATTCAGGGATAACAATTAGGGTCCTGTTTAAATTTTGGTTATGGATTCTGATCATTTGTTATTTGAATTAAAGCCTCTTGTATTCATCTGAACAGATATTGGAACGCATATACTGACTTAATAATGGGAGTCATAATAAGAAAAATAATTCTGCCACAAGTAACAATTGATTATCCTTCACAAGAGCAACAAACAAGGCTGTCATTCATGCATTTGCTAATCAACTTCTATTCATCCTTTAAGCATTCTGTGTGACTAAGGAAGCAATGAAGTCAGTAATATTAGTTATTCAATAAATCTACATCCACCTAGTGACAGCTCACCACCCCCAAGGCTCTTCCATATGCATCACCATTTATTGTTATCATCAACATACCAAAACAACAATGCAATCAATATTCTAATTTTATAGCACTGTTCTAATGACTACAAATAAAAGGTACTATTCTAGATAACACTTAACAGTTATTTTACTATCTCTTCCATCACTAAAAAAGGCAAGCAAAATGCTCCATCTGAAAGAACAGTGACATGTGGCTCACTATTAAGAGAGGGAAATATCCATCTGAAACAACTGTTTGTCTCTGAGGCGACAAGATATTCCATATGCTTTTTGGCAAACTTCATTTTTTTACAGCTTCTCTAAAATTGTGGCTGGATAGAATTGCTTTCTTTTCTTTATAATTTGAATGCTATCCAGGATTTTAAAGGGGAAACTCAGTCAAACCAAATATATAAAGAAAAAATAACCCACTCTAGGAGTGTGGGTGACTTGGGAATTTAATACACTAGATTATTTTAAATTGGCATTTAGCTAGTTAAGAAATACACTGATTGATATATCTGTCACAAATACTTAAGTTCTGAAGTGGTAGCCCAAAAGGAAACTATTGTGAGACAAATCTATGATATCTTCTTTACTCCAGAGGAGAAAAAAAAATAATATAGTTCATTCATATGTCTTCAGTCTCTCTATCTGCACACTTCAATTAAATTTGTCATATCAATACAGAGAATCTCATAGAATTTCATCATTTCAGACATGGAAAGGACTTTGTAAGTCAGCTAACTATCCAAAATGTTATCCCTATTTTATGTTATATATGCAAAAGAAACATTCTTTGCATATATACACCAGACATTAAATGCACATATTTCTAATCACCTGCATGCCAAATGATATTGCTTATATTCAAAGAGTTTTAAAAATTTTCAGTCTCATTACCAAGAACATCTGATATCCACCAATAAAGATAAAACAAACACTACCATTTTTTGAAATGGTCTTCATATGCAGTTGCAAGGTAATGAATTAAACATGTAACTTATATCAAAGAATACGAATCCTCCTTTTACCCAGCTCACAAAAATACATACAGTTCTGAATATAAAATTATGGAGCTTATTTAAATGGAAATATTGACCTGCTTTAAAAGAGCATCACACATCATTCTGATCAAATTTACTCATGATTATATAGCACAGCTGCAAAAGTCAATACCCAATACAGATATTTAAGAGCTAAAGAAATCTTTCATTTGTCACAAACCTCTTTATATAATCCTGGTTCAGAGCTAAAGTCTATAAGATTTTTCATCTCCAAATCAGTCATCTCATCCACTCATCAAATTCAGTTCAGATTCTTAATAAAGATCTGAATTAAGACGATGTGCCAAATGAATTTCCATTAAATGCTCATTTAAATCATTCCTGCTGTAGTCATTTTATCAGTGGACATTGGCCCCAGTTGGTTAAATCTTAACTGAGCCTGAGAGTTCAGTGTTCTCACTTTTGTATTAAGTACATCATGCCTACCCAGTCCTTTCAGTTGACCCAGTGTTCAACCTAATTACATCCAGCTCTTTCTCAGGCATATGATTTCATGATAGCAAATAGGGCTGAATCCTACTGAGACCTGATAAAATGCACATTTGATATGCCTACAGTGAAAGTTTGAGAGTATTTGAATAACTCCCAGCCAAACTGATCAGGAGTGGCTATGAAGTGCAATTAGGTTGTAGCACACTTGAGTTTCCTGGCTCACATTCAAAGTTGATGGTGTTCATCTAGAGCAACTCTTTGATATATAAAATGCTGCCAGAAAATAAGTACATGGTTCTTACTATCCCTCTATATACTTGACCTGCCCATTTCTACCTCTAAGCTTTCACTCAGACTCCACTGGAAACTAGGATATAAATAGATTTCTGAAATAAGTTGTTAAAAAATAATAATAATAGGAGCAGGTGGTGAACATTAGTGACAGGAATCACATGAAATTCTTATGAGCTTCTTTTCACACATTTCCCCTTCATGCTAACTAAAGTTCTTTGGTAATAATTTTTCTTAAGAGCATAGGATTAAAAAAATTTTTTTAAAGAGCATAGGATTGTTGCTTATTTATTTCCCTATAACAACAGAGATAATTAGAAACCATTACATGGTTCTGTTTATATTATATTTATATTATTTATATGAGACCTGGGTTCTAATCTTCCAGCTCTAACACTAACCAAGGTGTATCCCTATTGAATCAATTAATCTTTCTGTGTCTATATTTCTTTTGTAAAATGGAGCTAAGATCTTTCTATAAGGTTTAATGAAGGCAAGTACTAACTTAAAAAAACTATTCATAATTATTTAATTGTTTTACAGATTATACAGCACTTTTGTAACATTGTGATGTAGAAAATGCAAATATTATTACTGTCCCCATTTTGCAGGTCAGAAATTGTAAGCACAAAGAGGTAAACCAATTTCAAAAAGTCAGCTCCCAAGAGATGAGTGTTCTCAAGAGCAAAATTCTTATCTCACCAAGTCAAATGATTCTAATGAGGAGAATAAAAGAAAGAATTGTCTGAAGAAAACAGTCTTCTGTCAATTAGTATTTTTTTAAGGTTTTTGCAAGGCAGACAGGGTTAAGTGGCTTGCCCAAGGCCACACAGGTAGGTAATTATTAAGTGTCTGAGACTGGATTTGAACCCAGGTACTCCTGACTCCAGGGGCGGTGCTTTATCCACTAGGCCACTACACCACCCCTGTCAATTAGTATTAAAGGCTTACTATTTGCCAGGCACTGTGCTAAGTTATGACAAACAAAAAAGAGACAAAAGACAGTCCTTACCTTCAATAAGCTTATAATCTAAAGGGGATGACAACATGAGATCAAATGCATACAAAGCATGCTTATATAGAAGATAAGTAGGAAAAATCCATAGAGAAATGGCACTAGAATTAAGAATTAAGGGGGATGGGGGAAGGCTTCCAGTAACAAGTTTGGATCTTAAGTGGAACTTAAAAGGAAGCCACACAGCTGGGTGATTGTTCGGTGTACGGGGCTGGGTGATTGTTTGATGTACGGGGCTGGATATGGGCTTGGGTGCTCCTGGCTCCAGGGCTGGTGCTCTGTCCACTGTGCCACCTGGCCATACCTACAATTATTACTCTTATTATTATTATTTTAATTTTAATTTTTTCTCTCTCTCCCCTTTACTTTATCACTCAAATGAGTCTATATTTTGGGGGGGAGGGGGTATTTTGTTTACTCTTAAACAAGAATATTTTATTAATGTATAAAAAAAAACAGTTTCTACAAAATAAGAATAGATATATATATATATATAAAAGGAAGCCAGGGAGGTCAGTAGCGGGAGCAGAGAAGGGAGAGTGTTCCAGTGTCCCAGACAGTCAAAGAAAATGCCAAGAACAAAGGCATGTCTTGTTCTTAGAACAGCCAAGAGGTCCATTTCACTGGACCAAAGAGTAGGAGCTGGGTAGTAAGGTATAAACTGGAAAGGTATGCAGAGGCTAGCAAAAGGATTTTGTTGCTAAACAGAGAATTTTGTATTGGATACTAGAATTAATAGGAGTCATTGGAGTTTACTGAATTATGGGTGGGGCATCCAGGGGGATTCCTAGGTTTTGAACCTAAGAGACTGGGAAGATGATGATGTCTTCAGTATTAGGGAAGGCAGGAGGGGAGGAAGATTCTGAGGAAAGATCCTGAGTTCTATTTTGCACATAGTGAGTTTAAGGTGTCTACTGGACATCCAATTCAAGATATCTTAAAGGGAATTGAAGATGCTCTATTTGGCATTCAAAGCCCTTCATAACCTAGTTCCCTCCTACCTTTCCAGTCTTCATACACATTTTTTCCCCAACATGTACTCTTCAGTGACACTGAAGCACTGTTCTATAAGCAAGACATTCCATCTCTCAACTTCCTTGAATTCTTTCTGTCTGTCTTCAATACCTAGAGTGTTCTCCCTCCTGTCCTTTGACTGCTGATTTCTCTGGTTTCCTTTAAGTTTCAACTAAAATCCTATCTCCTACAGGAATTCTTCCCCTGTCTTTCTTCATTCCCAGTGCCTTCCCTCTGTAAATTATTTCCTGTTTATCCTTAGGAATCTTTGCTTTGTATATATTTGCTTATTGTTATCCTCCCCATTAGACTATAAGTTTGTTGTTGTTTTCCCCATTAGACTGTAAGCTGCTTGAGGGCAGGGACTCTTTTGCCTTTTTTTATATCCTTTACTGTTAGCATAGTGCCTACCCAAATAAGTGCATAATAAATGTTTATTGAATTTATTATTGAATTAAAGATGTAAGACTGGAAGTGAGCAGAACATTTGGGGTTGGATATGTAGATCTGAAAATCATCAACATAGAGATGATTATTCAATCAGCAAGAGCTGATGAGCTCAGCAAGTAAAGTAGTATAGAAGGAGAATACAAGGGGTGGCTGAGGGTCACCTACAGTTAGAGGGCATGATCAGGAAGAGGATTAAGCAAAGGAGACAGAAAATCTGGTAGGTAGGAGAAAAAACAGGAGAGATTGGTGTCCTGAACATCTAGAGAGTATTGAGAGGAAGAAAGTGATTCACACCAAGGTGTGAGAATTGAGAAAAGGCCATTATATTTGGCAACAAAAAAAATATTGGTCTATTTGGAGAAAATAGTTTTAGTGACATGATAAGGCTAGAAACAAATTGTAAGGAATTAAGAAGAGAGTGAGAGAAGAGAAATGGAGGCACCTATTGAAGACAATCTTTTTTGAGCAGTTTGGCTACAAAGAATAGAGAAGAGATAAAGGACAAAACCAGAGACAAAAGAATCAAGAGTTGGTTTCTTCAGAAAGGGGGAGGGAGGGATACAATTGTAGGCAAAGGGTATATACCAAAATAGATAGAGAGGTCAAAAGGGTGGAGATGGAAGGCAATCTGTTGGAGGAAACAAAATCAAATAGGAGTGTTTGCAAGGGGAGAAGGGTTAGCCTTGGAGAGGAATAAGGTCACTTTTTCAAGTGAGATAGGGATTAAGAAAGAGATAATGGCAGAAAGCAGTAATAGGAGATGAGGAAGACAGGAGAAAAAGAAGCTTTAAAATAGGAGGCAAGGTTCTTAACTGAGAGCTTAGGGGGAGGGAAAATGAGAGATCTGAGGAAATTGAAAAGGTTTGGATTATGAGTTGAGGAAAAGTAGAGGAAAGTAACAAGAGTGAAAGTCAGATAAGGGGCTTTCAGAATTCTTGAACACAGAATAGTAAATTTGTAGGTGACAGCAAGATAAAAGGTCTGACCATAGCTTTGTGAGACTGAGGGGTGTGTTATGTGGAAGAGTAGTTCATGGGAAGTAAGTAGGTAGAGGAAACACATGATTAGAGTTATCATTTATATTTAAGCCCCCTACTATGAAGGTTGGAGTTAGGGAGGAGAGAAAAATTGTGAGCCAGTTATCAAATTCATTAAGTCAGGAAATAATAGTAACCTGGGATGGGGGTGGGAACAGGGTATCTATAGGCAACAGCTCCCAGGGTTTTGATCAGGTAGGTATAGTTTGAAAATCAAAGAACAAAGAGTTGTCTGGATGATGAAAGTAAGGTAAGAGAACATGGAAATGGCAGTAGAATAAAGAATATTCCACCTCCCCTGCCTCCTTGACTTGTGAGCTGAAGAAAATGAGTGACAAATTTTAATGTTCTCTCTTTTACACTGGGTTGCCTTTAACATGAAAACATGAAAACCAATTAACAAAAGTCTGAAAGACACTGCCTTCACTCCTGCTCTCCTCTCATTCAAATATTTACAAAAGCATACAAAGCATTCTTCAAGCCCTTCTCATTCTTCAGTTTCTTAGGATGCTACTTCTGTTTTCCATGTGCAAAACTCTATCATTCTCCCCAAACATTTTAGTATCACATTCTGTATATGAAAGAGAGTAAGTGAAATCATGGATGACTTCCTTCATTTTGGAAGGGGAAACACAAAGAATGAGATAATTTGTTCATGAAACTATACTGAGTCACTAGGTCACTTGGAATTATTAAGTCTTTTAAACAACAAGACAGGTCAGCAAGCATTTATTAAGTGACTACTATGTGTCAGGCATGGTGCTAAGCCCTGAGAATAGAAAGAGAGCCAAAAACAATCCCTGTTCAAGGGCTGACAACATGCAAATGACTATGTGGAAAGAAAATATATACAGGATAAATTGGAGATAATTTCAGGGGGGGAAACCATTAAGGGGATCAGGAAAGACTTTGTCAAACATTTAATATGTGCTTTGAATGGGGAGCACTAAAAGAAATGACATGGGAAATGCAATATAAGTAAAGGTACTAAGCACTTTGCAAATATTCGGAAGTTCAACATATAATAATGCAAATTACAGAATGATACATAAAATTTGAGGAATATTGAGGAATTCATATAAATAAAATAAATACTGCAAGATAAAATTAGGGAAGCCTTCCTGAAAATGAGGTAATTTAATTTTAAGTCATTTATCATTTACTAAGCATTTAAAAGGAAAAAAATAAGAGAGACCTTCAAGAAGCTTGAAATATAATTTGGGGAATAATATATTTACATAAATAATTATAATGCAAAGCAGAATGTAAAAAAGAACAAGAGATTAAAAAAGTCTTAAGGGAACAGTGAGAAAGGGTGTAACTACTTACTGAGGGAATCAGGGAGTAGGTGGCACCCAAACTGGGTCTTGGAGAAAGGGAGTGATTTCAACAGGTGGAGATAAGAATAATCTATTCTGTGCTCTCTCAAAGGCCTGCTCAAATTCATAAAAGCAGTAGATAGTAGGCATGGATAGATAGCAGTAAGCAGTCTGGGCAAGCAGCAAAGTAGGTTAAGGATCATTTGTAAGAAAAAGGTTGGGAAGTTAGATTGAAGCTATATTGTGGAGAATACTAAATACAAGGATAAAGAGTGTTTATTTTAGTCAGTAAATAATAGTAGGCTAATGAAGGATGCTGAACAGAGGAATGATCAGAAAGATAATTAGGAATCTAGAAATTAAATTTGAAGAATTTGTAAATTTTAGATTGGTAGATATTAGAGAAAATGACATTCCAAGTGGGATAAACTCACTGAGTGAGGATCTAGAGATAAGAATGAGTCAAATCACATATGAAAAATGGCAAGAAGACATTTAGATGTAATGGAAGACTTTGATGAGGAAATAGTGAAATATAAGAAGGACTTTGAATGATAATTTAAGGAGTATAGATTGGATCAAATAAGGAATATTTGAAAATTTCTTTAAAGATAAGAATTTATAGGCACAACAGAATTGTTCCTGATAATTGAAATAAAACAATTGTAGAGATTGCCTTATTTAAAAGGATCAGACAAGTTTAAAGGGGTATGATAGGGCAAAATAAGACCACAGTTAAACATGGGTACCAGACAGTAGGAGCTGACCTTAGGTACGTGATTTGAGGCATAAGTACAGGTCCTCATGGGGGCAAACATTGGGGTGGGGTGGGGGAATTCTATCTGAGAAGCTAGTAGAGTTTTCCTCTAGTTACTTAGAGCAGGAAAAATAAACAAAAAATCAGCCTTGTGCAGGTCATTTTTACCCAGGATTATTATGCAACATCTCAAAGACTGGTGGAAGTCAGGTTCAATAAAATTACAGAATTAAAATAATTGAGAATCATAAGAGACTTCAGCAGATATTTAATCCAATTTATATACAAAAGGAATCCTCACTACAACACCTGGAAGGAGATGATAATAATCGTAATAATAATAAATATAGTTATAGTGCTTAAAGATTTATAGAACCCTTTACATGTAATCTCATTTGATCCTCAGAACCACCTGGTGAGGTAGGTACTCTGTTTTATCATTTGCAAATGAAGAAACTTAGGTTGAAAAAAGAGTTAAGAGACTTGCACAATGTCACAGAGTAAATGTGCCCATTTTATTTTTGCATTGTTTTATGTGTTAGGAAGTTGTTGTTGCTATTGTTTGTGTATTTTTCTGACATCAAGTCTATATTTGCCTCTTTGAAACTTCCATTTATTCCTTTCAGGTAAAATAACAAAACCAAAAGAAAACAATCCAAATGAAAGCTCTTCAAATACTTGAAAATAGCCATTATACCTCTTTGGCTCCTTTTCTCTAGATTAAGTTTGCTTATTTCCTTCAATACATCTGTAATATGTCATGTACTCAAAGGCACTTCCTTAACTATCCTAACTACCCTCTTCTGAATATCCTTTTGATTTATCAATACTACAGATGAGATTTAAGGAGCACATAATGTGCTGATTTCTACCAATCTGTCATGTTGATAGTTAGCAGTTTTTCATTATCGGAGGATTTTTCTTAATTAGAAATGTCAGGATCTTTTTTATTTTTCATACGTTTGTTTTTCACTCCAACTCTCCTTTTCATCATTCTTCATAGTATAGATTTTCATTCTTTTTTCTGATGGTTTTAATCAAGCCATGAACTTCTTTGGTGATGAGACCACCAAATACAACCAAATAAGTCTATATAGTTTGCCCCATTTTTAAAATAAAAGTCTATAAGGTAAGTAACAATTATACTCTGTCTATTACCACATGATATGCATTTATTCTGACATCAGTGTAGTCAAAACTGGCCATGGGAACTGAAGAGAAAGCCAGCATTTGACAAAGTTAGTTCTAATAAAGTTTATCTTTTAGCAGTGACTATACACAATCTGTATGACTCTGAAAGAATGAGAGAGATTATTGAATAAATAGGTATACTTCATCTTACAAAGCAGGATGAATATTCTGTGTTCATCATTAGAACTGTTATTTAATATTAACTTGATTTTTATATAAGCTTTATAATAAAAACTCCAAATAATATTTTAAATTGAAGGGACAACAGGGGAAAAACACAGAGTTATATAGCTGACTGAATATAATAAAAAGCAAATAGATCAATCTGTCCCCTGTAAAATACAGTTGTTTCTTATCTAACTTAAGTGTGTCTCAAGTATTCTGCAAATGTGGCTTCTTGCCTTATGGTGTTACAAAACTGTCATCAAAATATCCCTGACTTTGTTTTTTCTAAAAGGAAATTAAAATGATATAGCTAAGGAAGTGTGATTATTTTATCTTATAAAAGAGAAAGGGGTATTCAAACTGGCTCCTCAAGCCCCCTGCTTCCACCAACTGTCAGGATGTTACAAGGATTTCTTTCAATCATTCCTCCTGTGGTCCTGCTAAAGAACCCTATGCAACAATAGTTGGTGATGGTATTTAGCATCAAGGCCACTTCTTATGTAAAGTTGCTAGAGCCCTTTGGGCTTGCCAAGGAAGACTAGAGAATAACAGGACAAAAAGACAGAATATGAGCATCAAATCAATACAGTGCATTGGAAACTGAAGACAGAAGAACTCTTCCTCAGGAAAGATTATAATTAAGAAGCTGTTGCTCTTATCACTTACTGGACCATTTGAGGGATCATTCAGGAATGTTTCAAGAGAACCTCTACAGAATAACCCTAAGGAAACCACTGTAGGCTAGAATCAAATAGGCCTGGCCTTTAGAGGTTACTACTGATCAATTTAGGCCCCAAATGAAAAGTTTAGAAGCTTTAGTTCAGATCTCCACTCTGGAGATGATCATGAAAACCTTTGGATAACTCATTTAGGCCAGTGCCTCCTATATCCTAGTATGCAATAAGTGGTTGCATAAACAAGACTGGTACCTTTGGGTACTAGATTTTTGGCACCTCTGATTTAAGAGATTTTTCTTTCACTCCAGAAATACTAATGTTTTTTGTATCCTGGAGGGAAGATGAATTAGAGGATATGTGGAACTTCAATTGCAGCCCAGTCAGATGAAGTAAATACTACACATCAAGGATTTGAACAGAAAAGATTCTCAGATCCAATTAATGTCTAGGCTTACCACTTCACACGGCAGTCAGGTTACTAGAAATATCAGGAAACATAGAGTTCTCACTAAACTGAAAAGCATTCATCATCAGTGAGGTGAGTCATTTATGGAACCAACCATTTAGGATCTCTCCTTTGGTCTAATCTTATGATATGTTTTTTTCTTTGTTCTTTTATTCATAAATCTGACAGTCAATTGAATTATTTTCAAAAACCACTGATTAAGAACTCCTACTATTTTCAGGTCTTTTATTTCATAGGTTGCTATTTACAGATGCCAAGATTCTTCCAAAAACAAAGCCTCATCTTTTTAATACTAATATTCTTAGGATGATGTTGTATGGTTAAGGGTCATGGAACATGATAACCTCTAAAGAACCTAAGTTGAGAAATACTCAAAGAGCAAAAGACAGCTGCAGAGTGGGTGTGAGTAGGTTGCAAAATATAACAAACAAGGAATTGGGTAGGAGAAGCAAAGCAGAAGGAAGTAATCAAATGAATAAGGAAGATGGGCAAGTTCTAATGAGAGTAAGTGATAAAGGAGAGTTTGCATGCTCCATTGGTATTTACAATTTTAGGAAAACTTGATAAAGATCTCAAGTTCAGGACCTAGCTTGGGCCTCCTTATGGTAAACTTATTGGGGGGGCAATGGAGACAAGGATCACAAAGAGATGTTGACATGATTAATTTTGATCTCTATCATTGGAGGAATGCCCACACCAATGAAATTACAAATTCACTGGATTATATGCTAAGTGCTAAAGAAACAAAGACATATACAAAACAGGTCTTGCCTTCAAGGAATTTAACAATCTAAAGAGAAGGAAGACACATAAAAATAAGTATATCTAAACTGAAATTCAGAGTGTCTAGAAAAATCAAACAATAAAGAATAGAAGTTCCATGTAAACTTTAAGATGTTTTTTGTATATCTCATTATTTAATAGGTGAATTGAAACAAAATAATTTCAATTTAGAAAATATTTTTCAATTAGAATTTCAAATTTCAATTAGAAAGTATTTTAAAGCAAGTACTATATATTGAATAATCTAAAATATGTATAACCTATGTAAGATAACTTGCTGTCGTGGTGGGGGGGAGAAAGTGAAGGGAGAGTGGTAGGAAATGTGGAATTTTAAAAATTACAAAAAGATGAATGTTGAAAACTATCTTTGCATATAATTGGAAAAAATAAAATAAAGTAACATGCAAATACTATGTACCCAGCCATATACTTGAAGTTGTCATAAAAAATTAGTAAAAAAATATAAATAAAACAAAACAAACCATCAAAAAACCATGTTTCCCTATTCTGTGAGAGGAGATAAGTGCTTTTTATTTTAACTATAGCCCCATGTCTTAACAGTATTCCTGAAAATCAAACTTGATTGTTGTGTTCAGTGATGAACATAGAGATTATTCACTCTGAGAATCTTCTCAGTAACTCTTTAAATCTTCTGTGCTCAATTGAATGAATAGCATTATCTGTCCTTTAAACTACCCCCCCTAACATTGAAACCCTTGAAAATAAGAAAAACATCCTTTTTTTTCTGCCTCAGTGTAATTCTCCCATCCCTACACATTTAAAATATCATCTCATAAATTGCAAATTTTTTGCAGTCACTGTCAAGACTTGCCTTTCAAAATCATTTTTTCTTCTGCCTTATATCAGCCTAACAGGTTGCTATATCATTTAGAAATTAGCTGGACTCATGATTAACTGAATTGAGGTACATTTGGAAGGTTAGAGCCCCGGAGATTCAAGGAGATGCTTTTATTTACAGCATCAATGCAGGAGCAAATTAGTTGGTCGCTTCAGCCAGCATCTCTTAGAAATTGAGAGGGGAGCAGGGAGGGAGAGACAGAGAAAAAAATGTTCTTCTGAAATTACACTTCCCTTCACAACCTAACACTCCAAGTTCTTAAGGAAAAAAAAATTAAACCCAGTAGCCAAGGTGACAACTTGTGATTTCACATGGCAAAAATAAAATAAAATAAAATGAAATCCATTTTGGGTGGCTCAAGAACACAAAGGTGTCTCATACCCCTCTCTGAACGTAGTGACCTGAAAATCAGAAATATCTGCACCAGGGATAAATAATCAGACAGTACCCCAGATTGCAGCATCCAACTTGGTGACTAATTAACTGGGAGTGTAAAAGCTGTCTTTGTTGCTTCTCTGGCTGCTGGGTACAGATGGATGAATGCACACCCTTGGCACTCAGTTTTCTTTGGTGAATCCAAAGGAAATAGTCATTTCGAACTTTTCTTTCAAACCCTCTTTAGAACTGGATGTTTCATAGAAAAGCTTCCTCCCTTTTTTCACCTTGAAACTGGAACTCTACCAGTAAACAGTGGCTGACCTTTCCCAAAATGGAACTAAAAAACAATTCTTGAGCCAAAAGACCCAAGCTGTCAATTGCCCTTATCTTTAGAGATCATACATAGTCTAATTATGACAACATTACAAAATTCCCTCTCTCTTCATCCTTTTAATGTCTCAAGTTTAGAATAATAAGGGAGATCACAGGTCAATAATTCCTTACCTTCTGACCCCAATTTCTTGATCCCCAACTTAGTAGATGGTAGCAACAAAAACAATGATATGCATAAAAACTCAAAATCATATGGAAATAGGATAAGGTGAATGTTACTACTAGAATTTGTTTGCTACTAGAATTGTCCTGAGGATGGTTTCATTGAACCTTTGAAGGATGATCTCACATCATTTTTATCCAACTACAAAAACCAGCTATTTTATCTACATGTTCAACTTAAAAAGCATCTATTTTATCCACCTGTTCAATAGTTGCAGAATATTAAATATAAGATATTAGACAGATAGAGACTTGTCCTATTATCTCTAAAGTTCATTCAAAAAGATGAGAAACATGAAATAATAATGATTAATTTATTAAATATTTTCCTCACATTCATCTAGGAAGTAGCTAGTACAAGTTTTATCCCCAATTTATAGGTGAAAAGACTGAGCCTCAAAAGAGTCATAGTACATAGCTTTGGAACTGGAAGAAAATTTGATGATCATCTAGCCTAACCTCATTTTAGGAAAACTGAGTCCCAAAAAGA
The DNA here is from genome assembly GCF_037893015.1 of Macrotis lagotis. Classification (NCBI taxonomy): domain Eukaryota; kingdom Metazoa; phylum Chordata; class Mammalia; order Peramelemorphia; family Peramelidae; genus Macrotis; species Macrotis lagotis. The sequence goes on from NC_133661.1 coordinate 191,804,574, forward strand.
TTCAGTCTTTTACTCAAAGGCATACAGGAAGTAAATAGTAAGAATGTGATTTGAACTCAGCTCCTAGCACTCTTAAGTTTAATACTCTGTTCATTATAACATGATACTTTCTTGTTTATAGTTTTAAAAATAGGGCTTTGAGCTCATATGTTCTGATTGTGAGATGAATGTTTTTTTTTACCATGTCACATTGCCTTACCTGCTTAGTTCATATTTATTATTTGTACTCTTAAGTCACCTAATTTTTTTATCTCATAAAAATATACTTTCATCTTCTTTACTTTTTCAATTGCTTTCTTCTCCCCTGTTGATCTATTTGACACTTGGGTTTTTATACAGCCATCAACCCTTTACACAAATACAATTATGAAGAATTCATATCTCATCTTATCTTGCTTTTCCAAGATATAAATACTACAAGACAAGAATTTTGTGTTGCAAAGGTCCAAATTTCCCCTCAAGATCAGAGTTTTACCTATGACAGATTTACTTAAGACAGACAAGTATGCATGGACCAAAGAAAGTTATGATGGATGATGGTTAACGGTCAATTTTTGTGACTCCAAGAAGAGAAAGAAGGCAAGTAGTATAAGGTGGTAATAGTAACTTTGTTGTCTTTATAATTCAGGCAACATCCTAGAATCTGGTATCTCAGGGGCCTTTGTTTCCATTTCTGGGGGAAAAGGCAAAGATACAAAGAAAAAAATACAAAATCAAGGAAAGTATCATCATGCTGAAGTCTTAACTTTTATTGACAGACTGATTTCTGACACATAATTCTCCCCTCAAATATCCATGACCTATGGTCATCCATCTTCTTTTAAGATTTGATTTCTCTCTCTCTCTCTCTCTCTCTCTCTCTCTCTCTCTCTCTCTCTCACTATATATATATATATATATATATATATATATATATGAGATGAACTCTGTCTCTCTGCCTGTCTGTCTGTTACTATCTGTGACTGTCTGTCTCTCTCTCTCTCTGCCACACACACACACACACACACACACACACACACACACAGACACACACTTCATCTTTATATTTCCCTATGACATACTAGTCAAAGACCAAGTGGTTGGCATTTTTCTCTATGATTTGATTGTTTTGAATCCTTCTGCATAGAACAATCAATATTCATTTTCAAGGAAGGAAATTGCTTAGGGAATAGAGTGCTTAGCTATTTCTTCAGTAGAATAGAGTCAGGAATAAATATTGCTTGATTTTCTTACTTGAGCTATATTCAAATAAGATTAATATGCATTACTTCAAATCAGAAGTATATATTTTCTTTTTCTTCTCCCCTTCTCTCTTCCAAATTAACATCTTCATTGAGTAAGAACCATTAAATTAAATTCATTTCAACCTCTAAGACTTACCTTGCTTGCAATAATGTTTTTTCTACCTCTAGAATATCCTTTGTCTGTCCTCCTATTCTCCTCAGAATAGAAAAAACAAAGAACAACAAACAATTCTCCATTTCTAGACTTATTTAACATGACTGCCTTTTTTCAAGCAGAACTGGTCAAATCATGAAATCTCATGCTTGATATCCAGTCTCATCTTCATTCCTTTGCACATTTCCAGACTGTACTCCTTCCACCTCTTAAGATGTCTAGTTTCTTTCAAAGTTTGGCTTGGGGTCCTCTTCCTACTCAAGACTTTCCAGATCTGCTCTACTCATAGTTACTAGTGAATCTCCTTCTTGAAAATACTTTATTGGAAGGGTTGTGGGAAATCTGGGACACTAATACATTGTTGGTGGAGCAGTGAACTCATTCAACCTTTCTGGAGAGTGGTCTGGAACTATGCCCAAAGGGCAACAAAAATGTGCATATCCTTTGATCCAGCAATACTACTACTGGGCCTATACCCTGAAGAGATGATGAAAAAGGGTAAAAACATCACTTGTACAAAAATATTCATAGCAGCCCTATTTGTGGTAGCAAAAAATTGGAAATCAAGTAAATGTCCTGCAATTGGGGAATGGCTTAGCAAATCATGGTATATGTATGTCATGGAACAATATTGTTCTATTAGAAACTAGGAGGGATGGGAATTCAGGGAAGCCTGGAGGGATTTGCATGAACTGATGCTGAGCCAGATGAGCAGAACCAGAAAAACATTGTACACCCTAACAGCAAAATGGGGCGGTGATGATCAACCTTGATGGACTTGCTCATTCCATCAGTACAACAATCAGTGACAATTTGGGGCTGTCAGTGATGGAGAATACCATCTGTATCCAGAGAAAGAACTGAAGAATTTGAACAAAGACCAAGGACTATTACCTTTAATTTAGGAAAAAAAAACCTGATATCTTATTGTCTGATCTTGCTATCTCCTTTACTTATATGTTTCTTCCTGAAGGATATGATTTCTCTCTCTCATCTCATTCAATTTGGATCAATGTATGCCATGGAAACAATGTAAAGATTGGTAAATTGCCTTCTGTGGGGGGGGGTAGCAGGGAAGGAATTAAGATTGGGGAAAATTGTAAAACTCAAAATAAATAAAATCTTTAAAAAAGAAAAAAATATTTTATATTTGTTGTTCTATTTCCTTATCTGTCAAAGTGTTATATCTCCCTTCCCTGAAAAAAATAACTTCACTGAAGGTAAAGTTTTTCATTTTTGTCTTTGTTTTACTGCCTAATATAAGATCAAATGAGAAAATATTTATAAAGTGCTTAGTAGTGTACCTAGCACATAGTAGGCACTTTTTCTTCTCCATCCGTTAAATAAATGTTTAGATTTTGAACCAGCCTGTCAATAAAGGTTAGGACTTCAACATCATCCTAAGACCCACCTTTGAATCAAATACAGAGGTAGTGGTAGATTCCCATTAAAAAACAATGTTATCTCAACCATTTTATCTCCTCGCTTCCCTCAATGCCCTCCTCCACATCCAAACAGAAGTCCAAATTTGTAAATTATACTACTATATCTTTTCTAGTTTCTCTTTCTTGTATCCCTTACTATCTCCTATATCAATTTCTATCCACCCACATAGTCATTATCCTATTTCAAGTTTACTAATTACTTCTCACCAAGACTATTGAGATAGTCTGCTAATTGGCCTTTCCCCTCTTTAATGCATATTCATCCTTTATCAAATTAATATTCCTAATATAGATGTATGACCATGTCAATCCCTTACTAAAAAAAAATCTTCATTGTTCATTTCTGGTCTAGGATAGAATTCAAACATCTTGATTATTTAATGCCTTCCACAACAAGACCCTCACCACTTTTTTTCTGGGCAGATTCCATAATATCCCCTTTCATTAACCTTGGGTAGATAAACTTATTTTAATTTCACTATTTTAGCACAATTGTTTTCCTTCATAATATTATGTTCTTTATTTTATGAATTTAAAAGCATTATTCTAACTTTACCAGAGTTGCTTAAAGCACTTTAAGATTATACCTTGCCTGTTATTCTACAGCCAATATGTATCAAGTACAATATTTGAACCCCCAACTTCTTAAGCCTAAGATTGGCCTTCTTTCTACTAGACCAGGCTGCCTCTCACAGTTTTAGGCATTTGCATCTAATTCTCAAATGAGCCAAGGACTTCAAACTCCTTGGAGCAAAAGTTCTCCATCTGCATGGAAAATAAAGCCTCAACATAAGCTCTACCTAGTTGGGCTTTCAACCATTAACCAGGGAAATTACTTCTGTTCCAACTCATTCACTGTTTGGTCCAGGGGATTTGATGGCATCTACTCCCACCCCATCAATGCAATCAGTCAGAGACTGTGAGAATAATGAGCAACAAATAGTCTCAAAAACTGTTTCCGGCTTCATGGAACCAATAATAAAAAGGAGATTTGGTTTTGAGTTTTAATGCAGGTTAATTTTACTATACTCTTTGGGCTAATATAGAAAATGAACAAGTTTATCCAGTATACAGTGATTCAACTGAAAGTCTGACAGGTACCAAATCTTAGAGGACTGTCTGAAGTTATCCAGTGGAATTGGCCAACAAAGAAACATCTCTTTATAAGGATATGACAGGCAAGCTAAGTGTTCTATACCTAATGATTGCTTTCATTTGGAAAACACATTAAGAATCTGAGCTTTCATCCTTTTATTTTTCCCCTAACAGCATGAATTTGCTGGGAATGAAAGTGCAGATTTACTAGCAATGAAGCAGACTCATCCACTGACATAAAATCCATTTACAACAGATATAAACCATGTTTTCAGCAAGGAATTTACATATTTGAGATGGAAGAAGTTGAAAGCAGATCACTACAGGCTTAACAAATGGTCATTTTCATTATAACCACTTTATAGTCAAAGTGACCTTTCTTCCCCCCCCAAACTGCATATTTATAATTTATTTGCTATTGTAATTCAATATTGTATTCTATTTCCATAAACATTCAGTTATAAGTAATCACTTTAATATTAGTACGTTTCATTTCTATAACCATCTATTTTTGATGCATGTAACATGCATCTTCTTCAAGAAGTTTTTCCTATTCCACCTTAATACTTACTTCTTGAGATTATCTCCAATTTATCATCTATATATGTATTGGTACATAGTTATTTGCATGTTGTGTCCCCAGAAGACTGCGAGCTCCTTGAGAGCAGACATTATTTTTTGTTATATAGTAGGTCTTTAATAAATGCATACTGGTTTCTCTTGGGATGAATGAGATCCTGTGTGGTTGGTTCACATTTGAGTCTCTGTAGGGTAACTAAGGCACTAAGGCATGGACCCCAGTTTCAAGCTATGTATTCCAGAGATTTATTTGCATAGCTTCTATTTAAGTAGGTAAGAGGCTGCTCCTAGCAGAATAAGTTCATCCATTTCCCACTTTCCTGCATTGTTTTTCCTTTTGTCTTCTGAGTCAATCCAATAATTAAAAAATTAATAATACTCAAGGCACTGTTACTTAGTATAGATAAAAACAAAATACAAAAGGAGTTTACATTCTTCTAGGGATAAAGAAATGAAAATTACACATATCTCTTCAAACATCTATAAAAAGTGATTTTAGGAGAGAGGATGCTAACATTCTCCCTATATTATCAGAATCCTTTACCCCCTCCTGCTCTCCAATCCAATGTTTTCTCTTCTAAAGAACTCAAAATGTTATTCCACAGTACTTACATTTCCTATTCCATATGGACATAGAATAATCAAATTTCAGTCATCCCTTTGAAGAATTTCTGATACAAAATTGGATCAAATTCATTTTCTTCTCCATTGCTTCCATTTATTTTTTAAAGGAAAAAACCTATCCTACTTTCTCCATACTCTAGATGAGATGGTAAAAATAAATAAGATAATTCATGGAATACTTGAAATTAAATAAATGTCAGTGCTTCTAAAGAAACTACAAGGTGGGCAGTAGGTGATGCAGTGGATATAGAACACCAGCCCTGGATTCAGGAGGAATTGAGTTCAAATCCAACCTTAGATACTTAATAAATGCCCAGCTCTGTGACCTTGGGTAAGTCACTTAACCTCATTGCCTTGCAAAAAAGAAAAAAAAAGAAAAAAGCACAAGGCAATTTCTTAAAATTATACCTGCTTGTTGGAATGGAGGAAAGGATAAAAAGGGAGGTAAATGCAGACTGGGGGGAATTAGAAAAGGATTAAGATGAACTTTCCCCAGATCAAGAAGATGACTGTGGTGAAATTACAATTAACAAGCTCATAACTTCCAAATTGTACTTCTTTCTCAAGATATATTCTCTGTTTTTCTTGACAATCATAATGTATTTGGAAGGCAATTTTAAAGAACCCATAAACAGTCTAATATTAAGGATAAAAAAGGTCTATATCTGTGATTTTCTATCTGGTCCTCCCAAATGAGAAAACTCCTTACTACTGCAGATCAGCATCTCCTCTGAAATGTGTAAGGTTAGAGAGTTACCTAGACCACTAAGAGGATAAATATTTTTTTCAAGATCAAATAGCCCATATGTGTCTGAGACAAGACTTGAATCTAGGTTCTCTTAGATCTAGCAAGGCAATATTCCAGCTCATTTTTACTAGAAACCAGATTTTCCAAATGGACAGGAGAGACTAACAAATAAAGAAATTGTGATTTTAAAGCTTTCAGGTCATTGAAATTCAACAATTCTCTTTCCACAGAATGCATAATAGGTGTGATAGTCTCTAAATTTATCATGGTGGATACAAGCACTGGAGTTGTCAGCTTTAGTTACCACAAAAATTAAATGAAGAAATGATGCATTCCTGTTCTAATTTAATAATATTTTTCTTTGACTAAATTTATGATGTCATCAGCATTAGGAGCTTCCAGTGAGGAAAATCTACTCATGCAGATGGTTAATTCATTTGCTTTTTAGAGACTCAGTCTTGAAGAATTGCCTGGATCATTGAAAGAATAAGAAAGTAATTTACCAGTGTCCCACAGTCATTATATATCAGGCTGGATTTCCCTGACTCTGAGTCAAAATTTCCATCCACTATACCATCATGCCTTTTTGTGGCAACTTAGAGAATGATAACTATACTTTGACATTAGGATTTTAGATTCTCTAAATTGTAATGCACTTTGGTCTACCCAGTAATTTTTAACATTTAGGATTCTAGGAATCTAGAAGAAAAGGCCTACTCAAGATCATACCAAAAAATGGTTTGAATTGTGCCTCTCAACATTCAACTAAAGCAATCAGCCTAGCTCAATTACTTGATGTTTACAGGCAAAAGGAAGCAAATTTCCAATGCTATCTCCTCTCACTATAAGTATAATTTCTCTATCTGTGGAGAGAGCAATATAACAATAGCAGAAACAGAAGCAATAGTGGTATAGTAGGGAAACAAAGTCAACAGACCTGGGTTTGATTCCCAGTATCTTTGTGAATAACCTTTCTGGGTTTCAGTTTTCCCCATCTAAAATATAATTAGGCTAGTGGAGGTGATCTCTAAGATTCGTTTTGTTCCAATATTCCAATGATTTTAATTAGTTAGTGAACATTCATTGATTTATTGATCATGTGTGATTTTCCTGACAGAAATGAACCTGAACCAGTTGTCCTCCCTCTTTAATGCTGGTTTGATATTTCTTGAATAGCCAGAATTAAAAAAAAGATGGAGAATATGTTGACCTTGCCAATTCTACCAAGAAAACAACAGTGATCAAAAGGTACTTTTTAACTAACTACTGTAAATTAGTTTTACACATATTAAAGGAATGATGGGAAATGAGGAAGGTACCAAAATAGGTTAAAAAAAATTGAAATTTTTTGTTTGTTTTTGTTTTTGTATTTTTTTTGCTTGAAAGAATAGAATTACATCATTTAAATTCTTCCAGGTAATGGCTCAGATCTCCTTTTCACTGTGCAAGGAGAGGCACAAAGTGGGAAGTAGAAAAAGAAAAATCAAGGCTAAATGCATTCATAACAACAGTCCTGCTAAGCTGTTGGAATACCATTGGGTTGCAATTGCTTATAATTGAGCCTTAGAAATCATGCATTAATACAAGACAGACTAAGGAAATTAATTAGAGGAGCAGAGAAGTACAAAGGATACTAAGATTGTATATTTCATTCTTTGATACCATAAAAGAAATAAATTCCCTGATTTAATTAAGCAAGCATTTAAGCACAAGTTAAAAATGGTCTTATTACTATTTTTTATATATGTGATCTCTGTGTCCTTGTACAAATGAAGGTCCTTCACACCTGCAATGCCCTTACTCCTTACCTACACTCCTTAGAATTCCTATTTTCCCCCAAAATTAAGTTCAAGCACTATGTCCTTTATGAGAAATATTTCCTGAACCTTTTCTTACTAAAAGAGCCTCACCTCAAATTCATTCATATTTCTTTTTACTTGCTTACTGGATACACCCTCCTTAGTTATTCAACCGAAAAAAGCATTTAGTTTTTTTTCTTTTTTAAGGAAAATTTTGATATTTATTTAATTTTACCATTATTTTTAAAATTGTGTTCTGAATGCTTTTCTTTCCTCCTATGACTTCACCTATTCAGATGGCAAGAAACATATCAACTATACATTGAAATCATGTAAAAAAAAGTTTTTCATATTAGCCATGTTGCAATGAAGAAAGCAAGACAAATAAAGAAAGTGAATTATGCTTCTGGCTGCACTCAGATTCCTCCAGAGCTACCTGGGTCCAATGACTAGCTAGGAATCAGGGCTACTGGAGATGGCCTTGCATGTGAGACAATCCAGGATAAAGTGACTTGCCCAAGGTCACAGAGATGGTGTGTCTGAGGCCAGATTTTAAATCCTGTCCTCCTGACTCCAAGGTCAGGGTTCTATCCACTGAAACACTTGGTTGAAGAAGATCAAGATAATACAGTGCCTTGAACCAAATGAATTGTCAAAAACTGGAATGAATTTTCCAAATTTTATAATTTACTGAGCCACCAGTTAAAACTATGATCCTCCCTACATCATTCCCCACATCTTTAATTAGACTCCAAAAGGTTTAATTACATTATTTACATTACAAACTGTCACTATTGATTAGAGTGGAGAAAACTAGGAATGTTTGCTGGAGATTAAATGACTCTTTAGACCTTTGTGCAAGGCTAGTTTCATGTGTCATTATGCTCTTCTATGTGCCTCAAAAGAAATACTCTGTATACCAGCTTCTAGGTCCTGGCATATAGCAAACCTGTTGATTATACATGTAAAATATGCTGTGCTATATTTTGCAAGATTAATGAGGCCTGTGTAATATGAGGAGACAGGAGCATTTGATGTGGGATGTGGAATGTGCTACCCATAGTCTCTTTCTCTACAGAAAATTCTACAGTGCTTATCACCATAGTAGCTAATCACTTAGCTTTCTCAATTTAGCCTTCCCACTCCTAAAGAACTTTAAAAGTCACTCAAAGATAAATGTCCTCTACCAGGAAACATTTCAAGAGAGAATTCTCTAAGAGGGCTTCCCTGGAGCAGCTAAGTGGCAGTTTCTTAAATCCCCCAGATGGGAAAACTGGTTGTCCATGATTTTTGACTGATGTGCTTATGGTCCCATTGGAATGTCTATAGAATAGTGTTCCTAAGGGCAATGACATATCTGGGTCTGCCTGGTGGGTAATAAAAGCATTGGAGAGGAACAAAGAAACATTTAAAAATGAACAGAAGGGAGAAAAATGAGGAAAGCAATGGGAAGACACAGGGTGGTGTTGGCCCTGTTGTGTTAAATTTTATATATATATTATATATATATATATATATATATACATATATATTTAAATTCAATATATATATATATAAATTCAATATATAATAGAAGTTCCCATTTCTATATCTATATGTTTGTTTTTTGTAACTTCATAGGACAAAATGAAAACCTTATAAAAATCTATCATTTTCTTATACTATTTGGTATTGTTAGGAAGCAGGGCAAGAGATTTGAGCCCTAGTCCCTGGGGTCATTTCAGTAAGTGAGTGAAATCACCCCTAATAGAAGCTGCAAAGACATTTATTAGCCCTGCCTTATCCATCTTGATAGAGGATGAAACATTCACAGTAAAATCTCTTCATTTCTCCAGTGTATTTGGTAAAGTCCCAATTAAAAACTGGAAAGTCCTTACCATAAAGTTTGCGAATGAAGTATAGTTTCTTTCAAATTCTGTCCAATTTTACATGAATAATATAGTACTGTCACTATATTAAGGGTCTTTTTTATGTTGTAATGAGAAGAGCCTCAAATTTGGAGTAAGCACTCCTGAATCCAAATTCTAGTCTTTTCCCAGATACTAATATGACCTTTGTGAAATGATAAAATAGTACTGTATAACATTTGATGTCCATTCCAATTCTAAATCTGTGATCCTAATGGAATTCATTATATTAGTAGGGCTACAGATCAACATGAAACAGGGACAACAACTATGATGAATTGAAATAGTATAGAAATCCAATTCAGTATCAATGATACATTTTTAATTATCCAATTAAATCCTGTCCAATTTCTCCAAATGTTGAGATCCTTTTTGAATCTATAAAATAAAAACCAAACCAGCCAGTATTATTAATGTATGTGATCAGATATACTTAATTGTAAAGTTATGCCCACTATCCTTATTTTACAAGTATTTTATCACTACAGAAATCAGAGTATTTTATAATATCAATATAGAATCCTTTTGAAGTATTATTATGTTGTACCTATTGCCAGAACTGCTTGGTATCCCCATCCTTGTGTCTACTCAGGCGGCTTTATGTATTTCTATGACTCATTCCTTACAACATCCATCACCACCACTGTCATTTTACAAGATGGGGTGATTGGGAGGAGGAGACTGAGATTTAGTTATCTGCAATGACTCATATGTACTTACAATGTAGAGGAGATGATAACTATGATCCAGACAAGCTTCCCCTTAGAAGATTTTTGAGGTCTAAAGGAAATTTTGTGCCTCTATATAAGACTGGAATTGTACAACTAGGCTATTACTTAGTCACGCATTCTGGTTACCAAAATGATGCTTTCAGTCCAATTGATATTAACTTCTGGAAAGAAAAACATATCTCCAGTAAACACATCTATTCACTTATAGGTCTTCAAAATAAGTAGCATCTGTTCCTTTGCATCTTGTCACTTGTAAGATGGTTCTATCTCACAAGGTTCTATTACACACAACTAGATTTTTGAGAATAAAGGAACCAGTGCTAAAGGATGTACTGCAAAATAGGTCACAAAGTCATTTTTTATTTTAAATATCTTTCTCAGATCCATCAGTCACACTAGGTTAAAACAGACACTTTATTGTTGTTGTTTGTCCTTCATTCTCCAAAACGGTCATGACATGCAAGTGACCTGGATTTAAGTGAGGGACATTCATGCAAAGTAACCAGCTTGTGATCAGATATGGATCAAGAAGACTGGAAGCAGTGCAAGACCTTGACCTTTTTAAGGTGGTGTTTAATTGGTTTTACTTTGACTGAGGCAATGTCCATTTAGTAATTAAGAAAGATAAGAAAAAAATGAAGCAAAGAATGATCTCTTTTGCATGGTCAAAGAAAAAAAAATCAATCCTGAAGTTAAAGATTCAATTGCTGTTTACATCCACTGTGGGTCAATCCAGGTCCAAACAATGACCAAGTGCCACTTGACCAGAGATCTACTATTGACCAATCAAATGAGAAAGAGTGATTTGGGGCCTATAAACCTCAAGATATCAAGCCAGGTTTCAGCAATCAAAATGTACAATCCTTTGGACAGAGCTTCCTCAGGTTAGGAAAACTCTGTTGCTTAGCTGACCAATAGTGGGACACAAGTGACAGAACTCCCAGCAAAGTAGCCAACCCCACTTTCTCCTCCAGAGATGTATAGGTCCACTTGCTGGATATGGATTAGGACAACTGGAGATGACCTGGATGCATTGGGAACAGAGACCTTCCCTAAAGTTGTTGGAAGAGGTTAATCCCAGGCTTTGTTATTTTACTACCTGTATAAATCACTCTACTCTGAGTCTCAATTTTCTCATCTCTTAAAGTAAGGGGTTTGGACTAGACTGCGGCTCTCAAACTTTTCCAAAGTGATAAAACACTTTAGTGTAAAGAAAATTTCTGCAGGATCTTTGAAGTAAAATCCCCTAAAATTATTATTTTAATGTGGATTAATATATAACATATAAGATCCTATTAATGAGCACCATATAAGCTCCACCAAAAATGAAATTGGGGTGTTCTTGTGTTCTTTGCAGCATGATTTGAGAAATATTGAACTAGATAAACTTTAAAGTCATTTATTTTCATGTGTCAATCTCTTAGGTTGTCTGGTAAAGTCTTTCGACCCCTTCTCAGAATAATGCTTTTAAATTCATCAAATAGAATTAGAAGATTACAAAGTAAACCAAATATACCAAAGTATAGTTACCCCAGTTTAGAACTGAGCCTAAGAGAAACTATTACACTTTCCTAACCTAGTAGAATTCATTACAATTTCCAGTATAATAAAATCAGGCAAGTAGGAAAGACCTAGTTGAATTTCCAAAGACCATCAAAGATTCTTGTCTTCAAACCCTCCTTCAAACATTTCTCTACTTATTGAGATCTCTTACAACTCTCATCAGCTACTTTTCCTGTGGGGTACAATTAATTAACTCTACTCAATTATAGTTGCTTTCCTTTGCTGCTACTCCTCTCACTGACCATATCAGTCCCTTATGATATGACCTCAAGCCAAGGCTATCCCTCCTGTATTGCTATGGATCAGCTCTCTAGATAACTGTAGCATAGCTGCAAAAAAAAAACCAGTTACTGCTCCTGTGGGATTCTCTCCCATTCCAGAGCTGAGTTCTATTGCTATTGGAACCTAAATTCTAATTAAGTAAGACTTGGGATCATGGGAGCTGATGAGTAGACTCTATAAAAGGGGCAAATTATTTTAGCCAAGCCTTAGAAAATACAATCCTACCCATTTATTAATATTCTTTGCTTTCACTGTTATCCTACTACAGGTCCACCTCATCATTTCTTCCTTTGACTATTATAATTGCTTCCTAACTGGTCTTTTCCATATCTAATCAGTATGGTATAGTCTGAAAATCAAAACAAAATAAAAAGCCAAAACACTAATTTGGAGTCAGAAAAACCACTTTAAAAACACAATTCTGACACCTAATTGTGTGCCTTTGGGCATATTTATGTGCTGAGCAGAAGACCTTGGGATCAAATTTTGCCTCTTATATTTGTCAACTATGTGACCCTTGAGCAAGTCACTGAATTTTCATAATACTTAGTTTTCTCGACTGTAAAATGAAGTTATTGGACTAGATACCTTCTGAGGTCCCTTGTCAAATTGTCAAACCTGAGTCAGTTTACCCGCTTGAACTCCAATTTTCCTCTCTCTATATAAGCACAATCTTATCCTCAAAAGGTTGTTATCAAGAAATTACTTTGTAGACCTTAAATAGATAATAATATTAAGGCTCAGGTTTGACCATATCACTCTCTTGCTTTTGAAAACCATTACAGACTCTCCACTGTTTAGCAAACAAACTCCAAACTCTTCAGACTAACATGTGGTGATTCTCCTATACTACTTCTCTCCAAACATTCTTCATTCTATCCAAATGACATTATTCTAAGATCTTTGAGTTTGTTCTTTTCTAGTCTGTACTTTTGTATACATGATGCCCCATGATTGGAATGGACAAACATTGATGCCAGGTGCAAATTTTTTGTTCCTTTAAAGTCAAATTAAGGTATTAATTATTTCCTGAAGCTTTCCTGTTCTTTCACTCTCCAGTCTCCCCACTCCCTCTGTAAGTGATTTGTCCCTTCTCAATCGTCTTACCATATTCTGATGGGAACAATATAATTTGGCAGCTATTATTTTCTACCTTGTATTATAATTATTTTGTTTCCCCCCCCACTAGATTGAGGATGCTTTGAAAGTAAGAACTCCATTTTATTGTATATTTTGTACCTTCAGGATATAATACTATGTGTTTTATGTAGTAAATACATGCCTCTATTGAATTTATCAAATTTTGTCTACTTTATATTGCTTCCTCCAATAGTAGTGTGGAAGAATACTGACATTATGAAATGTGAAGTTTAACAATATAGGGGGATAGAGAGGTGACTGAGAGATTGTCTATTCCTGTTTCCTATGTTCCCCACAAAGAGTTCCTAATTGGCACAGTGGATAGAGTACTGAGATTGAACTCAAGAAATCCTAAACTCACATTTGACCTTAGATACTTACTAACCTACTTAGGCAAGTTATTTAACCTCTACACTTCAGTTTCCATAACTAGAAAATGACAATAATAAACATCTGCCTCTTGGAGCTGATGTGAGGATCAATGGTAACAATATTGGTAAAGCATTTAGCACAGTCCTGGCACAGATAGGTACTTAAATGTTTGTTCCATTTACCTATTTTACTGGAAAGGGGAACTAAGAAGAGTTGAGTTAAATTTTATTCCCTTAGCTCTCTTCCTCCTGGACCAATATCACGTAAGACTTGATACTTTGGTATTTGGGAGAGTTCTCTTTCTCTCTTACGAAAACTAAAATATTTTTTATTTGTTTTGCTTGCAATTTCAAACAATAGAACATATAATGAGGGGAAATGTGCTCTATTGAAGGTGATTCTGATCAAAGATAATGTATCTTAGAAAAAAGCATATACAATATTATAAAGTTCATGATAGGTATGGGGGGAGAATATTGCCATGTCAGAGGTTTACCCTGGGATTTGGGAGGAAAGATTTGGAGGAAAAATAGATAGAATCTTGTGCCATGAAATTGATTCAAGAAAAAATCATGGTCAATACAGATTTTAAAATGACATATAAAAATGATGGAAGTAAATATCAACTTCAAAACAATCCACTTTAAATAATTAACAGTTCATATGAATAATAAAAAGCAGAATTTTTAGCTATGTTGGAGGTAAAAGAAGATATAAAAAAATTGAAGATGGGGGGCAGCTAGGTGGGATAATGGATATATCCTGCATCAGCCTGGAGTCAGGAGGACCTGAGTTCAAATCCAATAATATCTTAATAATTGCCTGGTTGTGTGACCTTGGGCAAGTTGCTTAACCCAATTGCCTTAAAAAAAAATAAAAAAAAATAAAGATAACAAAAAAACAGGAAAGCAGAAGTATTTAATTCTTTTTTTATTTTGCTTCTGTTTCCTCTAGTACAGAGTATGTTTCTTAGGCAGGGAGGAAAGGACACAAATGGTTAACAGGGAATCAAAACTGAGACTAAGAAAATGGTAAAGAAAACACCTAGTCTTCAATGAGTTCAAATCACCCATTATGGGAAAACTGCAAACCAGAGCTTGAAAGGAAATTGCACATGTGGTTCCCAAGCTGTTGGTAATGAAAAAAATCACAATTTGCAAAGTGATGAAAAAGAGGAGACATTTTAGGGCTGGAAATATGCAAATTTGGACCTGATTTTTTTAAATGAGAAGAAAGATGCCTGTCAATTAAATACCAATTCAGCAGCAAGATCAACAAAGTTGAAGTGCCCAAACCCTGAATCCTTCACCTCTTCCTACTGGGATAAATGGAATTTACCAAGCACCCTTGTACCAAAATAACCATGTGTGACCAGAGGGCCATAATAAAAATTATGGATGTGTCAGAAATTTATCAGGACTCTATGAAAAGTGTTATGCGAATGTATAACACAGAGAAAGATGGAGCAGATCATATCAAGGAGTTTGACAAGTACAACCCCCATCTTGCATTGCATCATGGGAAAGAACTTTGGGCAATTATATGAAGCATGAAACTAATCACTCCAACTCCTACATAGGCCAAGTTGTCATTCTTTTGTTCAAGTCTAGTTAGACTATGCTACCTACTCAATAATTCTTACCACATAACAAGGAATGCAGTCTAAATTTCAAATATTAGATACTAAAATATTATCTTTTCATGTAAATACTATAATACTTTGCTTTATTGTCTTGGTCTTTTATATATCATGCTGTGTTCTAGTTTATTGTGTATCTAAAACAATTACCTTAATAGCTTATATTTGCATTTATTTTCTGATCTAAACCATAAATGATATCAAACTGAAATGGGCTATAGTTTGACTTAGAAACTACAAATGACCACTTTCTGTTTTGATGCATTTTTATTTATTTTGCTAAGTATTTCAAATTCCACTTTAATATGTTTCTACATGTTTGAATTTTGTTTTTCATCATCATTCTCCACCTTAAAATATTCCTTTAAAAAAATAAACTTGTGAGAGATTTGTGTATATAAAAAAGATGGAGAGACAGTAGATTCATCAAACCAAAGGCTAGTGAACTTGACTCTTATTCCTAGCAAAATTCAATAATGCATTATTAAAAGAATAGCTTATAAGTGCTTAGAAAGGGAAGTGCCTGTAATAAGCATGTATTCATCAAGGACATGTCATGAGTGATTAGCCTCATTTCCTGTTTTGACATGGTTTCTAGACTGATAGATCAGAAATGTTCTGCAGAAGTGGTCTATAGAATATTGCATTCATTGCTATAAAGTCAGTTTTGCTGAATAGCCCTTCCCCTTCTCTGTCTCTCTCTGTCTCTCTCTGTCTCTCTCTGTCTCTCTCTGTCTCTCTCTCTCTCTCTCTCTCTCTCTCTCTCTCTTATTTAGGAAGGAGGGGAAGAGAGAATTTATTTGAAAAAAGATTATATAAAAACAAAAGATGTCAAAAAATTTTAAATAATGAAACAAATACTATAGGTGTATTTTAGTAAGGAATTTGTTATAATATCTGGAGATTTGTTGATGATGAGCAATGAACAATTTTTTAATTAGGTATCTGGACTCATACCAGGTTAAATGGCCAGAATCAACTGCTTAAAAGTTTGTTTATTTTTTAAGCAGCAAAATGGATGAAGAGATAAATAGTATGTGTATCAGATTTGTGGATAGCATACTCCTGCAAAGGATTGCTAACACACTGGAAGACAGATGATTAATTAGGCTCTTTTCTGTTTGGAACAATGGACCAAATCTAATAGGGTGAAGTTCAATAATGATAAATGTAAAGTTCTAAATTTGGGTTCAGTAAGTAAATGGTACACAATGGGAGAAATAATAGCTAAATAGCAATTCTATGAAGAAGACATACTGCAAGTTGAACATGAATCAATAGTATTGTAAAGTACAAA
The DNA here is from genome assembly GCF_037893015.1 of Macrotis lagotis. Lineage (NCBI taxonomy): Eukaryota > Metazoa > Chordata > Mammalia > Peramelemorphia > Peramelidae > Macrotis > Macrotis lagotis. The sequence continues at coordinate 191,821,193 of NC_133661.1, forward strand.
AGAGAAAAAAGCTATAGCAATCAACCTACATTTTCAAATCCCGGGAGGTTATATACTCTACTACCTTGTTCGTAGAAAACATCAATGATATTGTATTTAATTGTATTTAATATTGAACACTACATTTAAAGAAGAGCATTAGAAAATGGAATCCTATCTACTAGAGAGCAAAGACGTGATTTGACCAAAAGTTACACAGTGAGTCAGAATTCAAATTTGGGTCTTCCTGATTCTAATCCCAACACTCTATCCACTATACCACTTAACTGTCTTAGAGGTATTTGATCACAGAGGAAAGAACAAAGAGTAGTGAGTTAAAGTTGTACAAAATCAGATTTTTAGCTATAACTAAAAAAAGTTTCCTAATAATCAGAAAATTTCAAGGTAGTATCTCAAGAGGTTGTATGTTCCTCATGATCGGAAATATTCAAGTAGAGATTGAGTGACCTCTTGTCAGTGAATATACTAGCTAATCTTGTTATCATATAGACTGACTTTGCTGGGACTACCAACTCCATTTTGAGGGGAGGCTAAACTTATCCTCTCTTCAGTGAAGCCAAATAAGTATATAAGCATCTGCCCCATATGATATCTTTGGAATGATAAATAGATGAATGGAGTAATGTATTCTACATTGATTGGACAAAGTCAGTTTCTAGGAATGAAGATTACCATTTGTTGTTCCAAAAGATGGTCTAGCAGGTTTAGAAGGATTACATGTAAGAACCAATTGACAATAATTTTAGTAATAGTTTACATGTGTATAGCATGGCACTCTATGATTTCAAAGCATTGTATATATATTATCTCATATGAAATTTATGAGAAACCCATAAGGTAAATTTTGCAAGTATTAATATCTTCATGTTATAGACGAGAAAAGTGAATCTCACATTAATTAAAAAAACTTTCCCAAGATCGTACAACTGGTAAGCCAAGAACTTGGAATAAGGGAGATGATCTATAGGGCACACAGTCCATATTCTAAACCCAGTGAAATCTTCCCTGGAATTGCTGACAGAACAGAACCAAGATGTCTCCTGCTTAATTGTTTTGTCTAAGTTCCAAGGAGGGTCTAAGATCATTATGTCATTCCCTGACACAATTCCAAAATGCTCCAATGCATGATGTTATTATAAGATTTCTGTTCATTATATTTTGAGTACAATTCACTTTGCCTATTCTTGAGCTCATAAAATTGAGTTGAAGTACTCCCTCTAATATTCATTGCCCTTTATACTACTCTCCCATATTTTCTCCAGGTATTCAGGAACACTGCTAATTCTTTTGATGTTTCTTATACTTGCTAAGAACTCTGGAAGAACATGATACTGGTAAACCCCTTTGACTGGGTGAATTCTATCCAGAAATCATCTTTCAAGAAGTCTTACCTGCCCCTAGACACACTTCTTTCTGGCAGGTCCAATCTCTTTCAGTTCTTTACTATATTATCTTCATTTTTGCCTCTAACTCAATGTTTTTCTTTACTTCCTTTAAGTTTACTGAATCATCTACAAGATATAAGGAAAAAGTAGATTCCAACAGATTTCCTTCAATAACAGCTAACAGATTTACTTCAGTAACAGAAAACATGACACTATTGTTTGAATTAAAAGAGGATAGTTTTTTTTGGCCTTACTATCCCATCTGTGTGGGATAAGGGAGATGATCTAAAGGACATATAACCCATATTCCAAACTCAGTGAAATTTTATCTGGGTGGAATAAGGGAGATGATCTATAGGACACAGTCCATATTCTAAACCCAGTGAAATCTTCCCTGGGAATTGTTGACAGAACAGAAGCAAAATGTCTCCTGTTGAATTGTTTTGTCTAAGTTCCAGGGAGGGTCTAAGATCATTATGTCATTCTCTGAGACAATTCCAAAATGCTCCAATGCATGATATTACTATAAGATTTCTGCTCATCATATTTTGAGTACAATTCACTTTGCCTGTTCTTAAGCTCATAAAATTGGTTTTTGCAGCACCAGTGATTCTTTTATTGATGGAATAGGCTTTAATGTGGCTTTTGGAAGCCTGGTTTCTTTCCATATCAAGTTATAGGGGAAACAAAGCAGTAGAAGGAGATTGTTGCCACTTGTGATTAGGGTTATAGAGAAAATATTATTTTTTTTAATTAGAAGGAAACAAATACCAACTTTTGTTGTATTTGTAATTTCATGGGACCCCTACTCTGTCTCAATGGGAATAAAAATTGGCTTCCTGAGGATTTCATTTTACTTAGAGGACAGAGAAACTCCTGATTGGTCCCTATGTGTCTTTTTGCCTGGAAACTCTATCAGAGAAGCTTGTTCACTGTACCTCATGGGGGATAGATTCATGTGGAGCAATCTTAACCCTTCCATTGGATATAGGAACTATAGAAAAACTCTACCCATCTCTCTTTCTCACTACTTTCTCTAGGGGTGAATCCAACACTAATCCAATTTTCCCTTGAATTTTAAGCAAGGAACTAAAGCACATCCCTTATAGAACGTAACCAAAATACATGTCTGATTCTGTAGAAGGTCCTCCAATTCATCCCTATTTGCCTGAAACTGCAATTGATTTTTAACTACAGAATACAAACAAAAAACAAATGCAGAGGTTTGTGGGTCATAATATGATGAGGATATCATTCTCAAAAATTAAGCTTTAAAGATGACAGAAAAGCAGCATGTTCAAGAATAGGTGCTTCACACAGGTTTTCAAAAAGCAACCATCATAATTAACTTACAGAGATGACGAAGAAGACCTCTAATCTAAAAGGAAAGGGGGGATGTCTTTTCTTGCAGTTCAACTTCAGTTGAACCTCAGGGAGGGAAATGAACTCTTGATGCTCTTTCTGCCTTCCACAACATGATCTAAGGGCATTTCATGAAACATTCAATGATTCTGGTTTTTTTGGTTTTTTTTTTACAAAATATCCCCAGGAATAAGAGTTACATGCCCACCCTAGGTGATAGCTCCAAAAATTTGATACATTCATTTGCTTTCAATGTTTTGAACAAGCCCAGGCTACTTGGTTGAATCTGAAATTGCCTCAAAGGGCTGCTCTTCCAGTCATGGACCAAGTTTAATGTGAAGGTTAACAAATCACTAGTTAAGTAGGCTCCCCTAGACCTAGTCTCACACAATCTCCTCACTCCAGATACTCTAAAGTAGTTTTCCTTTAAGTCAGAATTAGTCCTAGGCAAAAATTAAGTAGGCAAAGTTTATTTTTTGCAAGGCATCCCTCCCTTGACCCTTTCTATGACCTTGAAACTATCTTCCTGGCATTATTATTCTGCTTTTCAGCAGTCTCCCCTTCTTGGAATCTTTCCCTTTGAAAGTTCTCTTTTGGCAGGCTTTCTCCCCATCAACTCTACCTGTACACTCCATTGTTTGATTCTTGCCTTTTGCAGTGTGGCTTATCAATGCCAGGTTCCCTTCTCTCTCTCCTTCAATAAAGTTTATCTTCCCTGTATATGATCTTCTAAGGACCAGATGACTTTCTAGAATGAAATTAGCTGCACTGATAAACTTTCTTGCTTGTAGGCTAATAGGAAAAGATTAAGAGGGATCTCTAAGATCATTTCTTCCCTTCTAGATTTCATATTTGCATTTTAGTGGAGATCCCTGGAAGACTCAACCTTTGTTGTTTAAATCAATGACTCTGAAAATGTCAGATGTAGTAGATGAGGACAGCAGCATCATGGCAAGTCAGTGAGCCAAGAGATGTGACCTTGTAGCATTTCTTAAATCAAGTCACATGGCTTTGCTCTATCTACATATATGGTCAGCCCTATTCACCCTCTTGATTCCAGGTTAGAAAAATAATCTTCCCCTGGATGTTCTGGTCCCCACTTGAACTATAGGTAAACCCAGAGTGCTCTGCATCATTGACTTCCATTCAGTATATTCCAGAACTTGAATTTTTTAAGCAGACTCTTTGAATGTCTTATGGTTCAGGCATCCTTACTGACTTTTGATACTGTTTGATTAAAGGATGTAGAGAAGGATAGGTCGAAGGTAGTAGTAGTAACTAATTGAGAGAGGAGAGGAATAATTGGGTGTATTTATATTTGTATGCATATAGGTGTGTGTGTATGTATATATATATATATATATATATATATATATATACATATATATACAGATTTCTATGTATATAAATATATAAATGTATAACCAAATTTATTATCACATTAATATAAGAAGCTCCAGTGAGGTAATTTTTCTCTACCAATAGAGACCTATTCATTAACTTATTGTCTTGAAAATTATCTGAGACACTGAAAAATTTAGCAACTTGCCCAGAGTCCTAGTATGAGTCCCAGATACCTAATATGAGTCATAAGTGATCTTAGAATTCATGTCTGCATGACTTCTGGACTGATTTTCTAATCACTATTCTATAATGACCTGTCTCTTTTTTTACATACATAGATGCATATTCAGGTATGAATGCAATGTACAGTATGTCCCAAAAGTCTAAGCAGTTAATGTAGCCTAAAATTGCCATAATATAGGACAATGATTGTTCATCCTTGTGTATACAGTGCTATATATACATGAATATATATATTTATATAAATACATTGCATATATGTATATCCCATAAATCTTCAGCTTATTAAGCAGTCATTTAGCTTAAAACTACATGAAAACTTTTAGGATGCTATGTGTGTGTGTGTGTATGTGTGTGTGTGTGTATATATATATATATATATATATTTAATATGGTAGGTATGCTATAGAGGAGCAGATAAGCACAGTCTAGGCACAGGATGTGTCCAAATCGTGGAAAAGAAAAATGCCTTCCATAACATTAGTTGTAGTTTTAAAGGATATGGCACTGTCAATCAAGGACAGACAGACTAACTAATGGTGGTAAAAGGTCACAAGGTCAGATATACAGGCTCAATGGTAGGGACTAGCCAGTGGTGAGAAAGTAGATACCATATCTGTTGAGGGCTAAGGATGGACCTATACTAGGTAGAAATGATAAATACTACATTTTCCACAGAATGACATCTGAGTGATACCTCAATACTTTTCAGCTTCATAACTCATCAAATTCACTACTCAAAAATTTCAGCACTCTGTGCTTGCATGAGACTCACTGCACTTGATAAAACTTCTTATAAATCATGCTACTGCCCCCCCAAAAAATGCTTCGACACTTTGTCCTTGCTCATAACTCCCCTCTCTCACAGTGAAACAGAGGTCAACTGTCAGTCTCATGGCAACTCATTAATAAGTGCAGAACCCAGGCTAACTTTCTCCATCGTTTGAACCTTGATTGGTTCAGAGTGAAAATAAATAGCAATTGTTTCCATTTTGGCCAGAAACTCTGGGGACTTACCTTCCCTGCTTAATTTTTTTTTTTATTATGGAAATAAGACTATTCATTGCTTCATTTCTTACTTACCTGCCTTAATCATTGAAAAGCCCTAGCATCCTACCCTTTCAGTTTAATTTTTTTTTGGTGGGGAGGGGCTAAGTAAAAGTGGTCATTCTTGGCCTCTTTACCTCATATCTTTCTAGCCTAACCTTGATCACTGAATGGGTTTGGCCCCAGTCAAACTGTGACCTAGAACAGATTTTACCTTTAAAAGATCAAAGTCACACAATACATCAAAGGCCATTTCTAGTTGTGTTTTTTTTGTGATACAAATATGTTCACTGAACCCAGGTGACTCTGGAGAAGAAAGTGAGGTTGGTGATTTTCCTTAGCACCCCCTCACTTAAATCTAATTCATTATATTTCATTATATTGCCTCTGTGATATCATGATCCTCTTAGAGAGTGAAAGACAAACAACCATTCATTATGCCTGTAACTCCTCTCATTATGGGTAAAGTGAAATTAAATTTTATTTCATTTTTATATAATTAATTGATTTTTTATTCATATCTATTTAGTTTTAAGGTTCTGTATTACAAAACTACCTCAGTGTTTAATATTAGCCTAATAAAATGAAAAAGTTGTAGAGAATTTTCATGGATTATTTCTAATTACAATATGTCTTATGGAAAAAATTGTTTCCTACTAGTCAGTTTCATCACTTATCAAGAGTTTCAGAATGAATGACTTTCAAAGCACCACTGTTAGATATTTGTATACTGTATTAAGTTATGGAATTCAACAGAGAGAGGATCAACTGTTTAGGAATTGAGTAAAGGACTGAAAAATAAAACCTTGATCAAACAAAGGGCAGTGTGATAAGCCAGGGTGCTTGAGATCGTAAAGGATCATGCTTTGGAAGGCTCTAAGTGACCTTCTTATCCTTCTTAACAGAAAACAGAAGTTTTAGGAAAGACTGCAGATTATGACTGGGCAGGAGGATAGATATTCTTTAGTATGTTCTACTGTATTCTAGCAAATAAGGTATTCATTTATAGACCCCTCTCCCAAAGATTGAAAAACATTATTCTAAGGGCTCAAGAAATATCTAAGGTTTAGAAAAAGGGTTATTATAAAAAGAAACTTCAACAGTGACCATATAAACATGCAGCAGGAATGAGGCAAATCACTGATGCTTCTCTCTCTTCTTCCATTTCCATTCAAATTATTTCACGATGAAAGCCTTTTACATCTCAGAAACTAAACTTCAGAGAACATTTGTCACTTCCATTCTCTCTTGAATACTGTCTCCTTTCTTGGTTTTTGGTCATCTTGGTCTTCTTGCTTATCTCTAACCATTCCTTTTCAGTTGATTTTTCTGGACAATCATCCCTTTCCTGCTTCATAAATATGAATGTCTCCCAAGCATCTATCATCTCTCTTCATCCTCCCTCAGTAATCCTATCAACTCATACTTCAGTTATTTTCTCTATGCAACTGACCTCCAAATCTATATATCCATCTTTAATCTCTCTTACTAAATATATCTTTCTGAATGTCATATTGTTGGACAGCTACATGAGGATGTGCCTATTGACATCTTAAACTTAATCTGTCCAAATCAGAACCGATTATCTTTTTCCTTAAACCTGCCCTTCCTCCATACTTTCCTATATCATTTGAAAGTACCATCTTTCTAGTCACTCAATGTGTCATTCTTGAATTTCCCTTGTCTCTCTCATGCTTCTCCATTTTCAATTACTTGTGGATTCCACTTTTACAGCATCTCTCAAATTCTTTCCCTTCATGTGCCCACCACTGCAGTTCAGGCCCCTGTCACCTCTCACTAAGATTATTGTAGTAGTTCCCTAATTGGTCTCCCTGATTTTGATGTCTTATCTCTCTAATCCATACTCCAAATATCTGGGAATATAATCTTTCCAAGGTAGAAATCTTACTGACTGCCATTGCCCTGTTCAGTGAATCTCTATTGCTTCTAATAAAAATTGGACATTTCTCTGTTAATGGTTAAAACTTCTCTCTCCCTGTTCCCCTAATTCCCCCAAATCTAGTCCTAGCCTCTCGTTCAAGACTTATGTCCTAGGGCAGCTAGGTGATGCAGTGGATAGAGCACCGTCCCTGGAGTCAAGAGTATCCGAGTTCAAATCCAGCCTCAGACACTTAATAATTACCTAGCTGTGTGGCCTTGGGCAAGCCATTAATCCCAATGCCTTGTTGGAAAAAAAAAGCCCTAAAAAAAATGACTTATTTCCCTTCACACACACTAATGCAATGAATTGAAATACTAGTTATTTCCTGAACTTGACATTCAACCTTCCACTTCTGTGCATTTTCAAACTGGTTTGACATATTTGCAATTCACTGCCTCTTTACTTCTTCCCCAGGAGTATTTATCTTGTTTCAAAACATGGCTCTATGGTTACTTGTTCCCTGAAGTCTTCCTGATCTTCAAGAATTTTTCACCTTTTAGATCTTTTTTTGTTTTAATATATTTTTTATTTATTTTCTTTTTAATTAATATTTTATTTGTTTTCCAATTATTTACAATAGTAGTTTTCTTTAAGGTTTTGAATTCTACAATCTTTCCTCCACCCTCCCTTCTCTCCCCCATCCCCCCACAGAAGTCAGTCTGGTAATCTTTACATTGTTTCCATGCTATACATTGATCGAATTTGAACATATTTAGAGAGAAATAATATCCCTGAGGAGAAAATAAAATATTAGAGATAGAAAAATTATGTGGTGCATAAGACATTTTTTATAAAAAAATATTGAAGGTATTAGACTTTGATCTTTGTTTAAACTCTGCAGTTCTTTCTCTGGGTACAGATGGTATTCTCCATTGCAGGTGCTCTAAAATTGTCCCTGATTATTGCATTGATGGAATGAGCAAGTCCATTAAGGCTGATCATCACCCTCATGTTGCCGTTAGGGTGTACAATGTTCTGGTTCTGCTCATCTTGTTCATCATCAGTTTATGCAAGTCTTTCTAGGCTTCTCTGAATTCCCATCCTTCTTGGTTTCTAATAGAACAATATTGTTCCATGACATACATATACAACAATTTGTTCAACCATTCCCCAATTGATGGACAGTCACTTGATTTCCAGTTCTTTGCTACCACAAACAGGACTGCTATGAATATTTTTGTACAAATGATGTTTCCCCCCCTTTTTCAAGATCTCTTCGGGGTATAGCCCTAGCAGTGGTATTGCTGGGTTAAAGGGAATGCACAATTTTATTGCTCTTTGGGCATAATTCTAGATTGCTCTCCAGAAAGGTTGAATCAGTTCACAGCTCCACCAACAATATATTAGTGTTCCAGATTTCCCACATCCCTTCCAACATTGAACATTGTCCTTTCTGGTCATATTGGCCAATCTGATAGGTGTGAGATGGTACCTCAGACCTGCTTTACTTTGCATTTCTCTAATCAGTAATGTAAATCATTTTCCATTTCAGCTAGGCAAGCAAACAGATAGATGGACAGACAGACAGATAAATAGATAGAATAAATAGCTCTGATTAATTTTTGTCTCCTTAGTTATAGAATAGTTTTGTCCAACAGGGCTGCATTGGCCCTAGGAAGGGGGATTCATTCAAGGAGCCATGTGGCACTTGTTGTGCTCAGTTGGCGATGTGGATTACATTATATTCATGAATGCATAGTGAATTATGTCTATGATCCCATGAGGAGATTTTGTTGGGCAATGGGGCCCAGAAGAGCTTAAAGGTTGGGCACCCCTTCTCTAGAAACTAACATAAGGCCTTGCAGATAGTGCTTGATAAATATTTGTTGAAGTTGTTTAACTAAAAAAAAAATCATTCAAAATAAATTTCTCTATTTCCATGATGACTCATTGCTGATAGAGTGGAGACACATAATTAAAGGGTCTGCAGGAACAAGGTCCAGTATGATTCATCCTAATGGAGCTAGAATTTCACGGCAGTGGTAATTACATGCCAATCAAACTGAGAAGATTGCTATAGTTAACATTTAATCATTGATAGACAGTTAAGTTGTGCAGAAGACAGAGTGTTGGATCTGGAGTTAGAAAACTTTGAGTTCTGACCTTGCCTAAAATATTTAACTAGCTGTGTGACCCTAGACAAAAATGATAAACTTATCTAAATTTGTTTCTTCATTTGTGAAATGAGGATAATAATAGCTCCTACAATGTTGTATGAACCAAGTAATATTATAAATACATATATTATAAATATATTATAAATATATATTATAAATATTATAAACGCATATAAAATCAGATAATACATATAGGTATAATATACACACACACATATATAATATGCAAACATATGATTTATCTCTCTTGATTCACACAAAAATTCCATACATATATGTCCATATATTGATATATATTTATGGAAAAAATATATATATACATATATAGTCCTTTGCAAAACTTGTAAGACAATATAAATTCTATTATTCAGAAGCTGATTTGTACATAGATTATCATATTCTTTTTACTTCTCTTTTAAAAAACCAAAACTCAAACTTTTTTGTGTATTTGTCACTCTACTATGGATTAGTTAAAGGAATCCCAAAAAGGGACTAATTAAATTAATTTTGTTCCTTAGAGCAGCTCTGCCACAAAGCTTGGTAAGAAAGTTAATGAAATCTATTAGTGACAATTATAACCTGGGTCTAAAGTTTTGTGTTATCTAGGGTAGGTTGTTATTCATGTGTTCTCTGTTTCCTTACCACACAATATTAAGAATTGGTTTTATCCTTCTTACTTGACTCGTTCTTTTTAAAAATATTCATAAAATGTTTTATAAAATTTAAAATGCTTTATAAATCCTAGCTATTATTATTATTAATAATAATAATAGTAGTAGTAGTAGTTGTAAACTATTGAAAAGAAAAAACTAAAAGACAATGTATTAAGGCTTTGAGGATTTAAAATTGAACCTCTATGGAACCAAACCACCTGCTAGGAAACAGTTAGATTGAGATGAGTTGCACTTTAAAAAAGTTGTTATGCAAGAACCACGAGCTATTTCTTTAATGAAATAGTGTGTTTTCAGCACTACATACCATTTAAATAGCTCATAAATTAAGCCATTAGGGTGCTTCACAATGTACTTTCCTCTGTAAATGACTGATAACACCACTGCTAATTTAGCACCAAACAAATCACAGGTGATTGTTTGCTTCAACCTAACCAATGTGTTTGCTAGCTCTACCTATTCTGAGCTCCACATAAGCCTGAAACACAAGGCACTTTTGTTTATATTGCCAGATTGTGAAACACATATTCAAGGTTCTGCCTTTTGTTTTCTCTATGTACATCATTTCCAAGGCTCTAAGTTAAATTACTTTGAAGCCATTATTAGATGGCAGGAAATTCTAATTATTGTAGGTCTGTATCAAAAGAGCATTGTAATGTTTATTACTAAGTAATATGCAATCAAAAACACATTAGAGCACTTTAAACAAGTATTGGAAAATTGCCAAGGGCAAAGACCTTTAAGTATTTACTGTGGTGATATCCAAAAATACCTTTTTTTTTTTTGAGAAGCCCTACAGTACCACCATGTATAAACAGTAAATCTCATCCCATATTCACATTATAAAGTTGTATGATATTCAAGATTTTGCTTTTGTCCTGACATCCTCATTTCCAATTCTTTGAAGTGAGTGTGCAGAAGGGAGGCCAGGAGACAAGAAAAGCATCTAAAGACCCCTAAATGAAGTGTATTCTTGTTTTATTTTTATTTATTTTTATTTTTTTCTTATTTTATTCTTATCTCTTGTTGCCTATAACCCTGCCATTATATCTTCTGGACAGAAATTATACCTTAGGGGTTGAGGATAGGGATGCAATCTAGACTTGTAATTTCATTGGTAGAGAGAACTCATGAGGAGAAAACGCCTTCAACCATTGCAAGCTGGCCCCATCTCTGCAAAACTACCTAGAGCAATGATGTCAAATTCAATAAAGTTGGGAAATGCCTAACTATACCTGTCAGCTGTATATTGACTTAGAAAAACTTGTGTTTATATATTTCATTTTTTATTCATACATCCACACATTAAAAATCAGGTAAGAACTGCATTTTAATCTAGTTTGGATCACATTCAGGACTGCAGTGGGCCATGATTTTGATGCCTAGAACCTTAAGAGAGACAAGTAGTTTTAAGAGGTAAGACTAGAAACCAGGTCTTCCTGGATTTGAAGACGGTTCTCTCTGTTCCCTACATCATACTGGAGGGATTCTATCTTTCAATTCTAGAGCCCATCCTGGGTCTTGCATTGTTCTAACTGAGGAATGTCTCATAACATCTAGATCCAGCAGACCCAAGACATGATTCACTTTAAATCCTATCTTCTTGCCTGCTGCAATTTTTACACCATCTCCTCTTCTTTTCTAGCTCTGGAACGAAAATCAAATCGAAATTGTATGTGGTAACTGTGATTTTCCAAATCAAGATACCCTTCCCTGTCCACTACTCTCCAAATTAAAATGGAAACTCCTTGAGGGCAAGGACTATCTTATATTGCAAATTTTCTCAGCAGAGAGCTTAGCATATGCATTTAATAAATACTTTTTTTTATTTGTTCATGAACACTTCATTCTTATTGCAGTTTGTCCTAATGAGGACAATAAGCACAAAGCTGCAGCCTCTACACCACTTCCTTCCCTCTCCCCCTCTCCCCCCAAAAAAATCCAGAAGGAAATCAATCAGCTGCTAAATGAACAAGTATTTGTTCAAGGTCTACCAGGTTCTCAACCCAATTCTACACATATGGGACAGGAGGATTCCAGTATGATAAGGTTATCTGAAACCATGTTATGTGAGAAAATGATGAACAGTATGAAGATGTTTAGCTTGGAAAAAAAAAAAGATTGAGAGGTGAAAGGTTAATGAATTTAAGTGCTTGAAAAGGAATAGTAAGTAAATAGACTTGCCCAGATGGCAGAACTAGGATCACGTGGCAGAAGTCAGAGGAGGAAGATTTTGTTTTAAAATGATATATAAACATAATGCCTGACATTTAAGATTTAAAAGCACTGCATATCCATTATCAGATTTGATAATCATAACATCCCAATGTATTATTATTCCCATTTTCTTTATAAGGAACTGAGGCTCAGACAAATTAGGTGATTTGCCTATATTTCAAAGAACTAGTAAGTATTAAAGGCAGGGTATCCATACTTTAGCTTCTCAGGTTTACTGCACTGCTTCTAGCAATTAGAGAAGCCTAAAAATGCAATAGGCTGCCTAATAAGCTAGTGGGATCCCCATTACTGAAAGAATTCAAGCAGAGTCTAAATTACTCCTTTATCAGGATTGTTGAATATATAAATAACACATTGGCTACAATATTGGAATTAGGTTCCTTGTAAGGTTCTTTTGACTCTTAAGATTCCAAAATTATGATTCTATGATCTCTCTAGCTTCTCACAACTTCATCAATTCACTCCCTATATCTGCAGATCAGCTTTCCCCAGCACCAAGATTAATCTGAATATCAAAATGAATTCAGCCCATTGGCCGGAAAAATATTAGGGTCTGCTGCAGCCAGATTCTCCTGCTGTATTACTCTAGATTAACTTTATTTACTTATTTCCCACTATTGGACCTTCTACAACCAAATGATTGTCTACCAATTTATATTTTACCTATTCTCAGGACAAGCTCTATTTACTTTCCCCTTTCCTAGTCTCAAGCAATCGCTGCCAATTCAGTTTTAGTGCTGATAGAATGGTAGCAGTGAAAATATGATTCTTTCCCTCAATTAGCTTATGATCTAATTAGTGAAACAAGTATTAATGACATAAAAAAACTTTGTAAATAATGAATCAAACCAGGAACATTAATGGAAGAGCTGGGATTTGAGGTGAACAAATGCAGAGTTTGGATAGAAGAAGAGAAAAAGAATTTCATGAAAAGAGGATAGCTTCAGCAAAAGCATGGAGATGAGTTTGAGCAAAACAGATAATGGGGAACAGTAAGGAAAATGATTAAAGTGAAACATTTTCATTTAGAGAACCAATGAAAGAAGTTTCCTGGGATAAAGTCCCCAGCAAATTATGAAGACATTAAATATCAGACTGAAAAACTGAACTTGATGGGATAAGTAATAGTAAATGGGGTTAGGCCATTAGCATGGGAATGAAGTAATGAAAATGACATTCTAGTATTATTCCGAAAGGAATGTACAAGTGGTTTGAAAAGAAGTAAGATTGGGAGGTTGAGTCTAGAGCTAGCAAGGAACATTCTATAATTTGACCTGTAATTATGGTAACTCTTAGGAATTTTATACAAAGCTATCTTTGATGCTGTCATAATTGTCAACTATTATGCCATCTAACTGTTCGTGCTGGAAGGTTGCAAGTCAAAATCATTGAAGAACTTTGTTGAATGAGAGTAATGGATAAATCATCAAAGAATGAATGATAGGAAGAACAGCTGGGCTGGTCAGTTTAATGACAAGGAATGATTGATTCACAGTCAGTTGACAGACAACATCAAAAGAAATATGAAAAAGCTTCTAGCACATCTAGTGAATTTCCTTTAAAAAGGACAAAATTCACGCAGATGAACAGGTATGAAGGGATCGCTATCTACATCATTGAACTGAACACCCAAATTGAGATTACATATCCATTTACGTATTTTAATATACCTTCAGCTATTTCAAATGAGGTATAATAACTTGGCCTTCACCCTCTCAGTTGTTGGAGCAAATGGTATCTAGAGAATTGGCATCAATGGGACATTTTCCATATAGTCACAGTGAGGAGTTGGTTTTCTACAGGTTAATAACTTCTCTCTATTCAAGATTTATTTAGAAAGGTAAAGAATATGGTAAAGAGAATAGATGTATCTTCAATTCTCAGGGAAATAAAGAGATTGTAGAGACAAACTGGAAGATCTTTACTACCCCTGACTTATCTAGGGCACAGTTTAGTAAATTAGTCAGAATTATCTATTGAATGCCTCTCTCTACACTCCCTTCCTCACAGACAAAAGCTCTTCCCTTCATAATATCCTGGAAGAAGTTAGTAGGAGCACTCTTTCATTTTTCCCTTTAGGTCCTTTCCCACCATAGTGGAGGACCAACTAGGGTAAGAACAGGCTGGAAATCTAGTTTTATTGTCTCTGCTGTGATACTTTGCTTCTTTACCTTTAGGGATGCTGTTAAGCATTTTATCTTTAATATATAGAAGCATTTTTGATGGATTTGAATATTTTTACTCAGATAGAAGAGAATTTCTCCAAAGCCCAAACACTAGCTAGTCCTCATTAAATATTTCTTCTTCTCTCTTGCAAATAAAACTGTCTATTTTAGGCAGGGGGTTTAGTCAGCCAAGCATTATATTGTTTATTGAGAAAAGACACCTAGGTACTGCCTGGGGAAGAGAGTTAGCTGTAACCCTAAATCTCTTTCCAGGGACCTTAACAACCTCTTTACCTAGAATAATCTTTACATAAACCTAAGAAAAGCCATTGAAAAAGAGTTTTGTTGGGTGATGAAAATAACTACACAAAAAATCATACACAAAACTGGAAGGGATCTCCCAAAAAGGTAATGGAGATCAACCCTCCTACATTTTTTCAGATAGAGACCTAGAAAGGTTAAATCATATGCCATTAGGTTTCAGAAAAAAAGATTTGAACCCAGGTCCTGTGGCTCCAAAGTCAGTAATCTTTCCATTGTGCTACTCTGCTTTCTTCTTTATTTCTCCCCACCCTCCCACCCCCAAAACCACAACCACAACCACAACCACAACCACAACCACAACCACAACAACAACAACAAATGATGTCCTCTTGGCTTTCAGTTCAACTCAATCCAACAAATATTTTAAAATTACTCTTTGGAAAGGCAAGAATATGGCATGGGGACCTACTAGGTGGATTTTTTGTAAAGGTCACTGAAAGTAGGAAATCTTTTTGGGGAATAGTTTTCTCATTTGTAAAATAAAGGGCAAGATAATTTCCAAGGTACTTTTAAGTAATAACAATATGTTCTAATTTTAAGGATCCACTGTAGGAGAATTGAACTAAGGAAGTGAGAGTGAGAAGAAGAGGAAAAGGTGGAAGGGTAGAGTCACAGAAGCTGAAGAAAAGAGAAATTTGGTTTTTGTTTTTGAAATAGACTTCAGCTACTTTACTAGAAAATAGAAAAAGAAATCCTTCACAACCTAATTGAGATTAGTTCATGTCAAGTCTTTTACAGTCCTACTCACTCCCCCATCCCCCAGCAAAGTCACTTACTTGTGGACAAAATCACTTACTATGGGACAAAGTCATTTACTAACAGAGAAAGCATTTATGTCCTGAGATTGTTGGTGCTCATGCTCCTCCTCCTTTTCCTCATTATCATTGTCATTTTATTAACAGTCACTGATTTACTATGCATATTAAATGTGATTTCCTTGGCAAAGGGAACTCCCATATAAGGAAATTGCCCCTAACAATGCAAGTCAGCCCCTTTTCTGTTACTTATGGTCAAAGAGAGATGTCCAGATCATTGGGCCCACAGTCACACTCAGTGTTTGTCAGAGATGAGACTTGAACCTGGTTCTTCTAGGCTGGCTCTTTATATCTTTTGTTGTTATTCAGGCATTTCAGTTGTGTCTGACTTCATAATCCCATTTGGGGTTTTCTTGGCAGAGATACTGGAGCAATCTTCCTTTTTCTTCTCCAGCTGATTTTACAGATGAGGAAAACAAGGCAAACAAAAATAAGTAGTTTGTCCAGGATCATACAGCTTGTGTCTGATGACAGATTTGAACTCAGGTCTTCCTGACTTCTGATCTGATATTCTTTCTATCCACTGCTCCATTTGACTGCTTTATCTATACACTATGCCAGATGAATAAGACATAGTCCCTATCTTCTTTAATATTTAACAACTATAAAGAATTTCTTATAAGTAGATAACCACCAAAAAGCCTGAGAACTAAGAGAAAAAGAACGACCTTGGAGATTATTCCTTTGTATATTCTTTTTTTTTCTTCTCTGTATACTAGTTACTTCACCCAAAAAACCCCAAGCAAATCAAAGGCAGGAACTACTTCATTTTAACTTTGAATTTCTTGGCATTGTAATTCAATAATAAGCATGCTCAACTTGAAGCAATTTCTTCATAATTCCAATTACTCTATCCCATAGCAACAAATATTAAATCATAGGGGAATATGGAGAGTAGCCATAGGTATCCACAGCAGTTGCACTGCCCAACTGAACTCTCTCATCTTTGTCCCTCATGGTCCAAGATGATTTATCTTATTTTTTCCTCTCAGAAATATCTAAAGCAAAGTTCAAATTGATTCAACCAAACAAATGAACTTTGGGCAGTCTATTTTCTACATTTGAAATCTGATATCTCTATAGCAACACTCTTGGAGAGGAGTCTAGGAGTCCAGCATCACAACAGTAATAGAACAACCCCTCTTTCAAAATGTTCTTTTATTCAAACATTTATTAATTCAGATGGACTTTATCAAACAAATTTATTGTACCTAAAAACTTTAAGGATGTCAAAATAATATACACAGTTTGGTCAGGTGGGTATTTTCAGTAAAAAAAAGGATTTTTCTTGAGAGGTGAATTAATATGTTAAAAATAGAAAAGGGAAACTAGGGAGGGACCTGCTTCTTAATGAAAGTGTGGGAGGAAGAAAGAAACTACATAAAGGAAAGAAATGGAAGAATACTAAAGAAAGATGGGAGGGAGAAAGTAGAATATTGTCTTTTGTAGAGGATTTCTGGGTTAAAATTCTATCTCTGACAATTCCTAGCTCTGTGATCATAAACAAGTCACTTCATCTGTAAAAACAGGAATAACAAGATTTGTACTACTTACTCTCAAGGCAGATGTAAGGAAAGTGTTTAAGAGAACTTTAAAACATTAAGAAAATATGGGATATTTAAAAAATAAAGCTATGTTGTATTTATTTTTCCTTTACACATTTGTTGTTGTTCATTGATTTTAGTCATGTCCAATTCTTTGAGACCCCATTTGGGGTTTTCTTGGCAAAGATACCAGAGATGTTTGCCATTCCTTTTCTATATCATTTTACAAAAGAGGACACTAAAGCATGAAATATTTTGAAAAACATATTTCTTCTCCCTGATACATAGAAATATGTGTATATATTGTATGTGTATATAGCATAGTCATCTCAATATTCAATCAAAATGATTCAAATCTGTCAACAATCTTTTTTTACATTCCTATGATTGAATCAATCTTGAATGTTACTAGAGATGCTCAATGAAGACTGAATGACATTTAATGACATTACATAAAGGATTCATACCACATGCAAACAATTAATTGAAATATCCTGTTAGAATTTTTCCAACTCTAAAATTCCATAATTCTATGAAATTCACCTGCTACATGATTAGCTTTTTGTTCATCTACAAAATGAGGGAATTGAACTATATGACCTCTCAAGTCCCTTCCAACTCTAAGAGTCCTAAGTTTTTTTTTTTACTTTATATTGATTTGTTCTATAATGTCATATCATCTGCACATGTGCTGTGAAGAGGGAACTCAAGTCAACTAAGGGTTGAGCTGTACCAATGATGTGACAGAATTAGTAAAGCAAATGACTTCTGAACAGCTGGGTATAACCATTGGTGGGGGTTGAATGACCTAAAATTCTTTATTCAGGATATGTCCCACACTTGGAATGCTGGGCCAAGTTCTGTTAATGTTACCCAGTCTCTGTAAAGGACAAGACTCACTTAAAAGGTCTGGTGAGAAGGATAGCAAAAAATAATCATGTGTTTGAAATGGAAAGAACCCACTTGAAGAGAGAGTAGAATTTCCAAGGCTGTTTAGATGGAAACAGAGAAGAGCAAGAGGAAATAGAAAATAGGAATACCAAACAATGAATGTCATAACACAGGTCAATAGGGAGATCTTATTTACAGGAGCCTGATACAGAGCACTTGAAACAAAAACAAATAAATAAAA
Source organism: Macrotis lagotis (assembly GCF_037893015.1). Lineage (NCBI taxonomy): Eukaryota > Metazoa > Chordata > Mammalia > Peramelemorphia > Peramelidae > Macrotis > Macrotis lagotis. Next base: position 191,839,519 of record NC_133661.1, read on the forward strand.
GACAACACATTTCAGGATGCAAGGGATGATGTGTTTATATTAGGCTGCCAGACTCACCCCGGTGGGAGACGGTGAAGAAGTTTCAAAAGGAGGTTGGGCCTGGCTAAGAAAAACCTGTCTATCTTGGAAGCACACAGTTCTCTTGCTTAATCTACCAGAACATCAATCATCCATCAACTAGACAGAGAAGTAAGTTACCTTCCTTAAGTTAGTTCCTTAAGTCTTAAGATCATAAGTTTAAATTCTACTCAAGCAGCTTGTGTATTGAGATTTATTTACAAAATCAAAGAGTCCCTCTTTGTTAAAGAGATGTTTAGTCTGCAGTTAGGATAATGATGGAAATCTTTCAGAAATGCTTTGCTTGACCTAGAATTTAAATTTATAATACTGCCCAAGGCAAAAATTCTACAATTCCTTTACTTCCTTCTCCACATACTATATAGATTACTCCTCATGTAGGGGGCAGACAATGTCACTGAAATTCATTTCTTAAAATCCCCAGGACCCATTTCTAAGCCCTCCTCCTTCAGGAAGGCTTTTCTAATCAATACAATAATATTTAATAAGTGATTCCAGCACTTCTGCCACTGGTTTATAACATATGTGTGCAAACAGATTTTGATACTAATAATGTTCTTGCCCATATAAATATTCAATTTATTTGTCCATTTCATTTTTATTAGAACATGAGTTCAATATAATTCATTGTAATTCAATAGAAATTAATGCACATATAGTAAATATGAAGCACACTGGTAGGCTGAGGGCGGTAAAGAGGCAAACATAGTTTTTATTTCAGGAAATTTATCTAGAAGGTGATATAAGACAGGTTCACAAATAACCATAATACAGCAGAGAGAGAGACAGAGAAGGACAAAAAAAATTAGTCTTGGAATGGAAAACCCAAGTTTGAGTCTTGACCCTGATATTAATTTTGTGAATCTGAGTACTTCAGTTTCTTTATCTATGAAATAGGGGATAATGTTACTTTCATCATTTATCTTACATGGTTTTTGTGATTAATGTGCTTGGCAATATATGATTGTGAGTTATTATTTCTGAGGCAAGATTAACTATGTCTAAGTGGAATCACAGAAGTCTTTGTAGAGAAAGGGGCATTTTGAGTTCAAACCTGAAATATAGGTAGTATTTCTTTTCTTTACTGCCAAAAAACACCTACTTACTTTCTCCACTATATAACAAATGGTTCAAACACAAAAGACTCCTAATTCTTTGCAAACTGACAAAGAATCATGATACAATAACCTATAACTCCTAATATGTTTTTTCTAAGAATTTGATAGTTAAAACATTAAAACATGAAGGATTAGTGAGACTATTGAATAGACATTTCACTTTTAATCTAAAAATATTTATTAAGTACTACCTTTGTGCCAATCACTGTATTAGGTTACAAATGCTGGAGTTAACAAGTAGAAAGAAAGAAACAATCTCTCTGTGGAAGGAGCTTCACCTCAGCTCTTAACTGTCTAAATAACTCCCACAAGGTCATGTCTTCAACCAAGGCAGATCAGGAATTGGGCTAATGGATGGGTATTATTTCAACAGATAGAGATGGGATGAGAACAGCTAGATAGTACAGGAGATAAAGCACTAGACCTGGAGTCAGGAAGATCTGAGTTCAAATTTAGCCTCAGACATGTATTAGACATATGACTCTGAAAAAGTCATTTAACCCTGTTTGTCTCCATTTCCTCATCTATAAAATAAGCTGGAAAATGAAATGGAAATCCACTTCAGTATCTTTGCAAAGAAAACCCTAAATGGGGTAAAAAAGAATTGGGTATGATGGAAACAACAGAATAATAACTGACATGGGGTGGAGGGAAGAGATGTCAGGAAGAGAAAATATCTTGATGACAGTATGAAGACAGGAAATGACAGACCATATTTGGAGAAAGCTGAGTAGTCTAGTTTGGATGGAAAAGGGGAAAAATGCATGAAAGTTAAAGGGGATCAGGCTGTAAATGTGAATTTTTTTTTCTTGTTCATCGGAGGTGATGCCATGAACAAGCATGTGAATTCAATTTGAGTGAGGGTTGCTGTGCTAGGTCACCAGCCTCAGTTTCTCCTTCAGAACCATCTGGGTCCAGTGGCCAGACGTAAATCAGGATGGCTGGAGATGACCCTGGATGTGAGTCAGTCAGTGTTAAGTGACTTGCTGAAGGTCACACAGCTAGTAAGAGTCAAGTTTCTGAGGCCAGATTTGAAGTCCTGTCCTCCTGACTCCAAGGCCAGTGCTCTATCCACTGTGCTGCCTAGCTGCCCATAGCTGCTAAAAAGACTACAAAGGAATTACAAAGAGTTGGACAAGACTGAACAATAACAACATATCCTTATGGTTTCTAGTTATTTACTATTATAAATATGCAGGGTATTGCAAAAATCTTAGTGTGATTTTAAGTTTTTATACCTTAAAACTGCACTAGACTAAGTAATAGAGACATGCCTAAAAATGCTAAAAGATTAAATGAATTTCCAATAAAATAGGCAAATTATTAGTTATTTTGATTTAAAAAAAGAAAGAAGAAAATCAAATTACCAGCATCAAAAATGAAAAGGGTGAATGCAACATAAAGAGGATGAAATTAAAACAATTAATAGGAGTTATTTTACCCACTTATAGGCTAATAAAACAGATAATCTAAGACAAATAGATGAATATTTACAAAACAAATCACCCAAGTTAACAGAAAAGAAAATGGAATACTTAAATAATCCTATCTTAGAAAAAGAAATTGAATAAACCATAAATGAAGTACCTAAGAAAAAAATCCCCAGGGTCAGATGAATTCATAAATAAATTTTACCAAGCATTTAAGGAATAATTAATTCCAACGATATATAAAGTATTGAAAAAAAGAGGTAAAAAGGGGAGTTCTACCAAATTGTTTGTTTTATGACACAAATGTGGTTTTAATAAACCAGGGAGAACACAGAGTAGAAAACTATAGTTAAATAAAACACTAGCAGGGAGATTACAACAATATATTACAAAAATCATATACTATGAACAGGTGGATTTTATACAAGGAAAGTAGATTTGTACGAGGAAAGCAGAACTGGTTCAATATTAGAAAAACTATCAGCATGATTGACCATATAAATAACAAAAGCAACAAAAATCAAATAGTTATATCAATAAATGCAGAAATAGCCTAGAACAAAATATAACACAATTCTCATTAAAACACTAGAAAGCATAGGAATCAATGGAATCTTTCTTAAAATGATAAGAAGTATTTCTCTAAAATCAAGAGCAAATATCTATACTGAGAATAAACTTGAAGCCCTCCCATTAAGTTCAAAATGAAACATGAATGTCCAGTAACAGAACTATTATTCAATATTCTACTAAAAATACTAACTATAGCAATAGGATAAGAGGAAATAAAACTATCACTTTGTAGAAGATATGATGATATATGTAGAGAACCCTAGAGAATGAAATAAAAAATAGTTGTAACAATTAACAAATTCCACATAAATTATCAGCATTTCTATATATTACCAACAAAGTTCAGCAGCAAAAGATAGAAAGGGAAATTACATTTAAAAATAACAAAGAAATAATCATAAAAACTAGTACTGGCTAAGAGATAAAATGGTGCATCAGTATACTAGATCAGATAGCCAATAAATGGCATCACTTTCCCTGTTGTCATGTCTACTTTGAGAATGAAGCCCAAACAACAACTACAACAACAACAACAATAAAACATCAGAATAATCTAATGTTTGATAAACCCAAAATCTAAACTTTTGGTGTTTGAGCCCACATTTGACAAAAATTTCTGGGAAAATTGGAAAGGAGTTTAACAGAAACTAGGCATGGACCAACAACTCACATAATATACCAAGATAAAGGTCAAAATGGGTTCATTATTTAGACATAAATCATAAGATTATAAAAATTAGAGGAACATAGAAAATGTACCTGTCAGATATATAGTTAAGGGAAGAGTTTATGACCAAACAAGAGGAAGAGACATGAAATCAAAAATAGCTTTTTCACAAACAAAGCAAATGCAGCCAAAATTAGAAGGAAAACAGAAAACTTGGGGGGAGGATTTAAGCAAATTTCACTGATAAAGACCTCATTTCTCAAACACATAGGTAACAGAGAAATTTATAAAAAGAAGTCTTTCCCCAGTTGATAAATGGCCAAAGGATAAGAACATGCAGTTTTCAGAAGAAATCAAAGCTGTCAATTGTCCCATGATCAAATGCTTGAAATCACTAATGATTAGAGAGAAAAGCAAATTAAAACAACTCTGAGATACCACCTCAGACTGCCTAACATGACAGAAAAGGAAAACTACAAATTCTAGAGAGGAAGTGAAAAAATTGGAACAGTGATGCACTGTTTGTGTAATTGTGAACTAGTCCAATCATTTTGGAGAACAATTTAGAACTATGGCAAAAAAGTTGTAAAACTGTGAACACTTTTCTACTTACCAGTATAATTCCTAGGTCTGTGTCCCAAAGAGATCAAAGAAAATTAAAAATGATCTATTTGTACAAAACTATTTACAGTAGCTCCTTTTGCAGTGGCAAAGAATTAGAAATTAAGGGGATGCCCATCAATTGATGAATAGCTGAACAAGTTGTGGTAAGTGATTGTGAAGGAATACTAATGAGCTAAAAGAAGTTATGAGCTGGATGGTTTCCAAAAAACATAGGAAGACTTACTTGAACTGATACAAAATTAAGTGAGCAGAATTAGGAGAACATTGTATATGATAACAGCAATGTTACAAGGGTGATCATTTAGCTACTGTGATCAAGAAATGATCCAAGACAATTGCAATGGATCCATGATGAAAAATGCTATCCAGCTCCAGAGAGAGAACTGTTGAATTCTGATGCAGATTGAAGCATACCTCTATTACTTTCTTTTTTGTCTGTTTTCTTTTGTATTATGGCTAATATGGAAATATGTTTTGCATGACTTCATATGTATAACAATATTGAATTGCTTGTCTTCTGAAGAAGGGGAAAGAACAGAAGGCAGGGAGAGAATTTGTAATGCAAAATTCTAAAAAATGATTCTTAAATTAATTTACATGTAATTGGGCAATATTTAACAAAATAAATAGAAATTTAATTTGTTTAAAAACAAAAAACACTTCCTCAATTTTCCAAATGAATCAAAGCAGGTCAGAGTGGATAATCTTTATCTAAGGTATTCCTTTTTTAAGACAGACTAAGTTCAGTGATCTTAAATATACTTACAATTTATTCTTATACTGGCAAATTAATTTAATTTTTAGTGTCCAAATTAAAATATGACAAAGCAGAACCCCCCCATCCTCCAAACTCACTCCCAGATATACTGAACATTATTACCCAAAGCAAAACAGCTTTATTATTACTTACACAATGTGGACAACTACCAGAGCCTTTTTATATATTGTCATAACAGAATTTCCTAAACTTAAATTACAATGGATGCTGCAACTGTAAATTATCTTTGATGAGCTATGACTCACTTATTAGAATACATCATTCTAATTGTTGTTTTCAAGTTAGCAGCTTTTACTGTTGACAGCCTAACTACAGCACTTATGGAAGTTAATGAATCCATAAAAGTAAAAATATATTATTGTTTTTCTGTTTTGTCCTTTCAAATAATTGAATGTCCCATATTCCTATCCAGTATACATCTCCAGGCTTAAAAGGAGCTGATGTGAAGCAAATTCAGCTGACTATTGTTTTATAGACAGTGTTACCATCTCATCCCAAACTGTATTAGAAGTCCGCTTGCTTCAATGTGCAGCAATTGGTCACACAACTTTATTCTTTACTCACTGCTGAGAAGTCTGTAAGTATTCATTTCTGGTCAAAAAATAGATTTGAATGCCTTGTAGGTAAAATAATTAGTTCAAGCAGAGGATGAGCCATTCAAAGAAGATATAGGATTTTTTTAGACTCTCCCCTAACTTTTGTAATGTTTATAGAGCTGTAATTAAGGTGAGGTGATCTGGGTTGTGACCAGGAAACTAATAGCAGCTGATAAGGGTATAGGCTTCACAAATGCACATACACCAAACGGAAATGGACATTGTGATGGGATCATTTCTGTTCCCTTGCCTGGATTTACTAGTTACAAGAGCTCCATTGGCAGTTTCCCTTTTCCTTATTGTTTTACCTTCATTGCTCCACTTTCCCCATCTTTGGTCTGACCAGGGATAATGGGATAATGACTTACCCTCCCCCTTGCACAACTGAATTTGGGTCCAGTTGATGAAATTCCTAATAACATTTCTTTCCCTCCCACCACCTCCCCTTTTCTCCTTCCTGTTCCTCTTATCCCTTTTCCCTCCTCTCCCCAGACCCTCCATCACTCTCCCCCCCTCCTCCTTTCCCTCCCCTCTTTCCCTCTCCATTTATCCCTCTCTCTCTTCCTCTCAGTCTCTGCCTCTCTGTCTCTCTGTCTCTCTGTCTCTCTGTCTCTCTGTCTCTCTGTCTCTCTCTGTCTCTCTGTCTCTCTGTCTCTCTGTCTCTCTCTCTCTCTCTCTCTCTCTCTCTCTCTCTCTCTCTCTCTCTCTCTCTCTCCTTCCCTCTCCCTTTCCTATTCTTCATCTGTGTATTTATTTATATTTGTGTATGGATATAAAGATATTCCTTTGCATTGGTTTTTCTCACCTGTATCATTTATCATTTGCACTCCTTCCTCACTTTTACCTAATAGATCTCCTATCTTCTTTCAAAGCACAGTTAAACTATACAGGACGTTTTTTAGACCCTGTAATTGAAATGAGTACATTTTAAATTCTTTAAAGAGATCCATTGGAGAGCAAGTCTGATACCAGTAACCAAGGTAATTCCAGCTACAATAGTATATATTGAAGTTGCTGCAGTTAAAAAAACCTCAAAGTTGGATCTTGGTATCAAAAATGCCAACTCCTGTCCCAGTCCCAGCCCCAGCCTCTCAGAGCCCTCTTGATTCTCTTAGCTGAGTGTCCCTGGGGCCCAGGGAAGTTTCTTTGAAAAAATTAGTGTTCAATGCCAGCCTGAAATGTCTGGATATCCCAGTTAGGAGTAAAGGATTAGGATCCTGTTTCTATTTTGTTAGTTTGTGAAACTGGGGCCATGATTATAAGACATGACTGGGAGGGGGATGAAGGGGGAGGAAAGGGCATTTGTATTGTGACACTAGAGATGAAATTCTTGACTGTGCAAGATAGTTCAGAGTGAAAGCACTGGCTAAGAATGTTCTCATTAATCAAGAATGAAAGTTGGAGATCCTAAAGTGATGAGATTTAGTTTTAGTTCTGATCATAGAGGAAATTGACTAGTGATTCAATGGCATTATTCCCATGATCTCTTGAGCAACTTCTGGGAAAGCAAAGTTATGCATTCAAATACTGCCTCTGAGATTTATTATTTGGGTAACCCTGGAGGAAAAAAAATAACATCTTCTCTTAGTCTCAGTTTCTTCTTCTGTAAAATGGGGATAATAAATAACCCCTATCTCACAGGGTTTTTGTGAGGATTAAATGATATACCATGTAAAACTTGGTGTCACTGCTAGCCATTCTCATTAAATCATTTGTTTTCTTTGGTTGGGTTTTTTAGGTTTTTGCAAGGCAAATAGGGTTGAGTGGCTTGCCCAGGGCCACACAGCTAGGTAATTAATAAGTGTCTGAGGCTGGATTTGAACTGCACCACCTAGCCAAGGCCTTATTAAATCATTTTATCCTAATGTTTATTTTATCTTTCCACTGGATTTTGACTCTCACCAGCAAGTATGAACCATTTATCCATTTTACATATGACTTCTAGGTTAACCCTTCCTTAAGAGATTTGCTAGTCTTGTCATGGATATATTAAAAACATTCCTTTTTTCTTGTGAATTACTAGTCTGGGGTTCCTGGGGCAACTAGTGATACCATAGAGAGTCAGCTGGGTGGCTTAATGGATAGAATACTGGCCTTGGAGTCATTAGGAGCTAGGTTCAAAATCTGCCTCAGACACTTAATACTTGAAGGGCAGCTAGGTGATGCAGTGGATAAAGCATTGGCTTTGGAGTCTGGAGAATGGAAGCTCAAATCCAACTCAAACATTTGTCACTTCCTAGTTGTGTGACCTTGGGCAAGTCACTCAACACTGATTACCTTACATCCAGGGCTATCTCCAACCATCCTGATTCATATCTAACCACTGGACCCCAGATGGCTCTGAAGGAGAAAGTGAGACATCTCTTCACTCAAATCCAATTCATGTACTTGTCATGGCATCATCTCCCTGATAGCATGGTCTTCTTCAAGAATGAAGGACAAACAACATAGGGTGATGGACCTAGAGTCAGGAAAACTCATCTTCCTGAGTTCAAATCTGACCTCAGACAATTACTAGTTGTGTGACCAAGTTACTTAATTCTGCTTGTATCAGTTTCTTCAGCTTTAAAATGATCTGGAGAAGATAATATAAACCACTCCAGTATCTTTGTCAAGAAAGCCCCAAATAAGCTTATGAAGTCAGGCATGACTAAAACAACCGAACAAAAAGTTGGGGATCCCTACCAATGAGCAAAGTTCTATGGGTACCTTAAGTTATCCCTAGGAAGTTACCCTCCTGGTGACTTTGCAATGGACTTAGAGAGAGCCCCCTTCTCCTTCCTAATTATAGATGGAGCTAAACATATCCATGGCAGAGCATGACAGAGAAATGAAACAATTGTGCTTGAATAATAACGAATCTAAAATAGCATCATGGAGTCATTTCTTAGAGAAATTTTCAGCAAATGAAACTGGCACAGATATAGTAAAGCTTCTGATGTTTCTCCTCTAGAATCCAAGCCTTTTCAAGTGACATTAATTAAACTGGTTTTTACTGTGCTATGCAATGAATCTGGTAGAAAGAAATGTAAAATTCTAGGCAAGGAGGTATCCTTGGAATTTTGTAGCTCACTGTCCAAAAAGAGGACTGCAATTTGAAAAAGACCTTCTGTTGTCTTGTCTGGGAGGGACTTCAAAGCAGTAATGATGTAACTCAGAACAGACACACAGTCATACTAGGAGCTTTCTTTGAGTAAGTGCTGAGAGACTGCAGAATTTGAGAGGCTGCTGCTGAGAAACAGCAAGATTTAATAGGTACAGAGAGTGACAGATGAAGTAAAGGATTTCTACAGCATCAATGCTACCTCTATCTTCTATTATCCCATGTCTTTGGTCATCAGTTTCTTTGGTAAAGTAGGATACTGAACATTAATTTTGTGACCTTGGGGATAGTAAGCATTTACTAAATTTTGTACCTCACAATTAGCTTTAACTACAACATAGAAAAGTCATAGCAAAAGAGAAAGAACTTTAATTCTAGAACTGGAGGACCTGAGTTCAAATTCCATATCTGAAATTATTTATCACTTAATCACCCTGGGTCTCAGTTTCCTCATCTGTAAAAGGAAGGTTATTAAATTAGAGGCCTTCTGAAGTCTATTTCTAGCTCTAGATATATGATATTAAAAAATTTTGTAATGAACACATTAATATGGATGAACCTTCCAATGATGTACATTAGAAGTATGACCCTTGACAAGTCAGAGGATAAATGGTTGCAGCTATCTCTTAGGGTTGTTTTGAGATAATAAGGTTAAAACTCTTCTAAGTCTTCCTATTCTTTCCTCCTACAAGTTAACTTTTGGGGTTTGCCTAGTATATTTTCCTTATTTTTCTTGAAATAAGAGCATTCTGTATTTTTCCACATGACCAACTCATCTTCTTTTTCATTTATATGATTCTTCAATGACATCCTTCAGTTCACATCTCTTGCATAGTTCCTTAACTCTAGGACATGGAAAATTCAAAAAGCACAAGTGAACTCAAGAGATTCTCTCTTTAATTTCCTAGGACAGGCTTCACCTAAACCACTCCAGATGTCTGTCGTGCTTTTCAAACATCTCTTCAAAAGGATAACTAAGTCATCAGCAAGTTCATCCTTATATATAATCTAAGTTTCTCATGTTGAAATATCTCTAATAAGCAAAAAATGCTCCCATTCTGATATGATTGTTTTTATTTTAATTTTTAGTTAATAAACATTAAACATAAACATTTCCAAACACTGAACAAAAACAAGAACAGTCCATGAAACCACAAATCTCTATTACAGATATTGCATTTCAAAGGATTATGATAATTTCAAAATGTTACTTTCAAGGCTTTTCTGATTCATCCTGCATGACTCTATTTAATAAAGTCTAGTGGTTTCCTTTCACCTCTAGGAACAGATATAGGATCTTCTAATGTTCAGAGCCCTTCATAACATGGCCACCTCCTAACTTTGCCTTTTTCTTAGACCTTACTGCCCTCCATGCTCTCTTCCATGCAGTTGTAATGGCTTCCTTGCTGTTTCTAACACAAGAAACTTCAGCTCCCAACTTTAGGCATTTTCTTTTTTTTTTAAGGAAGATTTTATATATTTTGAGTTTTACAATATTTTCCCCATTCTTGCTTCCCTCCCTCCATGCCCCACAGAAGGCATTATATTAGTCTTTACATTGATTCCATGGCATACATTGATCTCAGGTGAATGTGATGAGAGAGAAATCATATCCTTAAGGAAGAAACATAAAGTAAAGGAGATAGCAAGATCAGACAATAAGATATCAGTTTTTCCCCCTAAATTAAAGGTAATAGTCCTTGTTCTTTGTTCAAATTCCTCAGTTCTTTCTCTGGATACAAATGGTATTCTCCATCACAGATAGCCCCAAATTGTCCCTGATTGTTGTACTGATGGAATGAGCAAGGTTGATCATCACCCTCATGTTGCTGTTAGGGTGTACAAAGTTTTCTGGTTCTGCTCATTTTGCTCAGCATCAGTTCATGCAAATCCTTCCAGGCTTCCCTGAATTCCCATCCTTCCTGGTTTCTAATAGAACAATTGTGTTCCATGATATATATATATATATATATATATATATATATATATATATATCACAGTTTGTTAAGCCATTCCCCAATCGAAGGACATTCACTTCACTTAATTTCTAATTCTTTGCCACCACAAACAGGGCTGCTATGAATATTTTTCTACAAGTGATGTTTTTGCCATTTTTCATAATCTCTTCAGGGTATATACCCAGTAGTGATATTGCTGGATCAAAGGGTATGCACATTTTTGTTACCCTTTGGGCATAATCCTAAACTGCTCTCCAGAAAGTTTGGATGAGTTCACAGCTCCACCAACAATGTATTAGTGCCCCAGATTTCCCACATCCCTTCCAACATTGATCATTGTCCTTTATGGTTATATTGGCCAGTTTGAGAGGTGTGAGGTAGCCTCTCAGAGTTGCTTTAATTTGCATTTCTCTAATACGTAATGATTTAGAGCAACTTTTTACATGACTATGGACTGGTTTGATTTCCTCAACTGTAAATTGCCTTCGCATATCCTTTGACCCTTTGCCAATTGGTGAATGGCTTGTTTTTTTGAAAATTTGACTCATTTCTCTGTAGATTTTAGAAATGAGTCCTTTGTTATCAGAAATACTAGTTGTAAAAATTGTTTCCCAATTTACTACATTTCCTTTGATCTTGATTATAGTGGCTTTGTCTGTGCAAAAACTTTTTTAATTTAATGAAATCAAAATTTTATCTAGTTTGTTTTTAATGATGTTCTTCATCTCTTCCTTGGTCACAAACTGCTTCCCTTTCTATAGATCTAACAGGTAAACTACTCCTTGATCTTCTAGTTTGCTTATAATATTGTTTTTTATGTCTAAATTCTGTATCCATTTTGATCTTATCTTGGTATAGGATGTGAGATGTTGGTCTAATCTAAGTTTCTTTCATACTAACTTCCAATTTTCCAAACAGTTTTTATTGAAGAGAAAGTTTTTATCCCAATAGTTGGACTCTTCAGTTTTATCAAACAGCAGCTTATTATAATCATTTCCTGCTATAGCACCTAGTCTATTCCATTGATCCACCACTCTATTTCTTAGCCAATACCAGAAAGTTTTGATGACTGATGAAAGTATAATATAATTTTAGATCTGGTAAGGCTAAGACACCTTCTTTTGCATTTTTTTTTCATTGAATACTTGGGAATTCTTTACTTTTTATTTCTCAATATAAATTTATTTACAACTTTTTCCAACTCATTAATTTTTTTTGGAATTTTAACTGGTAGGGCACTAAATAAGTACTTTAGTTTTGGCATAATTGACATTTTTATTATATTATCTTGACCTATCCATGAACAGTTGATGTATGCCCAGTTATTTAAATCTGATTTTATTTGTGTGAGAAGTGTTTTCTGATTGTTTTCAAAAAGTTTTTGAGTCTGCCTTGGCAGGTAGACTCCCAGGTATTTTATATTGTCTGAGGTTACTTTGAATGGGATTTTTCTTTCTAGCTCTTTCTGCTGTATCTTGCTAGTCATATATGCATATATATATATATATATATATATATATATATATATGCATATATATATATATATATGAAGTTTGAGGATTTATGGGGTCTATTTTATATCTTGCAACTTTGCTAAAATTGCTAATTGTTTCCAGTAATTTTTTAGATTATTTCTTGGGATTCTCTAGGTATAATATCATGTCATCTGCAAAGTGAGAATTTTGTCTCTTCCTTCCCAATTCTAATTCCTTCAATTTCTTTTTCTTCTCTAATTGCTGAAGCTGACATTTCTAATATAATATTGACTAGTAATGGTAATACTGGGCATCCTTGTTTCACCCCTGATAATATTGGGAATGGTTCTAGCCTATCTCCTTGCATATAATGCTTGTTGATGGTTTCAGATAGACACTGCTTATTATTCTGAGGAACAATGCATTTATTCATATACTCTCTAGTGTTCTTGGTAGGAATGGGTGCTGTATTTTGACAAAAGCTTTTTCAGCATTTATTGATGTGTTTATATGATTTCTGATAGGTTTGTTATTGATATAATTAATTATACTAACAGTTTTCCTAATATTGAATCAATCTTGCATTCCTGGAATAAATCCTACTTGATCATAATGTATTTTCTAGTTATTACTTGTTGTAATCCTTTTGCTAAGATTTTATTTAAGATTTTTGCACCTTTATTTATTAGAGAGATAGGTCTATAATTTTCTTTCTCTGTTTTAACTTTTCCTGGTTTAGGTATCAGCACCATATTGTTATCATAGAAAGAGTTAGGCAGATTTCCTTCTTCACCTATTTTTCCAAAGAGTTTATATAGAATTGGAACCAATTGTTCCTTAAATGTTTGAAAGAATTCACTTGTGAATCCATCTGGCCCTGCAGATTTTTTCTCAGGGAGTTCAATAATGGCTTGTTGAATTTCTTTTTCTGAGATAGGGTTATTTAGGTTTTTAATTTCCTCTTCATTTAATCTGGGGAGCTTACATTTTTGTAAATATTTGTCCATTTCACTTAGATTGTCAAATTTATTGGCATAGAGTTGGGGCAAAATAATTCCTAATTATTACTTTAATTTCATCCTCATTCGTGAAGAGTTCACCTTTTTCATTTATGATACTAGCAATTTGGCTTGCTTCTTTCTTTTTTTTTAAATCAAATTGACCAGAGGTTTAACAATTTTATTGGCTTTTTCATATCAATTTGTTCTTTCTCTAATTTTAGTTGCATATTTAGTTAATTGATTTCTTCTTTCTCTAACGTATTCATGTAAGCATTTAAAGATATAATATATCCTCTGACAGCTGCCTTGAATGTATCCCATAGGTTTTGGTATGTTGTTTCATTATTGTCATTATCTAGCATGAAATAATTAATTCTATAATTTGTTGCTAGAAGATCCACTCATTTTTTAAAGTGAGATTCTTTAGTTTCCAATTAGTTCTGGGTCTATATCTCCCTGGTCCAATATTGCATATGATTTTTATTGCATTATGATCTGAGAAAGATATATTTGCTATTTCTTCCTTTCTAGAATTGATCATTACGTTTTTTTATGCCCTAGTACATGGTCAGTTTTTGTGTAAGTGCCATGTACTGCAGAATAAAAAAGTATATTCCTTTCTACCCCCATTCAATTGGGTGCACACATATTTAATATTGAAATTATTTATTGTCTATGGTACCTTTTAGGAGGATATAGTTCCCTTCCTTATCTCTTTTAACATTATCTATTTTTGCAGCTGCTTTGTCTGAGGTACCCCTGTTTTTCTCACTTCAGATGAATCAAAATATATTTGGCTCCAACCTTTTGCCTTTACTCTATACATATCTCTCTCTGCTTAAAATGAGTTTCTTATAAGTATCGTATTGTAGAATTCTGGTTTTTAATCCACTCTGCTATTTGCTTATGTTTTAAGACAGAGTTCATCTCATTCACATTCAAAGTTATAGTCTTTTTTGCCCTCCATGCTATCTTCCTTCTCTTTTTTATTTTTCTCCTTCCCCCCCCTTCATCCATATTCCCCAATGTTTTGTTTCTGAATACCATCACCTTCAGTGTGTTTACCCTCCTATATCATCCCTCTCCCCCTCCCCTTTCTTTCTCCTTTCCCTTTTCCCCTTCTTCCCTTCCTTCTGTTGGTTCCCTTTTTTCTCCCCCTCCCCATTCCCCCCTCACCTTTTGCCCTTTTAGTACTTGAAAGGTAAGATAAGTTTCTTAACTGAGTGTGTCTCAGTTAACTTTAAGCCAAGTCTGATGAGATGAAGATTCAGGTGGTTCTCACCTCCTCCCTTCTTCCCCTCTATTACAATGGGTCTTTTGTACCCATTGAGATTTACCCCATTCAGTCTACTCCATCCTCCCATGTCCTTATTGTCCCTCTTTTTTAAAGTGGTATTGTTTTTAAATCATTCTATCTGAGTCACAGAAAAGTTATGAGTGCCCATCATTTCTGACTAAGTATATTTTCTCTAATAGAGCTACAATTCTCAAGAGTTATGAGACTCTCCCAAGTGGGTATATAGCCAGTTTCATCTAATTAGTTAGCAGTTTTTTTCTTTACCCTTTTTTTTAACCTTTTCATGTGTCTCTTGAGCCTCCTGTTTGTTGTCCAAATATTCTATATAGCTTTGGTCTTTTCATCATGAAATCTTGGAAGTCTTCCATTTCATTAAATGTCCAATTTTTCCCCCATGAAAGAGAAGGTTTGGCTTTTCCATGTAGTGTATTCTTGGCTGCATTCCAAGCCCCTTTGCTCTTTGAAATATCTCATTCCAGAACCTTTGATCCTTTAATGTTGATGCCACCAGGTCCTGTATAATCCTTATTGTGGCTCCTTGATATTTAAATTGTTTCTTTCTGACTGCTTGCAAGATTTTCCCTTTTATCTGATAGCTCTGGAATTTGACCACAACATTCCTTGGTGTTTTCATTTTAGGATCTCTTTCTGGAGGGGATTGATGTATTCTTTCAATAACTATTTTGCCCTCTGGTTCCATGATATCAGGGTAATTTTCCATCACTAAGTCCTATAATGTTAAGTCCAGCCTTTTTTTTTTTTACTCTTCAATGTTTTTAGGAAGCCCTATAATTCTCAGATTGTCCCTTCTTGATCTGTTCTCAAGGTCAGTGGTTTTGCTGATGAGGTATTTTACATTTTCTTCTATTTTTTGACCTTTTGGTTTAACAGAACCTTGTTGTCTCATGAAGTCATTAGTTTCCTTTGATTCTCTTCTTTTTAAGAGAAGAATTTTCCTCATTTACTTTTTGAAACTCCTTTTCCAATTGGTCAATTCTGTTTTTGAAGGAGTTTTCCATTTGCTCAAGAATAGTTTTGAGAGAATCATTTTCTTTTTTGCATTTACCCAATTGAGGATTTGAGAGAATTATTTTCTTTTTGCATTTGCCCAGTTGAAGATCTGAGAGTTATTCTCATTTTGTATTTGTCCAATTGTACAAGGATTTGTTTGCTTGTTGCAAGGTGTTACTTTTCTCTCCCAAATTTCCCAACTGATTTTTAAATTTGTTTCTGGATTTCTTCAAGGAAATCTTTCTGGGCTGGAGACCAATTCACATTCTCCTCAGAACTGCTAGATCTCCCTGGGTTAGAATCTATTTCTTCCAAGTATTTCTCCATGGCACCCCCTTTTCACTGGCCTTTCTTTATATTTCTGGGATCTTGTGTTGGGGGGGGCTGGTTCTTAGAGGTTTGCTTTTTAAAATCCCTAGAGGCTTTGTTCACTTGGTTTAGTAATTCCAAGGGCCAGCCAGTAGGGAGCACTGGTTGCTTTCTATGGAGTGTTTGGGGGCCCCCAGCAGCAGGGTCTGAGATGACCTTGAACAATGTGCTGAGCGCTGGGGGAGGGCGTTAATCTCTTTCAGTTGAGTGAACTCTGTTGCCTTGCCTTAGCCTGAGGAGATGGGGGGTTGTTTATTGTTTGTTCTGGGAAAAGGGCTCCACTGAAAGTATGGAGTTTAGGTCCCTAGTCCAGCTGGCTGCTCTCCAGGCATGCTCAGAAACTCTCTGACCCTCCTACAACTCTTCTCCCCCTGGCTGCAGCTAATGTTGTATCTTGCACCTGCCACTCACCAAAGTCTCCATGACTGAGTCTGGCCCTCTGGTTTCCCCCAGCTGCTGTCCTTGGGGCTGATCTTCTTGTCTCCCATTTCACCCAAGTTCCCCTTAGATAGACCTTCTTGGTAGATGTTCTCCTAGCTTCTCTTTCTGGGTTTTTGTCGATTGAATTTCTTACAAGAGGTTTCTTTCAAGTTGTTTTTCAGGGGAAAGAGGAGCACTTAACACAGTGCCTGCTTTTTTCTTGGCCATTTTGCCCAGAAGTCGATTTTAGGCATTTTCACTGGTTGTCTCCTATGCCTAAAATTCTCTCCATCTTCATCAACATTTCCTGGCTTCCTTTACTTCCTTCAAGTCCTAGTGGAAAAACCTCACTTTCTAAAAGAAACTTTTTTTCCAATCCTTCTTAATTCCAGTGCCTTCCCTTTTTTGATTATCTTCAACTTATCCTCAGATATCTTGTTTGCATGTAGTTTTTGTGTGTTGAATCCCCTATTAGATTCCTGAGAGCAAGGACTACCCCCCCCTTTCTTTGTCTTCCTAGCACTTATCTTAGCACAATGCCAACACATTGTAGGCAAATAAGAAGTGTATAAAAGTTAACTGTGTCTCCTTTTTGGACCTACTTTTGTTTTCTTTAGTGAATTTTTAAAAAATGTTTCTATAACTCTTCCTTCTTTCCTTCTTCCTTCCTTTCTTTGTTCTTCCATTCCTTCCATCCTTCTTTCCTTTATCTTCTGTTTCCTCCTCATTCTGCTCCTCCTCCTCTTTTCCTTCCTCTCCTCCTCTTCATCCTCATCTTCTTCAATCTCCTTTACTTCCCTCTTCTCATCTTTCTCCTTTCTACTCATCTCCTCCTCCTTTATGCTCATTGCTATTCTTCTTTCTCTCCTTAATATTCCCACCATTTAAAAAAATTTTTGAACAAACATGCAAAATTTAGCAAAACAGATCCATACTTCCAATAACACAAATCTCTATCTACATCCCAAATCTTTTTCAGGTACCAGTCTAATATTATCACAGCAAAACAGAACTCTAGTAAGGAGGTCATGTTATGAAAGTAGACAGTATCTGCTTCTGAAGTATATAAATTGGCTCTGGTTGAAATTATAATTTGGAACATGCTATAAGATAGTTTAGAGAAAGATTGTTCTGGTTAATATTTTTCAAAATGTATTAATTGCTATTCAAATATATTCACTTGTGTTGATAGAAATCTAGAACAAAATATAAAAATATAATCTAAAATTAATACTCACAAGAAAAATAGGTCCTGTTCCATGTACAATTTTTATCAGTGGTTTGGATGAAGGCACAGATGGAATACTTATCAAATTTGTGAATAGTGTGAAATT
Organism: Macrotis lagotis; assembly: GCF_037893015.1. Classification (NCBI taxonomy): domain Eukaryota; kingdom Metazoa; phylum Chordata; class Mammalia; order Peramelemorphia; family Peramelidae; genus Macrotis; species Macrotis lagotis. Next base: position 191,857,351 of record NC_133661.1, read on the forward strand.
AAGAGGGCAGCTGTTAAATAACAAGATAGTGATCCAAGAAGATCTAGACAAGATGGAATGCGATCTGGAGGGATGAAATTACAAGCAAGATGAAACCAAACAGGGATTAATGTACTTCTGTGTGTTACACTAGACACTTGTGGAAAGGACATTAAATCTTCCATCCTACTGGGGTATTTAGTACATTGAAATAGAGACATAGGAAGAGTAATTACAGTTTACAAAGTCAGTCCAAGGAGTAACTTTTAAGTTCTGAGAGGTTGTGATTTGTGAGGCATGCAATTTCCCTTCCTCTGACCACATTGATTGAAGCTTAGGTCCTTAATTTAGTTGTATTGCAGCTGTCTGTGGACATATTTCATGTCCTCTATCAAACTGTAAGTACCTTGAGGACAGGAATTCTATTATTTTAATTCATGTGTCTCAGCACAAAAACTAATAATAATGATTATAATTTTAACTAACTATATAAATATAACTACATAACTACATACAACCACATACCCATACCCACATTCTTTTACATGTGCTTATATGTACATACATTTGTTTATGAGTATATATATATATATATATATATATATATATGAGAGAAAGAGCACTTGAATATTTGCAAAGAGATTTAGGTGATCTCATTATATCACAATAATCCTGTACCCTGACTCCTTTTTTTTAAATCACCTAATTTGCCTAGGGTCACATAGCTATTAAATGTCTAAGTTGGGATTTGAACCCAGGTGTTTCCAATACCAATTCCATATCTCTATGCATTCTATAAAACTGGTCTTATATTATTTATAAAATGAATGAGAGAAAAGATGATGGAAATACTCTCTCCTTCTCCCTCTTCAATCCCCTAACACCTTTACATTTTGTATTCTGGTAACTTTGTCAGAGGAGCACTTTAAAGACTTGCAGCATCCGACCATTAGACTATGAGGGCCTTGAGACCAAGGATTGTTTTTTTTTTTAATTATTTGTTTCTCCAGTACTTAATAGAGTGCCTTGCCACACATCAGGTGCCAAAGGAAAGGTTGTTAACTGCCAGATTTCCTGTCTCCAGCCTAATTTTTCAGACACATATTATTTTCCTTCATATTCTATGGTCCAAGCAAACTGACCTGTTTGCTATCCTTCATGTAGGAGATTCTATTTCCAGGCTCCATGCTTCTGCATAGTCTGCACCCTATACTTGTTCCATTCTCCTCATCTATGTCTCTTAGGAATTCTTAGCCTTCTTCAAAGCCCAGCTCAAGTAGTCAATCCTACACAAGACCTTTCCTTATTTCTCTAGCTGCTAATGCTTCTCCACTCTCTGAAAAGTTCTTGGATTTATTTCCTTTACTTACATCCTTTATCTGCTAATAGGTTTGTGTACACACAGACACACAGACACAGACACACATACACACATAAACACATACACAAACACACACACACACACACACACACACACACACACACACATCTAAAGGTTTCCCTGAAAGAATGTAAGCTTTTTTGAAGGCAGGCACCGATTTTATTTTTCTTTGTATGCTCAACATTTTTTCTGACATAGTGTTTAATAAATACTTGTTGAATAACTGATGAGCAACTGCTCTACTGTGCCCAAGAAAGGTCAGCTCACAGGAAAAAAATGTATTGACATCTGAAGAAAATTAGAAGGAAAAATCCCTTTCCTATCAGTCCTGTCTAAAATCTATCATAGATAATATTAATATTTTAATGTGTATATATAACACTATGGACCAGACTCAATGCTAATTGTTTTATGATTATTAACTTATTTGATATTCATAATAATTGCAGGAGAAAAGAGCTATTTTTAATCTCCATTTTACCAATGGGGAAACTAAGTTATGGTTATGGTTATGGTATTATGGTTCTTATCCATTATTGAAGAAGTCCAAAGTGACATCACTATATTTGAGACAAATTACAGTGTATCTGACTATGGCTGACCAAACCAATATAAGCTTGGAATGTTCTACCACAGGTTGGACAGAAATAGTACATGTGAACACATGGGGTAGATACTCTAAACTTATGGATGTCACATTTCCTTTGAGCTGCTTCAATTCTGCTTTCCTCATAGAGTGCAGGACCCTCACTGATAAGGCTGTCCTGTGCCAGTGTCTCCTGCTTTCTATAGTCAGTTCTAAAGTTCTTATGAGAAAGCTTCAGGCTGTCTTGGTATTGTTTCTTCTAACCCCCTTATGAGCACTTGCCTTGTGTGAATACTCCGTAAAATAGTTTTTCTGGAAAACATGTCTCTCATTCTAATGTTTCCAACCCATAGTACTGCACTCTCTGTGGCATTGTTGAAATGCTAGGCAGTTTAACTTGAGAAAGGACCTCAATATCTGGCATCTTCTCCTGCCAGGTGATCTTCAGAATATTCCTAAAACAATTTAAATGGAAGTGATTCACTTTCCAGACATGGTGCTGGTAGACTGTCCAGATTTTGCAGGCATATAACAATGAAGTCAGCACAAGGGCTCTGTGTATTAGACTGATTACCAAGGAAGCCAAGTAAACAGAGGTTAAATTACTTCCCCAGGGTCATACAACTAGTCAGTACATAAGGTCAGATTTGAATTAATGTCTTCCCAACTAAGGTCCAGAATTCAATCCATTACATCACCTAGGTATATCAACTATAGGGCCAAAATATTCTGAGATACTACAAATTTTAGGAAAGGAAGTTTCCTTTAACAAGATTATAAGAAAGGAACTATTTTTTGCAAATTGTTCTTTTTTTTTGTCCCCTGATTTTTGATGACGTAAATGTGGTCATTATAACTGCAAGGATCATTCCTAAAGGACATTTTATCAGGTAGTTATACTTGGAGGAGTCATACTCCATTACTACTACTCATCTTCATATACTAGAGAATAGAACATGTAGGGTTTGATGAAGGAAAGGAATAGATGATTCAGTGCTTTATGTATTTTAATCACAACCCTGTGAGATAAATATGAATCTCTTTAAGAGTTTTGAACATTCCAAAAACCTTGGCTTCCTAATACCAAAAGGATGCTAAAACATCAGATTAACATAATTTAAGCCTGGCCTTTCTTAACATTATATTCAAGCCCAGCCCCAATTGTACCTGCCATTGTTGCAAAATTCAGTCTCTTCTCCATGTTTGGTTGAGTGTACAGAGGACAAGAGTACCCTGACACCATCCTTATTGGCCTGCAGAGAGAATATGCTCAGTGTGCTCCCACCAAGAGAAATCCCATTGGCCCTTCCCTTGAGGAGGTATAAGAGGGAAACCCTATGGGAATTCGCTCTCAAGTGGGTTGACTCACATACTCTAAAGCCTTTGACTGTGTTCTTTGCTTTTTAGAATCAGGGAGGAAGAAACACTTCTAGATAAAGGCCCTGACACTGTGGTGTTTGAGATACTTCTCTGGCATTTCTACTTGATATGACATAATATCAGATGTAGATGCTTAGGATGGAAAATTACTAATACTCTCCCATCTCTGTTTTAATGGGACCATTTTCAAAAGGTTTATTGATGGCAGGTCCTAGGGACATTTTAACCTCTTGCACTAAATAAAGAACAGAAAGGAAACATAGCCATTAAAACACCAAGCCCTGTTGTGCCCTCTGAGAAGTCTGGGATTGACAGAGCCCACTCCTTCCAACCTCCCCTTCAGTCCATTACAGCTTATCTAAAACATCCCAGTTGGATGATGGCAGGAGGTCAAGTCTGCTTTGAAACACCAAATATAATACTTAGGTTTGAGTAAAATGTGTGGCAACAGTTGCCTGGAACTTTGACTGTAAAATGATTGCCCTTGAAATAGTAAATCACAGAAAAATGGGATCATAAAATGTGAGCAATGGTAGTGAGCAGCTTAGAGACCATCAAGTCTCTGCATCTCCATCCCTCCCACCCCAAAAGGTCCAAATCATTTGTTCAAGAACACTCAGTCATACTCTTTTGGATTTTCCTACCTTTGAATATTCTGTTATGTATGAGGGGTGGGTGGTGGATGTTTAGGCAGGGAGTTGAGGGGGAATATGCTTTAAATCAGAGATATTTCACAGTAAGTGATGGTCCTCATAAAAGCTACCTCTAACTTGATATTTTCGAAATTTTTTATGTATAACTGAAAAACATGGGTCCTCACCTGTCAAAGATGTGAGCAAAGCCAAGGAAATGGGATTAGTATCTTTGTTTTGTAAACAGCAAAAGGGAAAAAATGTTTTAAATGTTTTTCTACTTACTCAGAGTGAAAACCTTGTAATTCTCCAATACATTTGCAACATTCTAGTTTTCCTTAGGACTACTGATGTCTCTGACTTATCTCTACAAGACTGTGAGCTGGAGTGGGGTGGTGAGAGGAGAAGGGGGATTTGTCTGGACTACTGTAATAGCTTCCCTGCTTCTAATCCATCCTTTTATCTATTACACCCTTTCTATTGCAAGTAAACTTACTATTATATTGGTCAGACTGAGACTTTCTTCTAATCAAAAACTGCCTGTTCTTTTCTTATTGTCCATGGAAAAAAAAAGATGCAAACTCTTTATTTTGGCACTCACAGACTACAATCTGGCTCCAATTAAAAATTCCAACTTAATCTCATATTACTGCCTTTTCCCCAAAACTTGATTAATTTCCATACTCTGTTCTTGTTCCTCCTTCTGGTGCTTCTGCATTTTTGTTTATACTAGTTATATTCCCCATTCCAGTCAAAGACTCTCACTTTTGCATTCCTGTGACCATGACACACAGGGCTATATGATAGGCTTTTAATACAAGTTTGTTGTATGATTGATTGTAGAAGTCCCTCCCTTCCTTCAAAACCAATTATTTCCTACCCATTCATCCCAATTACAGATGGAGGTAATCTTCCCCTTTTTAAATTTCTCACAACAGTTTGCTTAGAAGTCTCCTTTGCCCTTAGCACACTATAGTACTGTCTTCCCCCCCTTCCCTCAGATTGTAAAGTCCTTGGAGAGCAGGGAGTGTGTCCACATCTATATTAATAGAGCCTAGTCTATTGATAAATGTAGAAGATTAAGTACAAATATTTGGCATTCAAAGACCTTTTTAACCAAGTTCCCTTCTACCTCTCCAGTCTTCTTATATCTTACTCTCCAAAATATACTCTTCCTTCTTTTGACACTAGCCTCCTGGTTGTTTCACAAGCAAGGCACTGCATTTCCCAGCTCTAATCACATACTTTCAGCTAGGCTTCCATGCTAGGGCTGCTCTCCCACTCAACTACATCTACTGACCTCTAACTCTCAACTAAAATCCTACCTTCTACAGAGGAAACCTTACCCAGTTCCTCTTAATTCTAGGGCTTTCCCTCTGCTAATGATCTCCTATTTATCATATATATATATATATATATATATATATATATATATATATGTATATGTATATGTATATATATATTTATCTAGCAAGTTTTGTATATATTTATTTGTGTGTTGTCTCCCCATTAAATTGTAAGCTTATTGAGGGCAGGTACAATCTTTTCCCTTCTTTTGAATTCCTGGTGCTTAGCACAGTGTCTAGTTACTTAATAAATAATGATTAATTCATTAATGATTGGGAGTGAATTACCTTTATCTGAAGCACCTATCACAGTTATATTTAGTAAATATTTAACAATAGTAATCATTAATATTAAGATACTTAGTATTGAATAACATAGTAATTATTTAATAGCAATTAATAACAAAATAAGTATCTAATAATGTTGGTGGTTCTTGAATTTGATTAGATGGAAAGTTGCACATAGTTGGAGTCATAAAGCTTGGCATGTTAGAGGTAGAATTTGAATTTAAGCCCTTCCTTCAGACCTGGTCTTTGGAAACATACTGTCTTTTGGGGGCTGGGTCTACACTAAAGACCCAATATAGACTATAAAACTATACTGTTGCAGGACCAGGCAAACATTTGTATCATTACAATTACAATGTTTGTAATAATGAAATATCTTCCAGTTAGTCTTAAAATTAAAACTGAAGAGTAGGAAAAACAATTTAGAAAAAATTTTAAAGTTATAACAGCTCCTGAGAAATGTGAGACTTGCCTCTAATGAAAAGTTTTTGGTGTGGTTTACATTAAAGATAATATTTTGTTTTGGAAGCAAGTAGTTTTGTTCCTAAGATAATATAGAATAAAATAATTGTTGAAAGAAAAAGTTTTACTGGGCATCACCAGTGCAGACAGAGCTATATATAATAAGATCTAATTTTCATATCTTAAATTCTAGGTTATAAAGCGATGTGTCATTGCATATATTTTCTACTAAGAAGTTTCTTATGAAAGGGAAAGAATTCATGTCTAAGAAAAAATACATATAGTAGTATTATTGTAGCAAAGAACTATTTACAACATAATCACCTATCAAACAGATATGGCTGAACAAAAATGTGATATATAAATGTAATGGAACATTGTTGCACCATTAAAATTGCAACTTTGAGGAATTCATATGGAAGAAAACTTAAGTGAATATATGCAAAGTAAAATGAGTAGAACCAGAACAAGTTTACATAATAATCACCATATTGTGAAAGATTTTAGAACTCTGATGATTTTGAACTCAGTGACAATTCATGACTTCAAAAGACTAAAGATGAAACAGGTCTCCTGTATCTTTGCAAAGAGGTGATGAATTTAAAGTCTAGAATGAGACATACATTTTCAAATCTTGCCAATATGCCAATATTCTTGTTTAGCTTGACTATACTTATATGTTTTATAACGCATTTGGATGGGAAAGGAATATATAATATTGGTGAGAAAAATAGAATTGTTGGGGCTGCTAGGTGGTGCAGTGGATAGAGCACCAGCCCAGGAGTCAGGAGTACCTGAGTTCAAATCTGGCCTCAGACACTTAATAATTATCTAGCTGTGTGGCCTTGGGCAAGCAACTTTACCCCATTTGCCCTGCAAAAAAAAAACCCTAACAAAAAGAAAAATAGAATTTCAATAAAAAAAGGAGGGACAGAAAAAAGGTATCAATAAATGCACAAAAAATCAAAATATAAAACTACTTAGAAGCAAAAAAGTTCATAAAATATGCAAAATTAACAATTTCATTACTACACTATTAAATCTAATATATACTTTAAAAAGTATATAACAAGTTTACAATTTCATTTATAGTTTTTTCTTTGTATAACTTACATATTGTAATGTTTGTTGATTATTGTTGTTTATGAAAAATAAGAAAATTTAGAAAAAAGTTACCTATTATTACTTGTCTCTATTACTTACACACATACATAACACATACACACACACAAAACACACACACACACACACACACACAAACACAGACTCATATTCACAGAGAGACTATAAGGGAGTTTTCCTTTACTATTTATTTGTTGCTGGTTATCTGTTTCAGTTATGTCTGACTCTTTCTGATCCCATTTGGGGTTTTCTTGACAAAGATATCGGAGTGGTTTGCTATTTCCTTCTTTAGCTCATTTTATAGACAAGGAAACTGAGACAAAGGGTTAAGTAACTTTCCCAAGGTCAAATATCAAAAATCTGAGGCCAGATTTGAACTCAGTGAGATCTTCCTGAATTTAGGCCTAGCACTTTATCCACTGTGCCACCTAGCTGCCCTTATGTTTATTTAGAGAGAGTTAAAACTCATATAGCCTCATTGAGTGCTTTCAGTATTAATATTTCTTTCCTTTGGCTGTGTTACAGGTAACATTTTAGTATTCTTCAGAAATACTGCTTTGAAAAACCCCCTAGAGATTCCAGAAAGGGAGTAGATGCATTCTGTCTTTTAAATCTAAGATTTGTGACAGTATTTCAGGACTCTTTCTTTAGCAGAACATTTTCTCAAATTTAAAATGAGATTGTAAGTACCTGCTGTCTTCTTCACATTTCTCAGTTCTTTGAATCATTGTTTTAAGAGAGAATTGTTGGTGATTATATATTTTCACCATTTCTAGAAAATTATGGTAACACGGTAGATAAAGCTTGGTGCCATTTAGCAAGTGTTCTGAGGTCCAGCTGTCTACACATAATCCAGAAAATAAGAAACTGAGGCAAAAGACTTTTATCATCCTTTGGACAAAAAAACCCCTATCTCTTACTTATGTCACTTAGCTCATTTCCAAAATGGATATGGTACAGTAATGAATGGAGGTTGGCAAACCATTTTGAAAAATATAAAATGGTTTTTACAAGAAATGATAATGCTAAGGAATAATGTGTTCCTATACTAGGAACAATCTCTTTTTTAAGAGACAGTAGAAAATAGCTACATCACAAAACAACCTAAAAATGAAAAGGACAGGAGTACTTAGAAAAAAGCATGAGAATGGTCTAAGGAATACAGCTAACGTGCCAGGCAATAGACTTGTGATAAGCACTCACTTGAAAACAATGAACTATACTATACAGTAAAATAAAATAAGTTAAAAGCAGCAGAGCCTGCCTACTAAAGAATTACAATCAAGGATTAAAACAACACTTGTCCAGAAAAAAAAGAATTACAATTAATTAAAGAAGCAGTTAAGATATAAACACAAAAGTAGAATATTTTGCTAAAATATAAGACACCAAATAGCTCTAATACAGAGTAAAATGAACCTTGGCTTGATACTAAGTCCTGGGTTCAAAACCTAGCTATGCCACATCCTCATGTATAACTTTAAGCAGATCCTTCAACTTCCTTCATTCTTTCATTTCTTTAAAGTGAGCATAATAATAACCATAGTTTTTAATACAGTTGTTATGATGGTCTAATGAGATAAAATAGATAAAATACTTTCAAAACAATATTATAGCTCACTATTACTAAGAAGTTAAGGATTAAAAAAAAATAAAGTTTTACACAAATTTTCTATTTTAAAAACACACATGTTCATATATGTATTTATATGAAATATGTATGTGTATATAACATGCATATACATATATATATGAGTTTGTGTGTATATATGATATATAAAATATATTGGAGTGATAGGAGGGATGGAAGACAGGGCACAAACAAAGGAGAAAAGAATCACTCACCAAGTAGTCAAAGTATTTAGAACCACTAGGATAATTCTAGAAAGAGAATCTCTTTACCTGCACCACAAAGATACCATAAGATATTATATCATTAGCAGAAAGTGCTTCATGCAGTTCAATGACTAGATTTTATTGAGTATAGCTCCAGGTAGAATGAACTCACATTCATGCCCCCTATTGTCCTTCCCTCATTTCCATTATTAAGACTTAATAAAATGTTTTTAATTAACTGAAGGAAGGCATAACATTAACAGGGAGAAGTATCTCTGTTCTATGGTAAATATTTTCTTTCAACCTGCAATTAATAGCAATATAGAAATTGAGATGTGAGCTTGATCTTTACCCTGCTCACATAATGCTTTTGGTAGAACTGAATTTAAATTATAGAATTCTAGAACTGTAAAGGATTATTCAGTTTAATGTCATTTTACAAAGGAGAAAACTGTTCCTATACTAGGAACAGTCTTTTTTTTTTTTAAGAGACAGGGTTACACAGCTATTTAAGGGCAAAGTAAGAATTGAGACATAGCTTAACATATTGCTCAGTACACTGCATTGCATTTGTATTTGATTTAAAAAAATAAAATGCATTTTTTATCACATGAAGATATGATTTCTTAATCAAGGTGCTGTAGGTATGAACATTCCACCTATTAATATATTTTCACTAGAAAGTCAATAGATATTACTTCATCATGAAGATACATTTTTTTTAGGTTTTTGCAAGGAAAATGGGGTTAAGTGGCTTGCCCAAGGCCACACAGCTAGGTAATTATTAAATGTCTGAGGCTGGATTTGAACTCAGGTACTCCTGACTCCAGGGTGGGTGCTCTATCCACTGCATCACCTAGCTGCCCCATGAAGACACATTTTAAGAAAAAATGTATAAAAAATTGTTATTTTAGTATACAGAACTAGATATAAAATCTTCATTCTATTAGGAGCTAAAAATGGCTCACTTTCAACATGGATTTTTAAATGGATATTATTTCCATCATCTATTTTTATTCTTAATTTTTAAAGAAAGTTGAACATTTTATCCAATATATCAAAATGACATGTCTCTAAAATCTCTAAGAGATGAAAATTTGTGGAAGCCTGGATCCAGAAGTTAATGAAAAGAAACCAGCAGGACTATTTCCTTATTAACACAGCATTTTTCAAACTGCTGCATGAAACCCTGGTCTTTCATGAGACATGATTAGGGATTCCATAAGTAAATTGTGATATTAAAAATATTTTTACTATCCAATATTAAATATAAAATTACATGTACATAAAAATATATGATATATTTTTACTAGAACTAATCAATCAGTGACCATTTATCAAGTGTCAGTGCCCCCAGAGCAGCTATTGTCTGCTATGTGATCATACCTGAAGCATTTCAGTGAGAGCTTGCTATGTGCAGGCATAGCCTCTGAGAACCAAAGGTCATCTCACATCCTGCTGAGGTATATGAGTAAGTCTGTATCATACAGTTTACTGAAAGGTGTAAAGAACATAATATCTCATTGTGCTCATTGTTTGTTGACTTTTAAAAAATGTTTGCTGCTAAAGGACAAATTGCCTCCCTCTCAAAGGTTTCCTTCTAACAAGGTAATGTCAAAATAATACAATACACCTTGAAAGATAGAATAACAAAGATATATTTGTTTAACAAACTTCTTTCCAATAAGATCAGTGAGGTATAATAGGGAAAGGGAAAGTTTTCCAAAGGGTTTTGTCACAGTCATGTAGGAAGTCCAGCCCAGAATACAAATTGAAAAGTGATTTTCTCTTTTCTGTTCTTTGCCTCTTTGTCTCATCTCTTTGTGTCTTAATCACTGAGTGAGCATTGTTTCAGTCAAAAGAGACCTGTTAAAGACCTTAGCTCAAAAAGGTCAAGGTGTCCCACTGCAACCAGGGCCATCTTCAGTCATCCTGATCCATAACTGACCAGATGATTCCAGAGGAGAAAGTGAGGCTGGTGACATTACATACCTATCCCCTCCTCTCCACCTAAATATAATTCATTCACTTGCATGTCATGGTAACACCTCCCAGACATCATGGTCTTCTTTGAGAATGAAGGAGAAACAATAGCTAGTCTGACATATTTTATTGATATTTTAGTGTTTCCAGAAAATTACAGAGTCTGCTAAATGATATTTGTAATCGCATTGGTAGTCTCTCTCTCTCTCTCTCTCTCTCTCTCTCTCTCTCTCTCTCTCTCTCTCTCTCTCTCTCAAAAAAAAAAGTTGTGCTTAACCATTCACTGTAAAATTCAAGTAGATAATGAATAAACTATTCTTGAGACTCAGTTTCCATTAGCACTGAGGAGAGAATGATATGGAAAGGATAATGAAAATGAAAAACATGCCAAATATCACTTGTTACTGGAGGTGTTTAGTCTAGAGAAATGAAGGTGAGGGTAAAGGGTAGGGGAAGGAAAAGGCATAAACAAGTAACAGCTTCAAGTCTGTGGACAGTTGCCATTTGGAAGGATTAAAGATTCTTTGATGAGTACTAAGTGGCAGGACCAAATGGTGAAAATTAAAGGTAGAGATTTCGGCTTGATAAAAGGGAGGGGGGAAATTTCTAACAATTACAGTTGACGAAAAATATTATACAATGGGCTGGCTGCCTCCTTTGAGTAGTGACTTCTCCATCACCGCAAGTATTGCAAAGGCTGAAGGTAAGGACTATGTCTTATTCATCTTTGTAATTGCCTCAGTACCTGACACTATAACTTGAGTATATTAAACTCGCCATAAATATTTTTGAATGAATAAATAAATGAATAAATGAACCCCCAAGGTTAAGTTCAGCTTTCACCAATCTCCAGGTATATATTTTTTTCATGCTTCACAGGTTAGCAAATTGAAGTACTGTCATTTTCTGGTGAAAGATGGGAGCTGTCAATTCCTAGCTTTATCACTGCCAGGCTGTGTGACTCAGACTACTTGTCATTATAATTCAGATTACTCAACTAAGAAGTAGCTATCAAATTTTGCCTAACAGGGGGTATTAATAGATTTAACCAAATGATTGCTATAAAAATGTTAAAATTAAAGGTGGAGGGGTTGGTGGTTAAACTATTATGTCTTTTTATTCATGGAAATATACCCCATGGCTCTGGAATATTATGAACAATATTTTAAAGAAATGAATATTACATATTAAAAGGAATATATACATATATGTAGATGTTTCTATCTATCCTCTTTATTGTCAATTGATCTGTCTATCTTACGTATTTGGCTAGGAGACCTTTCTTCATGCTAATCCAAGCATGAAGGAGAATTAGAAAGATCACTCAATTTATATTATTGGGTTCAAATTTTAACTTTATCATATATGATCTTGTCTGACTTTGGGAAAATCACTTCAGTTCTTTGGGCCTTAAATTCCTTCTTTATAAAATGAGTAAGGTGGATTATTATTATGATCCTCCATTGATCAAGAGAATCCCTGACCTTCTAGTCACCCACACTCAAAATCTATGTCATTAATGATACCTCCATCTCTCACTGTGTCATTAATGATACCTCCATCTCTCACATCCTACATTATCAGAAAGGTGCCAAATCTTATTTCTACTTCCACAAATTCTCTGACTCTCCTCCCTTCTCTCTGCTCATTTTGCTATCCATTTAAATTCAGGTTCTAATAACCTCTCAGTGCAACAGTGTCCTAGTTTATTTTCCTATCTCAGATCTGTCACTGCTCCAAAATATAATTCACATAGCCACCAACATGCTTTCTCCCCCCTCACCCAAGGTGTAGGCATGACTATGTCACCTTTCTCATTTACATACTTGAAAAATTTCAATGATCTATTACTTCTAAGATCAAATATGAGTTTCTCTACTTAGGATTTAAAGCTTTTCACAAGCAGATCCTCTTCTATCTCTACTGTTTTCATATTACTCTCTTATATACACTCTATGGTACATGAAAATTGACAGTCTTGCAGTTCTTCACACAAGTCATGCCTACTCCCATCTCTCTGCTGGAATATACTCCCTCCTTACCATCATATCTTAGAATCCTTTGGTTCCTTCAATACTCAGCCCAAAAGTTTGTTACCTTATACATGTGATCTGTCATGGTCTCAACTGCTTCTAAGGCAACAAAGGCAACTTATAAGAGGTTTGTATACACTTTTTATCTGAGCATGATGAATTTATTGGTGAAAGTAGCAATTACCAACAATTACTGCTCCTCAGTAAAGAAAAACACCCCAAAGTGAGGCAAATTAACTTTTTATGTTTTTTTTTTTCCTGGGAAGCACAGAACAAAGAATAGGATTCATCACAGATAGAAAACGATATGATTGGTTGCAAGGTCAGAAACCTCATAGACAGCAAAATTGGACATTGTACATTTGGGGCTAGCCACAACCTTTCCTTCCATTCTGCTGTCAAAAAAATAATGATCATTGGAGTTCATCTTCTTGGTTTATTTTATTTTACTTTTTTGGTTTGTTTTTTAGGTTGTACTTGTAGAATTATGTTTAACATATTTACATATTAGCTATGTTGTAAAAGAAGCATTAGAACTAAAGGGGAAAAGAACTATGTGAAAGAAAGAAAAACATAAAAAAAGTTATAAAAGGTGAACATGGTATGCTTTACTCTGTATTCAGACTCCATAGTTTTTTATCTGAATGAGGATGGCATTTTCCTTAACAGGCCTTTCAGGATTGTCCTTGATCATTGAGCTAAGAGGAACTGTATCAACCATAGTTGATCAACTCACAATGTGTACACTGTTCTCCTGGTTCTGCTCACTTCACTCAGCATCAGTTGATATAGGTCTTTCCAGGCTTTTCTGAAGCCTAACTACTCATGATTCCTTACAGAACGATAACATATACCATAACTTGTCTATCCATTTCCCAGTTGATTTGGCATCCTCTCAATTTCCAAAAAGAGCTATTATAAATATTTTTGTACATATAGCTCCTTTCCCCTTTCTAATGATCTCTTTGGGGAATAGATCTAGGATTGATATTGCTGGATCAAAGGGTATGCATAATTTTATTGCCCTTTGGGCATAGTTTCAAATTCTTCTCCAGAATGAGTTTGTAAACATTTAAGTTGTGTATGGTTTCTCATCATTTAAAACATAAGCATCTTGAGGGGAAGGTTCCTTCCTTTTTTTGTTTTTGTAATCCCAGTAATAGCATAGTATCCTACACATAATAAACACTCAATAAATATCTATTGTTTAATTTATCATCTAGTTCTATGGCTGTAAAATATCTTTAGTTCTGTCAGAAATAGTGATAAGGTAATAAGGTACAACTTTGAAAACCTACTTCTGAATCCAGTTTCTGGTAGTATTAGCATGCTGAGAGACTATAGTATACTACTTGAACAGGAGAAAATAATTGTCTTTTACATGGGAATCTCATAACTCTCAAATACAAGACAGGCTTTTTGAATCTGCATCAATAAAATTTAAAAGTCCTTAGGGTACAGGTAAACACAACCAATACCCAAATACATTTACATATACTGTTTATCTAGGTTCAGTCAAATATTCTCTTTCAGAAAATAATTGAAGAACTGGGAGTACTTCAGCTATCAATTCATCACTGTTGTTTCTTTGCTCTTCAAGAGTTCTGGTAGTCAGCACCACTTATGATTAAAAACCTTCTGGTGATAAGCCTCTCTCATCTTAGCTAGGCTGATTCTTCAACAATTGGTATAAAGTCTTTAACTGAAGCTTTTTTCTGCTTTATTAAGACCTTCCTGAGCTTTTGTTCCATTAGCAAAGACTGTAAGGGTCATCTCCACACCACAAAAATACATCCAAATGGAACCTCCTAGATTCAAAGGACAACCCTTGAAATTTCTGAAGGGTTCCCTCACTAGTTATCTCTTTCCTGGGATAAATCACCTCATTTTGTGGATGAGGGAACTGAGTCACAAAAGAAATGATATGAATTGCCTGAAGTCAAATATCACATATTTGGAATTAGAATATGGTCATACATTCCATTCTCCTCAGTAAAAACCAGAAGCCCAGTGAGGTTGAAGACTTATCTAGTTAGCAGGACAGTTAGGATTAGAATTCAGTTTTTCAAAGGGAAAAACTTTCCTATTACATCTGATGAAACTGCACATTTAAAATAAGTCCTGTTGTTTTTTGTCCTTCATTCTTGAAAAGTACCATAGCATTAGGGATGCAATTCCATGACTTGCAAGTGAGTTTGATTTAAGTGATGGGGTATTGTGCAAAGTCACCAGTCTCACTTTCTCCTCTTGACCCATCTGGGTCCAGTAGCCAGAAATGGATCAGGATGACTGGAGATGAAACTGGGCACAGTGGAATCACAATGTAAAGTTTAATCACTGAAATCTGACAATACATTTGGAGCTTTATCATCCCAAAATACTCTGGCTTTCCTTGATTGATCAAGAATAGGTTCCATTGGGTTACTGTTGGGTCTGGATTTGCTCAGATTGAATGCAAATAGCTGTTATTTCTGTTGTGACCAAAAACCCTGACAATCTTCCCTCCTGGACTGATTTTTTTTGACTATGCAAAAGAGGCAATTCTTTGCTTCATTTCTTTCTTACTTGCCTAAATCACTGAATGGGAATTGCTTCAGTCAACCTGAGACCAGTTAAAGACCTTTGCTAAAAAAGATTATGGTCTGTATCTAGGGTGATCTGTCATCTGGATCCATATATGGCCACTTGACCCAGATAACTTTGGAGGAGAAAGTAAGGTTGTTGACTTTGTAATGTAAACCCTATGGTGTTGGCAAAAGGGACAGATATCCCTGATTCGGGCATAGCATCAAAGGCCTTGGGCTGTGACTGGCTGGCAGAATATAATGTGGTCAGCTTTATGTAGTTGCCCTTAAGAGGTATAGAAATAGCCCTCTTTTACATAACAAAATAATAGAGATTTAAAGTTCTTCCTCTAGCCCTGCAGGAGACCTGAAATTTCCTTTTTATTCGCCCTTTGAATTAGCACATTAAAGGTCTTTATTAAAATTGAAGTACTTATTTGAGGATCTAAATTAATCTTTAACATCTAGTTTTATATTTGTAGATATAGACTAGTGCTTTGAGGAAAGAAGGCACAGATTAGTTAAGTGTTGATTGGGATAGAAGGAAAGTTTGAATCCCTGTTCATTATTATGACATAGGCCGGAATGGCCTTGGATTGAAAAGGAACTGGATGAATGTAGGAAAAGAAAGGAACAGAATGAATTTTAATTTTGTTATCCAGGTCTCTTTCTTGATTGGACCTGGATAACAAAATTAAAATTCAGCTTTGTAGAAGACCTGCTCTGGTTTTGGATTAATGGCATAAAGACACATTTAACAATAATAGTAGGTTACAATTTTATATATATAAAGATATAAATCTATAGCTATAGCTATACATACACACACACATACACACACACACACACACACACACACACACACACACACACACACAAACATATCCTTTCAGGTTTGATCCTTCCAGCAAGGGGTGACTATTGTAGTACTCAGTATTACAGAGTAAGAGGATGGAGAGAATAAAAGATTTAACCAAGGTCACACAGTTAGTAAGAATAAGGTTTGCCTTGTAGAATATAAATTTCTTAAGGACAGAAACTATTTTTCCATGTTTATGGTTATATTTCTAAGACAGAATATTTAATAAAAGACACTTATAAAAGACTTGTTACATTGAATTTTCATTCTTTGTCCTACAAGTAGAACAAGAAATTAAATTTTTTGACTTCATATCTAGACCTTTTTCTAATTTTAATTGCTTCCCTTCTAATCAATAGATGGAGACAAACATTGATTCAAAAATAAAGTTCCAGAATCTAAGGATGAGGTCAGGATATATCAATCTCTGAAAATGAACTTACCAGTCATCAACGCACTGTGGATAGGGGTTATTGTAAACCAATCCTATTTGGAGAAAGTTGATTCATGAAATTAAGGTGCTAGGATCAATTTTCCATAAGACATACTTAATAATGTATTATTAGACAATTATTATGTGAGATAATATAAAGACCAAAGCTTTGTGGTAACTGATGAGAAGTATTGAAAAGGGAGATTAAGAAGAATGCTAATGTAACCCTGACTCTCTCCAAGAAGGAGAACATAACCAACACTTGTTCTTTAGACAAAAAATCACTCAAATGGATAGCATATTAGTCTCTATTTTTCCTGATTTTTTAAACTAATAAGCATCCTTTAGATCTATATTAATCTCTCTTGTGTCCCTAATGCCAAGAAGGAGAACAGTGGACAGATAGTGCTGGTTTTCAGGCTGGGTATGACCAAAATTCTAAATTAATACATTGCCATTTTGGATTATAATTTGGTTTTTACTTTTGTTAACCCTAGAGAAACAGGAAAAACAAGTTCCTGAATTTGAAAACATGAAGATCATGTTGTAGATGATAAAAAGTCAGCATTAGAGGCATACTATGAAGCTAGGGATACTAAAACATTGTTGATGAAACTATAATTGGTACAACCATTTTACAAAATAATTTGAAATTAGATATGAAAATTCAAGAAACAATTCATAATTCACATTCAGATTACTGGACATGTGCCCCAAAGAAGTCAAAGATTGAAAGGTTCTATATGTAACAAAATCTTAATTGTTATCATAATTTGTGATAGTAAAAAAAAAAAAAAACAGGGCATGGGGCCATGATAGCCGAATGGAGGCAGGCTCTCCCCTAAACCACTTCAAATACTTTAAATAATGACTCCAACCAAATTATAGCAGGACATAACCCATAAAAAGACTGAGTTAAACAATTTTCCAGCCCATGAAAACTTATAAGATCTGCAGGAAAGTCTGTTGTATTGGAGTTAGAAAGGGCCCACATCTCAGCCTGGGTCATACTGGAGTGAACTGGCTCCATCCATCCATCCAGGAACAGCCCATGGGGCTCCTGAGCCCCTGTTGAAACCTAGGTCCATGGAAGCAGAGGCAGTTTCCAAACCTCCTAGCCCATGGATTACCAAGGATAATTGAGAAGCTTAGCAGGAAAACTGCCATACCAGTGTGAGAACAGAGTGCAGTTCAGCATAGGGCTCAGTGCAGACTCAGCCTGGGAACCAGGAGCAGGCTTGGGGAGTCACCTGGCAGGAAGTTGTCCAGTAGAGGTTATCCCTGAGGCAAGACTCTATTGCTTTGCTCATTCTCAGATCCAGGTCTCAGGAAAAGAAGCCTTATTGCCATAGTGGAGCAGGCATCTCCTCATAACTCCAGGGTAGAAAGGAGTACTTGTGGTCATCCACAGACCAAAGCACAGGCCAGGAGGGTAGCCAAAGCCTCTCATAAGACCTTGGAGTAATTGAGGTCCCTGGGAGTATCTCTGAAAAGAGTTGCAAAACCTGAAAGTGCATCCTTCACTCTGAGAGCAGAGCCCCACTTTAACAAAGAATTACAATCAAGTCATTGACTGTGGAAATGAGTAAATAACAGAAGAAAAAAATCAAACCATAGAAAATTACTTTGATCCTATGGAGGATCATAATACACACTAAGAAGAAAACAAAGTCAAAGCTTCTGTACGCAAAGCATCCAAGAAAAATTAATTGGTCTCAGCCTATGGAAGAGCTCAAAAAAATTTTGAAGATCAAGTAAGGGAGGTAGAAGAAAAATTGGGAAGAGAAATGAGAGCAATGTGAGAAAATCATGAAAATCAAGCCAGCAGCTTGGTGAAGGAATTACAAAAAAAAAATTACTGAAGAAAATGACATCTTAAAAACCAGTTTGGTTCAAATGGAAAAAAGTAGTCCAAAAGTTCAATGAGGAAGGAAAAAAGCCTTTGAAAGCAGAATTGACCAGATGGAAAAGGAGATACAAAAGGTCTCTGAAGAAAATAATTCTTTAAAATATAGAATTGGAGCTAAGGGAAGCTTATGACTGTGAGAAATCAAGAAACACTAAATCAAAAGCAAAAGAATGAAAAACTAGAAGAAAATGTGGAATTTCTCATTGGAAAAACAACTGACCTGGAAAAAAAAGAACCAGGAGAGAATTTTAACATTAATGGACTACCTGAAAATCACTATTCCCCCCCAACCAAAAATTTTTTCAGGAAATAATCCAAGAAAATTGCCCTGATATTCAAGAGCAGAGGGTAAACTAGAAATTGAAAGACTCCACCAATCACCTCCTGAAAGAGATCCTCAAAAGAAAACTGCCAGGAATATTATAGTCAAATTTCAGAACTCCCAAGTCAAGGAGAAACTATTACAAGCATCCAGAAAGAAACAATTCAAATACCATGGAGCTATTGTCAAGATAACACAAAATTCAGCAGCTTCTACAATAAAGACTCATAGGTTTTGGAATATGTTATTCCAGAAGGCAAAAGGGCTTTGATTACCACTAAGAATCAAGTACCCAGCAAAACTGAGCATACTCTTTCAGGGGAAAAGATGGCTTTTCAATGAAATAGAGTACTTTCAAACTTTCCTAATGAAATGACCAGAGCTGAACAGAAAGTCTGATCTTCAAGTAAAAGGACTCAGGTGAAGCATAGAAAGGATGGATAGGAAAAGCAAATTATGAGGGATTTAATGATGTTGAACTGCTTGTATTCCTGAATGGGAAGATGATACTGACAACTGATAGGAACTTTTTCATTTATTAGGGCAGTTAGAAGGAGCACATATAGACAAGACACAGGAGGGAGTAGGATATAAAGGTATAACATATTAAAAATTTAGTGTTAATAACATATTAAAAAGATGATGAGAAAGGAATGCACTGGAGATGAGGAAAGGAGAGGTAGAATGGGGTAAGTTATTTTACAAAAAATAGGCAAGAAAAAGTTTTGCAATGGAGTGTAGGAGGGGGAAGGTAAGAGGGAGTACATGAGCCTTTACTTTCATTGGAAGTGGTTCCAAGAGGAAATAATATATACACTTACTTAGTTATAAAAATCTATCTTATCCTAGAGGAAATAGGAATGGAAAGGGATGGGAGAAAAGAGATGGGGGGGGGAGGAAAGGGCAGGGTTATAGGTGATGGAGAGGGATATATACAAAAGGAGAGAGAGAGAGAGAGAGAATAGAATAAATGGGGGGGTGGGGAATAGGATGGAGGGAAATACAACTAGCATTAGCAAAAGTGGGAAAAAATATTGAAGCAATTTCTCTGATGGACTTGTGATAAAGAATGCTATCCACCCTCCCCCCCAAAAAAGAGCTGATGGTGTCTGAATACAGACTGAAACATACTATTCCCCCATTATTTTATTTTTCTTGAGGGTTCTGTTTCTTTGTCTGTGGGTGGATTATGCTTCCTTTTTCAATATGACTATTGTAGTAATGTGCTTCATGGTTACAGATTTTTAACCTACAACAAGTAACTGGCTTGCTCAATACAGGGAGTGGGTTGGGAGGAAGGGAGAGAATTTGGAACTCAAGGTTTTGGAAATAAATGTTGAGCTTTTGCATGTAGGTGGGGTAAAAAAAATGTAAAAATTTTAATTAAAAAAAAAGCTAGAACCAGAGTAGGTGCCCATAAATTGGAGAATGGTAAAAAAACCCAAAACAAAACAAAAACATGAATATTATGTGAATATAATGGACTATTATTACATTTTATGAAATGATAAGTATAAGGAATTTAGAGAAACATAGGAAGATGTTTATAAAGGGAATCAGAGTAAGGAAGAAAGAAAGCAATCTTGATCTAGAGGAGAGTTGTCAAACATGCATCCCATAGCTCATTTGTGTTCTCTTAAATGTGCCCTGAATCAGATTAAGATATAATTCCTATCTCAATAAAATGTATTTGTGTATTAATAAAACATTAATAGAAAACCATGTATAGTTTCTAAGTCAATATGCAGCCCACAGGTATTTCTATGTATGATTTCATTGTCCTTGTTTCTATTTGAGTTTGACATTACTAATCTAGAGAATAGAGAATGAAATATATTCAGTAGTTTGGATGGGCCCTAGAAGTGTGGAATATTCTGCTTTGTTGATTAGTTTTGCTTAACTGTCTTTTGTTATTACAAGGGGAAAATATATTTAAAAAGTTGAAAGCAAATCTGAAAATAACTGTGCCATTACATAGTTGTAACTCTTCTGAAAGAATGAAATAAATTTTATGACCCTTAAAGATCAAGATAATATGTGCTATTATTTTCTTGAGAATGACAGAAAGAACAATGGAGAAAAAGATGAAATAGAGGAGAGGAAAAAGAAACTAGAAAAATAAAGGAAAAAAGAGAAGAGAAGGAGAAAAGGAAAACAACAGTGCACATTTAAACTTAATTGATGGATCAGTTAAGTCTGAATTGCTTAAAAGGGTCCAATGTGATTGAGATATCCAAACAGAAATATTTGACTGGAACCTAAAACTCCAGATAGCATCACAACTCCATATCTGTAAGCAAGTTGATGAGTTTAATTATTCTGGCATCTTTTTAGGCTAAAAAAGATATTTCTTAAAATCAATGTAACATTTGTAAGTGGAGAAGCTGCAAAAAAATAATAAGCTCTTAGTATAAGCAAGGAGGTATTATCCGGTCATTCATTTTGCTGACATCATCTGGGTCAGTGACTGGAGAGGAGCTGCTTTTGCAGACATGCAAATTAACAGAAGACCTTGGGCCAGAAAGAAACTGGGCCTTAAAGAAATTAGGCTAGAGGTATGTGATGATTTCACTAAAAACTGAAGCTATGACTCATGATACCTTCAGGCACAGTAAGGGTAAAAAGGGCTAGGGACAGTTTTCCAGGCAGGTAAAGACTTTTATGTGGGTTGATGGATTTGGTGAATGTCTTTATTGTGATACACTACAAAGTAGTGAAGTGAAAGCATACCTGAAGAACTGTGTTCAAATCCATGTTCTCTAGTTGCTGGGTCCTAGCTATGCAATTTTGGGCAAGTCATTTAGATACTCTGTGATTCAGTATCCTAATATATAAAATGAGGAAAATAATGTTTTTTTAAAAAATATATTTATTTATTTTTCCAACTACATATAATGGTAGTTTTTAATAATCATTTTTTATTTTTTTACATTTTTTATATTTTTCTCCTTCCCTTCCCTCTCCTGCCTCCCCTTTCCCCCTGAACTCTTCATAAAATTGAAGGTAGTAAGTTTTCCTCTACATTTAAATACCACAGCTCCTTCTCTGGTTATGAATGGTATTTTCCATCACGAGACTTTTAGAATTGTCTTTGATTATTATACTGCTGAAATGTGCAAGTCCATCATATTTGATCATCACAGAATGTTACTGTTAGTATGTATAATGTGATTCTGATTCTGCTCACTTCACTCTGCATCAATTCATGTAAGTCTTTCCTGGCTCTTCTGAAGTTCCATCCCTCATGATTTCTTATAGAACAATAGTATTCTATCACATTCATATACCACAACTTGTTCAGTCATTTCTCATTTGCTGGTGCATGCCCTCAATTTTCAATTCTTTGCCACTATGAAAAAAAGCTGGTATAAATATTTTGTAATATGGGTTTTTTACATTGGGTTGTGATCTTTGGGATACAGAAGCAAAGGGCAGACATAGTTTTATTGACCTTTGGGCATAATTCCAGATTGCTCTCCAGAAAAAAAGATGGTTCGGTTCATAACCCCAGGAATAATGCATTAATATCCCAGTTTTCCCACATTTTGATCATTTTCCTGTTTAGTCATCTTGATTGATCTAATAAGTGTGAGGTGGTACCTCAGAGTTGTTTTTGTTTGTTTGTTTGGTTTTGCAAGGCAATTGAGTTAAGTGACTTGCCCCAAAATTACATAGCTAAGTAAGTATTAAGTGTCTGAGGCCAGTTTGAATTCAGGTCTTCCTGCTCTATCCACTATGTCAGCTAGGTGCCCCTCAGAGTTGTTTTCATTTGCATTTCTCTGATCAATAATGATTTAGAGCATTTTTTCATATTATTGTAGATATCTTTGATTTTTACATCTGAGAATTGCCTTTTCATATCCTTTGACCATTTATCAGTTGGGGCATAATTTGACTCAGTTCTCTGTATATTTTAGAACTGAGTCCTTTGTTATAACCACTAGTTGTAAAAATTGTTTTCCACCCTAACTGCCTTCCTTTTAATCCTGGTTGCATTGGTTCTATTTATTCAAAAACTTTTCAAATTAATGTAATTAAAATTATCCATTTCTATTTTATAATGTTCTCTATTTCTTCTTTGTTCACAAACTGTTACTGTTTCCATAGATCTGACAGGTAAACTATTCTTTATTATCCTAATTGGCTTATGCTATCACCTTTTATATCTAAATCTTGGACCCATTTAGACCTTACCTTAGTATAGGGTGTGAGATGTTGATCTAAGCCTGCTTTCTGCCATACTATCTTTCAGTTTTCGCAGCAGTTTTTTATCAGAGTGAGTTCCTGGAGAATAATAATACTTAAATGAACTATCTCACAAGCTAGTTGTAAAAAACATTCTTTGTAAAACTCAAAGCTATAATATATGCAAGGTGACCCAAAAGTTTTAATGCAATTTTCAGCTTTCTTTTGGAGAAAATATTTTAATAAATTATCTAATTCACTCTGTATTTAAAACAACTCTCATAATGCCTATGCAACAAATATTATCATCTCTGTTTTCCATAGCAAGAAAGATCAAAGAGATTAAGCGAGTTTCCTAACATACAAGTTACTGGGACAGAATTTAAAGTCATTTCTTTTGGTACATATTCAATACTAGCAACTACATAATAACATTCACATAATAAATCAATTAACAAGTATTTATTAAGTACCTACATTGGAATAATCTATAAGGCATATGAGATCCTTATGCTTGACCTTATGTTAAAAAGATAATAACACTTTATATATATATATATATATATGATTTTTTCAAGAGGTGAGATTCTTGCAATAATTTAATATTTAATTTGATTATTATTGAGGTTTAACTTCCATGCTTGATTGAAACAAGTAAAGACACTGAAATATAATAATTGCTGTCGCAGTTTTTTGGTTTGTCAAGCATAGTGATCTTAATAATAATCCTATGAGATAAAATATTATTAATCTCATTTTACAGATGAGAAAACAAAGGAATTGATAGATTAAGTGGCTTGCAGAAAGTCTTACCCAATCAGGAAGGAGCACAGTAAGGATTTCTTCCTCTATACCATAGATTCCTTTAACTGAATTGTGTATTGTTAAATGCTTGTGTGGTCACGACAAAAATAACTTTCAAATTGCATTTTAACTGTTTTTTTCCAGCTATATTATCCACAAAACCCTTCTGAAGAGCTATAACAAATTAACAGTGTCTTGATTTCTCTTCCCTGCTGCTACTAATATGGCATCCATATGGTAGAAGACAAGAATGGGAGACTCTTGATATCCACAAATTGGATTAGTGGATCCTTAAATAATGAAGAGTTAGCTGTAATTAAGCCACCCTAAATACACAATTGTATTCTAGAGGTTTCAGAGGAGTCACGAGATCCTTCGACTAGGGACAGACTCTTGATATGGGTATAGGAGGCAATAAAAGTTTAAGGAGAGAGGTGTAAAGGACTTTGCTAATGTTAACTTTTAACAGCCAGCTTCTAAAATAAGTTGTCTTTTATAGAACTGTAGTCATGCACTGGTAATCATTCTCTAGTCCCAACTTTGATTTCAGTCATATTAAACCAAATATCACTCACTTTGGCTCATGTTGATCTTAAGCCAAAATGCTTGGGTAATAATTGGCAGTTATAGGACAGTCTCAATTTATGGAGTGAGATTTGGGGGTGTGATGTACATAGTCTCCTGAATTTCACATTAGGTAGAGGTCCTATCTCCACTCTAAGATTTCTCTTAGATTATTTGTATATAATTTCTCAGATGAGTTATGTGGATAATTGCTCATCCTCTGCCCTTAAATATCTCTACCTGTCCTCAGAGTACCTCAGTACACAAATATGAGTTAGCATCTATTGAAGAGAAATTTCAGAATATTGGTATTCCTTATTCTAAATTCTATTGCTATTGTTGTTGAGTGGTTCAATGATGTTTGACTCTTCATGACCACTGAACCACAGCATGCCAGGTCCTTTTATCCAACACTATCTCTCAAGGTCTGACTAAGGTAATGTTCATTGTTTCCGTGACACTATCTACTCATTTCATGCTGTCATCCCCTTTACCTTTCACCTTCAATCTTTTCCAACATCAAGGTCTTTTCCAATGAGTCTCATTATGAGGCTTAAATATTTAAGTTTTAGATTCAGTATTTGTCCTTCTGACAAATAATCTGAAATAATTTCTTTAACTATTATCTGATTTTGATCTCCTTTCTATTCAAGGGATTTTCAGAATCAATTCTGAGGCACTCAGCTTTCCTTCTACAGAAATCAAATTTGCCAAAATTGGCAATCATAATTTTGGAATTTATAGGCTATCAGGCTAATGCACACCATAGTCTTGATAAATGTGCTTCTGTATCCTTTTAGCAAAAGAAAGAGATTAAAAAAGCCTAAGGGTAATGCAGAGATTCCTAAGAATCCTTCAAATTCTGAAATTAGGATTTTATTTATAATTTGATTTAGAGCTATTAAATATTGTAAAAAACCTAAGTAACAGCACATGGAGAACTGCCACAGACTAGGCCAATGATCCCATTGTCAGTTTGGGGTTATAATCTCTCTGTTTTATCAAATATGTAGTCTAAATGAAATTTAAATTAGTAGGCCAGGCCTTTGAATATTTCATCCCTAATTCTGGACAAACAAGTACCCCAGATCCTTGAAGGAGGGTAGGAGTTTGGTGTAGAGAGAATCCTATTGAGTTAACAATTTGGATAAAGTGTGTACAGGTGACTATATACATGTGGGGAAAACGTGGGTTATTCTTACCCCAAATTTACTATTTTCAGCTCTGCCAAAGATTTATCAAGGCTTGATTCTGTCTCTCTACCTATCTGTCTCTGTCTCTGTCTCTGTCTCTGTCTCTGTCTCTGTCTCTGTGTGTGTGTGTGTGTGTCTGTCTGTCTGTCTGTCTGTCTCACTCTGTTTCTCCTTATATTTCTGACTCTGTTTTTATACCATGTCTCCCTGTGTTGTTCAGGCTAAGCTTCAAAGACTACTTACCATCCTGATACTACTACTACTACTACTGATTGGTACTGGAGCTTTGACCTTCTCTGTAACCGAAACTTTGACCTTCTCTGTAGCCGAAACTCTGACAACCTGGAGATTCTCTTGCTCCCAGTGCAACTTAGCCTTAGCCGACCCTCAGTAAATACAAGCATAGAGACCACTCTTTCATATGTACGTGTGTTTATGTGTATGCACATATATGTACATGTGTGAATTTATCCATCTATATCATCTATATCTATATCTTTATCTATATCTATATCTAATCATATCTATCTATATCTCTCTCCTCCTAATCACTGCCTTATTGTGGTCAAGGGGCTTATGTAGCTCATTGAAACTATGGCTATATTATCCAAAACTTAAGGGTTCTGACAACAGGTAATCCACTTGAGAACAAAATGACAAACCACTTTAGTATCTTTGCCAAGAAAATCCAATGGAAGGTATTAAAATGTCAAAAGTTATGACATTGGGAGATGAATCCCTTAGCTTAGAAGGTAGAGGACAGAAAAGTCTAGTTTTCTATGGTCCGTGGGGTGATGAAAAAGTGAACAACAACAACAACAATGATGACAAAGATGACAACACTCATATACACACACATATACACACATATATACACATTCATATATGCATCTGTATTTATAAAGCTAAGTCCTTGCAAATCCAAATCTCTCATAGACAAAAGGTTTATAGTCAGTTTTATATCCACTGGCAACAACAATTATTTTCACTCTCCTTAAATAGCTGGTGCTTTGGCATATTAGCAATTGCAATACATTTACAGTGAACTAGTCTCATTAAATTCAATGCACCAAATATTTACTATTCATTCACTGTCACTGTGTGCAAAGTCCTATACTAGGCACTCAGGATACAAAAGACAAAGATAAAGTAATTTCATCTATTTTTCTCTCCTTTCATGCCTGAACACCTCAGAGAAAAACAATGTGGTAGAGTAGGAGGTAGAAAGAACTCTTAATCTAGAGTCAGAGGACATTCATTCAAATTCTACCTCTGAAGCTTATTACCTCAAAAACTTTGGAAAAGTCATTTAACCTCTTGAGATCTCAGTTTCCTCATATGTAAAATAACAAATTTGGATAAGATGGCATCTGAAGTACCTTCAAGTTCTGAACCATTCCTTTATGAACCTATAAATGTTCTATGGACTTCCCATGGTACTACTTGTAATCTTCTCTTTCTCTAAACTCTTTACAATTCTCTTTACAATATTAATAACAGAGCTTCAGCCCCAAATCTGGAAGAATATAGGACTGTAGAGAAAAAATTCCAATTAAGGTTATCCATAGATGTATTACCTAAATGCCTTCTCCCCAGAGAAATTCAAATCAACAGACTTGTATACTCCTTTGTGTCCTGGGTGAATGAAGAATCTCTATAATGTAAACCTGCTTTTAAAAGGTTCTACATATTTAAAAAAAATTTTAAAGACTTTTTTTTGGGATTAAATTGGCCCATATGCATCTAGATAAATAACCTCATTCATTTTAGATCCAAGTTAAAGTGAATAGCTGTTGGATTATGAGGATTCCCAATTTGAAAGGCAGAGAACTATGCATGGAAGGTGAAAGGGGCTTACTGAAGCCTATAATTGGTAATTCCTCCATGGGCTTTAAAATCTAGTGATGATCATTGTTCTTTTGATACTTATGATCATTATTTGATGTGGTAGGAGAAATCCGGCTCCTGAAATTGAAGCACCAAATGTATGGAGAACAAAGTATCTATGGAAAATTAGTGCTGTGGTAGGAGTGACTACTGTAAGACTTAGAGAAATATTAAACTAAATAATTTAGTGGCAGTTAATCAGGATATATATCCAGGTTAAAAAATTCCTGGAGTATAGTGTTAGGTTGGAGCCTGATAAGGTTGTTTAACCAACCTTGATAATATTTGCAATTATAAATGACACTAAATGTCCTTCTTGCTATTTGGAATGGGGTTGAGCTAGTAATAATAATAATTCTCATTTTCTCAACTTATTTCTAGCCTGAAGGTCTCAGGAAAGTGGATCACAGCTCAGTCAATTTGACTAAAAGTATAGCTTTCCATTATTAATGGGGAAGGACTTCCTTGAAAGGCACAGTCTGACAAGTGTGGTGGTATAGACTTGTAATCCCATCTAATGGAGCATATAAGGACTAGCAGATCTCTTAATTTTGGGTGTTCTAAACTGCAATGGGTTATAGCAATTAGGTTCAGTTCAAAATAAGTCCTCTGGTATAGAGATATCATACCAGATATCATAAGGAGGGATGAATGTATTCAGGTTGGAAATAGAACAGGTCAAAGTTCTTATGTTGATCAGTAGTAGAATGGAGTACATAAGTAGCTCCTGGCCTTTTAAGACTAGGTGAGTTTAGAAGAACTAATATTTTTAAAAGATCAAAAATTCTTTAAAATATAAAAAGGCCTATTTTTTAAGAAAAGGAATGAAGAAAAAAAAGGAAAATGGACACCCCTACTGAGTTTTAGATCCATTATAGAGCTTAAAATATAAAAGGACCTATCTTACCTCCAGTTATAATCAGTGCCATGTATTGGAGATGAGAAGTTGGACTAAGGAGCAGATCTACAACTAGAAAAAGTGGAAATGACTTAAAAACAACTCCATCTCGTTTTTTTTCCTTCTCAAAGTCAGATATCATCAGGTTTGTTTTTACTCTTTTTTTAGTGACTAAATGGAAGACCCTGTTGAGCTTAAAGCAGTTATCCAAGACTCTGAATTATCCATAGACTTAGAGCTGGAAGAGACCTCACAAATCATTTTAGGGGATTTAAGCCTCTCATTTGACAGATAAGAAAATAATGAGTTTCAGAAACTCTTTAATCCACTTCCATTTAATTTTGGAGAAATACTTATATGTCCCAGATCTTTAGAACTAATACTAAGGATTATATACTCAATTTACAGAAATCATTTCGATGAATACATACAGTTGTATTAAGTTAGGAAATTTTACTAAAGTCTGTTTGCTTGTTAGCTCTTATTATATTTCTTCCACCCTCTTTCTTGAAAACAAAAAGTCCTAATTTAACAGCGTTTCCACTTCTAAGTAGCCTATCATCTATTTTTGAAAAGATCCTGAGGTAAAGGCACTACTGATCTATAATGCTTAATGGTGTAGGAAATGAAGTCCCATAGTTTGAAGTTGAGCTGGTAATACTAGAAAAGTTCATGGGCTCCAATATTTAGTAACCCAAATATTGGATCTTTAGTGGTTTGTGGGTGAATCTTGATTTGGAGGAACACATAAAGAGTAGGTACTAGGTCTCTTTTCCAAGCTTCCCTATGTCTGTTGAAGGCATTACCAAGCTCCCAGTCTCTAAGAAATCTTGGAATTATGCTAGACTCCTCACTTTCCTCAGACAACTAGGGGTCAAATCTTTCAGTTTCCACCTTGATAAAATATTTTTAATGTTCCAGTGCTTTCTCTCCATTCACCATAGTCCAAGCCCTCATCATCTCTCAACCAGTTTACTGTACCAGCCTCTGGATTGATGTCCTTGTCTCAAATATCTCCTCATTCCAGTCTATCCTGAACAATGATGCTAATAGTGATTTTCCTTAAGCCCAGTTCTATGTGACTTTTTCATTCAATTAATTCATTGGCTTTCTATTCCTTCTAGGATCAAATATGAACTCTTGTGTGTGGCTTTGAAAGCCCTAATCTAGCCTCCACCTAGCTTTCCAATCTTATTAAGACATTCTTTATCTCATACAAACTGTTCATTCTCTATTCCTTATTCTCTATTACATCTTCCTTTCCTTGCTTTTGCAGTCATTCCTGTCCCTCCTTACTTCCACCTCATAGAATTCCTCTCTTTCATTAAATTGTAGCTCAAGTATCATCTTTTGTATAAAATCTTCTTGATCCCTATTCTCTTGGTGGCCTCCCTCCCAAAATACTTTGTATTTAACTTCTTTGTATAAATTTGCATTCATTTATATTTATACTATATGTGTGTATGTGTGTATATACATGTATATATGCACACCTATGGCATAAACATACTTGTGTTTCCCAGTAGGCTGTAAGCTGCTTGCTAGATGATATTATTTTATTTTTATTACTCATATTCCCAGTGCCTAGTTCAGGATCTGACCTAGTAGGTGCTTTATAAATACTTATTAATTGACCAATAATTATTTGAGGAACCATGAGAAGAGAGCCCTAACAAATGTTACACCTGATGCCACAGTCTTCCCACAGTAAAAAAAAAAAAAAAGAGTATTATTAGACTTTAGAGAATCATGAGACCAATGAAAGCTTCTTTTTTTTTGCAAGTCAGTGGGGTTAAGTGACTTGCCCAAGGTCACACAGCTAGGTGATTATTAAGTGTCTGAGACTGGATTTGAACTTAGTTCCTCCTGACTCCAGGGCCAGTGCTCTATCCACTGCACCACCTAGCTGTCCCCCGCTAGTGTCTCAGACAATGAGATTGGGGTTCCTGCAATTAATTGTCCTCTCCTTCTTCTCAGCTCCACCTTTATGAGAACCTATCTCTAATTTTATCATGGAAGTTGATAGAAAACATACACACACACCCATACCTGCACTAAAACTGAATTTACCCATGGTACTCAACTTCCTACTTAGAATTCTGCAGTGGAGTCATTTACCATGGAGAAAGGCCTAAGGATCTTGGCATGGTAATACTTCAATAGGCCTGCCAGCTTTTACCGTTTACTCTGGGGAGCCTACACAAGGTCTGCTGGTAAACTCGTGGCTTTGTGGGTCATTTGCACTGTCATGTGAATTCTGGAGGTGAAAGTCCATGCAGGATTTTAGCATGAGTCACATACCAATAAGATGGTCAGAAACTAAAGGAAAGTGTCAGACAGAGCCATTCTGTCTGTCATCACCCATCATCAGCAGGGAGATCATGACCACATTCCCACCATTCACTCTAAGCATGACTTGGGACAACAGCCCAGGCTTCATGAGGCTGGAAGAATCAAGCATGAAAACATGGGTAGCCAAAGTGTTCCATGTGATTAATGACTACAAGGAGCAGGTGGGTGAGCTATTTAGATTCTTTTTAAATAACTGGACTAAAAAAATGGAGTAAAATATAATGGAGTCACATCTCTGCAGTGGAAAGAACTCTAAATTTGGAGTCAGAGGACCTAGGTTTGAATACTGGATTTACAGCTTACTACCTGTATGTTCGTAAGCAATGTGTCCCTGGACAAATCAACTATCTTTCTTAGATCTCAGTTTTTTCATTTGTAAAACAAAGAGACTTATAGAACTTATGATCTTTAAGGTCTCATCTAGCTCTAGATCTATGATACTATAAATAATGTTATCCTGTCACATTCGAAAGTTGATAAAAATAATACTATTTAGTGGCACAATTTTATTTCTTCAAAGCATGACCCTTTTTTAAGGCTCATGAGGACAAGATAAAAAAGGAAAGGAGGTACTCATGTTCCCTATATATATATATACATACATACATACACACACACACACACACACACACACACATATGAGAGAACTGAAGCATGGACAGAAAACCTTGTCTTCCTAGGGTTTCTTGTTCCTAAGCTTACATGTGAATTCCTTATAAGAGTAGTAGTAAGAGTAAAGAATTTATCCAAGTGAGAAGAAAACCAGGCCAGTGAAAATCATTGCCAGTAACAGGTCAAATTATTAGTAACTTTGTTACTTACCATTACTACTGAAAAATTTTTGGCAAATAATCAAATAGAATAATAAAATTACAATAATAAAGACCAAAAAATATTATTGTTATTAGTAAAGTAACTTTAAAATACTATACACAGAGCTCTCTTCTAATTACTTATGTAACCAGGGGCAAATTACTTGAAGTCTCTGTACTTTAGCTTCCTCATCTACAAAATAAGGAGGTTGGATTAAGTCAGGTATTCTTAATCCTTTTTTGTGATACAGAACTCTTTGGTCCTTGGAGAGACCTCTGGAATAGTCTATGGGCTCCTTTGTCAGAATATTTTTAATGTTTAAAATAAAATACATAGGATTACAAAGAAAATAATTATATTTAAATACAATTGTCAAATTTTTTTAAAGTTTAAAGATGCCAGGTTTAGAACCACTGGATTAGATAGAGATCATCCCTGAGATTTCTTCCAGCTCTTAATCCCATGATCCTGTGAAAATGATTTGCTTAAGGTCAGTTTGAAGACAGGACTAAAATTTAATCTCATATTCTTGTCACCAACCAGGATCAGTCTATTGTTTGTCCAATCCTCCCTCTTCCTTTTTCTAAACATATTTCCAGGAATCAGAAGCTATAGAAAACTAAGGATTTTTGATTTTAGAAATATGAAGAGGGAGGAGACTATTCTAGTGACCTACAAAAGTTATGATCTTTATGACTTTTCAAGATCAATTTGATAAACTACATGCCACAAAATGTAGGTGGGTCTCCTTGTGAAAGGATAATGTAAAAATGGAAAGAAATCCTTCCTACTGACCCCTTGGCTTATCATGGAAAATTGTGCCCAAATGTTTAAATGTAATTTTACTTGTAAAGCTGGTTAAAGAAAACATATAGGCAAAGCATATTTTAAAATGTATTATAAAGTGACCTTTATTAAAATTATATGCTATTGGACAGGATAGAAAAAGCAATCAGTACAATAGACTATATCATTGTTTTCCACAAAAACCTTGATGTCCTCAAACTGATCAAGGCTGGACCTGGGAGTCTGGATAATGAGAACTTGGGGGGAAGCAGATACCAAACAATTACATAGACACTGACTAAACATATTTCCTCACCATACTACCTACATTCTGGCCACTAATACTGTGCCCATAGCCTCTTAGGCTCAATCTTAGACTCTGCCTTTGGGTCCTCTAACTGTCATAACTAAGCTTTTTTGCCTTTTCTTCCCATCTAAGATATTTCCCAGATGAGAATTTGTGCAGTTGAACATATCCTATAATCCTCATTAGATTGTAAGCATTTTGAGTATAGAATCTGTCAAGCTTTAGCACTTAGCATAGTGCTAAATAAATAGTCTATATCTGTCTGTCTCAGTCTGTTTTGGTCTCTCTCTCTCTCTCTCTCTCTCTCTCTCTCTCTCTCTCCCTCTCCCCTTCTTTCTCTGTCTATAATCTCTCATTCCTATAGACAACTGTCTGGTTATCAACACAGAAGTGTTGATTTACATCAGTAGAGGGATTTTCCTGACTTAAAATTTCTCTGTATCAATAAAGTTACAGTCCTAATTCCTCTCCCCTATTTAGTAATATTAACAGCAACACAATATGGACAGACATATAGAAGAAAGAAGAGTTTGTAAGGAGATAGAAGCAAACGTAATGTTTTCTAATGATGATATATATATACATATGTGCATATATATTTAAATGATGTAAATAACAGGTTTATTATTTCATGCACAATCATTTTTGTTCTTGCTATTGTAGTTGAATGCCTTGTTTTTGTTGACAGTTGCTAACTTTAGAATAAAAACATATGTGGTACTAAGGAAAACTGTTAACAGTGAGACCGTGGATATCAGAGAACAAAACAAGAAGACAAAACAAAACAGAAAAATGGCAGTATATAGTCAATAGGAATATAGTATGATGGGATGATTGGCCAATGGGGATGTAGTCCTTTGATCACAAATACAGTGCTGTCTGGTGCCATCTCATAAAGTGACGAAGGGAGTCTGCTTTTAGAAATATGTTTTGGTGTGTTAGGGACTCTGTCCCTCTATTTCATGAAAAGCACAAGTATTCTGTAACTATTTCTAATTGTAAAGAAGCTCCATCTTTTTCTCTTTACTGGTAGTGATCAAGGGAAGAACTACTGTAACCCTCCAGGTACCCATAGTCTACCTTCTCCACTTTGACTGATACCTGGCCATGAAGAGAAGGCATTTTTGTTTCTTTGCTTCCTTTTGTTTGTTCTCCCCTGTTCTTAGGTGAATGAGTATCATAATGGAACAGACCAGGCTGTGACTTTGTGAGCATCAAAAGGTCAGAAGGCAAGCCCTGTTCCAGTGATGGGAGTCCATTGCAGAGATTGACATAGCCATTGCAGTCATTCTATGTGAGAAGATAAGACAGCCCTTCATGATCTAATTCAACAAAGAATCTATCCAGTAGCATGTCCTACAAGAAAAGTGTGACATTTCCAACAGCTAGGACACACCCAAAAGTGACCTTAGTAGGATTAATGTTTTCTAGCAACTACTTTAAGTTTTAGCTCACTCTTCTCAGGGAACTGGGAGATAAAAGAGAAAATGTGTCCTGATTTAGGGGAATGTTCTTATACTTCTAGTTTTGCTATATCTTCTCAATAAATATCTCTTCACAAAAACTAATTGGTATTGTTTATCAAAATATCAATTGGTAAAATAATACTGGGGAGAAACTAAATGAAACTGTAAAACTATAGCAATAATCACTGGTGATAAGTGAAAATTACTAGAATGGGAGTTTGACAGTTGATAGCATTCTAAAGTGGATAGCATTAGAAAGTTGATAATATTAGAAAATTGATAGCATTAGAAAGTTACCCACAAACCCTTAGGATTACCCCTAGAGTTGTGAAAAGAGATGGAACAGTAGTCAAAGCCCAAAGATAGTGATTCAAATTAGGAGAATAAATTGGGAAAATAAATCCAGACTATTTCTATTAGTCATGTATTTGACTTATTATTTGTACCTATCTTTAACACAACACAATTCCATGTCATTAACTGTCAGATTAGTCTTGTTATAAGTTTTGAGGAATATAATGTGTAATACCAATATTTCTATCTTCAATTAAATTCAATAAGTATAAGTATTATGGAAGGCACAAGGATTCAATAAAACATGGTATTTGTCCTCAGAGAACATAAAATTTTTGCTCATTCAAAGTGATCCTCTGCTTATAACTCTAAAAATAGAAGGGAAGTGGCTGTATTCAGTATCCAGCAATATGTAGAAATGTTCTACTTCCTTAGGAACAAACTTTCAAGTCTCTCTTATTTAGATAAATCTAACTTTTAATTTCTTAGTGAGAAGCAGTAAGAATCATTACTACTATACCAGACTTGAAATGGGGAGGCCTCGTTCTAAATGATGCACCAAAAACTATATTATCAGGAGCAAAACTTAACCTTGCAAAACCTCAGTCTCCTCCTTTGGAAGACTCTACTATCTCAAAGAATTCTATGGAAACTGCTTTGTATACTTTAAAACCTATATAAATGTAGATTGTTATATTATGTTATATTATAGATGACTTTCTCACCTATTCAGTTGCATATTCTGAATAACAATGTAGAGACTACAGAATATGATCCAAAAACATCTCTCCTCCCAACCTACAGATCATATGTATAAAAACTACATGAAATCACCACTCTTAAAGAACCATCACAAGAAGAAACTCAAGTTTTAAGTAGGTTAAGGCACTAAGTTCTCTGGGAAGGAGAATATTTTTAAATAAAAAGATTAATTAGTATGATTAACTCATCAATATCCCACACCGCTAACAGAGAGACCTTGGGAGAAAAAGGAACAGTGGTTAATTCAAATGCAAATATTTCATACAAAAGCAATATATTTGAAAGGGAGAAGGATCAGTGAGGTCATTATGGAAAACTGGAAGTAAGATGAAACTCGATGCTAATTATAGTGATTTTTTTCCTTATTTTATTTGTTAATAGGAATAGCTTTTTTAATATACCAAGACAAAAACTTAATGTAGAGCTATACTTAATGTAGTGCTATATTTCATAAAAAGAAGTGTAATCATGAAAAATAGAAAGCAAACCTAAACCTAGGGAAAGAAAAAAACTAAAACACTGGGGCTACACTAAATGGAATACTCACTCTCACCATAAAGAGTAACACATACAAGCATTATGGAGTGCTTGCAACTATGCAAATAAATATATACAAATATAGATATGGATCAATCTATACATATAATCTTAAGGATTAAAAGACATACTATCAGTTATTGAAAAGTTGCTATTTGTGACTAAATGTATTTTGTTATAAAGTTAATTTTAAAAACACCCAGACAAAAAGGTAATTACAGTGGACTCACCCTGCCAGATTTTAAAATATTCTGAAAATTAGCACATATAATAATGCTATATGATATTGAATTGAATAGAAAAAAGGTGAATGAAGATGATGATGATAATAGTGTTTACCATCCAAAGTTAGTTAGTTATGGCTTAAAATAGCCATAAATGTTAACTCAGTGCAGTATTCATAAAGGAAACTTAGATTGTCCTTGCTATCCTTGTCTGATTAGCTCTTATGTTTAGAAAAAAACCCCAGTTTTCTTTAAAAAGTTGCCCTTTTGAAGAGTATATTTAACAACTTATTCTATTAATTTTATCATGGAATATCTCTGATATCTGCTCTTTTGTCTTCATAAAGTAACATCCTTGTTAACTGTCTTTTGGGATTATGCCTGAGAAATAGAAAGAAGATATGACCATTGTACTCACATAAACCTCTTCTGTTTATCTGGCTCCCAAGTGACATTTGCCTTCCATTTTCCTGACCATTCAGTTGTCCACAGACAGTTAAAAGTCAAGGGTTTCTTCTCATTCCTTCCCCTCATTTTTCCCAAACAAGCTCCAGAGAATATCTTATATTTGATTATCTTCTGATATGTGATACATAGCATCTGAGGTCCCCTTAAGACATGACCCCAGAAAGATTTAAAGTATGTGGTGGTTCAACATTCATTCAAATCACTTCCACTGATACATTTAATTTACAGTCAGAGAGAATGTTAGCTTAAAGCAAAACGTATTTAATCAAATAAGTAACTAGTTGAGAAAACCAAATCTCTGCCTTAGGATCAACATTTCTATAAAAATGGTGCTATCCATTTATACCATAAAATGCAAAACAAATGACAAAACTTCCCTTATGTACACTGGAGTAAATTCTTTCAGTCACTTGCAGGGCTGACAGGAAAGTTAACCTAGTTAAAACAATATGGCACTCCCAAAGAGAGATAAGAACTAGCTTGTGATAGGTAAGTCAAACAAATACCACCACCTTGAATACCATCTCCCTCAAAACCCAAATAAAATTAGCTCTGGTACCTGAACACAAGAACCTTGGAATTGGCAGTGTTCCCAAGACAGTGAGTTCTGTTTCTACCTTGGACTCCACAGTTATCAACCAGGAGAGAAATCAGTGTGGAATAGGGTCCTTCTTCATGTCTGCCAATGCCAACTATTGATCAACTGTTGCTGGCAGGCAGATGTGCTAGGAGAATCCTCCTGGTCCACACACCATCTGTCCTGATTCCAGCCCAGCCCTTGCAACCATCATCCTGGGGAGCAATCTTCATGGAGAAGCAGTTTGGTAAATGTATTGCTGGAGCTACAACCATGGCTACTGAAGATCCAGAAAAGAACTCTCTTGTCAGCAAAGTCCTTGGCACTTTCCAATGATTCGCAATCAAAAATGGATCTGACTGCATTAGTAGAAAGGTAATAAAAAATAATGAATTGCCATCTGCTTTGCCACCTCATCTTAAGGATGGGACCTCCCATCTGTCTTGCAGCTGGGACCTTTTATGTGTTTGATCATTAGAAAGAGATTTCTTTTAGAACAGTCTTTCTTACTTTTATATGTTTTGCAAGTGTTCAGCATATTGCTTTGCACATAGTAGACACCTAATAAATTTTTTTTCATACATTCATTCATTTATAAGAGTTGGAGCGGACACAAATCAGGAACAGGAAAGATCAAAGAACCTCCATGAACGCACACTCATTTAGGGGGAATACACAGGAAGATAATGCTTGGTTGGTTGGTTCTTGTCCTTTGTTATTGAAGAAGACCAAAATGGCATAGCTATGTTTGAGACAAAATACAGTGTGTCCAACTGTGGCTGATCAAAGCAATATGAGCTTGGAATTTTCTATCACAGGTTGGGCACAGACAGTCCATGTGAGCACCTGGGATGGGTACTCCAAACTTATGTATACAGGAAGGTAATGTGCTGGGAATATAGTTGGCAAGGGCAGTTCATGTTTCTTGTCACTGTGGATGTGCGGATATTCTCTATTGATGCCATTGGGCTGCTCTCTAGTTCTTGCTGACCCACAATTCTTCTGAGCTGCCCTTGCTTACCCCTTCCCCTCCCAGATGTACTCACCACTAACCCCAACCCTATTAGCCCCAAACTCAGTACATGTTCTCT
Source organism: Macrotis lagotis (assembly GCF_037893015.1). Lineage (NCBI taxonomy): Eukaryota > Metazoa > Chordata > Mammalia > Peramelemorphia > Peramelidae > Macrotis > Macrotis lagotis. The sequence continues at coordinate 191,895,674 of NC_133661.1, forward strand.
GAACTGCTCCTGCTCTTTGCTGCCATCTGCCAGGTCTTAAAATATAATACAACTTCTTTGCTAACTGATGCTGCTCTCTGCTGTCATCTGCAGGTCTTCATTTTTTTTTTTTTTTTTATATTTATCCTTCCTTCTAGTGGCAGGATTCTGGCAACTCTGTCTTTTAGCTCTTTTGTGGTGCTTTTCACAGCCAAATGCACCCAGCCAGCTAGATAAAGAAACATTGTTATCTTTAAATTTCTTTTGAACTATTTTCCCTGTTGTCACTAAGATATTCTCAGAACAAACTTTTAGTTGAGTTATAATTTGAAATTCCTTTTAATCATGACCTCAGTTGTCAGTCTTAGTCCTTTTCAAATAACCCCAGGGACTCAAATAAGAAAAAATACAAATTAACTGGAGTCTGTTCATCTTTTTTTTTTAGGTTTTTTGCAAGGCAAACAGGGTTAAGTGGCTTGCCCAAGGCCACACAGCTAGGTAATTATTTTAGTGTCTGAGACCGGATTTGAATGCAGGTACTCCTGACTCCAGGGCTGGTGCTTTATCCACTGCACCACCTAGCAGCCCCGTCTATTCATCTTTTACAACTTGCATCTTCCAAATGTAGGAGAAAGGCTAAAAGAGGCAAAGATGGAGGTGATAATGCTGTTGCCTGCAGTTCTTAATGATTGCTCCTTTCTCTTAGCAACTGAAATCTATACTTCCTATACAAAACTTCATAGTGCTTTGAAGGAAAAAAACCTGACATTGAAGACAGTCCCCTTTAATAACCTCTTTCCTTCAGTATATTTTCTTAATGACATGTTTTATATGCCTTTCAGCAAATTAATTTCTATCTTCTAGACATATTCCAACTTGCCAATGTCCTTTCCAAACGGTGGTGCTCAGAACATATAACAAAAGTAAGGCATCATTTTTTATCTTTCTGGATACCAAACTTCTTTTTAGTCTAAGGTAGTAACAGATTTTTTTTTTTTGGTTGTCATGCCACACTATTGATTCATACAACACTTAGAGTCTGCCAAAACCCTTAGGTCTTTTGGAGAAAGGATTTTGTACTATAATTGACTTGTCTTGCTGGCCAACTGTTATCTCTTAATCTAATATTTTAATGAAAATAAACTGATAAATTTTGATATATAGTTACGTACAGATATCAAAACATTTTGCTTTCAGATTGTTTACATTTCTTTCTATATTTTCTCCCTCCTTCAGGTAATACAGTAGAAAGTTCTCCCAAATAATAATTTTTTTTTTAAAAAGAAGAAGAAAAGGAAAAATATAAATAAAATCAAGTCCAGTGTCATCTTTGGAACCAAGTTTGTAATAATTTCCCAATTGTTTAGTTGTTTTTCCATATGTGTTATTTTAATCATTTTTATATTGTTTTCCTGGTTTTGCCTATTTAACTTTGCATCAGTTCATCAGCATTGCATATTCTCTCTACTCACTCATCTGTTGTCTTCTAGGATGTCTACTCTACTTCTGTCTCCCTGTCCAAATCCTATTTATCCTTCAAGTCTTAATTTAAGCTCTATTTCAACTATAAAATTTCTCTGAGTCACTGTAGCAATTAGAAAAATCTATCTGATCATTTGGTTATTAGTACATATACTACCATTCAAGGTTGGCTCTGGGTTTTAACTTGAGGAAAAGAAGTTTATTTATAGATAATATACAGAACATTAGAACTGCAGTTAGGAGACCTGAATTTAAATATTACCTAATATATTTTTAAGCTATATAATAATGTGCAAGTTATTTAAACATTCACAATCTACTTTTTCAATTTGTAAAAATGAGTAAAATAATACTTTTTTATAAAATTCAGATGATTAACATTAGCTAAATGCTTTGAAACATTAAAAAAAACACACCAATGTGAATTATTCTGATCATATTCTGTATCTCCAACATTGGAAGCTCCATCTTCCTTTCTACTCCATTGAAATATACTATACCCTTCCATCTCTCAACCTTCATGTACCCTAGGGCTCTAGAGTTCTATGGTTGCCCTTTATCATTTAAAAGCTGTTTGTAAGTCTGGAGTCATTGTTTTACTTACTAGCACAAAGATATAAATTCTGTTTAATTTAAATCTCAGTTGTATTTCTGTAGAAATTTATAAGCCATGCTAAAAAAGGTGCTAAAAGGTTATTCATACTCAATAGATTTTGATGGTGACATTTATTATTGCTTCCAGAGGAAGGTCTCCAAAGGGTTATGTAGATTCTCTATGGAGAATCTATAGAAAGGCTCATACAAGAATCCCTGTAAGATGAAAAGGCAAGGATAAGCCACACTTGGGAAAAGAGCATAGATGAGATCACAAATCTGTCCAAGTATTTGTCATTAGTGAACCCAGTCTGATAGTAACTCAGCCTGTCATCTCAAACATTGCAACAGTAGAATATTTATCCAAGGGTTTTTAATTTAAAGAATTTTGCAAATTTATAAATATAAGCTGTTGCTTCTATTGTTGTTATTGAGCGGCAGTATGATGTAGTGGACCAAGTTCACCATGTAGTTAGCAGGATCTGAGTTTATGTTTTGCTTCGTCTACATCCTGGCTGTATAACCTGCACAAGTCACTTAAACTCTCAAATATCTAAGATGATAAATTTAAAGAAGGTGCTAATCTGAATCAGTAGAGGAAGTCCTTCACCAAGTGCTCCCTCAAAAGATGAAAACTCAGGGGTGAATATGTGTTTGTGTGTGTGTGTGTGTGTGTGTGTGTGTGTGAAAATTTTGTGATCAATCCCTTGAACATCTTCTAGCTATCTCTTTTGGTTTTAATGAAAGAGCCTTGACAGATTGTACCATCAGCATGACCTGTTGACTCAGAAGAGAAAATACATTTACATCTAACTCTAGATAAATGGAGGTACTGGGGCATGGACAAGGGTCACATTTAGCCACATATACCTTCTGATACTGGCTTTCTTTCCATTCTAGAGTCTTGTGCTTGGTTCAGTTTGGACAACTGGGCTACGTATTCCCATAGTTTTTCCTTCTTTTTTTTAAATTTTCAGCCTGGATCAGAGCCATGGCACAGAGTACTAGAATTCAATCAATACTTTTTTACACTAAGAATATTTAAATGCAAATGATAGAGAATTTTCTCTTTCTTCTTGGGGTTTCTCTGCATTCTGATCATTTAAAGAACACATTATCAAAAAGTATCAAATGCTTATCAGATATCTGCTACTAGGTTGAGAACTGGAGATACAAAGAAAAAAACAAAAACAGTTCTCGCCCTCAAGAAACTTATATTTTGAGGATTGTATATACATATAAACATAGATACCTGTGTATACACACAAATATATAGATCAGAGCACAAAAATAACATCAATAGACAAGCAAAGGGATTATATATTCTTAAAAGGTTAATTTTCCCCTTTATGTTGAGGAAGGAATCAAATACCCACTCTCTGTAACCTCTCACTGTTAAAAGAGCTTAAGATTCTGGGGCTATGATGTAGAAGAGATATCAGATAATGAAGATGGTCAGAATTGAGTTTTGTGTTCTTAGAACTTCACCTCAGAGATAGGAAATATATTCTCTAGTTTTTACTTTATTTCTTACCTTGATGTTACACTGCCTTTTATGGAAGATTGAGATCTGATTTTTATTTTCCTCCAGGTTGTCTCTGATTCTGATTTTTTTTAAAAAATCAAGCTCAAATAATTAACTGGTCTGGTTAATAAAGTTTTCCTCATTAGCCTTCAGTGGAGCTACCTCCCTTCTCTATCTAGCTCATAATTCCTGCCCCCCCCCAATGCTGGCTATAGAACAGATATAAGTAAAGTTGAGATTGTTTACACATGCAATAGCTCAGTATTCTTACATGGTTTCTGACCTGCTCAGTGCTCTACTCATCACACCACTGTGCTGCCTACTTCATTCATTCATTCATTAAACATTTATTAAGCACCTACCAATTTGTTCTATTTATGAACTATTCTAGTGGTTACTTTTCTCAGCAACATCTCCAAATCTCCTACTTCTTCTGAAAAAAAAATCAAAGATTTCAGAGAAGGGAAATAGTCTGTTTATGTTTGCTAATGGGACTTCTGAAGAGAATACCTTAACCCCAAGGCAATAGAAAAGATATTTGGGGACAGATTAAAAGACATTTGCCATTTGCACCAGCCTAGTTTCCCACCATTAGGATTTCCATCAAGTTGGGGCTACAATTACTCATTAAACTATTAATGAAATCAATAGAAGACATAAACCTTGATTTTTGCCTAAAAGAATTCTAGAGATAGGGCTGAAAGTATCCTCAGAAACTACCTGGTCCAATCCCCTGATATTTGTTCTTGTTCAGTCATGTCCTACTCTTTGTGACTCCATTTGGGGTTCTCTTGACAAAGATACTGGAGTGGTTTTCTATTTCCTTCTCCAGTTCATTTTAAAGATAAGGAAACTGAGCCAAACAGAAGTAAATGATTTGCCCAGGGCTAAAAACATCTATTAAATGTCTGAGTCAGATTTGAATTCAGATCTTCCTGACTTTACTCCCTACATCCTATCCTCTGTGCCACTTAGCTGCTCACCTTTATAGATTAGGGAACTGGTATCTAGGCAGGTTAAGTAACTTACTTAAACTCACACAGTTTAGCAAAATATCACTGGGAAGAGTTGGATTTGAGCCCTAGTCTCCCAATGCCAGGTCTCTTTCCACTGCATCATTCTAGCATCTCATTCCTGAGCCAGAACTACATTGCTCCTGTTATAATCAGCACTGAAAGTCACCAGGCAGCAGGCGTTTTTAGTTCAATATCTGAATCTTTTCTATGCAGGAGCGTAGTGTGAGCTAGATGGAGAATGGTGTTGGCATGGCAAAGGGAGTGTTAGTTCCTTTGTTTTTTCATGTTGCATAATCAGCTGGAGCTAAGCTGATGTGCCCTTTATTTTCTAACAATTCTGAAGCACAAATGACATTGAGCAAAAAAAAAAAAAAAGAGAGAGAAAAGAAAAGAAAAAAGATCCTGGCTGCCCAAGCAGACCAAGGTTAAGGTGCCAGCAGTTTTTTCTTCCCTCTCTAAGGTGGAGAGGTGCTGCGGTGGCAAAACCCACTGGACCAAAAGAAACTGCAGTGACTAGAAATGTTTCTCTCCCAAGTACACCCTCCCAGGTTCTAGGCAGGAAGAAGGTTGAATTCGTTCAGCTAGGGCCCAGAAGTCTTAACTTTCCTCCCTGGGGACACCTTACATACCACAGGTGGGTGTTATTTGTACTGCAGTTTCGGCATTGATGATGTACCCCCAGCACATCACCATCACCCTTATCCAGGTCTTGCTGAAAGAAACCTTTAAAAGGATATGATGTATCAGACACATTCCCCTACCCAGAGAGCACTGATCCTGGCCCAGTTGGATCTCAATTTCCACATCCACATCTATGAGGTTACTGGATGAAATGATGTCTAAAGTTCCCTCTGATGATAGATTTAAGATTCTATGATTTTTTTCTGTCCCTAAGGTTACCTAAGGAGAACAAGGAATGAAGTGAAGAACCTCAAGATACAGTGGTAGACGCCATCTGACAGGTGATGGATTCAATGTGCAAAATGAAACATATTTTTGGACATGAACAATGTAGGAATGTGTTCTGTTTGACTATGCAAATTTGTTGCAAGTTTGTTTTTCTTGTTTTTAATTGAAGTTAGGTGGGAGGCAGAGAAAGTAAGCATTTGTTAATTGAAAAATAAAGTAAAGCAAAAAAAATTAAAAGAGACAATGGCAAAAGATAAAGAGGAGATTGATTTGATATGGAATGTTGTAACAAGCACAAGTAGTTCTTTAAATGTAGGTTGGAAATTTTTACAGTTTTCTATGAAGGGGAAAGAAGGAGTACAATGAGAAAGCCTAGAAACCAGGGTACCTAAGAAAATAAACAAAAAAAAATTGAGTAGTTTAGAAGACCTTGAACTTGACTGTAAAGGATTGGAGAAATTGATCTCAAAAAATTTTAAAAAACATAAATCAAAAATTATTTCAACAAGAAGTTTGAAAGAAGAGAAAACAATTTCTGAAATAATGCAAAATGTTATTTGATTAAGAGAAGTAAACTAACAAAATGAAGAGAAAATGCATAAATAATAATTGACATTTTTTTACTTTATGAAATACATAGTACAAATATTGTTATCCACATTTTACAAAAAAGAGAGCTAAATGTATTTTGCACATCATTAATGAGCTAGTATTTGATTTGAGACAAACAAAATAAAGCTGTTTATGAACAAGTTTGTCAAGCTATACCTCAAAGGAAAATACTCTAATATTTATTAGCTTCTCCCTTCTCTATACCATATTCTAACATCAGAACTATCCTGAAAAGCTTTGTTAAGCACACAAGCTCATTATTACTATTTCTAATAACCATATTTGCAAGTAATTAAAGGTCATTTGCAATCAAGTATAAAATCTATGTTTAATAATAAATATTGACATTAAGATAAATTCTTGAGGAAAATAAAAATGCCTAAGTTGACTGCAAACTAATTTTCTGGTGCAATTTTTATACAGTTGGCTAAAACCACACCTCAAGTCTTTTCCAAATAATATGGTTTTCACCATCATCTTCTCCCTAGAGTTCTGCAGCTTTCATATCTACCCTTCTGCTCCCCTGGAACTTAACAAACCTATGAGCTATTGCCTTCTCATGGGCTGCTAAGGTGGCCTTTAAATTTAAAATAAAGGCCTAGCATGTGACCCTCCCCCCAGCCAGGACATTTCATTATGAAAAATAAAAGGTTAGGTGTCCAGCTAGATACGAGTGCTTTGATTGGCCAGAATCTCAGTTCAGATAGTTCTATTCAATAGGCTAAAGGAGCTAGTACTGAGAGGCAAGACATGACATTGGGATCCTTAGAGGGCAAACAGATTTAGTACACTTTCTTAAACCATTAAAATCTAATCCAGAATCAAGAAAGTCATCAGCCTGCCTCTTGCAGAGCACTGGACTAGATATCAGAAGGTCTGAATTGTAATTCCAACTCTCATTACAACTCAGCTAAACTGATTCTGGGCTGCAAGTGCCCCAGTGCCTCTGTGATTTGAAGACTTCAGTACTCATGTGTCCCCTCCTCTCCTTCAACAGCCCCTTCCTTCTGGGAGGAACAGCTGCTGAAAGCATTATGCCAGCAAATTGCAGGAGCTATTAAAACAGGCTGTGTTGAGTGAAAAGCAAGAGTTTCTCTTTGCATTTCCAAGAGAAAAGCCCCCATCACTCCTACCTGGAATGAGCAGATAGGTTTTGTGCTCTTATTGGAACTGTTTTATTCATACCTGAAAAGCTTCTTGCCACACTGGGAGCAAAAGAACAAAGGAAGAATACTTCATTCTTCACAAGTATCTCAATTCCCAAATTCCACAGTTTCTGTTTGTTGGTTTGGTTTTTTTAACTATTAACTGCAAATCAGGTATAGGTGATAGACTGAAGAGAGATTTGTATAAAGTATGATTAACCACCAATCTTTAACTGAAATGAACTTTGATAATACATGTATTGTTTCTATTGTGAGTCCTTGAAGTTGATGGGGTGGGGGTGGGGGGTGAGCAAGGCTGATTGTTAAAAATCAGAACAGAAACCTTTAATTCTGTTCAGTATGGATGCTGCAGTCAGAAAAAAAGCCACAGGGGGAAAAAAATCATCTTCTGCTTCCTGGCACTCTCTAAATATGATGCAATGCCAGCTACTGAACTAACTGTCTGAGATGGGGCAATTGCCACTCTTCTCACCATAAGTTCTGACACTCAGGTTGATTGCTGCCAGGTTTATCTATCTGCTTCTGAGCAGCTTTCAAGTTACGTCAATGACAATGATTACGTCAGTGAGAACAGTCAGAAGGGGAGTGAGGGCAACATGGCCAAAAGTGGTAGGAGGGGAAAATTAAGTGTTTTTGTTTTGTTTTGTTTGAAGGGCACTATCTTCCCTTTGTCTCTCTTTGATGGGTGTGGATGCCTGTTATTACTTTCAGAAAGCCAAAAGAAGGGTGTGTGTGTGCATGTCTGTGTTTTCTGTATGTATGTGTGTGTGAATATATTTAATTTTCTAGCTTAAAGGTGAAGACCTAGAAAAATATCATTACTGAAACCTTCCAGGGCTTCCAAAGTTTGTGTTTGGATCTGCTTGTGATTCACTAGAGGATGAACTTAGACTTTTTCATGGCACAGAATCAAGCAAAACATTAATGCCCAGCACATTGTGTCCTGACCATTCATTTCTAAAATCTAGCCTTCCCCCAACACATGATAAGCCTGTAACATGACTCTAGTTCATTTCACTCCAGGGATAACTTTAGACACTATCATTTTCATCATTGTGATCATAATCATCACCACCATCTCTATCAGCATCAGCAGCAAACAGAATTTATAAAAGATCCTCCTGAATATGGAACTCTGCAGTAAGGAAGGACAGAACTGAAATGGTCACTGTCTTTGCCCTTCAGGAGGGAGACTTCTAAAAGTCACATTTGAAAAATAGCAATTTCCACCCTTTGGATCAAGTAGCCAGCATCCAATAACAGCAGTGAGGAATGTTGCTTGGTCAATGAAGTAACATCTGGCTAAAACATCTTTTAAAGATATTATTTAGGTGAAGGTTATTAATACCCCAGGGTAAAAACAGGGTGAGTGTGTTAATGATGGTCTACCTTCCTTGACACAATCAAGGCCAATGATGTGAGTCCAAGTTCTTAAAGCACAATGTCAGGATACTCCAAAGATCCTTAACATTCCTATAGGTAATGAGCTAAAAGTCAGACAGACTTACAGAGATTAAATGTGGATATTTAAATTTAAGAATCACTTGCCTTGTACATAATAGGGAGAGAGAATGTTTAAACACCCCCAGTACTCAATCCAGGTCATTCTTAATACTGTAAGTTCTTAAGGAGAAAAGAAGTTGTCTCCTTTCATTAATCTGCAGAGTATCCATCAAGACATCCTACTCCAGGGGGAATTTAATAAATTTTAAGGGATGACAACTGCAAGTAGGAGCCTGGCTAAGTCATTTCACCTCTTCTATATTTCTATTTCCTCATCTATCTTTCAATTTTCTCTCAGTGAACCAAAAATGAAGATACAGTCCTGCCTTGAAGGATCTCTGGGGAGAATACTTAGTAATTTGCAATGCATTTCTAATAATTCCAGAAAGGGAAAAAAGATGTTAACACCCCACAAAAGCTACAATTAAAAGCGACACACCTCTATAACCTTTAACCATCTCTCTTTATCATCACTAAGATGCACCAAGCTCTACAGTGAGTTTTGTTTGCAGATAAATAGAGTACAGCAATACTGCTTGATAGCTTTGGAAAGTCAGTGTAGGTGGTGGCTGAGGCCAAGGGAGAAATGAAAAGTGGAGATTTCAAAAATGGATATATGATCCCATTGAAAATCAATCTCTTTTTAAAGGACTGGCTCCTCAAAGCCATTCAGCATTGACTCCAGAAGAAAAGAGGGAAGTTCTTACTACTAGTGACCAGGGAAAGTAGTGATTTCATACTCTTCGTCTTCACTAATCCAATTTAGGTGGGAGTTACACATAAACCTTGGGTTTTGCTATGCTCTATAGGATCTCAGGGGATAGACACCTTTGTGAAAGAAAACTAGAAGATTTTATGAGTGCAGTTAGGGATTTGAAGAGTATTGAGAATCTCGACTCTATTTGTAGAACAAGAAAATCTTAGAACACTAGTGGTGCTAGACATAAGTCTGTGGGGAGAGTTGTAAGGAACCAGAAAGCTCCTCCAGGATGTTGTTAAGATGATTCTTCTGTCTTATCAAGAGAGCCCTGAGAGGTACTGGTGAAGGAAGAGAAAACATATGGAAGCGTGGTATATGAATGACCAAAAAAAGGAGAGGAGAGCTTAAAGTAGGGACCCTGACCAATTATCTTTAAGGTCGGTTAATTGCATAGTAAAGGGTATAGAGAGAAGGCTCATCTTATGGATATAGAAGTCCACACCTTCCTACCATCATTAGTAATAGAGGGAGTCTCCTGATAACCCTCCTATACTAACTTCTGAAAGACAAGGATCATGCAGATACCAAAGTCATTTGTTCGCTTCTCCTAAGAATTGGAGCACAGAAGCACCCCGGTACCAGGGAGATGACGTGGATAACTTGGAGCTTAACCCAGGGACTACCCCAGGCTCACTGGACAATGGGTTAAGGCAGGAGACTAAAGGAATGCACTTCTCCCTTAAGATCCCAGCACCTAAGTTAACACTAAAACAGCAACCACCAGTAATTCAGGGAAACAATGTGCTGAGAGTCTGCTCACTTCCAGGACCAGGGGCAGAGGTGTCTTTACCTCTTCTTCCTGTCTCAGTCTTAGTCCCTCCAACCTGCCCCATCCTCCGGTCGGCACAGCTGGAGAGTCCCCAGTTTGTACAGCCACCCAGTGAGACAAAGCTGAGGGAAATGGGGATGGGGGTGGTGAAATGATGGGTGGTAAATGCAAGGGTGGAGTCCTGTCTCCCCACCTGCTTAAGGCAATGCCTGGACAAAAGCCGTCAGGAAGTTTGGCCAGTCCATGGTCTTTAGCCCAAGTATCAAGTTGACCGAATAAACTGGCAGTTTGGGATTGGGGTTAGAGGAGGAGGTTCATAACAATATTACAAATGAAGGATGCCACCCCTCCAAAAGATTCGAGCCTCAGTGTCTCCGGGTCAGGCTGGTCAGTTCTTCCCTGCAGCCTGAGGGTGCGGATAAAGCGCTGGGCACCAACGGCGGAAGCCTGGAGGCACAGCCAGACCCTCCTGGGCTTCCCCAAACCCCTAATCCCCTCCCCGACCCCACCAATCTCTCCCCATCCTAGTCAATTCTGCTGCTACTCACAGTCCGCAGGAACTGGATCTCATCCTCTCCTTCTCCCCCTTCGGCCATGGTTCTCAAGGGGCTGGTGGTGCCCCAGCCTCCAGCGCCTTTGCTTCCCCCGGCAGCAGCTCACTGTGCGCTCCTGCTCCTCTCTCCTTCCCTGCCTCCCCACCTTCCTCCTCCTCCTCCTCCTCCTCTTCCTCCTCCTCCTCCTCCTCCTCCACCTCCTCCTCCTCCTCCTCCTCCTCCTCTTCCTCTCTCCTCTTCCTGGCTCAGCCTCAGCAGCACCAAGCTAATCCTCGACCATATAGGGAGCCTGGGCTAACAACACTCCACTGCACTGCAGAGCGCCAGCCAGCCAACCCACCCACCAACCCCCCTCTGCTTTTCTGAAGCCAACTGCCTGCGCAGCCGACCCCTGGCCCCTCCGCCAAGAGCGCAGCGTCCTGCACCCGGAGCGGGTGGGGAAGCAGCTGGGGGTCAGTAGCTGGGAAATGCCTCCCCTACACCATACATATGCACCCACGCGCGCACGGGGGCGCGCAAATTCACACACACACACACACACACACACACACACACACACACACTCAGGAGCTCACGACTCTCCCTACAAATCTTCCAGCCAATAACAATGGCTAGTTCCGGTGTACCCGAGAGACTAGGGCATTTCCACTTGGGTTCATTTTTATTTTTCCTTTTTATTCGTTTTTAGTATTCAGACTCAGATTCCTACTGCCCCGCTGCTGTTTTAGCCTGATGCTACCTTCCATGGGTCCTTTCTGTTGCCTAAACTGAAGACCCCAGGGCCCGACCCAGTTTTTATCAGTACGTCCTAAACCACCTTTTGCTCCAGTGTCAAAGCAATGTCACTTCGAATTCCCACGGAGAATGTCCCGAACCTGTCCCGAGCTCGGAAGCCAAAGTAGTCAGATGCTACGGGAAGATGTTACTCCCTCCCTCATCCCCCCCCCCTCATTCCCTCCTTCCCCTTTCCTCCTTTCTTTAGTACATTAGAATTTCCACTTCGTGGAATGAGAAGAAATGGAATAAACCAAGAGCAGGTTTTCCTATTTTTCTTCAAGACTTCTAGGGCTATGAAAGTCCAGCTGCAGTCCAGCCTATGCTGACACTTCGCTTGGTCCCAGCTACCCGACTGAAGCTAAGATGATGCAGCGTGCTCCCTTCTGTCTGCTTGCCAGGGAGCGCTCCGGGAAAGAGAGATGTTCTGGGCAAAAGAGGAGGGGAACTCCTCTTGCCCAGGACTGATGCGGGAAGGAAAATATAGGACAGTCCTAAATAATGTGTGGAAAAGAAAAAGGAAATCTTTGGACTTGGGGTTAAAAGCTCCCGGAGAGACAGTGTACTGATGAAACTAAGGACAGGCTCTTTATGCTCTAGAGGAAGAGACAGATGACTTAGATGGAAAGCTGTGAATTGGAGTTTCAAGTTTATCCCCATGAACGAAGCCCAGGGGTGTCTCAGTACACCTCTGTTTTGTCATTTTTCAAGGGTGTCCAACTCTTCCTGACCTCAACTGGTGTTTTCTTGGTAAAGATACTGAAATGGCTTGTCATGTCCTTCTTCAGTACTTTTTACAGATGAGGAAACTCTACTGTGCAGGGTTAAGTGACATGCCCAGGGTCACTTAAGATTAAGTTTCTCAGGTCAAATTTGAACTCAGGATGACATGACTTTTCAACTCCAGGCCCTGCACTCACCACGCCCGCCATCTAGCTGCCTCACCTGGCAGATGCATAATCAAATAATCAAAATGTTAGAAAAGGGACTAATCTTAGAGATCACTTAGTCTAACACCTTCATGTTGCAGATGAGGAAAACAGAGAGGTGAAATAAGATATCTTTAGGTCACACAACTAGTGAGTGATAGAGCCAGGACTTAAAGTCCAGATCTCAACTCCCTAAACACTGTCCAATGCACTGTATCACAACTGGGTAAATGAATGGTACAGCCTAATACAAGGTCTTATCCTTTAAAAGGTATAAAAATCAGAGAAAATTGCTGAACAGGAAAGACCTCAAATGCTAACTCTGAGGGTACTGGACAGACTCATTTTGGAGACAATACTTGGAGATAAATAGGAAAGATAAAGTGAAGATATGTATGTGTCTAGAGTGGTGTGTGTGTGTGTGTGTGTGTGTGTGTGTGTGTGTGTGTATGAGTGTGGGAGAGTGCATGGATAAAGAAGAATCAGAGAATCCTATTTGAAAATTTAAAAAGTTGAAAATAACCCCAATGGCCACCTTGGTCTAACCTGTACTTAGCTGAGAATCCCTCTTATAGCAACTCAGTAAATGGTCATTCAGAAGACTGGAATGACAAGCAGGGAAGTGCATTCAGAGCTTTTTCCATGGTGCAGACATCCAAAAGGAATAGCTTTCTTACGTGGAGGAATTTGCATCCCTTACACTGTAGTACACTGTCTTCATAGTCATCCATTGACCTTGCCTCCATAGGAATAAGGACAAAAGGAGTATGCCAGGTTCAGGAAGGTCAAGAGAGGTAAAAGAGATGAGCTGTCCTCAACCCACAGTTCCTAGACTGTAATTCATTCCATCTCTCTTGGGAAAGAATATATATCCTTGAGGATAGAGTGACAGAAAGACATTTACTGGTAAAAGAAGTCATAGGAAGAAGGAGATGAGGACTTCAGGAAATAGGGGATGACCAATTCAGGGAGATGAAGAGACTTATCTCCATCAGGTGCTGTCTGAATTGAAAAGCAAAGAAGGAATCTCCTCAGCAGCATAGAGTCAGCAGATGTCTGGGAACTGGTTTTCTTTTTGCCCCAGGTATTAAAAGTAATACCTCAAAGGGGGTGGCTAGGTGTTGCAGTGGATAAAGAGCACCAGCCCTGGAGTCAGGAGTACCTAGGTTCAAATCCGGTCTCAGACACTTCATAATTACCTAGCTGTGTGGCCTTGGGCAAGACACTTAACTCCATTTGCCTTGCAAAAACCTGAAAAAAAAAAAAAGAGTAATACCTCAGGAATGGCAAAGCAAGGGAGGGTCAAACCTTTCCGGAAAACCTTTTCTTTCTCTCAAAGTTTTGGGCCATTAAATTCTCTCTTACCTGTAGACTGAATCTTAAGAAGTAGGATAGGAATTAAAATATAGATGGATCAATGTTCTGTGAGCTGAGAGAGGAAACTTTCACTGTAGACTGGCATCTTTAAAGGGAACATTAGCACGACTTTTGAACTTATGTCTTTTGCAATTATATGGGCAGAATTTGGAATGGAGCAGAAAATTGTGAACCATGTTAAAGGAGACTCAGAATTAGGGAGATCAGCTTGAGATCTCATCTCAGACACTTAGCTATGTGACCATAGGCAACTAACTTGACCTTTCTCAGTTCCTCTTCTGTTAAAAGAGCATAATATCTATAGGATCAGATGAGACAATGAAAGTGAAGTGTTTCACAAAACTTAAATAGTTATATATGTATCAGATATTTTTGCTATTATTTGAAACACCATGGATAGCTTGAATTTCAGAGGAGAAGCTGCTCCCAGAATAATGTCAGTAAAGGGAAGAACCTGGAAGGCATCATGGAGAACGGTACATGTTCCCTTCCTTCTCCCCATTGTATCAAGGGACATAAGGGAAAATACTCCTGTCCTAGCAATGGTGACTTGGGACACTGTCTTAAGGCAGAGGGGAGAGATGAGTATGGGACAAAAGAAGGTACAAGAAGATAAAAAGTTAATGAATGGAATGTCTAAGATGGGGACGTTTATTAATGATAGAATCTCAGTTCCAAATGGCACAATGAAAGTGAAGACTATATAGCAGGATAACACTACTAGGGAGAGAGAAGCCTAGGTAGGTAAGGATGAAGGATCAGATAATAGGAAAGGGTGTTTTTTACCTAGAAATCTAGCAACTCTGATTCATAGGGACTGGAAGATTAGAAATGAGTTCTCTAAGTATTAATCAATGGTATCCCCCCCTTTCCCTCCCCTACCCCTTCTCCCCAACCAACTTAATTGAGTTTGCATCAGATTCTGGAATCCCTAGTTTTGATTCTACTGAAGATGTCTAGTTCAGAAGAAGACTACTGTTCCTCCCACTTTCCATAAAGCAACTCATTCTGCTTTTGAATAACACCAATTATTAGAAAAATTTTCTTTACTAAACCTCTTCTTCAAGTCAAATACCATCAGTTCTTTAAGCAGTCTAGTGTGGGAGATAATCCCCATTCATTCTGATGACTCTCTTCTAGGCAACTTTCAGTTCATCTGTGCACTTCTTAAAATGTGATACTCTTTACTGAACATAATACTCAGAGGAGCTAGGTATAGGGTAGATTATAATAGAACTATTGCCTCACTTTCCTCATATAACCTCATATGACTTTAGGGGGGTGTTGGTCAGGACCTGTGATATCATTCAGAATATAAAGTATTCCTAGAGTGGAAGTATTTTCTACTTAGGCAGATTACTAACTGGCACATAACTTAGAGACTTAGGGAATTGTCCGAAGTCATTGAGAAGTGTCTCCAGGTTACACAGATAGTAAGTTTCAAGGATAGGGCTTGAACTATATCTTACTGACTCCAAGATTATTTTTCTATCCACTATCCTGCACTGCCTCCAGGATAGCATTATATTGTTTTGACTCATTTACCATTCTCATTTCTTCCCCTGATATTCTGCACAAGAACTGCTATCTAGTGAAAAAAAAATGTGGATTGATGATGGTGAAAAACAAGAAAGACAAGAAAGACAGAGAAACAGAGATAGATAGAAATAGGCAGAGATAGCTCAAGAAGGAATGGGAAGATTACCCCCTTTAAAATGTTAGCTCCTTGAACAACACAGAACAACACAGGTTCTGTGTTTTTTGCATTTTTTTGTGTGTGTCCCTAGAGCTTAGCACAATTCTGAAAACATCTTAAGCACTTAATATGAGCTTGTTGATTGATTGAATGATTTATGCAGGTTAGGACTGTCCTTATAAGACTGTGACTCCTGCAGCTGTGTGGAAGTCACAATCTTTTACTTCTCTCTCTCTCTCTGGCCCTAGATGAACACACTAGACTGGCAATTGCATTGTTTTCACATTGTATTTCTTAACAACATTTTAAAATTTGGTTTGATCTGCCCCTCAGCAGGAATTGAAAGCCCCAGAGGACTATTAGAAGACTGAGCATTCCCAATTTAACACTCCATAGACTTCCATCCTTTCCAGTGACTACATAAGTAGAGGCGATGGCAGTCAGTCTTCCTGAGAAAATGCAGACTTAACTATTTTATTATTTTTTTCTAAATTCAACTTCTCCTTACAAAATTTACTGTGGAGTTTTCAGAAGATGGGTAATCCAAATTTCCTTGTACACCTACCTCTGCCTGTCAGGACAACAGATTTGGGGTGAATTAGACATAACCTAGGCAAACCCAGTGACAACTAGGCAATGAATTTAATGAGAAATGAAATGTCTCAGTTCTCTTTTCTTTTCTCCCTCTTCCCTTTCTTCCCCTCCCCTTATTTTGTTTTTCAATTAACATAAATTTAACTTTTCTCCTTCCTACCCTCTCCTAAATTAAAAGAAAAAGAGAAACAGAACCCATGCAATAATGTGTATATCAAATAAACTAAATCCTTACATTGTCAATGTTGCAAAAATGCATGTCTCATTCTGCATCATTTATCATCAGTTCTGTGGAATCTTGTTTAGTCATTGCATTGTCTTACCAATATCATTGTTAATGCCTAAATTATTCTCCTATTTCTGTTCACTCACTCAACATCAATTCATATGAGTCTTTCCCAGCTTCTCATAATTTCTTTCATAATTTCTTGTGACATTTCATTACATCTATAGCCTATAATTTGTTGTTTTTCCTTAATTGATGGCAACTCTCTTGGTTTCCAAATCTTTGCTTTTATGGTTTTTCATGGGATTTTGTCCATGAGAAAAATTAAAGTGTGTTTCTTCCAGGATTATATATGCTTTCTGGACCTAATCAGATGAGGATTAAGGGATGGCTAACAGAAGGGGTGGGAAAGGGAAGTAGGAAATGTTAATGAGGTCAATGCAGATTTTTGTTGATCCAGTAGAGATGTTGAATAATGTTTTTGAAAAATATCTGTGGCTCCAGGGAGGTCAAAGTCAGAGAGCTGTCATGTATATTCAAATACTTTTTGATATCAAAGAACTAGAAGCAAAGGAGATGCCCTTCAACTGAAGAATGGATTAACAAAGTTGTGGTACAAGAATAGAAATGAAATATTACTAGACTGTTAAAAAATAAAGACTTTAGAAAATAAGGAGAAGGTTTATATTAACAGATTCAAAAGAAGCCTCATATGATCATCATAGGATCCTAGAATGTAGCCTTAGAGCTGAAAGAAACCCTGGAATTTGAAGAAAATGAGGTATAAAGAGATTACCTGTTTTGCCCATTACCACACAGCTGGTATTTGAAGTGGACTTTGAACCTAGGTCTTCCTAACAGCTGTATATATTTGTGGTGAAATTTGAACCTAGGTCTTCCTGGCTCCAACTTCAGTTCCTTCTTCATGATATCAAGTTGCTCTAGTTTTCTGATTTGAAACAGGAAAGGATTGTATTAGATCACCCCTGAGGTGGATGCCCTTCAGCTACAAATATATGATACTAATTTATGCAATTATAATAATCATAATATAAATAGACAGAAGAAAAAAAGAAACTGAACATTCTATCTTTATTGACCATGGTTGACTTTGAAGGAGAGGAAAGATGAATACAGTTCACTCACTTTGAAAAGGTGGGTGATTAATTTTCTGAAGTACTTTTTCTTTCTTTTTTATTCTTTGTTATAGGAAATGATTCACATGGAAAGAAAGAAGGGAGGGACATATTTGTAATTGAAGGCAATATGAAAATAAAAGATATCAAAAATTTCAAAAACAAAGAAAAGTATTTGTTGGACTCACCTGTTTGATAAAACCATGACTCAATGTGATAAATGAGGCTTTGCCCCCAGGGTAAGAAATTTCAAAGATTCAGAAAGCATCATCCAGAAAGCATCCCCTCTGCTTACTCTAATAGCAGTAGTCTCAATGACCTGGATACTTCCTTCGCTATACTTATCTTCCACCTGATGAATATTTCCAGTTCTAGTTTTGCTGTTAGGTTCTCTACAGTTCCAAAGAAATGCTACCTGAGACTTAGATTAATTTGAAGACTATATAACAGCTGCTGTATCCAGAAAAGATTGTATCTGTGCACAAATTGCTGGGAAAGGCAATCAGTCATTATTAGAACATCAGACCCCATATCTTGGTGAAATATCATTCAAGTTCAAGTATAGATTAAAGCCAGCCCCTAAAGACACCCACAGAATACAAATGACCTGTATAGCCATCATCAGCAATCAACTGAAAAGTCTTTAGCAATGTTCATGAAGCTTTCATACTTGGTTTAGCAATAAAAAGAAATTTAAAGGTTTTCCCCCCTTGGCTCTCTGCCAAGTATTGTAAATGACCCTTTAAAAAATTTAAAATTATATATTTTCAAACCTTGATGAAATCACTGTATCTTTTGATGCAAAGGCACACATACACATTTACCTGCTCTTAAAGCTTTGTGAGTGAAGCTGTATCAGTGATAGATCTGACTGCTTTCTCTGCTATCAGGACGTCTTATCTATATTTTACAAGCAGGATTGATGTGACTTTAAAAATCTCAGTGAAAAATGGTCTCAGCCATTAAAGTTCTCTCTATTCACTCTATTATTTCTGATGGTCAGTTGCTTAAAGTATCATGTTAATAAGGCCAGTTCCAGAAAGACTACTTGCTGATTCACAGACTATCTTTCATTCTCAAAAACAGCCTCAGAAAATGCAAGGCATAAGTCGTAGGTGTAAACATAGCTAAGCACAAATGAATATTTAAAGAGTCTTCTGTTAGGAGATAACTACTGCACTTAGAAGATAACCTGAAGAGGCGGCCAGGTCACATAGTGGATAAAGCACCAGCCTTGGAGTCAGGAGTACCTGGGTTCAAATCCAGTCTCAGACACTTAATAATTACCTAGCTGTGTGGCCTTGGGCAAGCCACTTAACCCCATTTGCCTTGCAAAAACCTAAAAAAAAAAAAAAGAAAACACCTGAAATAAGTATTATATAAAAACGTCATGCCATATCATGATATATATATATATATATATATATATATATATGTATATACATATATACAAATATATCTATGTGTGTATATGTATAGTATATGTGTATATATATGAATATATTTGTCTATTCCATTTAAGAAAAAAGTTGTTCCCAAACAATCAATATTCAGTGCTTTCTGCCTGTAGATTTTCTGAGTATGTTTCTCTGTCTTTGTCTATCTATACTTCTGCTTCTGTCTCTTTTTCTGTTTCTTTCTCTCTGGATATATAAGAAATACACATATATATTACACACACACACACACATACACACACACACACACACACACACACACACACACACACACACACACCATACTAATATTCCCTGATTAAAGTAGGGTCAGAAGGAAGTTTCTATTGTAGTTAACAGATTGGTTTCATACTTTTAGGGTTCGTTCTGGGCTTTCAAACATAACCATGGTTGCTTGGGTGCTAGCCTTCCAGAATTCAAGATCACTTCCACACCACAAGGAGGACCTCAGTGGAGAAGCCAGAATTTTATGAATAATTAGGTAAAACAGGGTTGTCATAAGTGACAGGAAGGAAAGAAATGTACTAAGTATAATATGGTAAATACTGTCTAAAGTAACAGAACAATATAGTTTGGAAGGCCAAATCCATTCATCCATTCTACTGCAAATCCTCCTCAATTGATGATATTGCTTTTATGAAAGACAAAAAATATGCTAAATGGTTTTGTCTCTGCTACTTAAGAAAAATTAATTTTTTCTCCAGATGTTGTAACCAATTTACAATAAAATGTTTTTTGTAATAAATTCCCAGAATATGAACCTCTCTTTCTCCAGTTCTGTCTCTGCCACTCTCTGTTTCTGCCTGTCTCTGTCTGTCTCTGATTGTCTCTTTCTTTCTTTCTCTCTCTTCCTGTCTCTGCCAATAATTTCTGTCTCTGTTTGTCCTTCTTGGTCTGTCTCTGCCTGTCTGTTTCTTTGTCCCTGTCTTTGCTTCTTTCTTGGTCTCTGTCTTCCTGTCTTGGTTAATAATGTTTCTGCCTTTCTGTTTTTCTTTGTCTTTGCTTCATCTTTTGTCTTTAACTGTCGGTTGCTCTGTTTCTGCTTCTTTTTTGTGTGCCTATTGATGTCCCTGCTTCTGTCTCTCAGTTATCTCTCAGTCTCTGTCTCTCTCTCTGATTTTGTCTTTCTCTCTGTCTCTGTTTCTGTCTCCATCTGTCTCTCTGCCTCTTTGTCTCTCTGTCTCTGCCTCTCAGTCTCTTTCTGTTTCTGTCTCTGCCCTCCCTTCTGTTTCCCTGTCTCCCTCTGTCTCTGTCTCTCTGCCTCTGTCTCTATCTCTGCTTCTCTATCTGTCTGTCTCTCTCTCACATAAACACACACACATACTCACACACACACACACACAGAGTTGGAAGGAATTTCTGGTGTTATATGGTATCCTCACCTGTCCAGCTGCAATGTTACTAATAAGTAGTCATTCAGTCTCTGCTTGAAGACTTCCTGTGTTGGGAAACTCACTACTGTTCATTATATTTTTAAAAGTTCTAATTATTTAGAAGATTCCTTACATTGAACCAAAATTAACTCTCTTCCACTCCCACCCATTGTACTTAGTTCTGTTTTCTGGTGTCAATTAAAATAAGTTTAATACCTTTTCTATATGACAAACCTTCTAATGAATCAAGACAGCTATCATATCTAGTTTCTTTAACTCATCTTCATGTGACATGAAATGAATGTCCCTCTCATGATCTTATTCATCCCCCTCTGGATACGCTCTAGGATGCCAATATCTGTGTCACATTCAACTATCCATTAGGACAACAGATATTTGTTTATCTGCTTTGCCACCATCTGTATATCCTCTTTCAATAATAAGCAAAAATCAAGTCATCATTGCCATTATTACTGGAAAGGAATTAACAATCCATTGCTGTTAGATTCAACTTAACAATCCCTGCAACTGCCCAAATCAAAGCTCCCCTACCCTCACCATAACTCCCCTATATATATATAAATGTTTTCCAGTTGAATGTAAGCTCTTTGAAAGAAGGAACTCTCACTTCTTCATTTGTATCTGTAGCACCTAGCACAATGTTGTATAGTCAGCTGACATTTATATAGCATATACCATGTGCCAGTCACTGTGTGTAAGTATTTTACAATTATTCTCTCATTTGATCATCACAACAACCCTGTGGAGGGAAGGACTTTTATTATTACCATTTTACAGATGAGGAAAAAGAGGCGTTCAGGATTAAGTGACTTGTCCACAGTCACACAAATAGTAAATGTCTGAGAGACCAGATTAAAATTCTGCTCTGTCTGATTGGAGGTCAGCACTCTAACTACTATATCACCTAGCTGCCTGTATTTAAAAAATAATTATTGATTGATCAATTTTCTAAAATGGGGTGTCCTATAGTGATGGCAATAAATATTCAGGATATTATTTGCCAGGGCCAAATCATTATCACTTTCATTCTGGATACCATGATCCTGTTAATAAAATCAAGTTCCCATTATTATTGCTTGGCTTCTATATGAAATGAAATTGTTGACTCACATGGAGCTTGTAGCCTACTAAAAGTTTCATGTTGTTATTGCTGTTGTAGTTTTTCATTTACATAGTCTGTTAGCTAACTACGTCTCTCCTATCTTGTACTTATAGAGTTGATTTTCTGAACTTATATACAGTACATTCTGTGTGTGTGTGTCTATGTGTCTGTATGTTGGTATAAACATAATAAACATTCTGAGTCTTCCACATTATGAGGGTTAGGAGCTTGGCATCCTAACAATTTAGACAATCCACCTAAAATTTTGGCCCTCCGTAACAGAAAAAGTCTGAGTTTTTTTCTTTTTCTTTTATGGGGTGTCTTTTTGTAAAATTGCATTAATGTTATATAACCCTATACATTTATTTTATGCATTTCTCAGTTTCTAAACTTTTTCTGTGTCTGCTGGCCTTTTTGTGTCATCTGTGGTATCTGCAAAACTCCCCCCAAAAGTCTCATTTAATTCCTTATGCCAACCTGTGAGAATTAAAACTGCGATGGGGAAAGTCATGATATGGAAGGGATAACTATAAAAAATATATACATATACATATACACAGTTATACATAATATATGTGTATATATGTATACATATGCAACCCTATTACAAAAAAATTCTCCTCCAATATACCATAGAGATAACTCTGAATTCTCAAAGTTCATTTTGATAGAGTATAAACTGTGGCATGTTCTACCGTGGTGGAAAAGTACAAATTTGGCAATAGACTCATTCTGCTATCAGAGAACCAATCTCGCAAAGTATAGAAATAATCATTTCCAGTAGACTGGCTACTGGTTGATAAGACTTTTGTTGATGTCAATCTAGGAAACAAAGAAAAATAAAAGCAGTCTTTGGTGAATATTTAAAGACCAAGAGGAGGCAAAATTATCTCTTTTTGTAAATGATTCTATGTTTTCTTCAGAAATTCCCCCAAATTCAATAAAATAAATAACAATGCTTCTGTAAAATAGTAGGATAGAAAATGAACTCACAAAAAATTAAAACATAAATAAAATTTTCAAATATGTGTAACTGCCAATACTGTTTGACTGAGATTCTACCTTTTACCCAATTAAATGGAAAAGATAATAAAGGATGGAAATAATCAATAGTTCTATGTTTTGTTCAATGTTGATAGAAAAATAGGCACTCAAATATAGTGTTATCAAGTTGTAAATTGTTTTAACCATTATGGAAACAAATTAGTAACTATGATAAAAAAAAGTGACTAAATTGCTTATATCTTTTTCCCCCCAATCATACCACCACTGGGCACCCTAATGACCCAATGAGGTCAATGACAAAGAGAAAGAGTTGTGTCATAAAAAATTTACAATTACAAAACAAGATGTAATAAAATATTGTGCTATAAGAAACAACATATATAAAACATTCAGAGAAATTTAGTAATACTTGATGAACTGATCCAAGTAAGCAGAATAAGTAAACACTACACCTAATAATAAGAAAACAGTACTTGAAGATATTAAAATTCAAATTAAGGCAATTATCCATTTTTATTCCAGAGAATGAATGAACAAACCTCATTCTTCTCCAAAGAGAGGTGGTAGACTACAAGCCCAGAATGCAGCATATCCATTAGGAAGAGTCAATGTATTATTCTTTTTTATTTAACTGTACTTTGTTATAAGGAAGACCTATATTAATAAAAGTGAATTATGAAGAGACAAAGTTATAAAATAAAATAACAACAACTCAACAAATATATAAGCAAAATTTAAAGAAAGACAAAGAATTTCCCAGTTATGAGCAGCACTCTTATACATCCTTTATGACAATAGAGTAGCATTTGCAGATTGCCCATAAATATTATTTGTCCCATACATGTCTTAAAATGTTCTTTGTTCAATGACCAATGAATTTACATATTATTAGAAGAGGTGAACTTCAGCAATATAGATATTTCATGTAAATGAAACCATAATTACTCACATGTGTACAATGTTCAGTTATTTGAAACATTTTCTTCACAACAATCCTGGATGTTAGTTATTACAATTTCCATCATTCTTGATTTACAGATGAGGAAACTGAGATGTGGAGAGAGTAAATTATTTCCGTAAGGTCATGAAGAAATGAAAAACATTTAATGAACACTCACAATATGCTGGACACTGTTAAATTGAAGGGATACAAATACAAAAGTGAGACAGTTCCTACCCTCAAAGAGCTTACATTCTAAAATGGAAAGACTACACATATAGGAGAATACACTCTAGGAAGTCACAAAGAGTGAGTAAAACTATATGCTAGTCTACAGTGTGAAGTATTTAATTACTGGTCCAGATTAAGAGCTGGAAAGTTGGGGCAGAAGGAAGTACATGCTCAATGGCAGAAGAGATGGTAAGAGGTCCATTGTGAATGAATGTGAAAAACATTCTCTGGTGCCAGTCAGGTAGAGTAGGATAGGTCACTTTATACTCATTACCATCAGGACAATTCAGCTCTAAAGTTTCTTTTTTTAAAAAATTAATTTATTTGTTATTCCAACTACATACAAAGATGCTTTTCAATAATTATTTTTGTAAAGTTTTAAATTTCACTTATCTCCCTCCCTCCATTCCCTCCTCCTTCCCCTGATAGAGAGCAATCTAATATAGATTATACACATATAATTATGTTAAATATATTTCCATATTAATCTCGTTGTGAAAGAAGGATCAGACAAAATGGAAAAAAATTGTGAGGGGGAAAACTATAAATCATAAAATAAATTTTAAAAGTAAAAAATAGTAAGCTTTGATCTGCATTCAGTCTCCATAGTTCTCTGAATGTGGATAGTATTTTCCATCACCAATCCTTTAAAATTATCTTTGATTATTGTATTGCTGAGATGAGCAAGATCAGCATGGTTGGCCATCACACAATGTTGCTGTCAATATGTATGATATTTTTCTGGTTCTGCTCACTTTACTCAGCATCAGCTCATGCAAGTCTTTCCTGGTTATTCTGAAACTGGTCACTCCTGATTTCTAATAGAACAAAAGTACTTCATCATATTCACGTACTACAATTTGTTCAGCCATTTCCCAATTGATGGACATCCCCTCAATTTTCAGTTTTTTCCCCACTACAAGAAGAGCTGCTATAAATATTTTTGCACATATAAGATTTTACACTTTCTTGTGTTCTCTTTGGGATTACAAACCTAGTAGCAATATTACTGGATCAAGTATACACAGCTTTATTGTCCTTTGGCCATAATTCTAAATTTCTCTCCATAGAGCTAAATTTCAAAGTTGAATGGATTGATTCCTTCCAGGGAGGAGAGAATAAGCACTGGAGGACTGGTCTCCTGGGTCCTGGAGATGAAAGAGCAACATCACTATAGATAGCAAGATATCCAGGGTCCAGAGGTCACCTAGATACAGTGGGTTAAGTGAGTCTGTACTCACAACTTAACCCTAGATTCTCTTCTGAGTAGGACTTACAGGATACCCTGAGTATTTTGTTTTCTATAATTTTTTATGAATTCTATTGAAACCTATGCATCTTCATTTTTTCCATTGCAATGAAATAAGGCTGTAAACTACCCAATATGAATTTGTTACTTTGAATATAGATGCTATTACCTATATTTTGTGAAAACCTAGATAGAAACTAAATATGAAGATTTTCCAAAAGTAAATTCTAGGTGGAGAAAGAAAACAATGTTTTTTTAAAAAATCATTTATTTATTTTAAATTTTACATTTTTCCCCTAATCTTGCTTCTCTCCCCCTCACCCCCCACAGAAGGCACTATATTAATCTTTACATTGTTTCCATGGTATACATTGATTGAAGTTGAATGAGATGAGAGAGAAATCATATCCTTAAGGAAGAAAAATAAAGTATGAGATAGCAAAATCACATAATAAGATAACATTTATTTTAAATTGAAGGTAGTAGTAGTCTTTGGTCTTTGTTCAAACTCCACCATTCTTTCTCTGGATACAGATGGTATTCTCCATCACAGATGCCCCTGACTGTTGCACTGATGGAATGAGCAAGTCCATTAAGATTGATAATCACCCCTATGTTGCTGAGAAAACAATGCTTTTTGATCAGTCTTTGAGACTGAACTTAGAATGTTCAGAATTTGGGGGGAGGGGTGGAAAGATCTTGGCTCATGAGTTGCACTTTTATCTTGATTTTACAGATGATGATAAGGCTTAGAAATGAAATTATTTGCCTGTGGTTATATAACTAGGAACTGTGAGGTAGAATTTTGACTCATGTATTTTCTGACCCTACAGCTGTTTAATCATGTCAATAGAACCTTCCTTAAATTTGACAAAAGTTCATTAGGAAGTATTCCTTGAGTCTGTTCATTCAGCTTGTTCTAAATCAATTTAACCATGTTATCATTGAACACATATTTCTTCAACTTAGCCACTTGAACATTATGAAAGACTTTGAAATGCCTTTCTGAATTCCACATATACTGTATCTGTGCCATTCCTTGATCTATCTGTATAATAACTTTTTGTTTAAAAAAGGAAACAAAATAATTCTGTCATGATAAGCCATTTTAGCACTTAGGTTTCAATATGTCCATTCTAAATACTTCATAACCCACTCCTTTAATAATGTGATTTATACAGGAATTAAAATAACTGGCTTATAGTTCAAAAAATCTATTCTTCTACTTGCATAAATTGATGTTGAGTGAAATGAGCAGAACCAGAAGAACATTATACACATTAACAACAACAACAACAGCAACATGGAGTGATGATCAATCATGATAGACTTGTTCAATTCAGAAGTACAATAATCAAAGACAATTTTAAGCAGAATTGTGGAGTTTAAATGAAAACCAAAGACTATTATCTTCAACTTTTAAAAGTTATATTTTGTAACATATCATTTTGTTCTCTCCAAGGTTTTCTTTCTTCCTTTTGGATCTGATTCTTCTCTCACAACATGTTCAATATCAGTCTATAGTTAGCATGCTTAAAAATGTTAAACCTATATCAGATTGCTTTTTATCAGGGGGAGAGGGGTGGGAAGAGAGGAGGAAGAAAAATTTGGAAACTCAAAAAAATGCCCAAAAAATTATTGGTAAAAGCTACCATTGTATGTAGTTGGAAAAACAAATAAAATATATATTTTTAAAAAGAATCTATTCTTCTTGAAAATTGGAATAATACTTTCCCCACCTGTGGTCCTAGAGCACTTCTTACATTCTGCATGATTTTTCAAAGATTAAAGTCTACAATTCAATAATTCCAGTCACACATTTTTTTTTCAATATTGTTCATTTGAGTCTTTTAATCAAATCATCGCCTCATTTATCTTGGATTTCATCTCCCTGTCAGCTGTTTTGATCTAGCTTTGCCAGTATGAAAATCATTTTCTTTGGCAGAGCAAAAAAGAGCTAAATGAGTTATTTGTAGATAAAAATGCTTTCATATACCTGAGCACAGTTCTAATCCCTTCCTGGGTCTTCCTTTCACCTCCAACATAGCTAAATGAATCTTTTAAATTTGTTTAAATCAGCGAGGTAATAAGTATAGATCATGAACTTTTTTTCCAGGTATAATTCTATATGAATTACTTTGCCCCCAAAAGTTCTTGTATTTGAAATTGGAAGGAACTTAAAGATCTTCTAGTGTAACCCTCTTATTTTGTAGAGCAGAAAATGAATAACCAGCTAAGGCAACTTGTCCATGACTACTTAGGTAATAAGCTTTAGAGTCACATGCAAACCCTGATCTTCTTACTCCAATCAATCCTATGCTTGTTCTACTATACTACACTACATCCATAAACATCAAAGCTGTTTGATAACTACATAATAGTTAAGGAGCTTATGGCATTACCTAATGTATGTGACTTTACTTCATGCAAAAGGAAAATCTGTTCTCCACCCATTATCTTCCAACTCCCCTCCATTTCCCTCCTTATCCCACTTCTTCAAAGACAGAGAAGATTGGGTCAGAATTAATGCATGGTCCTTATTCAAAGACTCCTGAAATCGAATTATTCAGTGAATATGTACTATTCATTTTTAGGCAGTTGTAGCGCATTACCAACCCATTTGTCCATCTCTTTACCTATTCATCCAACCAACTATTTTGTCATTCTTTATAATTATAGCTATTATAGGTAATGCACTGTAATGGATCTGCAGAAGAAAAAAAAAAGGTAAGATTCATTCAGTGAGAGAAAACATGGTAGAGTGAATAGAGGACTGACCTTGAAACTAAGAGGACCTGGGTTCAGGTGTCATTCATTCTACATACTGCCTATCTGACTCTAGACAAATCCTTTAATCTCTCAATCTTCTATGCAACTTTCTAAAACTATAATTTGCAGAGACGATGGTCTCCCACATTGGTAGGAATATTTTTTCCCTGAGATTTCCCCTATAACAGTGTAGTTATAGGTACAGTCTTATTGCTAAATTTATATAGATCTCCTGCCCAAATGGATCTTACAATTTAGTAACAATGACACTGTCCTTCCAGAAACTTCATGTAACTAGTCTTCTTGAATTAGATCTCACCCTGTGCCACTGCCCAGAATGCTTTTGGGCTAGCTATAATATTTTGTGAATAAAAATCAAAGTAAAGTAGGAGCACTAGTAAGGCACTACTAACTATACCTTTGCAGAAGGTATATTGGCAGAATGGAAAAATATCCAATTTATATAACATGTTGACTTTTAAAAAATCTTCACCTTTAAGATACATTTCATGTTAAATTATTGCCATATTAATGCTTGAGAGCTACAAAATGTATCTTATCTCCCTGAATCCACCCATAAATCTTTTCCAGTCTAACTCTACCTTTGTGATGGCTTTCAATACCAACTTTTCACTTCAGTCTTTGTTTCTATCTTATCTCTTTCTGTCTGGTCAAAAGTTCCACGCTCATTTGACTTTACAAGAAGCCAGTACACCCAAAAGTACAAGTACATCTAATTTCAGGAAACAATTTCCTGCTTCAGTAAGTAAAACATTTTGGTCAAATCTCCTGTTTTGAAACTTGATGAGGGCCTACCAATACCACTTCTCAGAGTTCGTATCCTGGGAACTTTTCTTGTACTTAATATTATGTCTACATTTTTAATGAGACAAAAAACTCAGTTGCCCAGGCATAATTAAATTTATAGTCTTGGGGCAGCTAGGTGGTGCAGTGGATAAAGCACTGGTCCTGGAGTCATGAGTACCTGGGTTCAAATCTGGTCTCAGACACTTAATAATTACCTAGCTGTGTGGCCTTGGGCAAGCCACTTAACCCCATTTGCCTTGCAAAAAACTTAAAAAGAAAATTTATAGTCTCATCTTGAAAGCATAAGTGTCAAGCTTTTATGGGTTTTTTTTTTGCCTTCCCCTTCAGGTTTTCCCCCTGGGTTTTTGAGATTGAGATTTAGGAGTTTATGAAGCTAATCTTAATCAGATAAGTTCCATTTACACAAAGCACAATGCTTTTGATTTCTAATTTCTGCATTTTAATTCTTCCTGCAACTCAGCTGTGTAGATTTATTGAAGCTGTTACTAGGGACAATTTGCTCTGACTTGCTGCAGTTTTAATCGTTCCTGCTGAAATGGCCAAGTGCACAGCTGGGAGGAGATAGATGGAGCCATGCTGCCATTTATTTCAGGTGCCATGGTAATGCTTGAATTTCAGTAAGCAAAAACTCAGGCAAGGAATTTCTTTAATAAAGCTTCAAAGCCCCAGTTCTATAGCAGCCATTGCTGGAGCAAATACTTCTATTAGACCCATCCCTACTGTGTCTTCTGAAAAGATCTAACTGCCAATATGCCTTCACTGAAGGAATGTGCTTATAACAGTATTCATGGAAGAATCCACAGGATTCAACAAATAAATCTTTTCTATACACACCATGGGACTCATACATCTCACCCGGCCTTAGAGATTACAATGCCCAGTGCTGCAGTTTTTATATAGACTCTTAATATGCCCAATCACTTCTGCTGCCAACTTTTAAATCAGCATTTTTTCTGGGCTTGCCATTGTTGACTCTAATTTTGAAAAAGGGTGACTAGCTAGAAACTGGAATGTTCTTCTTAATCTCAATGGAGGACAGAATAAGAAGTGCAACAAAATCTCTGTTTTATGTTATTTCCATTAATCACAAAAATCTAGAATATGAATATAATACTTAAATACTGGTACCTGCCCTCACACTTTCTTGCTTTGGTCCTTTTGCTCACACTGCTCCCAATGCCTGAAATATACTTTTCTGACCTTTTTTCGGGTTGAACTTCTAACATCCTTTCACCTCTACCCATCCTTTAGAATCCAATTAAAATGTCATCTCTTCTAAGAAGCCTTCTTTGATCCCTCCTGTTTCCCCCTCCTCACCTAGTAATAGCAGTTTCTGTAATTAAATTTATACCTCTCATATGAATGTATGTATTCTTTTCATTATATGAAGACCTAGAGATATGTATCAATATGCTGAAAGATGGTAAGTTTATAAATCTGGGTGATTTTATAATACTAGAATAGATTCAGACAACTAGACTTAATAGTAAGCCCCTGGAAAGAATGGAAATGGAAATAGCAATAGTAGTCACTTACTACTGAAGACTTATACATCTCACCAACACTATCTTCCATTTATCTAAAAAAATAAAATTTCTTGGATGTGCCCTTGCAGCAAAAAATTGACATATAATACACCATGTGATTGTAAGGAAAAGAGACTGACATTGAATGTGAGAGTGACTAAGGCAATGTGTGACACAGAGTGCTGGACTGATCATAGACTTATTCTCTCCAAACTAAATATTTGGATTCAACCAAATATAAATATTTGCATTCAACCAAAGTGGCAGCCCCAGGGCAAAATGACTACCAGAAGAATTAATGTCAACAGAGCACTTCTCTGAAGGGAAGCAATTTGTTGCTAACATGGAGGGAAAATTAAGCCAAACATGGTTGACGACAGTGGAGCAGAAAAAGAGTTAGGAGCTTTCAGAGATTTTATGTACATCACATATAGCATCACATTTACTCATCTGGATCAGAATATTCACAAACATCAAGACTGTTTTCATGAAAATAATGGACAAATTCAGAAGTTGCTAACAGAAAAATGAGAACTCCATTGTATTCACCAGCAGGATAATTAATCCATCTCTAAGAATGCAACCAAAGTAAAGTACAAGTGAAGCTTCAAGAGCTACAGGATTCTTGGTTCAGTAGGAAGACAGATGAAATTCAGGTTTATGCTAATAGTAACAATTTGAAACTCTTTTATTATGACCTGAATGCTATGTATGGGTCAAAAACCTCAATTGTTCAGTGCTGAAGGAGCCACATTGATTAATGGTAGAGATATGATCCTAAGGAGATGGACTAAATACTTCCATAATGGTCTCAACGGATTATCATTAATAAATGCTTAAATCATTGACCATTTTCCTCAAATTGAAGTCACTATCTCCCTCAATGAAGTTTCAACTGAAGAAAAGGTTTTGAATAACATTAACTCCTTTCCTATGGCAAAGCAGATGATACTGACTCTATTCCAGCTGAGATTTACAAGATGGGAAAGTCCATTTGCTCATACAAAAACTGACTGAAATTTTCCAGATTATATGGCAGGAGGAAATGATCCCTAAGGAGTTCACTGATGCCTTCATTGTCTGTCTATAAACGTATGGGGAACAGATTGTTCTGTGAGAAAAAAACACAGAATCAAACTCATCTACTGCACTGATGGTAATTCTTCACCTTGAAAAGGCCACAAGCAAAGACTAAAGTGAAAGGAGTATTGGTTGCATGACTTTTTTTGTTTTCAGATTATTGTGCTCTCAATGAAATCTCTGAAACTAAGAGGCAACAGAGTATGGATTGATGCTCTGCTGTTTGTGCTAATTTTGGCCTAAGAATTAACAAGAAAATACACAGGTGCTCCATCAGCCAGCACCACACCATCAATATGAGAAATCATCACTTACAACAAAAGGAGAAGTTTTGTTCACTTACTTTGGCAGTATACATTCCAGGGATGTTATTGATAATGAGGTTGCCACATGCATTGCCTAAACTATCTCATTGTCTGGGAGGATTCAAAGGAAAGTGTAGAAGAAAAGAAAAATTAGGTTGTTTACCAAACTGAAGGTTTACAAAGCCACTGTGCTTTTCTTCAAAATATACAAATTAAACTGAATTCTTTATCTATATCTGTGAAACCTGGATAGTATACCAGTGCTATACCAGGAAATGGAATCATTTCCACTTGAATTGTCTCAGGAACATTCTGAAAATCACCTAGTGGGATGAGATACTAGACCCTGAAGTTCTTTCTTCAACTAAACCTCCATGAATTAAAATTCTATTGCAGAGAGTCTAATTCTTATGAGTTGAATGCTTGCCAAAGGGCCAGTGTTCACATGGTGGTCAGAAAAAAATGATACAAGCATGCTCTCAAAGTCTCTCCTAAGAACTTGGAATTGACTGAGCAATATTGGAGACACCCAGGACCACCCAGCATTGTGTGCCTTCATGGGAGAAGGTACTGTACTCTGTGAGCAAAACAAAATTGTAGTAGCTCCTAAGAAACTCAAGATCTTCAGATTTAGAGAATCCACCTCAAATATTCACATGATCAATTTGTGCCCAAATTGAGGTAGGACTTTCCAAGCTTGTTCTGGTCTCATCAGTCATAGTCAGACACACTATAACTTTTAATCTAGCATAGTAATGCCATTTTGATCTTCTGAAAATGAAGGAAAACAATATTGTTTTATTTTAGGTGTAATATTATACAATATACTATCTAAATATTTTGTACCAGTATGGTACAAGATTTAGAGCTGGAAAGTGCTTTAGAATTTACTTAATCTAACTCCTTCATTTTATAGATAAAGTATAGAGCAGATGTTAATGAACTGTAGTAAACTAGAGAAGTAAAATTTAATGACTTCTGTGAAATGAATCCCTAAGATGTATGTATGTGTATACCCCAAGGTCTACAAGACCATGTGCTTCTTGAGGAAAGGGACTGGATCTTATTCAACTCAATTCAATTTAACAAATATTTATCAAGCATATATTGGGTTCAAGGAACCTATAGCAGACATTCATATCCTATCTAGCACCTTTCAGTGCTCTATACATAATAAAATAAATGATGCATAGTTATACATATTTTAAAAGATTTTATTTTAAAATATATATGCTTATGTTAAATAATATTTTTATTAAAGTAAAATAATATTTTATTTTATTATCTTCTATTTTAAAATTTATAAATATTAAAAATTTTAGCAAGTAGTTTTCTTACCACTACCATGGATGTATAAAGCAAAGGCATTATCTCCACTTGGTAGAATTCATCCATATTCCTTGTCAGATGCAACCACAGAAGTAACATTGTTCAATAATCCTCTAATTGCCATATAGCCTGAAGTATATCACAGAGATGTATATGAACAAAAGTATTCACACTTTCATGGACTCCATATAGGAGCACTGCAGACAGACATCAAGCTGGGATGTATTTGTGAAATTGCCTGTAGCTTTCCATAATCTCAAATTGCTCCGTGACTCAGAAATCCCATCTTTTAACATTAAAATTATTAAGGTTATAAGACTTTATCACATAAAGAATTCAGTTTAATATCTATATTTTGAAGAACTGAGCTGGGAGCTGCAGATTGTTTATATAAGCAGCATAATAATCAATGTGGGATACTCACACTGGGGCAGTCTAGGCGACAATCTTGTCTCCCTGAAAAGACCACCCCAAAATTCTCATGGTGATTTTAGAAAACAGACACAAAAAGGGAGTTCAAAATATGTTAGTGCAGATTGACTGATATTTTGGGGTTTTTTCAACTTAGTGCTGGCCTTGGGTCCCAGACACATGGTGCCATATCAATTCTGTTTTGGCTGGAGAATCAGGCAGGCAAGATTATGGACTAGTAATGTCCTCACCCTGTTCTAATGAGTATGCTTTTTTTTTTGACTGACATTCATCTTGGTTTACCTTATTCATAGTTTTCATTGATAGGGATGCCATATTATTATTATTATTATTATTATTATTATTATTATTATTATTGTTATAGCTTTTATTGATGTAAACTTTTTCTGAGAACCTACAACATGAACTTTACTGTTAGAGACTTTTGCTAGTAAACTGAAATCATGACTTTCTCTGCTTAAAGGACTGTACACTAGTATGACTTTTATAGCTTAATAAATCTACATCCCAGGCTTTCCACCAACTAGGACCCTACACTTACTTAAGACAGAAGTAAGGTATAATTCATTGAAGTTCACATAAAGGATATAGTAGGAACATGTACCAGTCTGTGACATATTTGCCTGTATTATTTTGTCTTGATCTGTGATGTAATACAGCATATGTGACATTCGTACAACAGTTAGACATCCATGCCAAAACTGACTTTCATACTGACCTGAGCATCTTTTCAATGTTAAGAGGTCTTTATAACAATCTGAAGCTCCCAACTTAGTTCTTGAAAATATAAATATTAAACTGAATTCTTTATGTGATAAAGCCTTATAAACTTAATAACACCTTCAGTCCAGGGCTCACAGAGTCCAAGCTCTTTTGAATATACCAATTATAAGACAGGGAGATAAGAATGCAAACAAAAGTTGGCAAAAATTACATTGCTATTCAATAATTTCCCTTATCAATTTATTGTAAGATAATCAGTATAGAGTTGAAAGTGATTTTTAGAAATAGTTCTGTGGTATAGTGTATAGAACACTTGTCTTTACTAGTTATGTAAATAAAGGACTGTAATTTAACCTTAACTTCCTCATCTGCAAAATGAGGGTAATAAAAGCACCTCTTCCTTGGGTTGTTATGAGGATCAAATGTAACAATATTTGTTGTATATATTATATATATATATATAGTGATTTGCAAATAATATATAATGATTGGCAGACCTTAAAACACTGAATAAATGCTATTATTATTATTATCTTAGAGATTACCTACTTCAGCTCCTTTATTTTCAAGGGCCAGAGGATGGAAAATTGAGGATCAGACACTGTAAATAATTTGCTTAATATTGTATAAGCCATAGAGCTATAATGTCGACCAGGCTTTCTGATTACAAGTTCATCAGTTGTTCCACTATATCACACTGACTTATTCTTGATTATTCTGTTACTTTCTGTATGTCTTCCCTTTTCTCACCTCATCTCTTTCCCTGATTTGGGGAGAGGGGTCTAGTCTGACCGGGCTATGACAAATAGTGATGCTATATGCAGGAAACCAGGGGCAAGCTTATGGGCATAATGGTTTGGCATTGCCAAGGCAACTTCAGGGAGGACTCAAAATTCAACAAATCTGGAAGCTTTTTATTGGTGAATTAATCAAATGTTTGATCAAATAAAGCCCCCCTATGATGTTATATCCAAATGGCCCTTGACAGAAAAAAAAATCATTCCCTACCCCTGATATAAGGTTTCAAATCATAAGCTACTACAATCTGCTCAAAATATTTTTTATTACAGGTGATCAAAAGAATAACAGAGAGACTATATGTGGAAGAAAGAAAGCTGATGCATGTTTTCAGTGATGACTTGTATGACATAATATGTCATCCAAGAAACAAGATGTACATGGCCTGCTTTATGTAATAAGAACAAGAGGGACAGATGTACATCCCTATTTGTCACACTTAAAACCACAAAATAGTTCAAAGACCCAGAAATCTGGTAGGCCAATTCTTTGCTGAGAGATTATGAGAGGACTTAGAAAAGAATTTCATGGAAAGAAAAGTGAGTGCAATTCTTATCCTCTTTTGGAGTCAAACTGAGCATTTACAGGTGAGGAAATAAAGGTTCAGGATGATAAATGAAATCCAAGGTCACACAGAGAGTTGGTGGTAGAGGGAGAAGAACCCAATCCTCCCATCTCCTAATGTGTTGCTTTTTCTATTCCTTTGTATTTCTCCTATGTACAAGGATCATTTATTTTCATATTAAGATTTTATGATCAATATCCTGAAGCAATACAAAAATCCAGAAGGGCTTCTGAATCATCAAGGAAAGATTATATTTAGTCTTTTTCCCCTTAATTCTTTCACTCTCATCCCTATCCCTTCTCTCCCCCCCTGCCCTAACCCATCCCTCAAGGCTGAAAATTCAGGTTGGCGCACCCTTAGCATAGGTGTCCCACAGTGATACCAGATAATTAATATATCACGTCTTTGCAGTCCCTACAATTCAGAATTCAGAGGATCTTTATTGCCTGTCTTGCCTTCCTGATAGCAGGGATTATACACGTATACCTAGTCTAAATTCCATCTTCTAAAACATGATATGGGCAATAAGAGTCACAATAATTACATAAAGGGGGAAAGGAAAGAAACAGTTATTTATTAAGTGCTTATTTTCTGCAAGGCACTTCACTAAGTTCTTCTTTTAAAATTCTTTTTACTGGTTTTATTTTATTTTTCTAATTACATGTTATGAAAATTTTTCAACATTCATCCACATGCATATTTAAATTATACAATTTTCTTCCACCCTCCCCTCCCTCCCCTCAGTGGTGAACAGTCTAGTGAACAGTGTCTGTGTACATTTGTGTTTAACATGTTTACATATTAGTCAAGGAATTAGAATTAAGGGGGAAAGGAAAAAAAAACCATGAGATAGTAAAGAAAAAACCTAAGAGAAATTTTTTTGGGTTTTTTTTAGGTTTTTGCAAGGCAAATGGGGTTAACTGGCTTGCCCAAGGCCACACAGCTAGGTAATTATTAAGTATCTGAGACCAGATTTGAACCTAGGTACTTCTGACTCCAGGGCCAGTCCTTTATCCACTGCTCCACCTAGCTGCCCCCGAGAAATTTTTTTAAATGAACATAATATTCATTCTGATTTTATAGTTTGTTTTTTTGTTTGTTTTCTTTTTTTTGTTTGTTTCATCTGGATATAGATAGTGTTGTCCATAACAGGTCTTCCAGGGTTTTCCTGGCTCTTTGAACTACTGAGAGAAGATGTAGCCATCAAATGTTGAAAATGTGTACAATGTATTCTCTTGGTTCTGCTTCCTTTGCTCAGCATTAGTTCCTGTAATTCTTTCCATCTTCCCTAGAGTTCAACCATTCATGATTTCTTATAGAAGAATAATACTCCATAGCATTCATATACCATTACTTGTTCAGTCATTCCCCAATTTATGGGCATCCCCTCAATTTTCAATTCTTTGCCACCATAAAAAGATCTACTATGAATATTTCAGAATGTGAAATTTTTCCCATTTTTTATGATTTCTTCTGGATATAGGCTTAGTATTAGTATTGCTTGGTCAAAGGGTATGATTAATTTTATTGCTCTTTGGGCATAAGTCCATTTTGCTTTCCAGAATGTTTGGATTAGTTCACAACTTCACCAACAGGGCAGTAATGTCCCAATCCTCCCACAACTTTTCCAATATTAATCGTTTTCCCTTTTTGTCATCTTAATCAGTCTGATAGGTATGGGGTAGTACCTAATAGTTGTTTTAATTTGCATTTCTCTAATCAGTAATGATTTGAAACATTTTTTCATATGATTATATATAGTTTTAATTTCTTCTTTTGAAAACTGCTTGTTCATATCCTTTGATCATTTATCAATTGAGGAATGACTTATAACCTTATAAATTTGATTCAATTCTCCTAGCTGTGAAAATTGTTTCCCACTTTTCTGTTTTCTTTTTAATCTTGGCAACATGGGTTTTATTAGGGCTAGCCCTTTTTAATTTAATAAAGTCAAAATCATCCATTTGAAATTTATAATTACTCTATTTCTTTTTTTGGTCATAAATTTCTCCCCTTCCCATAGATCTTATAGGATTACTTGATCTGTTTATTGATCTATGGTATCACCTTTTATTTCTAAATCTTGTACCCATTTTCACCTTATCTTCATATAGGGCGAGAGATGTGGATCTATGCCTAGTTTTTATCATACTGTTTTACAGTTTTCCTGATAATTTTTGTCAAATAGTGAGTTCTTCTCCCAGAAACTAATGTTTGGGGGTTTGTCAAACAGTAGATTGCTAAAGTCATTTCCTTATGAACTTATCCTAATCCATTGGTCCATTGCTCTATTTCATTACTCTATTACCAGGCAATTTTGATGACTGTCACTTTATAGGAAAGTTTCAAATATGGTAGACCAAGACCATTACAATATTTTTCATCAGTTCCCTTGATATTCTTGAGCTTTTGTTGCTCCAGATGAATTTTTTTTTTTTTAGGTTTTTGCAAGGCAAACAGGGTTAAGTGGTTTGCCCAAGGCCACACAGCTAGGTAATTATTAAGTGTCTGAGACTGGATTTGAACCCAGGTACTCCTGACTCCAGGGCCGGTGCTTTATCCACTACGCCACCTAGCTGCCCCCAGATGAATTTTATTACTTTTTTCCTAGCTCATTAAAATAATTATTTGGTAGTGTGATTGGTATGACACTCAACAAGTGATTAAATTTAGGTAGAATTGTCATTTTTATTATATTAGTTCAACCTAATCAGAAACAATTGACATTTTTCAATTGTTTAAATGTACCTCTGTTTGAAAAGTATTTTGCAATTGTGTTCATACAGTTTCCAGATTTATCTTGGGAGGTAGATTCCCAAAATTTAATGTTTTTTGCAGTTACTTTAAATGGAATCTCTCTATCTCTTTCCCTAGGGCTTTGTTGTTTGTATGTAGAAATGCTGATGATTTATATGGTTTTATTTTATGTCCTGCTCCTTTGCTGAAATTTTTAATTGGTTCAAGTCACTTTTTTAGATGATTTTCTAGGGTTCCCTAAGTATACCATAAAAATCATCTGCAAAGAGTGAAACTTGCTTCCTCATTGCCAATTTTATTTCCTTCAATTTCTTTTCCTTCTTTTATTGCTAAAGTCAACATTTCTAATACTATATTGAATAGTAGTGGTGATAATGGAATACTAGTTTCACCTATGATCTTATTGTAAATGCTCCTAATTTATCTCCATTGATAAAATATTTACTGATGGTTTTAGATAGGCACTTCTTATTATTTTAAGAAAACTCCTTTTCTAGTGTTTCTAATGGGAATGGCTCTTATATTTCCTAAAAGCCTTTTCCCACATATATTAAGATATTCATATGATTTTTGCTGTTTTTGCTACGGATATGTTCAATTATGTCAAATATTTTCCTAATGTTGAACCATCCCTGCCTAGGTGGTAAAAATCCTACCTGATCTTGGTGCTTTATCCCAGTAATAACTTGCAATCTCTTTGCTAAAATTTTATTTGAGATTTTTTGCATCAATGTTCATTAGAGAGATTGGTCTATAAATTTCTTTTTCTGTTTAGGTTCTTCCTGGTTTAGGTATCAGCACCATGTTGATGTCATAAAAGGAATTTGACAGAACTCCTTCTGCTATTTGTTAATAGTTTATGTAGAATTGGAATTAATTGTTACTTAAATATTTGATAGAATTCACTTGTAAATCCATCTGGACCTGGAGACTTTTTCTTAGGGAGTTCACTGAATGCTTCTTCAATTTCTTTTTCCAAAATGGGGTCATATAGGTATTTTATTTCCTCTTCTGTTAATCTGGATAGTTTATATTTTTGTAAATTTTCATACATCTCACTCAGGATATCAAATTTATTGGCATATAGTTCAGCAAAATGGCTCTGAATTATCTCTTTAATGTCCTCCTCATTGGTGGTATTTTCATTCTTTTTTCATTTTTGATATGGGTAATTTAGTATTCTTTTTCAAAAATCAGATTAACCAAAGATTTATCAATTTTATTGGTTTTTTTCATAAAAACAATTCTTTTTTATTTATTAAATAATTTTCTTGCTTTCATTTTTATTAATCTCTTTTGATTTTCAAAATTTCTAGTTTAGTAATTAATTGGGGATCTTTAATTTGTTCTTTTTCTAGCTTTTTTAGTTGCATACGCAATTCATTGATCTCCTCTTTCTCTGTTTTATTCATATAAGCCTTTAGAGATACAAAATTTCCCTTAAAAACTAATTTGATTGCTTTCTATAAATTTTGGTATGATGTCTCAGTGTTAGCATTTTCTTCAATGAAATGGTTGATTATTTCTATGATTTGTTGTTTGATGCACTTTTTCTTTAAATTAAGCTATTTAATTTCCAATTAATTTTTGGTTTATTTTTCTATGACCCTTTACTACAAGAAATATTTATTGCATCATGATCTCAAAAATATGCTTTTGTTATTTTTGCCTTTCTGCAATTTATTATACAGTTTTTATGTCCTAGAACATGGTGAGTTTTATTTTAGGCATCATGTACTGCAGAGAAAGAGGTATATTCTTTTCTATCCCTATTTAGTTTTCTCCAGCTATCATATCTATAGTTTCTGAGATTTCTTTTTAACATCCTTCATGTTTATTTTGTGGCTAGATTTATCTAGTTCTGAGAACAAGAAGTTGCGGTCCCTCACTATTATAGTTTGCTGTGTGTGTGTCTCTAGGTAATTCCTTCAGCTTCTCTAAGAATCTGGATGCTATACTAGTAGGTGCTTATATGTTTAATACTGATATAGTTTCATTGCCTATTAAGGGAAGATGTAGGGGCGGCTAGGTGGCGTAGTGGATAAAGCACCTGCCCTGGAGTCAGGAGTACCTGGGTTCAAGTCCGGTCTCAGACACTTAATAATTACCTAGCTGTGTGGTCTCCGGCAAGCCACTTAACCCCGTTTGCCTTGCAAAAACCTAAAAAAAAAAAGAGAAGATGTAGTTTCCTTCCTTATCCTCTTTAATGAGATCAAATTTGCGTTTGCTTTTTCTGGGATCAGGATCACTACCCCTGATATTTTTTACTTCTGCTGAAGCTTAGCATATGTTGCCCCAGCCTTTTACATTTACCTTGTGTGTAGCTCTTTCTTTAAATGTATTTCTTGTAAACATTGTATTATGGGAGTTTGGTTTTTAATCCTTCTGCTTTCTGCTTCCATTTTATGGGAGAGTTCATCCCATTCACATTTACAGTTAAAATTACTAATTCTATATTTTCCTCTATGCTATCTTTCCCCATTTGTACTTTTTTCTTTCTTTTCTTTTTACTCCTCCTCATCGTTGTTTTGCTCCATTTCCCTTTAACTTTTCTTTTAAATTTTAATTTTGTTTACTTTCATTTATACCTAGCCTTCCCTTTTATCAGTTCCTTCTTCTGTTATCTCCCTCCCCCCCCCCCCCCCCCACTTCCCTGTATGGTAGAAAAGATTTTCAAACCCAGCTGGGAATGTAAGTTATTCACTATCTGGGCCAAAGCTATTGAGTAAGGTTTATTCTGTGTTCACACCTTACCTTTTTTCCCTTCTAATATAATAGGCCCTTGTGCCTCTTCACCTGGTATTATTTATCCACTAATGCCTGGCCTTCTCCTAATATAATCCTTTTTATATATTCTATTTAATTGAATATCCATCTTTTCCTCCAGACTATTCAGCATATTCTTGCTGAATTTTTCAGGGTAGTAAATTCTTGGTTGTAATCTGAGGTCCTTTGCTCTCCAAAATATCATATTCCAGGTCCTCTGATCTTTTAATATTGAAGCTGATAAATCCTGTATAATTCTAATTGTGCTTCATTTGTATTTAAATTGCACTTTTTTTTTTGGCTGCTTGAAATATTATCTCCTTTATTTGAGAATTCTGGA
Organism: Macrotis lagotis; assembly: GCF_037893015.1. NCBI lineage: Eukaryota > Metazoa > Chordata > Mammalia > Peramelemorphia > Peramelidae > Macrotis > Macrotis lagotis. Next base: position 191,936,871 of record NC_133661.1, read on the forward strand.
ATCTGGCTATGATCGTCCTTGGAGTTTTTACCCTGGGGTCTCTTTTGAGAAGTGTTCTGTATATTTTTTCAAGGACTATTTTGGCCTCTTGATCTAGTATATTGTGACTGCTTTCCATAATTTCCTGAAATATAATTTCCAAGTTCTTTTTTTATTCTAGGTTTTCTAGTAGACCAATAATTTATAAATTATCTCTCCTGGATTTATATTCTATGTCAGTTGTTTTTTTTAAAAGGTAATTTATGGTGGATAGAGCACTGGCCCTGGAGTCAGGAGTACCTGAGTTCAAATCTGGCCTCACACACTTAATGATTACCTAGCTGTGTGGCCTTGGGCAAGCCACTTAACCCCATTGCCTTGTAAAAAAAAAAGGTAATTTATGTTTGATGGAATCTTGGTGTAGAACACATTCATTATTTTCTATTTGTCGAATTCTAATTTTTTAGGGTTTTATTTTCTTCATTTAACTTTTGTATTTCCTTTTCCAGTTGGCTAATTTTGCTTTTTTTTTTTTTTTTACTGAATTGCATTCCCTTTGCAATTGGTTGATTTGAGTTTTAGATGAGTTGTTTCCCTTTCCAGTTGACTGATTTTATTTTTTGAAGAGTTGCATTCTTTTTCCAGTTGATTTTTTTCTACTTTAAAAGCAATTGATTTCTTTGGTCAGTTTTTCATAATTGTCCTACATGGCTCTCATTTCTTTTTTTCCATTTTTCTTCTTTCTCTCTTCTTTGGTTTTTAAATTCTTTTTTGAAGCTCTTCTATGGGGTTTTGGCCATTTGAGAGTTCCCATACAGGTAATTTGTTACTGCTTTCTTCTTCTAAGGTGGCATTTTTATCATTTCTATGTTTATAGTAGCTTTCTATGGCTATTGCTTTCTTTATTTGTTTTTTTTTAGCTCATTTTGACTGTTGAACTCTGCTCCTGGAGCATAGGAGGTATAGAACTAAGCTTTTTGTGCAGGGGCTGGGATCTGATCCCTGGCTTTTCACTGGCCAAGATGTTGCCTATGCAACCCAGTCATTGCCTATGCAGAAGTTTGTTTTCTCCTTTATGTCTAAGCTCTGCCCAAATTAGTGGTTCATTCTCCACCAATTCCCAATCCAGTCTTTTGCACTAGTATTCCCAGAGTCAGACTTTGTCTGGGATTGGGACTCTTCCTGCTGGCTTACTTTCTAGTTGCCAGGATATAGACTGTACTGTGGCTAAAAGTCTCCTAATGACTTTCCCACTCTCCTGACTAGCTGGGCTTTACTTCCCCCTTTCCCTTAAAGAGACATCCTCTACAATGTATACAATTAAAAACTTGTTATGATCTTTTTTTTGGTAGAATGCTTGTGTAGAGGCTTCATTTAAAATTTTGTAAGAAAAGCTTCAGGAGCATGATCACTTCATGCTGCCATATTCCACTAAGTGCTTTGCAAATATATTACTTGTTCCTCACAACAACCCTGGGAGGCAGGAGCTCTTATTATCTCCATTTTACAGTTGAGGAATCTGAGGTAGACAGGGGCTCAGTGACTTGCCTAAGATCACACAACTCGTAAGTGTCTAAGACCAAATGTGAACTCAGGCCTTCCAGGTTCCAGGCTCACTGAGTCTATCCTCTGTACCACTTATTTTCCTTCATCAATTCATGCCTTTGACATTTATTAGTTGAGATTCTGGGCAAGTCATTTAACAATTTGATATTCCCTGGGGACCTATTCAAGATCATAAATTGTTAAACAAATTTAGTTAACAGCAATAGCTCACCTAGACACCAAAGAAATCACAGAAACAATCCCTAGCCCCAAGCCCCAACCCCAGCTGAGGTTTAACCTTCTGTGTGTGATAAGAATTCACTTTAAAAAATATAGAGACTTCTCTGAGCAAAAAGCAAAGTTATTTTGGCTTTTCTTGAGAAAAGGGCACACCCCAAGTCTCACAAAAGTAGTGAAGATCAAGGAGCTGCCCTGAAGTGACAGTCAAGCAAGATTATATGGCCTAGCATGATTCCCCACTCCCTAGCCCCATCTCTTCCAACCTGATTGGTTAAGGTTTTCAGAGTTTTGATCTTTATGCAAAAAATCTACCCAGCAAAAAAAAGAATAAAAGGTTTTCATAAAAATATTACCTCACCATCCAGGTGGCGAGGGTATCAGAAGAAGATTTCTAATGACCTTCTTTTAAATGAATTAATGTCTGAGTATACAAGGTCTTCTAAGGAACTCTACTATCTCTTTAGTTTAGTCCTTATCAAACAAGAGAAGGCAAGCTACCGTTCTCACAGTCTATTATCAAATAGGTGGCTAACTAAAACTTCAAGGTCTCTTCTCTGGAAATATTCCACTATTTCCCTCCCTAACAGAATCAATGTGAGGTCTTTCTAGAAATAGTCCACTGTTTTACTCCCTAGCAGAATCGGGAGGGTGTCTGACTGGAAATGCTAGGCCTCCCTCCCTCTTCCAAGTATAGTCTAAGGGTAATAGTCTCCCTTTGTTTTAATGATTTTTAACCCTGAGAGGACTTCACTAGGAAGACAAACTCTTAAGAGGGAATATTCTACTCACTTCTTTGTCTCAATAGTTAAAATTTCATTGGAGATGGTTTTGCTTTATGTTAGTCCTTCTCAAAAGGCAGAGGAGATCTAGGAGTTCTTAAACATAGCAATATCTCCCAAGGGGCTTTGAGGGAGACTCAGCATAACTCTGCTGATTCCCTATATAGGTGATTCCCTAAATTTCAATCCATTTGGCAAAGTGTAGCTTTGAGATAGAAAGGGAACCCAGATCCTGGCAATAAGGCTACTGAACCTGACCTCTCCAATGTAACCAATGATGTATAAATTTAAATTCAAACAATTTGACTACTATGTATAATATATTTGAGATTAAAAGAGAAATATAGGGGTGGCTAAGTGGCGCAGTGGATAGAGCACCAGCCCTGGAGTTAGGAGTACCTGAGTTCAAATCCGGTCTCAGACACTAGCTGTGTGGCCTTGGGCAAGCCACTTAACCCCATTTGCCTTGCAAAAAAAAAGAGAGAAAGAGAGAAATATAGCACAGATCTAGCTGTTAAGGGTTTTGGGGGATGAAATGGCATATAAACAAGAGATAGTGACATAAACTAGAGTGTGATTAATGACCAAGAACAGGTAAAGGAAGATTACCCTGGGAAATCTGAGGAGAAAGCTATCATTTTCAGCTGGGCAGTGAGGGTGATAGCAAGAGCAGAGTAGTGTAAGAAAGTGATGTCAAACTCAAGTGGAAAAGGGACACACTCTAAACTACACATAAGATCGTTGTAGCTGTTTATTTACTTTAAAAAAACAACACTTATAATGCAATTGGAAAAATAAATTTATTTTTAAAAACACATACTTTTCTGTGTTCTATTGTATTTTTATTTATTTTTTCCAGTATTTTCTAATTGCATTTTAATCTGATTCAGATCATACTGAGGAATATTGCTGGCTGCAATTTGGTCAGGGTTTTGTTTGGCAGCTCTGGTATAAGGAAAGCTTTCATGGCAGAGGTGAAAGTTGTGTTTGGGCTTTAAAGAAAAAATTTGATAGATGAAAATTGGGGCAGGTAGGGATCAAAAGAAAAGGCATAGAGCAAAGGAAGATATACTACTGAGTTCATGGAGGTGAATGTTCTGAAATAAACTCCACAATAATATATAATCAGAGTGGAGCCAAGATGAAGGCATGAGAACAGCCTTTCCTAGGAGCTCTCTCAAAAATATACCAAAAACTTTAAAATTATGGCTCTAACTAAATTTTTGAGAGATAGAACCCACAGAAAGTTCCAGTGAGGCAATTCTCCAGCCCAAGGTAACCTGGAACATCATGGAAAAGCTCTGTTCCACAGGGGTGGAGGCAGCAGTAGCACAGTCAGGATCCTGTAAGAGAAAAGGAGCTCTAGTCTTCTGGGAACAGCCCATTAGGAGCCTAGGTGCCTGTGTCCCAGGGAGCATCAGCTCTGGCAGCAGAAGTCATTTCCTTACTCTCAGGGAACACCAAGTACAACTTGGAAGATCTGTAGGGCAACCTCTGTCAGAGTGAGTGGCAGCCAGTGTGGCCCTCAGCAAAGCCATCCCAGAAAACGGAAGCAGGCACACAGAACTGCCTGGCAGCTGCTCCCAGAGCATTCAGCACATGGAAGGTAAGGGGGTGGGGGGAGTCTGTTGAGGTCTCTCCTCTGTCCCTGGGCCAGGACTCTTGTGCTTTGTCCATATTCAGACACTGGTTGCAGTCTGGGCCCCCCATTGCCATAGAGCAGGGACCCTCCTCACAGCTCCAGGGCAGAGGGGAGGGCTTATGGTCATCCACAGACCAAAACAAAGGCCAGGAGAGTAGTCAGTGACTTTCATAAAACCTTGAAGGGACTGAGGTCCTTGCAGGGTGTCCCAATAATACTCAAAAGCTCAGGGAGCACCCCAAAACTAAACATAGACTGGGGAAATGAGAAAACAGAAAAAAGGAACCTGACCACAGACAATTACTTTGATCCCATGGAGTACCAAAACACACACTCAGAAGATGAGAAAGTTCCAGCTTCTGCAGACAAATATTCCAAGAAATACAGAAGTTGGTTGCAGGTTATGACAGAGATCAAAAAAGATTTTGAAAATCAAATAAGGGAAGCAGAGGAAAAATTGAGAAGAAAAATGAGGGAGATGCAGGAAAAAACATGAAAACGAAATCAGCAATTTAGTCAAGGAGATCCAAAAAAAATGCTGAAGAAAATAACATATTAAAAATCAGTTTAGGTCAAATAGAAAAAAACAAAAAAGTTAATGAAGAGAAAAATACCTTAAAAAGCAGAATTGGCCAGATAGAAAAGGAGATAAGAAAACTCTCTAAAGAAACCAAATCCTTCAAATGTAGAATGGAGCTAAAGGAAGCTGATGACTTTGTAAGGAATCAAGACACAATATCAAGTGATAACATGAAATATCTCATTGAAAAAACAAGGAGTTGGAAAAACAAATCCAGAAGAGACAATTTAAAAATTATTGGACTACCTGAAAGTCATGATCAGGAAAAGAGCCTTGACTTCATTTTTTAAAGAATCTCTACAGGAAAGTTATCCTGATAGAAATTGAGAGAATCCACCAATCTCCTCCTGAAAGAGATCCAAAGTTCCAGAACTCCCAAGTCAAAGAGAAAATATTACAAGCAGCCAAAACAAAACAATTCAAATATTGTGGTACTGTAGTCAGGATTACCCAGGACTTAGCAGTATCTTCATCAAGGGCTCACAAGGTTTGGAATATGATGTTCCAGAAGGCAAAGGAGCTTGGAATGCAACTGAAAATCAACTACCCAGAAAAACTGAATATCCTCTTCCAGGGGTAAAAATGAAATAGGGGAATTTCAAATGTTCTCATTGAAATGACCAGAGTGGAACAGAAAGTTTGATCTCCAATACCAGACTCAGGTGGACCATAAAGTGGACAAGAATGGTAAATTATGAGGAATTTAATGATGATGAACTGTATGTATTCCTGAAAGGGAAGACAATACTGATAATACTCATATGAACCTTCTCATTTAACAGAGCAGGTAGGAGCTTTTATAGTCAAGGCACAGGAGAGAGCCTAATTTGAAGGTATAATATATTTTAAAATTGGAGTCAATGGGTAAAAAGGAAATGTACTGGGAGAAAGTAAAGGAGAGGTAGAATAGACTAAGATATTTCATGTAAAAGAGTCAAGAAATAGCTTTTGCAATGGTATGGAAGAGGGAAAGTGGGGGGAATGAGGGCATCCTCATTCTCATTGGAAATAGGTCAGAAAGGAAACAACATATATACTTAATAGGTTATAGACATCTCGAAGAAAACGGAGAGAAAGGGGACAGGGAAAGGGAGTGGGGGAGGTAGGGGATAAAGGAGAGGGTAGATCATGGGAGAGGATAGTCAGATATAACACATTTTATTTTTTACTTTTTGCAGGGTGGTGGGATTGGATGACCTGTCCAGGACCATGGGGCCGGGTACTTGCTGGGATTCTGGGGTGGGATGTAGGCTTGGGGCATTTTGGCCCCAGGGCCGGTACTCTGTCCACTGTGCCACTTGGCTGCCCCACAACAAGCTTTTGAAGAGGGACAGAGTGAAAGGAGAAAGAAAAAATAATAATTGGTAGTGGACAGAAATGGATGGAGGGAATTACAATCAGCAACATTAACTGAAGAAAAATATGGAAGTAACTTCTCTGATGGATTTATGATAAAGAATGTGATTCACCCAAGACAAAGTTGATGGTATCAGAGCACAGAATGAAGCACATTTGTTTCTCTTTCTTTCATTTTATTTCTCATGAGATTTTTTATTTTTGTGGGGGGAGGAGGGATATGCTTACTCTTACAACAAGATTATTTTAATAAAGTATAAATAAATAAAAATGTAAATAAAAAATAATATATGAGAATCAAATAATGGAAAAACTTAAATGTTAAAATCAGGAATTTGTTCTTTATTTGATTGGTAATAGGGAGTTACTGAAGATTTTTTACTTATGTTTTATGATCAAAGAGGTGTGAGGTAGCAGAATGAGATTGGAAATGGAATAGATTGGTGGTCAGGAAAAAAAGAAAGATAGCTATTAAAATAGTCCAGAAAAAGAGTTACTAAGAGTTTAAATGTATGCTCAAAGAGCAATACCTTTTGATCTAGCAATTCCAATACTAGGCCAATATAGAAAAGAAAAAAAAATGGGAAAAGTCCCACTTTACAAAATATTCAAGTTGCTCTTTTTTGTAGTGGCAAAGAGCTGGAAATTGAGGAGTTACCCATCAAGTGGGGAGTGGTTTAACAAGTTATGGTATATAAATTTTATGGAATACTATTGTTCTCTAAGAAATCATAAATGGTTAGACTCTAGAGAAGCATCAAATGAATTACAGTATCTGATGCTGGGTGAAGAGAGCAGAACCAAGAGAACACTCTACACATTAACAACACTGTGAGTTGATCAATCTTGATGGATGCAGCTCCTCCCAGCAGTTCAAAGAGCTAGGATAATCCTATTAGACCAGCTATGGTCAATGCTATCCCCATCCAGAGAAAGAAAAATAAAACAAAACAAGCAAAAAACCCTCAGGATCTGTTATATATATATAGATGTATATAGTAATGTATACTATATTCACTTAATTTTTTTTTCTTATGTATTCCTTTCCCCTAATCCTAATTCCTCATACCGAAAATGACTAACCTATAGACATGTTTAACACTAATTTATATATACAATATTCACCTGACCGCCACTGAGGGGAGGTGGATGGGAAAGGAGGATGGAAGTAAATTATGTAACTTAAATATATATATATATATATATATATATATATATATATATATATATACATATAAATATGCATATGGATGAATGTTGAAAAACTTTCAAAATGTATTTTGAAAAATAAAATATCAATTAAAAAATAAGAGCTTAAATGAGGATGATTATAGAGTAAATAGAAATAAAGGGAATGTATCTTTCCTCTTTTTTTAATTCTTTCTGATCTTTCTATAATATTTGAAGCCATTACCTATCACCTGCCATCTTTCCTCTATAGGTTCTTTCCCTATTCTCCTGCCTCAGACTTCTACTTCTCTATGTCTTTTTTAAAGCTTCATCTTTCTTCTGATGTCATAGGTGAAAAAGAAACAAAAGTAATTTTTATAGATGATATGGTAGTCTACCTAGTGAACCCTAGAAATTAAAAATTATTAAAACATTTAATAATCAGCACAGCACAATAATTCACAAATAATAAACTTTTCTATACATTACTAACAAAACGCAGCAGGAGATGTAATTGAAAAAGGCAGGCCAAAAAAAAAAAGAAAAAAAAGGCAGGCCTCAGAGTCAGGTAGATATAAATTCAGGATCTCACCTGGTACATATTATCTGCATAACTCTGGAAAAATTATATAACCTTTTTTAATCCCAAACAACTCTCTAAGGCTGTAAATTACAGATTAATTCATGATTGTATTGATGGAGGGATTTTCCTTCCTAAGATTACCTATACTGAAGAAATTACAGATCAGTACAAAAAACAAAACAGAAATACAAACCTGTAGGAAGAAAAAAAATAAATTCCATTTAAAATTGGTAAAAAATGTATTAAATATTTGGGATCAAGACTTACACAGAAATTACATGAATGGAAACTAAAAAAATTCTTTTCAGACATAAAGACACACCTGGAAGGATATTCATTGTTTATGGTTGGACTATTCCAATATTACAAAAATGACAAAAATATCTAAATTAGTTTGCTTTTTCAGTAGCATAGCAAACAGCCATAGTAGGGTAGAATCAAACCTTATCACTTGCGTTGCAATAGTACTCAGTCAACACATATATTCTGTCCAATGTGGGGCACCTTAGAGGTTCAAAGTACCTTTACCACTGGTAAGGTATTCAGTAGGCGCAGATCAGGACTCTAATAAAGTGACCTAATGATAGAGAATAGGAGGGCACAGTTGTGGGTCTCAGAGGATTAGATGGCAGACTGGGGCAAGTGAAGTGAAACCTGGACCCCACTAGGAGCAGAAAGAGATCTCAACAGTAGAAGACATTAAGTACTGGGCAGTCCTCAGTGGCAGTGAACAGCAGATCAGTTTCCAGCAGCAGCAGTGTCAACCCAATGGCAAAATAGTGGGTGCTGGCATATGCCATAGCAAAAAAAAAAACAGACCACTCAATCTCATTGACTACTGTAATGTAAAATTGATTTACCTCTCTACATTACTGTTAACATAACACCTAGTGGTTGTTGTATTTCTTTGGTAAGAAGGGCTTAGAGAACTAAGGACTGGTAATATAGGGAAGAAGTTTGCTTTAATGCAACAGGGAGGAGGTCAAGGTATCTAACCAGTATCTACAAAAGAAAAGGAACAGTTTGCTAAAGACTTTTAACAAGGATGAGAATTTCCCTATCCCTCTATACCCAGGGAAGTAGTGGACCTAGTTGGTGGGCTGAACACAGTAAATAACATCAGAGGGCAATTCCCTCTGACCAAAGAGGATTAATGATTTGGCATAAAGTGACAGCAACTTTGCCATGGTTCCAATTTTCCTGGTGCCGTTTCTGTTTCTGGTCACTTCTTTTACAATGAAAGTCCCTCTATGAAGTGCAAAGATTTGACATTATGTTCCATATGACCCCGATCAGTATTGATCCTGCTTGGTACTCCTCCATTTTTACTCCATCCTTCAGAGGACTTAAATAGTTTTTTTTTTAAATTTGTATTTCTGTTTTGGGTTTTCTTTTCTACCTTTTATTTTGCTTGTATCAGACTTCTTGAACACCAGAGTTCAAAGTTGGCCACTAATAACCTTAAAGTTTACCTTAAAGTAGGTGGTTAAAAGATGCTCTGTATAACCTTAAGGATCTTACAGTCAAGGGGTGGATTGTAATGGGAACTAACTAACCCTTTTTCTTTGAAAATTTTGAGATGTTCCTTAAGACTTGATTGGTTCAGTGGAATAAAGGTTCACATTGTTTGAAGTAATTTCTTTATCACCCCTTATCAACAGAACACAAACAACTCCAAAGAATTAGAGGGCCTTTCAGTTACTTGGTTGGTGAATTGGAATGGAAGTTTCATCCATACCAATCAATTCAAGGGATCTCAATGCTTATTGTTGTTGAATTACTTCCATGGACAACTAAGCAGATCTTTTGTTAATACTGAATGGCCTATGAGTGTCTCATTTTGTTCCACTATAAAACCTAAATTACCAGGGTTTTGGCCAGGGTCAGATCTAGCCTGGGAACAGTATGTGTCCAACAAAGCAAAAGAGGGAGGCAGCAAGAAGCAGAGATTCAATGAGATGCTGCAATGGGGTAGGCCCAATGGAAAGCAATAGGATGATATTACTAGATGTCATTATCATTCTTATTGTCAGAGGGAATTTTGAAACTGTAACCCAGAACTTCAGTTCCTTTGTTTTAAATCTCTGCCTTTCTCATACCGTATTGAGGGAACAACCTCTTCAAGCATAATCCTGGAAACCTAACCCTGGCTTTAAGACCTCTCTCTCTCTCTCTCTCTCTCTCTCTCTCTCTCTCTCTCTCTCTCTCTCTCTCTCTCTCTCTCTCTCTCTCCTTCTATATTGTCCTTCATCCAAAATGTTTTCACTCACTTCAGCTGCTCTGAGAAAGAGAAATAATACATTGCACCATTATTACCCCTACATTTGGGACAATCAAAATGGATCTCACCAAAGCATATTGTTTGTATTCTAATTTTATAGATAATTAAAATACTTTGGCAATTATTGGAGAAATAACTACTAAAGATATATCTGCACCAGTAGTTATAGCACTGGAGGGATCACATATGAAGGTAAAAAAGATTGGAGAAAAGAATCTGGATTCAAATCTGCTTAGGTGACAGCCTTCACAGACTGTTGTGGTGCTGCCAACAGATGGTGCATTCATGGCATCCTTGTACCTCTTGTAGAGGATTAATTGCTTGAGATCTGAGTGGAGCTCCATCTCTGTGAAGCTACAATGCCCTATCTAGCTAGTGCTTAAAATGCCATCTGTTACCTTTTGACAGTTTATTTTTTTTTCCTTTTTTTAATCAAGGCCACTCATTACTTGGTGCTTCCTTCTACCCTAATGGATATGACAAAGATACCATTCATCCCTTCCTGATAAGGGCTGCTTATGGAAATAGGAAGGTGAGAAGATGGCAGTGATTTATAGCACAGTGGGGTGGAGTAATGGGTATTAGCTTCATTCTTTTTCACTCCATCTTCAATGTGACTTTTCCATTTTGCAGCTCCTCTAGATTTAACCCAGGAAAACTGAAAGGCACAGTCCAGTTCTGCCAGGGAAAGGGAAAAGGTCATTCCATTTCCAAGGATTTTATTTTAGTGTTGGCTCATCCAGCCTTGTGGACAGAAGCCCCAGCCATTTCTACAGTTGCTGACCCCATGATTTACGTGCTGAAAATCCTTGGGTAAAGACATAGCATGACAAATGGGACCAAACATGAAAGGATGTATGCTTAGTATGCCCAATAGATATTTCAGAAGTCTTTGTGTATATTCTGGGATTAATGATACATCGGGATCCCTCAGGACAGCTAACTAGGCAGCCAAGACAGTCCAAGTTTAGAAGGACTAAAGATGGTTTAGGCCAAGAGAAAGAGATGAAAATTTATTAATTGTTTCAGGCATTGACTATGTCTGGAAGTTGTTGATCTTGAATGTTCTAGGATTTTTCTGGTGCTTTTCTTCAGTTGACGTTGGGCAAAGACCCTTTCTTAAAATTTAAATGAGAGAAAAGTAGTCATGAGTTTGCCCTAAAGAATTAAAAAACTCCTTATAAGTAAGAGACGGAATAGAAGTAACAACATCTAACCCCTAAGTCAGATCTTATTAGCCTATAGTTTTTGGGTTGCTGTGATCACTGAATTTCTTCAAGAATTGGATTACTTTATCTCATAAATTTGTGAGCAGAAATCAAACAGCTAGTTATCATATCAAAGTAATAAAAAATGGTAAACTTCATAATATATCTCTATAGGCATTTAGAAAAGAAATAATGATCACTAAGTGTTCATCAAGTATGGGTCATATTGTGCTAACTTAATTTCCTTTTTTTGATAGACAAACTAGACTGGTAATTCAATTCTAAATCTATGTATAAAGCTATATAAATCTATATATCTAGATTTTAGCAAGATATTTGACAAGATTTCTTATGATATTCTGTTGGACAAAAATAGAAGATTTTAATTAGTTGAACTAGTTAGATAGATTCAGAAATGGTTGAATGATTAGACTAAAAAATTTGTGACATCTTGGAAGCTCTTCAATGGAGTGTCATGGGATTCTGTCCTTGGCCCTGTTCTTTTCTATGCTTATTTAAGTGATTTGGATGAAAGTATAGGTGTCATGTTTATGACATTTACAGATGAATGAAGCTTAGAGGAAAAGATAAAATACTGGATAGCCGGGTCAAGTTTTAGTATTGAATCAATTTGACCTTTTAAAGAGAGATTTCTTTATCCTTTTCTTACTTTCTTCAGATAGTGACATCTCTATCCTACAACTTCAAGGACAATTTACTTTTTGGATAATGTCTAAAGTATCCAAAAAGTGATGGGAGGGTGAAAAGTATTCTGATATGAATCAGGTATGGGACAGTTATTTATTTTCTATATATATAAATGAAATGTAAACTCAAAAGATAAGCACACATTGACAGAAAACAAGATTCAGTAACTTAATATAATCCTAGTTATACTGTCCCCTGAAGAAAGCTATTGAAATATTATCAGAATATCAAACATCAGTTTATGAAAAGGCTGAACAAGTATGGTTATATTTAATCTCATTTCTGTACAACTTTCTTCATGGTAGATGTCTTCTAGCAAGATGGAAGAGACCTTAATTCACAAGTGGTCAATAGGTTAATGTTTTACTTCCTCCCAGATATATATTTAGATTTTGATAAGTAACTTCAATGCCTCCATCATAAGAATAGACTAGTGATGGGAATTTTAAACCCTATGGCATATATGTAAAAGATATGTATTGATGGGGTAGGATGATTTTTGATGTGACTTAAATCCCCCCATATAGGCACCTGCCCAATTACCCTACCCAATGAACCTTTTCTATACAGGTTTACCTGCTATATTTCTGTACTGGCACTAGTATTTAGCTATAATATAACATTAATTAAATTAAGCAAGGCTGTTTATGTCCAAACTCCACTAGGCATCTGTTTTTCCCCCTAGAAACATATAACAAGATGTACTCTCAGAGTGTGCTTGACTGACCACAGGACTGAGAACAATTAATGAAATCCCTGAGGTCCTATTCTCCATGCTCTTGCCAGGATCTGGATCACTTCCAGGTGCAGGTATCCCTCACTCTACAGAAGAGATGATTTTCCTCTAAGAGAGTTCCTATGATGTAGGGATTGATTTCAATGTGAAACTAGAGAAATGTCCCCAGGAAAGCATAAAAAAAAATCCCAACTTCCTTCAATAGCCTGAGAGGTCTGAGAAATAGAAAAAAACTGTCTTACATTACTGTAAAAGTAAACAAGAAACTAGCAGTATCCTATTGGGTAAAATGAGTGAAATAATTTGCTTCACTTGTGAGAAAAGGTTGTGATGTAGTACAAAGGAAGAATTTTTAAGAAGAAATAGTATAAAGGGCATCACAAGAAAAATGTATGACAAAATAAAAAGGGGAGTCTATGTACTTCATTGGTATAAATAAAGTGTCAAGAGAATATGAATAAAGTTCATATTGAATAGGACTCTTGGAACTGATTTCCAGAGGCACATAAACAAGATTGTCTCAAGATGGGACAGGTCACTGATAGATGCAATATCTTTTCTCAGTGATTAGGTTGAAAGACTGGATAATATGCTCAGTTTTTGTTGTATTGTTGAAAATGCCAACTTTTCATAAGTCATATTTCTTTGTGTCATTATACTATAGAGGTAATACTTGGTTCTTGAAGGCTATGACAGCAGAGTGCAACCTTTGACAGGGCCTGCCATGCTGGAAAGCCTTTGAATATAGGCTGAATGACGTAATCACTGTATACTTGCTGTCCAAAGAGCAAACAGCCTAGCTAAATTTAGAGAAGCTCATCAATAGCTGGGCTTCAAGTTGGTCACTTTTTTTGATGGGGAAGGGGCATATCAACTCTCAAACTACATCTAAGAGAGAGTGAGAGAAATTGTGTAAGTAGAGGGAACACTATTTTGATGAACCAGAACTGATTCAGTGTTATAGATCACAGAATCAGAGAATCTTGAGTTATAAGGGATTCCAGAGGCTACCTAATTCTACCTATAACTGAACAACTTCTCCATTATTCAGCCTCTACCAGAAGAAGTTAAGTGATATGGGATATTTATTACATCCTCAGGCAATCTATTTTAGTTTGGGATAGCTCTCTTTCATAAGAATGATTAAGAAGAAAAAAAATGTTACTCTCCCCAGAGAATGAAGATGACAGAGTAAAAGGAAGAAGTGTGGCAAGTTCCCCTACCAAAACTTCTCCAAGCATCTAGAAACTACACTAGATTGACTCTTGTTGTGGAAAGTCAAGGGAAATAAATCACAGTAAGATATTTTTTCCAGCTTAGGTCACATAAGGAGATATATAGAGATGTTTATGGACATTGGAATGAGATCTGGCCATGAGCATGTTGAGTACCCTAGTGTAGGGAGAGATTACGCTCCAGGGAAAGAAGAGGGTCAAAACCCATACTGGGGCATGAAACCACATGAAGAAACCTGGAAGAGATGTATGTCAACTGTCAGTTTTTTAGTTCACTAGACAACTCAATGTCAAAGATCTAAGGTGAGCATAGGTAACCTTCATCACTGAGTGACATTTCTGATTAAAGAGTAGTCATAGATACTAGGCATCCAAGAGAAAAGTTAGAAATAAATAGAAACCTCCTAACTTGGACACAAGGAGCAGAGCAGGATACTGGGTCCAACATCTGGCCTAGTCTGAAGCCTGAGACAGATCAGAAATCTCATAAGATACTTGAAGTTCTCTTACTGAACCAATAGCTTCCCAACTGACTGATGAGTGGCTAAGTCTAGTCTAGAGCTGAAGGCATGTCAGGAACTTAAATAATTTAAACCAAAGGAGCAGTGATCCAATTTTGCTTTGGATCAACTTCCATAGGGAGTACTGATAACTTATAGGTCCCCAGTCTGAGCCTTCTCTGAGAGGCTAGAATAAAATATTACTCAATATCCCAAGAAAGCAACAAAAGGATGAAACCAGAAATTCCTTCCAGAACTGTCCAGGGTCTGGCCCTCTGTCTAAAGTCAGGAAGTAAGCTGAAAGAATGAGCAAATATAAAAGAATAATACCACATAAAGTTTTTTGTGGTAATAGTGATTCTCAAAGCACAAACCCAAAAGAAAGAATGATACCAAAACATCTGTAAGCAAAACTTCAAAGAAACAGCATTGGAAAAAATTTCAACTAGAATTCTTGGAAGATATGAAGTAATAATTAAAAATCATTTTATGAATAATACTAGAGTAAAAATGGGAAAAGAAATGATGGTGGGAAGAAGACAGGAGGCAGTGATAGGAAGCAATATACTGAGTTCCTCTGTATGAACTTTCCCTTACAACTCTAGAAAATAAGTCAGACTGAATTCTAGTGGGGAAATCTAGGAGGAAAAAGTCACAGTGGATCCTTTGTTCAGTCAAATTCAGCATAGGAAGAAAAAAGGGTAAGTCTGTGAACCCCGGGGAGTGGTATGGGGCCAGAAGCTTAATGTGGAATGGTGAACTCCAATGCTGAGGGAGAAGCTATGCATCAGCACAAGAGAAGCTCTCAGATCCATTCCAGGGCAGCCCCAGACCCATATAACATCCTTAGATGGGGTACAGGTGGCAACTGGAAGTTTTGTCACCCATCAGTTTTGGGTTGATGATCAAGGGCAGCATGAGAAGCATTGATGTGTGATGAGGTTCACAGTATCAGAGTAAGGATTTGCACTGTAGGTGCCTAGCACAAGTATGATCTCATTAGATGTGCTCAACCCAATTTGTGAGAGATTATGTAGCTCCACCTCCTCTGCCTTCCCTCATCACATGTCCCTGCATTGAAGTAGTGTTCCTGAGTAAGAAGACCCTAAGAGGGGGTCTCCTTTTGTGGAGAAATGAGGAAGTTAAGAAAACCAGAAGTAGCTGCAGAAGAAGTGGTCTGTTTTCGACCTCAGGTCCAAAGTAGGGCCTCATTTCCAATGTCTAACACAAGTTGCATAAGAACAACTAGGTCAGGGCGCTAGGTGGCGCAGTGGATAAAGCACCGGCCCTGGAGTCAGTAGTACCTGGGTTCAAATCCTGTCTCAGACACTTAATACTTACCTAGCTGTGTGGCCTTGGGCAAGCCACTTTAACCCCATTTGCTTGCAAAAACCTAAAAAAAAAAAAAAAAGAACAACTAGGTCAAGAATCCTAAATCAACAGGCCTTGACCTAATTCTGCTACTCTGAGCCAACAGAGCTTTCCTGTTGGTTGATAGAGGTGAAGTTCAGAAGTAGTCTACTTTTGCTCAGATCCAAACTGAGGTCAAGAATTTCAAAACTCAGACCAAAGGACTAACATATCAAACCACTTGAGGAGTCCTGAAAACTTGCAGCAACCTAACCCATTCCTGAGATCCTAATCTAAACTAAAAACTCTAATAAAGCAACAAGACTAGTGAAGATCTTCTTTTGAAAAGTAACATCATGCAAGACCAAAGTCAGGAAGAAGGCTTGACAAATGAGGTGGGGGGAAAACTCCATCATAACAAACTATTATGTTGCAAAGATGTTCAAGATACAGATGCAGAAGAGAATGAATTCAAAGTATCACAAGAATTGTCTCAGAAAAACACATTTGGGCACAAACTCCACTAGAATTTCTGGGAGAGATTAAACAAGAGTTAATTTTTATAATAAATGAAATAAGAGGACTTGGAAAAAATGAAGAAGAAAAGAGATCTATGGAAGGAAGATTTAGAATGAGAATTAACAACTTAACACAAAATTAGCAAAATCTTGTCCAAATAACAGCCTCCTAGAAAATTCTAATTGCCTAGAAATTAATGACTTCAGGAGGCAGGAAGTCAAAAGTCAAAGTCAAAAGTCAAAAGACTGAAAAAAATAGGAGAAAACTTGCAGTATCTCACAGATAAAAATCAAAGAAACAAGTTGACCTATTTTACAAGTCAAGAAGAAAAAATTTAAGATTATCTAAATATCATGACTAAAAAAAAAGAACCTAGACATCATATTACAAGAAATCTTAAAAGAAAACCTCCCAGATTCTCTTAGAACTAGAAGAGAAAGTAAAAATATGATCTACCAGTTGCTTCCAGTAAGAAAACTGAAAAGAAAACTTCCCAGGGACAACATAGCCAAAATTTTAATTGACTTCCAAGTCAATTAAAAAAAACCACAAGCAGCCAAAAAGAAAGTAATAGTTAAGCACTGAGAGTCAAGCACATCAAGATCACATTCAACTTAGCAGTCATCATTTTGTGGAGAGGAGAACTTAGAATATGATATTCCAGAAAGCAAAAACTATGGACTTACAGTGAATAATAATTCATTAAGCAAAACTGATTATCATGTTACATGGGGGTAAAAGTCATTTTATGAAAAAGACTTCTACATTTATAATGAAAAAACTATAAGGACTACATAGAAACTGTGAATTGTAAACAGAGAAAAAAAGAATTAAAAAGATAGTCATGAATGAAAAAGAAAAGAACTACTTACGTTTAAATATGGAAAAATGATATATGGTGTCGTCTCTAAACACTATACTTATTAGAGTTCATAGAGTACCATTAGACAAGGAATGGTAGTTATTCTGTTATGTCTTGAGGATCTTAAGAAAAGATTGGAAAGAGGGAAACACTATGGGAAGTGGGGAGAAAGAAAAGAAAGGTAAGGGAATTATTTCGTACAATGCAGGTGCACAAGTAGACATTTCTGCAAATAAGGAGTCATTTGATGACTGACACTTGAACATCATTCTTATATGAACTTGTCCATAGAAGGATGATGTGTGATGAGTTGAGTACAGAAGTATATTCCATTGAACATGAAAACAGGAATTAGAGGAAGGGTAGATTAGAATTTGGCCTAAATAAAATAAATCCTAACTAAGGAAGTACAAAAATATTTTTTAGGACTTATCCAGGTGGCAAAGAATGGGAACTTGTGGGAGTGTCCACTAACTAGGGAATGGTTGAACATTATATGGCAAATAGATATGTTGAAATTCTATCATGCTATAGTAAAAGTCATGTTTTCAGAGAAACCTGGGAAGATATGTATGAACTAATTCAGGATGAAGTGAATAGAACCAGGGGAACAATTTAAATAATTATAAATATTAATAAAGTTAAGCAGTTTTGAAAGATTTAGTAACTCTGATCAGGTTAATATCAACCACAGAGAGCTAACTAATGATGAAAACTTCTATTCACCCCTGATAGAAAAGTGAACAGCTTAAGAGTTCAGAATTATAATATATATATATATGCACCTATATATGTAAATATATAAATGTCATATGTTCATGCATATACATGCATATATTCTTCTTCATATTGCCAACAAAGAAATATATTTTGCTTGACTACATGTTTTTAACAGTGTTGTTGTTATTATTGTTTTCAATTGGTTAGGAATAGTAGGGAGAGAAGGAAGATTTTTACTGATCTATAAAAATAAAATTTCATTTATATAATGACATCTTCCTTGTCAAGAGATTCAGAAGAAATAAATAGATTTAATCTCTACCTTCTTTCTGTTTTCATCAGAACTTTAAGACACAAGGATTGACATAACAGGGTAGAATGCCTCATAGAATCCCTCATTTCTGTGCAGATTCAACTCAGGCTCTACCTTCAATGAGAAGTCTTTCCTGATATTCCCTTCCTAAGTGAATTGTATTCATTTTGTATGCAAACATATTGTCTTCTTCTGTGGAATGTAAACTCCCTGAGAGTAGGAGTTCTTTTGTTTTTGTCTTTGTATCCCCAGCACCCAGCATAGTGTCTGATGCATAACAAATCTTTGACAAATATTGATTAACAAGGTGAATTAACTGAAGATGCTCAAACTGAGCAGAAATCAAAGTGTTGCTTCCCTGGTCCTCTACTCTGAGTGACTGAAACAAACCTCTTTTCAGTCTAATGAAGCCTTGCCTGTGCTATGGTATGAAGGTCATCACACTAGCTTGGTGTTATGTTTGTTTGCTGTGGGTCCTGGTGCCAATGGTCTGGCTGAGGGACAGACTTGGCTTTTAGGCTGGAAGCCAGGAAAACGTACTTCTTAATGCCCACATATTCCCAGCATGACACATGCTTTTAGAGTTTGTCACACAGATCACCATGGATGCCTCATTTATCTCCCAGGAAAGATTGTCTTCATGGGATATTATTAGAGGATGAATGTTGTCTGTTGTGGATATGGAATGCATCTGGCTTCAAGAGCCTTCTTTTAGGATCCAGGGATGGGAAGGCAGGGAGGAGAGATTGAGTTTTTTTAAGATTCTTAATCCCAAAGGAATGTTTGAAAATAGTGCCCACTTTTAAAATGATGCATTTGAGAAAAAACTTGGGCCCATGTGCTGATGGAAGGAAATGATTTGTTTGGAATGCAAGGAGACAGGAAAAGATATGTTTTTCATGGCATCCATTTACTGAGTCAATACAAAGCAACATGGATTCAAAATTCATGGATTACTTTGTGGGTTGACTTGGGGGAGTGGGAGTAGTGACCATATATTAAAAAATAACCCCAGGGGCCGCTAGGTGGTATAGTGGATAAAGCACCAGCCTTGGATTCAGGAGTACCTGGGTTCAAATCCGGTCTCAGACACTTAATAATTACCTAGCTGTGTGGCCTTGGGCAAGCCACTTAACCCCATTTGCCTTGCAAAAACCTAAAAAAAAAATAACCCCACTTCTACCAGGCCAAGGGTTTGCCACTTGTCATTCTGGTGCCAACAGGTAGACACATGAATTAGAGTTTAGGCTAAGGAGACATATGTAGAAGAGTTTAGGATAAGAGATTGTCTTAGTTGAACATGTAGGATAGTAAAATAACTAAGCTCTTCATCTTTAAATGGATCTTTCCTTAACAAAAAAAAATATCTATCTAATCTCAAGAGTCAACATTATTTATTTATTGTACTCCTCACTAGCATTTTTGCAAGGCAAATGGGGTTAAGTGGTTTGCCCAAGGCCACACAGCTAGGTAATTATTAAGTCTGAGGTCAGATTTGAACTCAGGTACTCCTGACTCCAGGGCCAGTGACCTATCCACTGTCACCTAGCCACCCCTCTCATAAACTTTTTAAAAGCTAAGGTGTCTATTGAATTACAGGAATTAACATCAGGGTTATCCCTAGATCCCTGAAGAGGAATAATGGACAAACTCTGGAAAACTGATTCATACAAGTGAGTGAAAATCAATGTAGTTACTTCAAAGTACATACTACAGGTGACTTAGATATAAAAGGTCACATCCTATACAAATTAGAGAAACAACACAAAAATATCTTTCAAAAATATGGATAGGGAAGAGTTTATAACCAAATAAGAAATAGAGAGGATCACAAAGAAGAAACATATAGTATCAACTACATAAAATTAAAAATATTTTTGCAAAACCAAAAACAATACAGTATAAATTTGAAGGGAAAACAGGTTGGGTGTGAGGGGAGTGGAATCTTGAAGTATGTTTCTCTGATAAAGGTTTCATACCCATGATATTTAAGGAACTGATACAAATCTAAAAGGCTAAAATCCATTCCCCACTAATAAATGATCAAAGGACACGAACAGGAAATTATCAAAGGAAGAAATCTAAATTCACAATACCATCTGAAAAATTCTTCCAAATCACTAATAATTTGAAAAATGTAAATTAATTATTAAAAAGCTTCCATATATTATATATATTTGTTATAAAACAGATTATCAAGATGATAGTAAAAGAAAATGACAATTGATGGAGATGCCAAGAAAATAAGTAAATTAATGACTTGTTGTTGGGGTTATATATTGGTTCAGATAGTCTAGAAAGCAATTTGGTACTATGCCCCAAAAGTTACTAAACTGTGATCCAGTTATTCTACTACTTATTTTAGGCCTCAAAGAGATTAAAGAAGAGGGACAAGATCTACATTTACAAAGCCATTCATAGCAAAGAACGCTAAGTTAATGGAATGCCCATCAATTGGGAAATAACCAAATATATTATCGTATGTGATTGAAGTGGAATATTATCATACTATACAAGAAATTACTGAAGGGATAATTTTAGAGAAAACCAGGAAGACTTATGTGAACTGGTACAGAGTGAAGTGAGCAAAATCAAAACAATAAAAACAATAATACAATTTTGTAAAGATAAACAACTTAGAAAGACTTAAGAACTCTGCTTAATGCAATGACCAGAGTCCTTGACAACCTGTTATAAAGCAGGTTACCCACTTTCTAACACAGAGAGATGATTGACTCAAGTTACATAATGAGACCTATATATTTGCACAAAGTCTTTGTTGAAGTTTTCTTTGTCTGATTATTAATATTTTAACAAAGTTTCTTTTATTCTGTTTTTTAGGTAGAATGAAAAGGGAAAAGGGATCTAATGATAGGGTTCCCTAAAATAAAGAAAAGAGGATTATTGAGCAAGTTTTTGAAATATACCAGAGAGAACAGAAGGAAGAACAGAAGGAATCCTGGCTAACTCTGAAAGCAACATTCTGAATTTATTAGACTCTTAAAAGCAAAAAGCAAGCAGTACATATGAAATTCATTTTCATGTTCTACATTTTATTTGATGTTTGTTAATTTCTGAATTCTTAAAAATGGCAAAAAAAGAAGACTGCAATACAATTAAATTAGAGGCAGACCAGGGAAGAAGCTGGTTAGAAAGACAGACTAAATATCATCATAGCTGTAACTATCTGACTGATTAGTCTTTATTTCAAAAGAACTTTGTTTCTAGAAATAACGTTCCATATTTATAGTGTCTCTTTTAGTGGTGAGAAAGAACTGGAAATTGTGGGCACGCTCATCAATTGGAAACTGACTAAATAAGTTGTAGTATATGATCACATCTGAATACCTTTGTGCTGTGAAAAATGATGAGCACAAAGATCTTTAAAAAGCAAGGATAGACGTGTACAAAACAAAGAAAAATGAATTGAGCAAAACCAGGAGAACATTGTATATAGCAATACAATATTTATTTAAGAAGTTTTGAGTGAATAAGTCATTTTGACTATTATAAATACCCAAATTAAGAGACATGAAGGCAGGTGCTATCTGCATCCAGAGAAGGCATTGATAAATAGAATTATGTTTAGAATGATTTACTTTCATATATATTGTCAAATGATAACCCTCTCTAGGGTGGGGAGGGGAGACAAAAAGGGGAAAAAGTTTATAAGATAACTTTATTACAGATTTAAAATGAATAGCAAGTTTAATAGAATAGATTTGGAATTTCAGTGTAATCATCTATTATTTTTATTATTGTACTATATCATGGAAATTTTTGTTTTATTTTTATGAATTTAATACATTTATTATTATGATAAAAATGAATGCTTTAAATTAATTTTTTTTAAATTCTAAGATTTAAAAGACTTCTTTCCTTGTGAATAGAAAGCTATACACTTAAATTCCATGCCCCTCCCTCCAGGTGACTAGATTTCTGAAGACACACCTTGCTCACTCAATGAGCTAAAGTTTGGTCTCCAGTTTATAAGCTAAGCAAAGAGGTGGCAGCTAATTCCTTTGGTAACACCTCAGATGATGACTAAAGCAAAGGGTAGAGGAAGAACATCCCATGGTGGTGTGGAGTAGATATAGAAAGGAGAGAGGAAGAGAGGAGGGAAGGAATAGGGAAGGAGAAATAGATGAAGAGAGAATGAGGGAGGGAAAAAGTGATAGAAGAACCAGAACTGGCAGTAGCAGCAGAACAACAACAACAAAAACCAAAGCAAGATGATGATGATGATGATGATGAGAGACAGGGAGAGAGAGAGAGAGAGAGAGAGAGAGAGAGAGAGAGAGAGAGAGAGAGAGAGAGAGAGAGAGAGAGAGATCATCCCTGAAGAGTTTTGGATGACTTCCCCAACATTCTTTTAGAAGTATTTGGATCTATTACTTGCTACTCCACACATCTGCAATCTTTGCCTCATTTATTCCCATGTGTATATACTTTCATGTCTGTATTCACTCCATATATGTGATTTCCATTCATGATTCCTATTTAAGTCCATTCTTTTATCTGATGATATTTGCTAATATTGCTACAGATTTGGAAGTGGGTAAGGTGGGTGGGGAGAAAGGATGCTCCATTGCTACTTAATTATACACTGTTATGCATGTTTGACACAGTGTCCTCTAATTGTGCAAATGAGAATATTAGTAGAGAATCTTGATTCATGGTTTGGAGGGAATGTAGTTACCCTGAAGTTCCACAGAGTATTTGGGAAAGTTTACTATGTGATCCATGAAGAAATGAAGTGCCCCTGGAATTACATTTAAAAACAGGATACTTATTAACTTATAAACAGGGCTGTCTTAAATATCATTTTAAAGGAAGGAGTCTTTTCTCATTCAGCAAGGAATGGCAGGAAGGGCAGTAAAAACACTGGAAAATAACTAACCTAAGGAGCAGAAAATGAGTCCAGAATTGGGTTTTATAACAGAATAATGTAGGATCTCTATGAGAAAGAGAAAGCTTTCTGATCATTGAAATCCCTCCTGTGCCCTGCTCATGTTTCTAAGGGTAACAAATAATATTCCCTTCTAACTAGTGATTAGTTTTCCACTATATCAGCACTACCTCTTCCCTATACCCCAAAGCTTCTTGTCCTATTAATTATTCCATTTCCTTTTCCTTTTAGAAAACCTTGTCCCTACATTTCAGGTTTATATGTGGGTCTGTGTGTGTGTGTGTGTGTGTGTGTGTGTGTGTGTGTGTGTGTGTGTGTGTTGTGGGAGTGGGGGGAGGAATGAAAAAGAAGACAATGTTTTTAGGGAAATAATGTGCTAGACTTGCAATTGGAGTTGTTGGCTTCCAGTTCCATCTCTGTGTAACCTTACTCTTGTGTCATCCCTGGTCTTCAGTTCCTAACCTCTGTAAGTAGACAAGTGAACTGGATAATCTCTGGGAGTGCCTTCATCTCTAAATCTATAATCCCCAAAATTGAATTTGTATGCCAAAAATCTACAGAGACTTTTCAGCTATTACTTCAGAAAGCAGAGATTTGAGAGCAGTAATTAAAAAAAAAACAATTTTTCTTATGAAGGAAAGGTCAAGATTTGTTTACCTCCTCTCACCAAATAAGCCTAACTCATTAATACAAGAACAAGGGACTATAAGGAAGATAATTTGGAGAAAGTTGTAAGGGTGAGTGGGTGGATTGAAGTGAGGGGATGAGAATGTGGCAGGGGACTCTGAAGGCTTATATTTCCTCAACTGCAGTCATATCCCCAATGATTCCCGACCCACCCTACTCCCCATTTAGACACAGCGCTCCTAGTCATCTTTCATGAGACAAATATTTCTTCAAAGATTAGGTCACATCGCCCTCTGGTGGAATAAAAGGAAAAATTGATAGGTGTTAAATGATAGAATAAACAACTCTCACTTTCAGGAAATGGGATATTTTAGTGAATAAGTAACCTGATAAATAATGTGTTCAAGACTGATCTTCACCCAATGCCTACACTTCCTTCCCACTCATTCTTTCCTTCAACTTTTGTGATTTGGCTTCTATCACTGCCCACATCCTCATTCTCCTGAATGCTCTCTCAAAGGTCACCAAGGATCTCCCAATTATCAAAGACAAAACAGCTTTCCTTAGTTCTTCTCCTTTCAGCATTAAATTTGGCACTGGTGTGCATCTCCTCTTTTGGATGTTGTCTGCTTACCTTGGCTTCAGTTTTCTCATTTTATTTGTTTCTCTA
Source organism: Macrotis lagotis (assembly GCF_037893015.1). Taxonomy (NCBI): domain Eukaryota; kingdom Metazoa; phylum Chordata; class Mammalia; order Peramelemorphia; family Peramelidae; genus Macrotis; species Macrotis lagotis. Next base: position 191,961,383 of record NC_133661.1, read on the forward strand.
TGCCTTTGTCTTCTTTTCTAGGTCAATCAATCCACAGGATTTACCAAATGAACCTCATATCAATGAATTAAGTTATAAGGATAAAAAGAAATAAAAATGAAATAAAACAAGCCCTACTCACAAAGAATTTACAATCTAGCCAGGAAAGATAGTCAGTACCTATATGGGTTTATACAAAGTAGATAAAAGGTGATTTGGAGGAAAAGCATAAGCAGCTCTGTGAAGACTCTGTAAAAGGTCATGTTGTAGGTGTCACTTTAATAAAACCAAATGAAATGAGCAATTTTAAGAAATAAAGGAAAGAAGATGTGGCATTCCAGGCTTGGGTGACAGTCAGAGCAAAAGGATGGAAGCAAGAGATGGCATTCCATGTGTATAAGCATAGCCATTTTAGTCAGATCATTTTCTGTATGGAAGGGACCAATGTGCAATAAAGGTGGAGGGATAGGTTGGGAAAGGTTGCAAAAGACTTTAAAAACAAATAGAGCAATTTTTATTTGATGCTGAATAGATTAAGGAGACATTGGTATTCATAGAATAGAAGAGTGACATGGTTAGATCTGTGCTTTAGGAAAATTAATTTGGCAGCTGTGTAAAGGATGGAATGGAGGGAGGAGAGACTTAAGGATGGGAAAAACAGATTAGGAGACTTGTAATAGTTTAGATCAGAAATGACCAGAATATATCTATCCATATGTCTCACTGGCAACTTAAATCCATCCCGTCCAAATGGAGCTTATGAACTTTCTTCTAAAACTTAGTCCTGTATGACCTTAGGTAAGTTAGTAACTTCTCTGAGTTTTAAGTTTCCTCATCTGTAAAGAGGAAGAATTGGATTAAATGATTTTTCTTAAAGGTAAATTGGATGACGACTTTTCTCAAAGGACACTTCTTGCCCTCACCTTCTGAAGGAAAAACTCGGTTATTGAATTGTAAACCCAATTATCTGTGAGATAACTAGAAAGTCAAGTATGAGGTATCTTTTTACTTTAAAAATACTCATTTCTTGGTTGTGGTAACTTGCAATCTCTTAGTGATCAAGGAAATCTAAGTGATTGTCCAATGACACATTTAAGCCCTAGTGTGTATGTTTTAGTAACCATGATGATGACTGGAAGGGAAGGTTAGATATCTTATATTTAGCATTTTGAGTTCAAGGCAGTGTAATGAAGACCATTTTTTGTAATTAATATGGTCTACCCCATGCCACTGAAAGGTTTTATGACATTTTAAAGATATCTCATAAGGAATATAGCATAATAAAACAAAAATTAATTCAACAGATAAAAACACTACTGGAGCTTAAATGCTTGACATAAAATTCAATAACTAGAAAAAAAGTTGGATTTAATAAAAAAGAGTTTCAGATAGGAGTAACTGGCATTAATTGTGGGTGCCATTTCATTATGACAGTACTGTTCCTTTACCCAATTTTTTTGTTTCTTTCACACTTTTAAAAATCTTGATTGTGTATACCTTCTAATAGGAGTGGTAGATGGAAGAGGGGGTTACTGAATTAAGTTCTCTACAAATGTTCTGGCCAAACTGGACTACATGATATATTTCAAACAAGTCACATGTTTTCTACTTCACAGTCTTTGATCATGCCATCTCTTCTCACTGGAATCAGTCTCTTTCCCTCTGGCCACCTCCATCAACACCTCAAAATCCTGCCCCAAATGGTGCCTTTCAAGAAGCCTTTTCTGATTCCCTGAAGTGGTACCCCTGGGGCACAAGTCTGGGATAAATGGAATTTATAGGAACTGGCACAAAAGAACCAAAGCACTTCACTATTGCTAGTTGCCTGGATCTGTAAGAATGAGGAACTTTTGCCAGTAGGTTATGACTTTCCAAGTCATTCCTCCAATGATCTGCGGCCTTACTACTCCAGGATATGATAACCTTTGCCACCACCACCACCACCTTATCACACTGTTCTTCCAATTCTTATACCACAGTATTTATTATTCAAGAGGACTTTCCCAGATCAACCCTGAATACAAATGACTTCCCTTCTCAAATGACCTTTCAATTATTATGTATATAGCTTATATGCATAATTTTTGACATATTTTCTCCATTATATTGTAAATTCCTTGATGGCAGGGGTTCTTTTTCACTTTTTTCTTAATCCCAGCATTTATCCAGGGTCTATATACTGCTTAATGCACTATAACTACTTAATAAATGCTTATTGATTTGACTTAAGGTCTCTCACATAAAAATTATCATATATTGACTTGTCATGGTTTGAATGTTTCATTTTTGTTTCACTTCCTCATATCCTTTAAAAAAAGTACAACTTCCTCGAGGACAGAGTGCATATATTTTTTAAAAAGCATATTTCTTCAAGTACCTAACAAATATCCTACATGTAGGATGTATTTCATAAATATAAATTAACTGAGTGAATTCATAATAATAATAGCTAGCATTTATATATTTATATGTATATGTTATTTCATTTGATCCTTACAATCCTGTAAGGTAGGTGCCATTATTCCTCTCATTTTAGAGCATAGAAAATATGACTTAGATAAATTAAATGACTTGCCCATGGTCAATCAGTCAAAAAACTCCAGCTGACTATCATTTACTATATTAATGGAACCATCAAAAGAAAAGTTCTGTTGAACCATGCAAACAATCTAACCTAAGGATTCTCTCTCAGGAAAGTCATCAAAGTCCATATGATCTCAGGGAAGCATTCCAAAATCTCACTAACTGGGAATCCCATTCTGAAAATCCCCGAGTCTAAACAATTCAAGACTATACCAGTTACCTGGCCACCTGCCAACTCTTTTCTGCCTCATATTTGGTATTTCAATGCTGTATCTTGTATCAAGTATCTACAATGCTAATACCATAAATAAAAAAGATATCAATTTTTGGGAAAGGTTGCAAAAGACTTTAAAAACAATTAGAGCAATTCTTATTTGATCCTGAAGAGATCCAAGTATCTGTGTTTAAATGTATGTGTGCATCTACCCTTAGGCTCAAATGAAGTGAAACATATAAAATCCAAATTTACAAATCCTATATTAGCTATTATATTGTTATTATCATTGTTAAAATTATATTGTTATTATCATTATTAAGATAACATTTAGAAGTAGTTTGGTAATTTTATATTTTTTATTAAACAAAAAATTTCTCAGAAAGTCAATTGAACTTTCCATTTCTCGTTAAATATCCATCTTTCTTCAGAGGAAAGTTTTGTATGTTTTTAAAAAATAAATCTTATGTATAGCATTTGTTTTTTACCCTACCTAAATTTTCCTCTGTATCCCTTCCCATAACTAATTCTAGCAATCCATTTCATATAACAACAAAATAATTTGTGTCTTTTTTTAAAAGCAGAACTCACTGTACTATGCTGCTCTATGTGCCTTTTGCTTTATGTTTTTGAAAATTGCTGAATAGGGAAGAGATCCCTCCCTGAAGTGGTGTTCATAACATTTTCTTAGAAATAGGAAATAAAAGATATTGTCTTGTGACCTATTGTGTGTAGAGTCAGCAAACTGAAGCTTTATAAACTGAAAATTCCATGAATATACTTGTTTTATAAAAAAAGAACTGCAGAGAATGAGATGGATAGATACTATCACAGAAACATGAGCTTTGACTGACTTCAAGAAACAGTGGAGGATAGAAGGACCTGGTGTTCTATGGTCAATGGTGTCATGAAGAGTCAGGTATGACTAAATGATTGAACAGCAAGCAACAAATAGTAATTTTTAGATGGGAAATCCTTATTAGTCTGACTGGTCTTAGGTCTGCTTTCCTTATTTGCCTCTACCCAGAGATCCTAAAATCTCACTAAATTAAATGAGAAGAGAGGTTGACTCAAGACCTAGTTACACTCCAAAAGTATGTGTAGTTGAAATAGAATAGATGACAAATGAATATGAAATAAAGGCAAAATATAAACTCTTTAAAAGTTGGGATGAGAAGCTTTTTCCTGAATCCCCAGCACTTAACACAGGGTATCTATTTAACCTAATCAAGTTGAAATCTAAAATCTATTCTTAACAGGAATAACTAGAAACACCTTCATTTTTTAACTTTATTAAGACAGTCCCACCTATTGTACAATTTTAAGGAATGATGAAGAAGACATTAGGAAAGCATCTGGAACTAACCAAATATATTCTGAAGATATCTCCACTGAAGGAAATAAAAATCTAAAGCCATAGTACGATTAATATTTAAGATATTCCAAAAAGAGGAAGATTCAAAAAGACGTATAGTATTTTTTAAAAAATCTGAAAGGACCTTGGAAACTACCAACTCTTAAACTTAATTTCTTATTTCTATAAAGCATTTATGAGATTGGTCTATTGAGGATATCCTTGATGAAAATGTGAGATTGGAATAGATAAGCTTTCATAGGCAATTTTCTTAAGCCAACCACCTATTGATATTTATGTTAATGACTAAGAGGAATAGAGACTATATAAGATCCTGTTTTCTTTTATTTTGTTAATCACAAACACACAAAATGCCTCTGACTACAAAGAATAAGTTTTAGTTTTTAAGGTTGTTCTGAAACACACATACACACACACACACACACACACACACACACACACACACACACACACGCACTTATATATTAAGTTCATATTTCAACTCAAAGCCTGCATTCAATTGGAGACTTTCTTAAACCTCAGTTTTTAACAAATGACTTCTCCACTGAGATTGCCTCCCATCTCCCCAATATATATTTTGTATATGCCTAGTTATTTCTGTGTTGTCTTTCCCATTAAACTAAGAGCTCTTTGAGAGCAAGATATATTTTTATATTCAGTGCTTAAAGTATAGTGTATATACTATATAGAAAGTACTGAATAAATGTTTCTGTTTGAGTGAAGATTCTTCCAAAGAAAGAGCAGCTTAATTGTAGTTTTGAATCAAAATGCCAAAGAGAAGACACTTTAGACTGAAAAGGTCTAAAGATGACTGATATGGAATTGATATGAAAAATAAATAAAAATATATATGTATCCAAGATAAAAAAAGAGGTACATGATTGTCTTTAACGCTATATTACCTGACCCAGAAGTGTCTTTGGCACTGAAAGGATTCATAGATGTTATTGCTACAGTTAATAATGTTTCAAAGGTTGTCAAAAACAGGAGGCATGGCACTGAATTTGGAAAACTCAGGCATTGTGCTAAACCAGCGGTGGGGCAGACTAAGAAAGGCAAGAGACAGTCCCACCTATTGAAGACTTCATAGTCTAATTGGGAAAAGTTGCATATATATTAATTTTAATCATAAAAGAAAGAGATTAGAATATGCAAACTATTGGCCATTGAACTTTTGTCAATTCTTAAAATCATAGCATGAAGGTGATGCTGGCTATCACACATGGATAACTTAGTTTTATCAAGAATAAGTCACTCCAGAGTAACCTTATTTTCTTTTTTTTAGATCAGTATTATTAGACCAATAGATTAGGAGAATGCTATAAATTTATCCTCCAAATGAAGAGAATAGATGGATTCACACTTAATGGAAAGGGGAGACCTAAAGAATAGTCATTAATAATTTTCTTCAGACTTGAAAGGATATCTCCATTTGGACCTCTGCTCTGTCCTATGCTATTTAACGTTTTTATTACTGATTTGGAGATAAAAATGTCATTCTTATGAAATTAGCAGGTAACAAATTTGGGATTCAGAAATTGCAGCTGACAATCAAGATCCAAAAATATTTTTATAGGTTAGAATATTGGCATGAATATAATTAGATGAAGTTTAATAAGGATTAATGTTAAGTGAGAGGAGAATATAGAAATATATTGTGGTGTGGCCACCAGTTCCTTGGGTTCGATTCTGCCTATGAGGAATCATTATTCAGACTCAGGAAAGCATGGGTGGAAATAAAACAAAATTTATTAAAAAGGTTACAAGACATAGGAAGGCCTAGGGAGAAAGAGAGAGATAAAAAGTCCAGCCAAGTAACCTTGGTTGGGCCGAGGTCAGAGAAGACTGCCAGCCCTGAACCAGGGTCCAAACCAGGTTTTTTAAGTCTTGCCTCTCATCCAGAGGGCAAAAGGTGAACTCCCTTTCTTTATACTGCAACCGGAATTAGGTAGAAGGTAAAGCCTAAGAAGATAAGGATACAAATCAAGAATGGGGGAGAGTCTCCATCCAAAGATTTTTTTAAGATTACAATTATTTCTGTTACAATCATAATTCTCTACTTCAAGTCAATTTACATCTCAAGAGTCAATCTCCACCCAAATTCTTTCTGTTACATTCACAATTCTCTTTATCTTTTCCCCTGCACCAGTGGAACCATGTGAGTTTGTGCTCATACCTTCACTGATCAAGACAGTGGCAGTTCCAAAGCTAAGTGGGTTAAGTGCATCAAAAAAAAATAGGCTATCACATGAAAGAGCGATTATATTTAGTCTATTTAGAAGAACAAATAATAATGAATAGAAGTTACAAAGAGGAGAATTTATTTAATTTTGTTAAAAAATACTTAACAATTTTGTTGTTGTTCAGTTGTGTCCAACTCTTTGTGACCCCATTTCAGTTTTTCTTGGCAAAATCCTAGAGTGGTTTGCTATTTTCTTCCTTTTGGGGAACTAAGGTCAGATTTGATCTCAGAAAGATGAGGCCCTGATTGTAAGCTCTATCCAATATACCACCTAGCTACCATTATTAACCGTTAGTTATGCAAAAGTATATTGGACTGACTTGAGAGGTAGTAGATTCTTTACAGATCTTCTAACAAAGGCTGATCTCAAATATTTTGTAGAGGGATTTCTTGCTCAGATATATGTGGTTACAATAGAAGATCTAGGTGAACTCCTCAAGTCCTTTTTCCAACTATGAAATTCTGTGATTTGACAGACATTGAAATTGGAAATGAGAGAAATGTTTATTAAATAACCAGTTGTTAATCTGGAGAGATCCAGGACTTTTTTGCTTTCCTCATTTGGAGATTAGGTCAATGTCTCAATCTCTGAAAGCTTAGTTCTTAGATGAGATGAAATCATGGAATTGTTATCCCACCCAAATAGAAAAGGAGAAGATCCCCACCCAAATAGAAAAGAAGAAAATCTAACTTTGAATAAATTTTAGTCCATTATGTTCCACTCAGGTAGACTTGGGTGGAGATAGATCCATTGTCTAGATTATCCAGGCTAAAGATGATCTGGTTGTAGAAGAGTGATTGGCTGCTCTCTCCCCAACCCCTCATTGGAATGGACCCACCTGTGATTCAGTTCCTCATCTATTGTTAACTGATCAGAGCTGATTTGTGCCTGTGAGTTAATACCTACTCATCCAAAGGTATATTAGCATAGATTCTTCTTTGTTTTATATATATTATATATATATATATCCCTTTTATTAATTATTCACCAGAAATGATTAATAAAATGATTGTTCAGAAACTAGTTTTTTAATACATCTCAAGAAATTAAGAGGTAAGATCTAGAGGGAGCAATTTCTGACCTAAAGAAAGACCTAGCTTTAAAAACCAAGATCTTCCACTGCATTCAGGACCATCTTTAGTTCTCTCTCTCTCTCTCTCTCTCTCTCTCTCTCTCTCTCTCTCTCTCTCTCTGTCTCTCTCTCTCTTTCTCTCCCTCTCTCTCATATGCCCATATTTGGTCACTGGACCCTAATAAGGTTGGCGACTTTGCACAGCACCTCCTCACTTAAATCCAATTTTACCCACATGTCATGGCATCACCTCCCTGATGTCATAGTCTTCTTTGAGAACAAAGGAGGAACAACAAATAGAGGGAAGGAGATAGGAAGAAGAGAAGGTTAAAGAGTTAATGGATAAAAAAACCCCAAGGGGCAGCTAGGTGGCGCGTAGTGGATAAAGCACTGGCCCTAAGGTCAGGTACCTGGGTTCAAATCTGGTCTCAGACACTTAATAATTACCTAGCTGTGTGGCCTTGGGCAAGCCACTTAACCCCATTTGCCTTGAAAAAAAAAACCTAACAAAAAGGAGTTAAAGGATTAAGAATTTAAGGGTTTAAGAAATAAAGAACTATCTATATTAAAGAAAGATATTTTTAGGATATTGGAAAATTGAACATTTGGAGGAAATTGGTCTCAGATCTAGAAAGCCAGTGATATCCAGTTTTTAAGTCTCAAACTTAAAAAAAGAAAAAATAACATAAAATTAGGGCACAAAAAAACAATGTTAAACTTGTATTTTTATTTAATAAATGCTTTTTTTGGTCTTTTTTTCCCCCTGTGTAACTATATTGGGAAAAATCTAAACTTTGTAATGTCACATTTGATATTAATCATGGTTAAGTCTCTCACATACTTTTATTTCTCAGCTGAGGAATAAAATCACACAGTGATAGTTTCTTACCTACTGAATTTGAGGGCAATTTTCAATTTGAACTAAGGTCAAAAGACACAACACACATACACACACACATAGGTATGTAACCTGCTACCCAGACCAGATTATCAAACTTCTAAGATCCTTTTGATGCAGGAGAAGATGAAGAGAATTTGAATGTAACAGAAAGAATTTGGGTAGAGATGTAAATCAACTCTTGAGATGTAAATTGACTTGAAGTAGAGAATTATGATAGTAACAGAAACAATTGTAATTTTAAAAGCTGCTTGGGGTGGAGACCCTCCCAATTCTTAAGGTACCCTTGATTAAATTTATATCCTGATCCCCTTAGGCTTTACTCTCTACCTAAGTCTAGGTCCAGTATTTGCCCTCTGGGTGACAGGCAAGACATAAAAACCTGGGCTGGGGGCTGGTTCAGGGCCTGAAGTCTTCAGCTGCTTGGCTGGGCTTCTCTCTCTCTCTCTCTCTCTCTCTCTCTCTCTCCTCTCTCTCTCTCTCTCTCTCTCTCTCTCTCTCTCTCTCTAGCTAGTGACTAGCAATAGTTGTTTGCCTTAGTTTCCTCATCTGTAAAATAAATGAAAGAGGAAATGGCAAACCACTCCAAAATTCTTGCCAAAAAACTTCAGTCAGACATGACTGAACAAAAAACAACAGCATTATAGTGCAATTTACCAAAGGATTAATAATAAACAGTTTTAAAGTCAGATACAACTAAACCACAATTTAACAACAACAAAGTGCTCACATGCTAGATTTGGGGAAGAGGAAATGCAAAACTAGGCTAAATTGAAAAAAAAACAGACCCTACCCTTACAATTAGGGATATTAAAATAAAAAGGCTTCTTGTAAAAGTTAACTGGTGAACTGAGTCTTGCTAATGATAGGGATTCTAAGAGAGATAAGAAAATAGTGTATTCCACAAAAACACACATGGAAAATCAAGCATATTATTCTTTCTTCATCATCACCATAACTATAATAAAGACAGTATCATTAACTTACTTTTTTTGTTTTTCTTGTAAGGCAATGGGGTTAAGAGTCTTGCCCAAGGTCACACAGCTAGGCCATTATTAAGTGTCTCAGGCCAAATTTGAACTCAGGTACCTCCTGATTCCAGCATGGGTGCTCTATCCACTGCACCACCTAGCCACCCTATTAACTTACTTTAAAAAAAAAAGAATTAGCTTTGATATTGCCAGTGCAAATGGGGTCCTAATTCAAATTTTTCTTACTTGGGATGATAGCTACTTATTCAGTATTTAGCAGTGACAAGCTTTTAATATTTATCTTTACCAACAGTGGAGGAAAAAATATGACTAACTCTCCCTTATTCAGTAAATGATTATGAATTATTCAGCATAATGGCTTCATTTTTCTGTTAATTAGCACCTCCATCAAAGACAGGAATAGGAAGGGTAAAGAACCAGAATTCAAATGAGTCAATTTGGATCCCAATTTGTGCCCTTCATTCTTGGTTTGATCTAGCTATGTGTCTGCTCCCTCTATGTTTTGGAGAACCGCAGATATTTCTACTTTGGTGACAGAGATACCCCTGGGAAAGTATTGAGGAGTAAAGAATTCCTTATAAGAAAGGTTGAATGGAAAAAATTTCAAATGAGAATGGAGATTCTGTACTGAACTATTTAGTAAAAAGAGGTAGTACAGCTGAAGACTTCAGGCCCTGAACCAGCATCCAGAGGTAATACTTTAGGACAAAAATCTTTTATACTTGGGTTACAAAACTTACTATTGTTGATACTTTCCAGAAAAGCTGCTCAAGCTGACAGGTTTTACCATGAGGCAAATACCTTAACTTTCTTGAGTCTCAGTTTCCTCATCTGTAAAATGGAGGAATTGGACTAGATGACTTCTGAGATTCTAACTCCTGATCTTTGACTCTATTTATGATCCTACTGTAATAATAGATATTTATTCAAACTTTAAGATTTACAAAATATTTCACATATATACTAATTCAAAACTTATAATGACCCTGCGTAGGAGGTGAATACAAAAAGTCTCATACCCATTTCATAAATGTTATGAGATTTTTGTGCAAATGATGACATGGTTTGAGAGGTCATGCTAGAACAGAGAAGAGAAGAGAAACTAGTCTGAAACAAATTCAGAGCAGTTGAAATTGGGATAAATAGGGGGAAACCCCCCACTTATTTTAGATGAGTGGTTTGGGAAACATAAGGGAAATGTTCTTGATGGCCTGAATGATTTTTATATCTGATTTTATTTTGTTCTGGACTGATTTTATTGGTATGAATAACTTTGAGCCAGGAAACTCAGTCTACCAGTGTTAAGTAATCAACTGTTTAGCAATTTACACTCAGATTGTTGGGTAGGGAAAGTGAAATGACTTTCCAACATCACACAGACAATCTGTCAGAGGTAGACCAGTTCTGACCTTCAGCACAGTCAGCTCTGCTGTCACCATCATTTAATTCTATTACCTAATCAAATAGTCAATATACATTATGTACCACCTGTATACCAGGAATTATTCAAAGTGCTAAGAATACAAAGGAAAATGCAAAAATTTATATTCTCAAGGAACTTACTTTCTATTAAGAGAAATTATATAAATACATAAAAATTTCAAGGTAAAATCTGAATCACTTTAGTTGTTACTAATATCTAGGGAATCAGAAAAGGTATCATGTGCCTATGGCATTTGAGCTGGGCTGTAAAAGAAGTTAGGAATTCCTAGAGACTGAGATGAAGATGATGGTACATGTCACACAGAGGAGAAAACCTGTACAAATTGTAGAATTTGTCTTGAAGGAATAGCATGTAAGACAATTTGTTGGGAACATGAAATGATGAAGGGAAATAACGTGTAATAATCTTGGGAAGATAGGTTGAAGTCAGGTTGTGAATGGTTTTAATGCCACACAGAGGCATTTATAAAATAAATTGTGTGTAATTATAAATTGTAGCTAAATGATCTGTTATAGTTTTTCATTTTTCATCCTATCATCATGGGATGATGATTTGTAAGTGAATACAATTTAATTCAGGCAGATTTGCAGAGTCTTCAAAACCCAGTGGCAAGACAAAATCAGGTACATTAAGTCAGGGGAGGCAGAAGAAGCACAGTGTCCCCTGACATCATGAAAAGTAAAAAAATAATGATAAAATAAAATATCAATACTTTCTAACTGATCTGTGTTATATATAGAATTTCTGCATGATTCCAGTCATTTTCCATAAATAAAAACAGCTGAATTTGCATATTTTAACCTCAAATATGAGGAAGGATGCATGGTAGGTAGCAGAAATTGCGCCTCACTTTGGATTGTGCAATTCCTCACAAACTGGATTGAATGTGCACACTGTGTGTACCCATTGGTATTTCTCTGTATATCACCATGATATTTGTAGGCCCTTTTATTATATAAGGTCATTTTTTCATAGTCTAGATGATGCATTTCACATAGGTATATACGAAATTTAGTATTGCTGATTTAGATTTTAAGCATCAAAAAAATAACACTGGGTGAGGCAGTCGGTCATCTGCCTCACTGAAATGGGGGTGCTATCTCTATTAAGTTCATATAATGCAAATCCTGATTCTGATACTGTTTTTGGACTACACCACATACCACTGGTTAATCAGGATGCCTGGTGATGCCTGGGAAGCAGGGGGTGACCTCGACATCTTCAATGTCTAACCAAATGACTTGTTTCAAGTGAATTTATGTCTATTGGAACAAATTGTTCTCATCTGCCTATTCTGCTGGGTGAAATCTTCACATGCTTGGGCTAGACATCCCCCTAACTCACTGACATGTTTGAGGTTTGTCAGTTGCCCAAAACCTAGTTTAGCCCATCTACCTGGACAGTTTTACTGAACTGTGATCACTGTGCTCCCTACAGCTTCTTGTGGGTGTCAGTGAACATCAAAAGTAGATGAGCAGTCCTGAAAAGAACTTGGTAATCCCTCATTCCAGAGGTGCTAGTCCTCCCCAAATACCCCATATATCCCAAAAGTTATCTATTATATAGCACTGCTAAAAGAGAAAGTGGTGTCCGTAGAAATAACAGTTCCTTGAGCAGAGTCCAGATTTGACCCAACATAGTTCATATTTTACTCTAAATTTTATGCCAGCATTCTTAACTTATTTGTATCCTGGACTCCTTTAATAGTCTAGTGAGACTAAAGGATCCCTTCTTAGAATAATGTTTTTAAATAATTGAAAAAAACTAAAACTAAATTTCAGTTAAAGATCAGTGAAAATGAGGACATAATTTTTCCTACTCAAGCTCAAAGACCCTTGGAAATCTATTCCCCAAGATCTGGGTAATCTATGGATCCCATATAAACCCTAGTTCTATGTAATTCTCTCATCACAGTACTTCAATTAGAATGTCTCAGACTTTTTATGAATATTAACTACCATTTAAAACTATCTGAATGTTCTTCACTAGATCTTTCTGTCTCTCTGTCTCTCTGTCTCTCTGTCTGTCTGTCTCTCTCTCTCTCTCTCTCCCCACCCCTCCAGCTTGCCATCAAAAATTATCATGGGCTTGATCATCACATCACTACTTACTGATTGAATTGAGATAACAATGGCTTTGTACTCCTTACATATGTCTCACTTTGCAATATAATATTTCATCAATAAATGCCAATTTATAACATAAATGTATTTTAACTTTAGTCAAACTACCCTTAATTCTCTATTGATCAAGTTCTTTAATTTTTAAAGAGGCAGCATGGAGTAGGTGATACAGTGTAGGACTTCAAGTCAAGGTGAGTTGGGTTCAAATCTCCCTTCAAATATATACTAACTGGATGGCCCTCATCAGATGACTTAACCTCTTTCAATTTCAGTTGTCCATAAAATGTGGATGAAAATACTACCTAACTCATAGGATTATTGTGTGAATGGAATAAATTAACAAAGTACTTTTTAAATCTTAAAGCATTCAATAAATGTTAGTATATATCATCATCATCATCATAGGCCTGCAAACCTTTTAGGACAACATTCTGCAATTTAGTCATCCCTATTGAAGCTAGATTTGGAGAATTGACTCAGAGTTATGGAATGTATTTACTTCCACTGATAATACTCTTTGTGGAAATCTCATTTTCATTGCTGCTATACTAGCCTGTGCCAGAAGCTCTCTTCCTTTGAATCATAGATCAGCTTGGTCCCATCTGTAGGAATCACTATAGCTTCTGAGGCATGAGGATGGAACAAAACATCTGAGCTCACTCTCTTCCTAGCCTGGACTATCAACTGGCCTGAAAGCAAACAATTTGGCAGTCTAGAATATGTCAATAGATTATTTTCTGTCAACAGTTGGATCCATGCTTCATCTCAAAACTTTATAGTAGTAGCCCAGCTTATGACTCCAAATTTTAGCTTGAAAATATCCATCTGGCAAATGCAGCAGGAATTTCTTAGTCATCTGGTACAAAACAATATCTAACTAGACTGTCATTTGTATATAATATAAAGAACTTTACATTTACAGAAAACAACAATAGGGTTTGTATGTGCATGTGATAATTCATAGGACCATAAATCCAGGGTTGAAAGGTCTTCAAAGTTCCCTGATTGTATGAAAGAGGAAGCTGTGGTCTAGGTACGCGATTTGTTTAAGGTCATACTGAGAATGAAGATCAGAACTGGAATTTGAGTCTATTTTCTCTGACTTTAAAATAAGTGCTCTTGACATTGTATCATTCTGCTTCCATATTAAGGATCATTCTGGTCATTGAAGTATAGTCCTTGAATCTGGTCTCACTTCTTATTCAGGGATGGAAACCCAAAGCATACCAAAAGATGATATCGATATTGTTCCCTTTGGTGAGAACATAATTTCTAAGCTTCCCCTCATTGGCTTTTGATTCTGTCCAACAAACTATACTTGCTGAAGTCCTTAAGGGGCTCTGCAATGATGGCAGAGTTTTTCATAAATTTTGAATAATGACAATTGAACCCCAGAAGTATCTTCAGTATGTGACAATTCTTTGCATATGTCCAAGTAATAGGTACTACTTTTTTTATTTAGGATGAGTAATCTCTCCTTGTTAAGATATTATGGAGGCAGCTAGGTGGTGCAGTGGATAAAGCACCAGCCCTGGAGTAAGGAGTACCTGGGTTCAAATCTGGTCTCAGACACTTAATAATTACCTAGCTGTGTGGCCTTGGGCAAGCCACTTAACCCCATTTGCCTTGCAAAAAAACCTAAAAGAAATATGTAAGACTTACATATTTGATAGATGCTCTGTAAAATTCATGCCTGTAAACAGAAGACTAGAAGTCGAGTCATATAATACAATTTTTCTCTTTATCTTGAAGGACAGGATGGTTCAGTGGAAAGAATGCTAGATTCAGAATCAGAGAATCTGGGTTCAAATTCTATCTCTAACTCTTATTGCTTGCTTGATAAGCAAGTCATTTAACCTCTTGGGGACTCAGGTTCCCTATCTACAAAAGGAAGAGGAATGAATTAAATGATCCCCAAAGTCTCTTCCAATTCTACATTCATTATTCTCTAATTCTATGAATACACCAAGTAGTGAGTGGTAAGAACCTTTGTAGAATATGCTCAGATTGGAAAAATTCATTGTATAAATGAAAACTGTCTTTTCCTCATCTTCCATTGCCATGGAAGTTTCCAATCCAAGCCAATCCAATACTTCTTTTTTAATTCTTAATTATTCAAGGCATTAAAGAAATAAAGGAAAAAGGAAAATCTCTGCTCTCAAAGAGAATCTCTTTAATGATACAAATAAATAGGTGAAGGATGGTTTGAGGAAGAAGTCATTCACAACTAGGAGAACAAGGAAAGACTTTTCTTTAAAAGGTAACCACTTTACTGATGCTTGAAAAAACTCAGGAATTTTAAGATGTAGAAGCAAGGAGGAAAAACATTTCAAGCATGAAGAAAAACCTTTGCAAAGTCATTTATTTGGAATATGAAATGCTTAATTCAGGGCATAGCAATCTGTCTAGAATATGTAACAGAGGTATATATTATGCAATAAGCCTGGAGAAGTAGCCTAGAGCCTACTGAGATGTTTTTATTTTATACTAGGAGAAATAGTGAGCCATTGAAATTGCCTGAATGGTAGATTCAAGGCCCATTTCAGGAGGCCCATGAACTTGAATGGGGAAAAATCACATCATTATTTTCAATAACCTCTAACTGACTTTTAGTGTTTCCTTCAGTTATTATAAACATTATTTAAGAAGGTGGCCAAAGGTTTCACCAGATACATGAAAGGGATTATGACATTCAAAAAAGTTATGAACTCTTTTTTTTAGGAAGATTTTTTTTGTGGGGGTAATGCTTGACTTGGAACTTGGAGACCTGAGTTCCAAGCCTGTCTTGAATATCTATTAACTATTGAAACCCTGGGAAAGTCATATAACCTTAATTTCCTCATATGTAAATTCAGGATAATAATTGCATTTTTTGCACAGAGTTTTGTGAGTATTAAATGAGTTAATATATGCAAATCACTTTGAAGACCTTAGAGAGCTATGAAAATATTAGTGAGGATGATGATGGTCATGATAATGATGATGATATTGTGGACTCTGCAGGTAGGAAATAAGGTATATAGTTAGGATAGATATAAAGGTACTGAATACCAATTTTGTCTAGTTCACAATTTTGCCCAGGACAGCATTGACCCAAGGAAACAGATCATGTAAGTTGAAAAATAACATTAATAAATATTTTCATTTTCTCTGTGAAAGAGCTTTATACCCAAACTATTAATAAAACAATAAAACTTCAATAATTTAGGTTAAGGTTAATGTCTATTTGTATTAGCAACACATTATCAGATTAATTGAACTTTTTCCTAATAATAGCTTAATTTAGAATCTCTCCTTATGATACCTAATTTTTAACAGGACATTCCTGAAAAATATGAAGCTATGACTAAAAGAATGAGTGTAATTTTAAACATTGAAACAGGCTAAAATTTTGGAGGCAGAGAGGAACTTTTTACTAATTATTAAATGATTTCATGTTGACAACTACTCCAGGTTAAATTTTTACCTCACAAACATAATCAAAAAGCTATATCCCTTTATTATATACTATTATTTATTAAGTTTTTGATATTTTGTTATCTAGAATTACTGAAACCATATTTTCATCAAACTTTTATAATAGATCCTAAGAAAGAGTCTCACTTCTTTGAATGTTATCATATACTCTAAAGAGGAGTTTCTTTAACCATACAGTTTAAAAAAAAAACCTGATACTTTATCCAGCTTTTTTATCTCTATGAAAAGGAATTTATCGCTATTCTTCTGAGTTATTTTTGATCCAGAAAATGAAATTGTGGTAGAGATGCATTAATTAAATTCTCTAATAAGATTCTTTATCTATTAGCATAGAACTCTAGGGAAAACCTAAGTCCCCAATTACAGAGTATCAATTGCAATTAATTCTTTAAACTGTTCCCTAGTTACATCCAGGAAAAGGAGAAAGAGCTGCTAATAAACATTTTAAAAGATTGAAAAGTTTATTCAATGGCAGTCATGAGTCTTTAGAAGAAAGCCCTAAATGGTCATTTAGAAAGGAAGGATAATTTGCTAACATTTAATCTCCTGAGGCAGAGTCATGTTATGCTTTTTTTTAAATGCAAAATTATAATAAACATACTTCACTGTTTGCTGAATTACTTCTTTATGTTGTTTTAGGATTAGTCATTCAATATTAAAAATTTAAGATATTTCACCAGAGATTAAACGCCTAGGACAAGGCAAGACTATGGTTGTCATGAGTCCAGGGATAAGAGAATACTGGGCAGAATGGATAGTTTGAATATCCAAGGGAGTCCTTGGAAGACCTACAATAAGTCAGCATCAGTTTTCTTTGGAGCCCTCCTTTTGGAGCAACCAGGAAAGACCCCTCCCTGGAGGTTAATCTAATACCTGCCTATTCAACCAAACAAGTACTTTTCCACATGCCTAGCCTGTTTTTCCAGTACCTTTAGAATCCTGGACTGGAAATTGAAACCTGGGTCCTAATCTCAACTCCTCAATGAAGTGAACACTTTACTTTTGAGGCTACTATCCAAACAGCTTGAATATTAATTTGGCAATCATATGGAAATAGATAAGTTAGGAGATTATATTGCAATAATCTAGGTGAGAAGTAATGGGATCATGAACTAGGATGATAGTCATCTGATTAGGAAAAAAGAGAGTAAATAGGAGAAACTTTGTGCATGCATCTGACATACCTTTTTTTCTTACTATAAATAGCACTTGTAGCTCTAGTATCATCCATGCCCATCCATGCCCAAGCTATATAAAGAATGCCAAAAAAAGGTTTCCAGGACTAGAAGTCCAACCCGTTTATTTATGTCATTTTATTTTGATTATTTTATTTTTTAGAAATTAGCCTTGCTTGTTTACACAGACCTACTAACTGCCCAGTAATAATTGATGCAATTGACTTCCCTAGAATTGGCCCCTTAAAGTATGACTAGAACTGTGTTATTATTCAGATGCTTCCTGGAAAGTGTACAACAAAAAAAGGATAGGAAAGAAGTATCTTATAAAATTTTTTTCTACAAAAGTAATGGTGGAACTTCTACACTTGTATTCTAATATCAGAGTTCCAGATGTGCTCATGGAGAAGGCAGAAACAGTCCTAAGAGAACAGGAGATGGGAAAAGCATCTGCACTAGACTAAATGCACATAGAAGACATCTGTGCTGGGAATGGGATATCATAAGTGTGATGTTTTCAGAATAAATACAGAAGGTATGTGAATGAAAGGAAGATGCCAAAAAAGTAGAAAGAGTCTTGAACCTTATTTTAAAAAGGTGATGAACTGATAGAGCCAAGTGGTCAAGTAGCTGGAAGAGATATAATAAATTTCCTATTCCCTATTCCTAAACTCCTCCAAAGAAATCATGAAAATGCATCACACTGAATACTAATTGTGAAATCCAAAAAAAAAATCACAGTGAGATATTTTTTCAGATACATTAGTATAGTGCAGGAGTGGGGAAGTTTTTTTTTTTCTGCCCACAGCCACTTGGATATATGCAGGCCATAGAAAATTATCAATTTAAAAATTAGCCTGCTATTTTTGATCAAACATTTAATTAATTCACCCCTTAAAAACTCCTAATTTTTTTTGAATTTTGAGGCTCACCTGCACTTACCATGACAGCACCACCAAATGATTTCATGGGCCTTATATGGTCCACACTGGATTTTCTCCATCCCTGACAATGGGAGTCATAAAGAGAGGTCTGTGTGGGTATGGAGTCTGTTCAAGAGCATGTTGGCATATTCCAGGCCAGAGAAAGGCTATCCACCAGGACCAGGAGAAAAACCTAGGCATAGATTCTAGCCATTGTGTAGAATGTGAAAGGGGTGTCAGTGGGTAGCTCTGTCACTCATTCCCCAGTTCCAAGTCACAGAGTTATCTTGGAATGAGGGACATGTAGACATCTTTGTATGGCATTCCAGGTTAAGGAGAGTTATGGGTCCTAGGCTATACACTGAGGTAAAGGAAAGTACAGGAGCAAGGAATAGCTGTGTGACTCTGCCCCTGGGAGCAGAGAAGAGTCACAGTTCCAATTTCCAGCCCAGTCTGAAGCCAGAGGAAGAAGCAGGGTAAGAATCCCTGACAAAATGGAAGCCTGTACTATCACACCGAACTTGCAGAGTTTTCCAACTGATTGATAGGGGCTTAGACTAGCAGCAGTCTATTGAAACTCGAAACCGGACAATTCAACAGACCTGTTATTGAGACACAAACCCAGTTCAGGAACTTGCAGAGCTCAGACCAGAGGGACAATAATCAGACCAGGCTCAGAGCATTTAGGAAAACATTGTAAGATTTCAGGTCTCTAGCCTGGGATATCCCTCTGGATATAACACAATATTAAACATCTCCAAAATAGTAGTAACAGTGCACAGGACCTGGACCTAACATAAAGTCTGAAGTTGGGAAGTAGGCTAGAAGTATGAGTAAGCAAACAAGCAAAACAAATACTGCCCCCCGCAAAAAAAGCCTAGTATCTTGACAGTGGTGTTCAAAACTCAAACAGAAGAAGAATATGACTGCAAATCGTCTATAAGCAGAGGCATAAAGAAATACATAGCTCAGGCAAAAATTCAATAGAATTCCCAGAAGAAGAGCTAAAAAATGTTTTTTAGCAATGAGGTGCTTAAGTAAAAAAATGGAAAAGAAATAAGATATATGGACAAAATAACTGGAAAGGGAATTAACAGCTTAGCAGGAGTAGAAATTTTACTTGAGAAACAAACTCTTGGAAACCAGAATGGATTAATAGAAACTAATTATTTCATGATACAGCAATAAATATTTTTGAAAAGTAAAAAGACAAAGAATAGAAGAAAATGGAAAATATCTCATAGTTAAAAATTGACATGGAAAAGAGGTTGAACAGGGAAAATTTAGAATCACTGGACTATTTGAAAGACATGATAAAACAAAAGAGCCTAGATGTCATATTCTAAGAAATTACAAAAGAAAATTGCCCAGATCTCTTAAACACAAAAGGTAAAGTAGAAAAAGAATTCATTGAATCCATGAAAACTCTCAGAAATATAGCTAAAATCTAGATCTTCTACTATGTGTGTAAATATATAGATATATGTACATATATATATATATATATATATATATATATATATATATCTGTACATATGTATATTTTTTCTTTCTGAATGCCTGAAACACACACACACACACACACACACACACACACACACACACACACACATAAATGCTAAGAATCCACAATCAAGAGCAAACATGATTTATCAGTCACTGCTATAAAGGAGCAGATAGTTTATAATATAATGTCCAGAAAGCAAAAGAGACAATCTTACAACCAAGGATAACTTAACTAAGAAACATGAGCATACTCCTATGGGAATGAGAGGTGGGAAATCCTTTAATAAAAGAGAAAAATGGAAGCGTTCTTGATGAAAAAAAAATTCAGATTATGTAGAAATTTTAAAGTTCAAACACAGGAGTCAAGAGAAATATAGAAAGGTAAACATGAATTAATAATCATAAAGGATAAACAAGAATTAATTGCTTATATGAAGAAATAAAACATATGTCTCTTCTGAACCCTATTATCACCTGGCATCATAGAGGGGATCTAATTAGGCAGAAGGCCTGGAAGCAGTTCTATTATGATAATATCTGAAAAGAAGAATGGAAAGGAAAGGAAAGGGGAAGAGGAATACATTAAGGGATGTAAGGGAGAAGAATGAAATAGCTCACATATTAAAGGTATACAAGTAGAAATCTATACAAACAAGTAGAAAGGGGTGGGGAGAACAGGCAATACTTGAACCTCAAGTCTGGATGATCTGGATGATGCAACAAAGAAAGATATTCTTGTACAAAGCTAGATACAGAAATATATTTCACTCAACAGAAAAATAGGAAGGAAAGGGAAGGAGGGAGAAAGGTGAATTAGAGGAAGAACAGGTTAAAAAAGAGAGCAGCACTACACAAAACAAATAATACCTACAGCACAAAAATATTTATAGACTTTTTTTTCAGTGACAAAAAAATGGAAAGTAAGGGGATATCCATAGATTAGGGAATGGTTAAATAACTTATTCTATATAAATGTGATAGGTTACTATTATGCTATAAAAAATTATTAAAGGCATGGTTTCAGAAAAAAATGGGAAGAATTATATGAAATGATAAAGAGTGAAATGAGCAAGACTAGGAAAAATGTATACAACAATATTGTAAAGTCAAACATCTTTGAAAAAGGAGTTCTGATTAGCATAATGACCAACCACTATTACCAATAGACTGATGATGTTGAAACATGTGACCCATTTTTTAATAAAAGGGTGAAAAATTGAGAATGTATAGACTTTTTTTAAAATGACTAATGTGAAAATTTGTTTTACTTGTAACAGAGGTTTTTTACTTGTAACATATTTGTAACAAAGGTTATTTTTCTTTATTTCTCAATTGGAGGAGGATGAGAGGAAGAAAAGGCAAATTTTTTCTTATTAAAACATAAAACTTAATGTGTTTTTTCCTTGAAATAATAAAGGTTCCATTTTCTTAACCCTGATATTCTACCAGTGTTTTTCTGTGACTGCAAGTCATGGAAGTCTACAGTTGCTGAAGACTTAAATCACTCAGAGGACAATGGAGAGCTACATGGTAGGTTTAAGAAAACTTCACTATGTCACATTTAAAATACTACAGAGGGTGGCTAGGTGGTGCAATGGATAGAGCACTGGCTCTGGAGTCAGGAGTACCTGAGTACAAATCAGGCCTCAGACACTTAATAATTACCTAGCTGTTTGGCCTTGGGCAAGCCACTTAATGCCATTGCCTTGTTAAAAAAAAAAAAGTACTACAGAGAGCAATTACTATAAAGGATGCTGCTATCAGAGATGTATGATAGAAAATGAAGATGATATTCATAAGGTGAGAGTGAGGGATAATTGAGAGTCTATAAACAACATTATCAAAAGAAAGCAAAGCAGAACTTTGGTATATTGGGTGATCCCCTGTAGAGAACCTATGGGAAGCCATTGATAAGAGTAGCAAAGAGTGGGCAAGCATGAATGGATTGTTATCTGCATCATTGGAAGGAATATTGATACAAGATTCATCTGTACATTAGAACTTCCTTTTTAGTGGTACTTCTTGTTTTTGTTACTCTCATTATTCCTATCTATGTTACTTTGATCTACTTAATGAGAACATATTTATGAGTTAAATAGAAAATGAGTAATGATTTCACTGAGCCACTAAATGAGGTTAAATTGCTTTTTTAAATTCTCATTGCTTTTCAGCATTGGCAGTAGGACTGCAGTCCTAATCTCTTGGTTCTTCATACTGTAAATTCATTCTAATTATTAAAAATATATTGAAAAGAATAACTTTTCATGACAATGACTTAAAAGAGCTTTTTTTTACTCTCTAGGATAAAGCCTTTCATTATGTATATATGTCTCATTACAAATTATCCAATTCAATAAGTCCATTTTAACAAATTTCTTTTGACATTGTAAAATAAACTGAAGAAGGAAATGGCCAACCACTCTAGTATCTTTGACAAACCCCCCCACTCCCAAGGTGGGGGGAGGGGCGTGTAAAGAGTCAATCACAACTGAAATGACTGAATGGCAACCAAAAAGAGCAATAGTAAAGGTATGACACAACATATTACCAACAGTGATTTGTGAATGAGCAGCAGCATCAAAGGACATATGTGAGCAGTAAAGGACATGGTCCAAGAATGTAGCAAGAGAGAATGATAACAGATGCTAGGCCTTAGTGCAGCTCTTATATCTATACAATATTATAAGTACCAGAGAAATGCCTCTATCAAATGTACTTGGAAGAATGCAGCAGAAAATTTATGATAAGATATGGAGAAAAGTCATACCAAATGAATAGGGTAATATCAAGGTTTTGAACTGAACCAGTGGATTGTTGTTTAATCATTTTTAGCAGTGCCGAACTCTTCTTAACTCCATTTGAGGTTTTCTTGGTGAAGATACTGGAGTAATTTACCATTTCCTTCTCCAGCTCATTTTACAGATGAGGAAACTGAGGCAAATAGTGTTAAGTGAGTTGCCCAGGGTCATACTGCTAGTAAGTGATTGAGGCTGACTCAGGAAGGCAAGTACTCTTGATGCCAGGTCTGGCACTCTTTTCATTAAGTCACCCTGCTATCCACAGTGGAGGGATTATCTACAGTAAATGCATTGTAGATATATTGGAGCAATAAAATACAGTTTACAAAGCATTTTCCTTACAAGATCCTTAAAAGTACAGGTATTATTATTCTCATTTTACAAATAAGAAAATTGAGGTTCAGAATGATTTGCCCATGAAAAAGGTAGAATTTGAACCCAGGACTTTCAACTGTATTCAAGATTCTATTCACCCCATTGCAATATCTCTTATAAATCTACTTTGGAAGACTTGGAAATTTACTATAATTTGGTATTGTCTAGGGTACACATTTGTTGTGTTGCTTAGGTTAGTCAAGTTGATATAAACTACATTTATTTAAGAAATCAGTAATTAAGGGGCAGATAGGTGGCACAGTGGAGAGAGCACCCACCCTGGAGTCAGGAGGATCTGAGTTCAAATTCAGCCTCAGTCACTTAATACTTACCTAGCTGTGTAACCTGGATCAAATCACTTAATCTCATTACTTTGCAAAAACAAATAAACAAACAAACAGACAAAAACAAATAGGCAATTAGAGACAAGAGGATGTAGTGAAAGATCTTCAGGAGTAAGAGGACAATGCTTCAAGTCAGGGTTCTCCTACTGGCTACCCATGTTACCAGGCACAAGACATAATTTCTCTCCATCTCAGTTCTTTATGCATAGAATAAGGGGTTTGAACTAGATGTACAGTAAGATCTCTCTCCCTTCCACACTAGGATGCAATAAACTGAAATAGATAATAAGACAAATGGTTAACATTTATGCAGTACTTTTAAGTTTTCAAAGCACTTTATACATTATCCCATTTGATCTTCACACAATCCTGAGAGACTTGACCATTATTCCCATTTTACAATTGAGGAAACTGAGACAAAGAGAATAAGAGACTTGGCTAGGTAAGTCTTTGAGGCAGGATTTGAACCCACATTTTACTGACTTCAGTTTTTAACTTCTAGACATAATTCCAGTCTAGCTTTCTATTATAGCTACTCTCTGAAGACTGGAGGTTAAGTAATGAATGTCTGTCCATTGTATAGAGTCTTTTCTTAAGCACTGTGGATAGACACTAAAAAATGGAAGACTTGGTATCTGTCCAGAAAATTTTACAGTTAATGGGGATACAATTAATGAAGATACATCAAAAATTTAAAGTACTATATTCATATCTAGGAATATGTTTGCCTACTGTGTACCACAGAGTGGAAAATAGTACCCCTGCCATACTCTAAACAGATGACTGATAATACACAAAAGAAGAAACAGGTACCAACTAAAAGCTGATTTGCATTAAGAATAGTAGAGAAGGCTTTAGAATACAAAAAGCACATTTGGACATAATTTTGAAGAGAATGGGACCTACGAAAGACCTGTTAGTAAGAAAAGAGGTGATCTGAGCAGAAGAAATAGCATCAGCATAGAGAAGAGTGACTTGAATTTGGGAGACTTTTTAAAATACATGCTTTTACCCAACTTTTTTTTCCCTCCCAATAGTTATTGTGTGACCTTCAGTCCGTCAGGTAAACACTACTATTTTCTTTAATATAGATATAGAATCCCTAGTTACCTACTTCAGGCTCAAATGTAGTCTTGTATTTTGCAATGAGGTCTTTGTGTTTTGCAATTCTTAAACTTTTTATATGCTATTACTATTAGCATATGCTATCTACTATTAATATCTAACTCCAGGTGCACATACTAATCTGTTCATTTGTAGATAGGAAGAAAGATTTATTCTAATTTAGGTGACTAGTGGCTAATATCATATCTTATAGATAATTACTTAATAAGAATGGAAAGAAGGAGAGAAAGAAAGAAAAAAGAAAGAGGAAGGGAGGAAGGAAGGAAGAAAGGGAGAGAGGGAGGGAAAGGCAGGAAGGAAGGAAAGGCAGGAAGGAGAGAAGAAAGTAAAAGGAGGGAGGGAGAGAAAGGGGAAGAAAAAAAGCTATACAGAGAGTAAGCCAAGGAAGAAGAAAGGAAGGAAGGAAGGAAGGAAGGAAGGAAGGAAGGAAGGAAGGAAGGAAGGAAGGAAGGAAGGAAGGAAGGGAAGGAGGAAAGGAAGGAAGGAAGTAGCCATGGAATGTATAAGTCTGGTCTACTATTCCATTGAAATGATTCAATGGCAAATCATATGACCAGTCTAGGGGGATGACCAATAAAGTTGAGTCTATATTTTACACTCTTCTCTTCCATTCCCTTTCCCTTTGTTCTATCTCGCAGTTATTTATTTTTCGTTTGTGTGTGTGTGTGTGTGTGTGTGTGTGTGTGTGTGTTGACATTATTCTACTGAGGCCTGACTCTGCTTACAAAATATGCTAATACAATCAGCATCTGTAGGAAGACAGCTCTAAAAAGAAACTACTGGTTTCATCAATTCTACAATCATTTACTGTTGCAGTCCACTCTGGGCAGCCGGGCATCAGCTTAATTTACACAGCTCTTCGGGGCACTGCCGGACATAACCCGCATGTTCAATAATGAAAGTCAGCCAGTGAGAAATAAGCAAGGAGTTTATTGCAGGTATATGCTACATCTCTGACTCACATAGTTGAAATAAGGGTATATATAAGCCTAGTCCCCTTGTATCAGCATTCCTCATCTTCAGGCACTGTGAAAGTGTAATGGGCATGCCACAAAAGGTCTGTATCCTGGAATATGTGGAATCTTCAACAAGATAAGGATGAAAGGCAGAGAGATAAGGACCAAAACTCCTTCCTGAGACACTTGAACAGGATGAGGATGAAAGGCAGAGGGATAAGGACAAGAGGTCCTTCCTGAGAATATTCAACAAGATAAGGATGAAAGGCAGGAGAACAAAGAGAGAGAAGGGCCAGAGCTCCTTCCTGAGTTCAGAGCACTCTGGTATGGACATTCCTGTTGTCCCAGGTCTCAGTGACTCTCAGGATGAACTCCTCATGGCCAGGTACTCTGTCTATTCACCCCTTACAATTTACTAAACACCTATTATATGCCAGGAAAAACCATCCTGGGCTAGTTGTCTCAAGCATTTATACATTACCCCTCCCAGATCACATGAAATTTTGATTCATTAACTGACCACAAAACCTCATGGTTTGAACTTGGGTGTGGTATGGTAGTTTTTCACCTGAACTCAGAGCAACTAAGAAATCAGACCTATCTAATTGACCATTATTACAGGACAGACTCAGTATCTGTAACCCAGTGTACCTTTAACCTGAGGCTGTGGACTCCACTCCCTACTCTTCCTAAAATGATGAGCATGAGCTGTTGCCATTATGACATGTTGCCCCACCCTACCTTGGATGATTTCCTTCCTTTTCAGAAAACCTGTGACAGAAGAAATAAGTCAAGGCTCTCTGGATAGGTAAGTAATGAAAGCAATAAAGAGGGACCAGTAATAGAAACATTTAATAAGAGAATTTTGAAATTATTTTGAAGTTTCTCTGGGAAGCAACTTTAATCTTCTTAATAAGGAATGATTCCATATAAGGTTGGGCAAAGAGTTTTAAACTGGAAAAACCAGTATTTCAGTTCTCACCTCTTTATCAAATCAGTGGTAGAGGAACATCTATGTTGGTTCTTTCTATAGTACTCTATCAGTCTACACTGGAGAGAAGAATATCTTTTACTGTCTAGGTCAGAAGAAGTTAGAACAGTTTACAGGATGGGGTTCTGGAAATCTTCCTGCCCACCTTGACATACCATATAGTTGAGATCTGATTTTAAAAAATGGCCCCAAAATGTGAACTTATAAAGCAAAAGATTCATATCTCAAAGGGATTCTTCATAACTTCGTTTTATTTAGTTTTTAATTAATAAGAGAATTCTTTTAAATATCTATATTTCCTAGTACATTCAATTTGTGATTTCACATTTGTAATATTTTTGACTAATAAAAATTCAATTCATATATAACATTCTAGAACTTATTTATAACATAAATTGAGGTATAGACAAATTGGATAGTGAGGGATAACTTTGGTATATATGTAATACTGACAGAATCCTTTCTAGAACTTATTCTTCATATGGAACAGCAAAGTCTAATAAATTATTTTTCTTGCCTTTACTTTTTGTTTTTTTATTTATTTTTATTAAAGATATTGAGATTTACAATTTTCTCCCCAATCTTACTTCTCTCCCCCCACCCCCCAAGGGAAAGCAATCTGTCAGTCTTTACTTTGTTTCCATTTACTTTGTTTCCATCCAAATTGGGTGTGATGAGAGAGAAATCATATCCTTAAAGAAGAGACAAGAAGTCTAAGGGGTAATAAGATCAGACAATAAAATATCTGTTTTTTTTTTTCTAAATTAAAGGGAATGGTCCTTGCACTTTGTTCAAACTCCACAGCTCCTTATCTGGATACAGATGGCACTCTCCTTTGCAGACAGTCCAAAATTGTTCCCAATTGTTGCACTGATGGAATGAGCGAGTCCTTCAAGGTTGATCATCACTCCCATGTTGCTAGTGTTTTTCTGGTTCTGCTCATCTCACTCAGCATCAGTTCATGCAAATCCCTCCAGGCTTCCCTGAAATCATATCCCTCCTGGTTTCTAATAGAACAATAGTGTTCCATGACATACATATACTACAGTTTGCTAAGCCATTCCCCAATTGAAGGACATTTACTTGATTTCCAATTCTTTGCCACCACAAACAGGGCTGCTATACATATTTTTGTACAAGTAATGTTTTTACCCTTTTTCATCATCTCTTCAGGATATAGACCCAGTAGTGGTATTGCTGGGTCAAAGGGTATGCACATTTTTGTTGCCCTTTGGGCATAATTCCAAATAGCTCTTCAGAAGGGTTGGATGAGTTCACAGCTCCACCAACAATGTAATAGTGTCCCAGATTTCCCACAGCCCTTCCAACAATGATCATTGTCCTTTCTGATCATATTGGCCAATCTGAGAGGAGTGAGGTGGTAACTCAGAGAAGCTTTAATTTGCATTTCTCTAATAATTAACGATTTAGAGCATTTTTTCATATGGCTATGGATTACTTTGATCTCCTCATCCGTAAATTGCCTTTGCGTATCCTTTGACGATTTGTCAATTGGGGAATGGCTTTTTGTTTTAAAAATGTGACTCAGTTCTCTATATATTTTAGATATGAGTCCCTTGTCAGAAGAATCATTAGTTGTAAAGATTGTTTCCCAATTTACTGCATTTCTTTTGATCTTGGTTACAGTGGCTTTATCTGTGCAAAAGCTTTTTAATTTAATGTAATCAAAATCATCTAATTGGTTTTTGGTGATGTTCCCTAACTCTTCCTTAGTCATAAACTACTCCCCTTTCCATAGATCTGACAGGTAAACTAGTCCTTGATCTTCTAATTTGCTTATAGTATTGTTTTTTATGTCTAAGTCCTGCAAACATTTGGATCTTATCTTGGTAAAGGGTGTTAGGTGTTGGTCTGATATTCTAAGTTTCTTCCATACTAACTTCCAATTATCCCCAGTTTTTATCAAAGAGGGAGTTTTTAATCCCAATGGCTGGACTCTTTGGGTTTATCAAACAGCAGATTACTATAATCATCTCCTGCTTTTACACCTAGTCTATTCCACTGGTCTGCCACTCTATTTCTTAGCCAATACCAAACAGTTTTGATGACTGATGCTTTATAATATAATTTTACATCAGGTAGGGCTAAGCCACCTTCTTTTGCACTTTTTTTTCATTAAACTCCTGGAAATTATTGGCTTTTTTATTTCTCCATCTGAATTTACTTAGAATTTTTTCTAACTCATTAAAGTAATCTTTTGGAATTTTGATTGGTAGGCCACTAAACAGATGGCTTAGTTTTGGTAGAATTGTCATTTTTATTATATTAGCTCCACCTATCCATGAACAGTTGATATTCAGTTATTTAAATCCGATTTAAGTTGCATGAGAAGTCTTTTATAATTGTTTTCAAAAAGATTCTGAGTCTGTCTTGGCAAATAGACTCCCAAGTATTTTATATTGTCTAAGGTTACTTTGAATGGGATTTCTCTTTCTAGCTCTTCCTGCTGTATCTTGCTGGACATATATAGAAAAGTTGAGGATTTATCTGCAACTTTGCTAAAATTGCTAGTTGTTACCAGTAGGTTTTTTGCATGATTTCTTGGTATTCTCTAGGTAGGACCATCATGTCATCTGCAAAGTGTGAGAGTTTTGTCTTTTCCTTCCCAATTCTAATTCCTTAATTTCTTTTTCTTCTCTAATTGCTGATGTTAACATTTCTAATACAATATTGAATAGTAATGGTGATGATGGGCATCCTTGTTTCACCCCTGATCTTATTGGGAATGTCTCTAGCCTCTCCCCATTGAATATACTGCTTGTTGATGGTTTCAGATAGATAGTGCTAATTATTTTAAGGAACAGTCCATTTATTCCTACACTCTCTAGTGTTTTTAATAGGAATGAATGCTGTATTTTTGTCAAAGGCTTTTTTCAGCATCTATTGATATGATCATATGATTTCTAATAGGCTTGTTGTTGATATAATGAGTATACTAACAGTTTTCCTAATATTGAACCAACTCTGCATTCCTGGAATAAATCCTACTTGATCATAATGTATTATCCTAGTGATAACTTGTTGTAATCATTTTGCTAAGATTTTATTTCAGATTTTTGCATTTATATTCATCAGGAAAATAGGTTTATAATTTTCTTTCTTTGTTTTAACTCTTCCTGGTTTAGGTAACAGCACCATATTGGTTTCATAGAAAGAGTTAGGCAGAGTTCCATCTTTTTCTATTTTTCCAAACAGTTTATATAGAATTGGAACCAATTGTTCCTTAAATGTTTGGTAGATGGGGGTAGCTAGGTGGCCTAGTGGATAAAGCACCTGCCCTGGAGTCAGGAGTAGCTGGGTTCTAATCAGGTCTCGACACTTAATAATTACCTATCTGTGTGGCCTTGGGCAAGCCACTTAACCCCATTTGCCTTGCAAAAAAAAAACCCTAAAAAAATTGTTTGGTGGAATTCACTTGTGAATCCATCAGGCCCTGGAGATTTTTTCTTAGGGAGTTCAATGATGGCTTGTTGAATTTCTTTTTCTGAGATAGGGTTGTTTAGGTATTTAATCTCTTCTTCATTTAACCTGGGCCATTTATATTTTTGTAAATATTCATCCATTTTACTTTGATTATCAGATTTATTGGCATACAGTTGGGCAAAATAATTTTGAATTATTACTTTTATTTCTTCCTCATTGGTGGTGAGTTCACCTTTTTTCATTTATGATACTAGCAATTTGGTTTTCTTCTTTCTTTTTTTTAATCAGATTGACCAGATGTTTATCAATTTTGTTGGTTTTTTCATAATACCAACTTTTGGTTTTATTTATTAATTCAATAGTTATTTTTGCTTTCAATTTATTAATTCCTCCTTTAATTTTTAGAATTTATAATTTGGTATTTAATTGGGGATTTTTGATTTGTTCTTTCTCTAATTTTTTTAGTTGCATGTTTAGTTCATTGATTTCCTCTTTCTCCAATTTATTCATGTAGGCATTTAGAACTGTAATATATCCCTGAGAGTCACTTTGAATGAATCCCATGGGTTTTGGTGTGTTGTTTCATTATTATCATTATCTAGGATAAAATGGTTAATTATTTCTACAATTTGTTTTTTGGTCCACTCATTTTTTAAAATGAGGTTATTCAGTTTCCAATTTGTTCTGGATCTAGATCTCCTTGGCCCAATATTGCATATGAATTTTATTGCATTGTGATCTGAGAAAGATGTATTCACTATTTCTGCCTTTATACAGTTGATCATTAGGTTTTTAATGTCCTAGTACATGGCCAATTTTTGTATAAGTTCCACGTACTACAGAGAAAAAGGTATATTCCTTTCTATCCCCATTCAGTTTCCTCTGTAAGTCTACCATATCTAATTTTTTCTACCAATCTATTTACCTCCTTAACTTCTTTCTTGTTTATTTTATGATTCGATTTATCTAGATCTGAGAGCAGGAGGATGAGGTCTCCCACTAGTAGATTTTTGCTGTCTATGTCTTCCTGTAGTTCTTTCAGTTTCTCCTCTAAGAATTTGGGTGCTGTCCCACTGGGTGCATATATTTTCAGTATTGAAATAACTTTATTGTTTATGGTACCTTTTAGGAGAATAAAGTTTCCTTCCTTATCTCTTTTAACACTATTTTTGCTGCTGCTTTGTCTGAGATAAGGATTGCTACCCCTGCTTTTTTTACTTCAGCTGAAGCAAAATATATTTTGCTCCAACCTTTTACTTTTACTCTATATGTATCTCTCTGCTTCAAATGAGTTTCTTCTAATCAGCATACTGTAGGATTCTGGTTTTTAATCAGCTCTGCTATTTGCTTATGTTTTAAGGGAGAGTTCATCCCATTCACATTCAAAGTTATGATTACTAACTCTTTATTGCCCTCTGTGCTATCTTCCCTCTGTTTCTATTTCCCCCTCCCCGCTTATCCATATTTCCCAGTATTTTATTTCTGAATATCACCCCTTCAGGGTGTTTGCCCTCCTATATCACACCCTCCTCTTTCTTTCCCCTTTTCCTTTTTCCCTTTTCCCTTCCCTTCCCTTCCTTTTGTTGTTTCCCTTCCCCCCCACTTCCCTTCCCTTTCTCCATCCCCCCTCCCCTTTTCCACTTTTAATACTTGAAAGGTTCGATGTTTTATAAGTTAACTTAGTATGTGTAGGTTGACTTTAAGCCAAGTATGATGAGAGGAAGATTCAGGTGTTGCTCATCTGCTCCTTTCTTCTCCTCTATTACCATAGGTTTTTTGTACTTCTTAGTGTAATGAGATTTACCCCATTCAAGCTCCTCCCTCCTCCCGTCTCTTTACTGTCCCCCTTTTTAAGGAGGTAGTGTTTTTTAGATCATTCTATCAAAGTCATAGAAAATTATGAGTGTCTGTCACTTCTAGCTCAGTATATTCTATTGGATGGAGTTAAAATTCTTGAGAGTTGGGGCGGCTAGTTGGCACAGTGGATAAAGCACCGGCCCTGGAGTCAGGAGTACCTGGGTTCAAATCTGGTCTCAGACATTTAATAATTACCTAGCTGTGTGGCCTTGGGCAAGCCACTTAACCCCATTGCCTTGCAAAAAAACTAAAAAAAAATTCTTGAGAGTTATTAGAGTCTTTCTCCCAAGTGGGGTTAAAGCCAGTTACATCTCTTTAGATAGCAGTCTCATGTATAGATCATTAATGTCCATCATTTCTGGCTAGGTATAGTTACAATTCTCAAGATTTATGAGAATCTTTTTCCCCATGCTTGGATATAGCCAGTTTCAACTTACTAGATAGCAGTTTTTTTTTTCTTTTACCACCCCCCCCCCTTTTTAAACCCTTTTCATGTGTCTCTTGAACCTCCTGTTTGATGTCCAAATTTTCTATTTAGCTCTGGTCTTTTCATCAGGAACTTTTGGAATTCTTCCATTTTGTTAAATGTCCATCTTTTTTCCTGGAAGAGAAGGCTCAGCTTTGTAGGAAAGTAGATTCTTAGCTGCATTTCAAGCTCTCTTGCTCTTCGAATTATCTCATTCCAGGCCCTTCAATCCCTTAATGTTGATGCAGCCAGGTCCTTTGTGATCCTTACTGTGACTCCTTGATATTTAAATTGTTTCTTTCTGGCTGCTTACAGGATTTTCTCTTTTATCTGATAGTTCTGGAATTTGGCCACAACATTACTTGGTGTTTTAATTTTAGGATCTTTTTCTGGATGGGATCGATGTATTCTTTCAGTAACTACTTTGCCCTCTGATTGCATGATATCAGGGCAGTTTTCCATCACTAGATCCTGTAATATTAAGTCCAGGCTTTTTTTTTTCTCTTCAATGTTTTCATGAAGTCCTATAATTTTCAGGTTGCCCCTCCTCCATCTATTCTCAAGGTCAGTGGTTTTGTTGATGAGGTATTTTACATTTTCTTCTATTTTTTCTATTTTTTGATTTTGTTTAATTGACTCTTGCTGTCTCATGGAGTCCTTAGTTCTGTAGACTCCATTCTTTTTTTGGGGGAGGAGTTCTCTTCATTAACCTTTTGCAACTCCTTTTCCAGTTGGTCAGTTCTACTTTTGAAAGAGCTTTCCTTTTGACCAATTGAGGTTTTGAGAGAATTATTTTCTTTTTGCATTTGCCCAATTGAGGATCTGAGAGAATTATTCTCATTTTGTATTTGTCCAATTCATGACGTGAGAGATTTATTCTCATTTTGTATTTGTCCAATTGATGATGTGAGAGATTTATTCTCATTTTGTAATTGTTCAATTGATGATATGAGAGATTTATTCTCATTTTGCATTTGTCCAATTGAGCATCTGAGAGATTTAGTCTCCTTTTGTATTTGTCCAATTGTACTTTCTAAGGATTTGTTTTCTTGTTGTCTCTCCCAAATTTTTAAGCTCCTTCCTTATTTCTTCAAGGAAGTCTTTCTGTGCTGAAGACCAGATCATATTCTCCTCAGAGGTTCTAGGTCTTTCTGAGTTAGGGTCTTTCCCTTCCAAGAATTTTTTATGGATCTACCTTTCCGCTGGCCCTTCTTCATTTTGGTAAGACCTTGAGTTGGGGTGGGGCTGGTTCACAGGGGCTTGGGATCACTAAAGGCTTTACTCACTGAGTGCAATTTCTCTGTCTGGCCAATGGGAGGTGTTGGTTCCTTTCTCTGGGGTGTCTGTGACCTTGATTGATGCCTTCTTCCTTTGCTTGAAGGGAGGAGTTGGAGCTATTGAATTCTTTTGCCTTCAATCAATGGTGCTCTTTACCCTGGCCTGAGGTCATTTGTCAGCTGGGCTGGTTCTTCTGATCACACACCTGGGCCTGAGGCAGAAGTAGTCTGCATTTGTTTGGGGAAGAGGTCTGAGCTGTAATGGAGGTGTGGACTCTGAGTTCCTGGAATGAGAGGATCCCAGGGATGGTGTCTGCAGCTCTCCTGCACCAGAACTCTTCCCCCCAGCCATGTCCACAAGCTCCTGGGGACAGTGCCAACACCAGTGCCTCTACTCCCTACGTGACTCAAGCCCCTGCCACCTAGCTGGCTGGTCCGGCTCTCAGGCCCTCAGACTCCCGGTTCCAATTTAGCTGTTAATCAAGTTGATCCGGGGCTGATCCTCCCTCTGAGCCCAGACTCACTCGCCCGAATTTGGCCAAAGCTGCTGCAGAAGATAAATCCTGAGGTAGATGTTCTTTCTCCTGGCTTTTCTTTCTGGGTTTTGTGGGTCGGATTTCTTTTAAGAGGTTTGTTTCATGTGATAGATGGGGAAGAGATCAGGAGACTTTAGAACTGTGCCTGTCTTCTCTTTGTCATATTGGCTGGAAGTCTTTTTCTTGCCTTTAAAACATAATTTACACATAATACATGCTTTAAAAATTATTATTTTTTCCTTTTAACTGAATTAACGGTTTGAAATAATAATATATCCTGGTAGTTCTCAAGAGAAGGTAATTCTGAGATTGGTGAAGGCAAAAAAGAATCTTGGCCACCTGATTTTGGATTTTGAAAAGGATATGCTGCAACTAGATGAGGAAAACCAGGACCTTCTTAAGGAAATCAAAGAAAAAGAACTACAGATTCAAAGGTCAGAGTTTGGTTTGGACAGGGGAAGTTGTTCTTAGCATCTAGGGATGGGGAGGAATGGATAGAAGGAAGAGAAAGGACAGTCATCTTTATCAGTGGTCATTTTTTCAAATTAATTCTTTCAATGACTCAACCCTAATTTAATTCTCTGAATAACTGAAACCTCAGAATTCAGAGAACTCTGAGAGAATCTAAGATTTTAAAATAGCCCTCCATTCCCCCCCACACAGATAATTTTTTGACATAAGTAGCCTTTCTGTTTTCATATATATATACATACATACATACATACATACATACACACATAGACATTTAAAGAATAAATTATTGTCATATTTGAGGAACTGGCTAGGTTCTCATTGTTCTTACCCCTCATAAATGCCGATTTCACTGGTCTTCATTCAATTTGAGGTTCATATTTTGTCATTATCAAAGCTTCTTTAGGTCTGAACCATACTTTCCCCAGGATGAAACCCTGTAGCTTAATCTTGAAGATTAGTACTTACCTATGTGATATTTTGTTATCCAGTCTAGGAAAAAAGATCACCAACTCAATAGGTCTAGCCAGGGAAAGAGATGAATTTAACTACACAGCATATGAGAGGGAGGAAGTACTGAAAAACCTGAAATTGGAGACCACAAAATTGGTAAGGATGGAACAGGAGAAAGATGAGTCTAATGGATTTAGTTTGTAACTATGCTGTTTTTTCCCCTCTCCTTGGGATATTCCCCTGATTTCACAGGTACTAGAGCAAGTTAACATAATTGAAATCACAGTTGTTTTCAGGCATGGAGGGAGCAGGGAGGGGGAGTTCTGGAAATGTAGTGCTTGGCATCAATGAGATAATATATATACAAGCACTTGGGGTCATATGAGATTAAAGTACTATAAAATTAGTTATTATTGTTATTGTTAGTATTGGAATTAGAAACTCTAATGTTTGGACTCTGTTCTACTCTCATTATGTGAGGTCAGAGCACAGTTTTGTCATTTGATGAAAAAATTGGCAGAAAAGAGGACCAAGAACAGATGGAAAGATATGAACTGCTATGATTTTTGTTTATTTCTGTAGAAAAAGAAAAATGTGATACTGGCTAAGAATGTGAATGAGCTACAGATGAAGGTAAGATCCCCAAGTTCTCTTATGTTTCCCAAAGTCCCCCATGTAGATATCCTTATCCAGACAGAGATGAGTAGTGGGTAGTGGGAAGGCTTATCCCATTTAAAAATGGAACCACATTCTGATAACATATCTGTTTCCCATACCATAGTACTCACTCTGCCTATCAGTTATTTAGATTATGTAATCGACAGTTTTGGGGATCTTTACCCAACCTAAGATTTATTATCAACGAATATAAAATAAACACAGTATTTTCCTATGATTATATTAGGAAAGGTGAAAAAAAAAAGAGGAAAACCCTAAAGAATTTTTCTAATTGGGCAAGATGTGTTTTTCCTGATATATTTCAGAAATGAAGTTGAGGACTCAGCATTCTTCTATGTCGGACATAACAGTTCATGGGAGTTTTGTGGCAGAAGGCAACTGGACAACTAGCTTTGTTTGATTTCCTCAGTAATGATTTATTTATGCCCTTTTACTCACCCAGATAATTTCTCCCTTTGATAAATACCTAAAGCTGAATTTTGCCTGTGACCCATGACCCAATATTTTTAAAAGAGAGGATGTCATATGTAGAGCACTTTGGGCCAAATGGTATATTATTTGTTAAATACTTTGTAAATCTTAAAGGCTTATGTATATATTAACTGTTTAAATGGGAGATAAGAGTTTATGGAAATCTTTCTGGCTTTCTGGTCCAGGTTTGTGGTCCCTAGTCAGAGTTGTGTGCTGCATAGCACAGTTAATATATTGATTAGCCCAAACTAAGTCTTTGGATAAGGTTTTAGCAAGAACAAGAGTAGATAAATAGATTGCTTCAAATGGTTGCAGGGAATCAGATATTTTCATTAGGAAGGAATTGTCTTCTATTGTTACTCCTGTTGGGGATTTGAAGATGCTAATCATTATCAACTGGGAACCCATTGCCTCTGACTTCAAATTCAACAAATTATTTTTCAGTTTTTAGAATTTTATGCTTGCATAAATGTAGCTCATATCTTACTGTATTTCTGGATTGGAATTTTAGCTTTCCAATAAGCCACCAGAGAATTTGAAAGAAGTTGAAAATGAAAATCTACAACAGTTGTTGGAAGAATCAAAGGTACAAATCAAAGGATTCTCTAATCAATGTTTTGACATCTTTAAGTTCCAAAGAAGTGACAACTTTTTAAAAATCAAGTTATTTTCAGTGTTCTTACAGCTGAACTATTAGATTAATTCCTATCCTCATTTAGAGACATTTTCACCTGAAACCAATAAGCATTCTCTTACATCTTCATGGACTTTAGAAGTGCATACTCAAGGGGTGGCTAGGTGGTGAAGTGGATAAAGCACCAGCCTTGGAGTCAGGAGTACCTGGGTTCAAATTCTGTCTCAGACACTTAATAATTACCTAGCTGTGTGGCCTTGGGCAAGCCACTTAACCCCATTTGCCTTGCAAAAACCTAAAAAAAAGTACATACTCAATACTTCACTGGTCAGTCTTTCTGCAATGATAGCCAAAAGAATGGACATAAATCTTAAAGTCTTCACAATTGCTTAATCATTCAATAACATGATGTCTGTTGTGAGAAAAAAGTACTTTAGATAATGCTGTGGTAAGTTAGCAAGGTAGAATTCAGATGATGCGGTCCCTGCCCATAAGAAGGTTCTCAACTAATGGAAAAGATAAATTAATTATAGTTATGATCTATTTTTGTCATTGAGCAATTCACTCTGAGTCTTATTTTCCTATCCATATTTTGAGAAGGTTAAAAATATTACTGTTACTCTATTCGGTGTTCTCTTGGTTCTGCTTCATTATTTTGTGCAAGTCTTTC
This sequence comes from Macrotis lagotis, assembly GCF_037893015.1. NCBI lineage: Eukaryota > Metazoa > Chordata > Mammalia > Peramelemorphia > Peramelidae > Macrotis > Macrotis lagotis. Next base: position 191,998,933 of record NC_133661.1, read on the forward strand.
CATGTTTTTCTAAGATTGTTGAACTCATCATTTCTTAAAGCACAGTAAAGTTACTTAACAATCATATACCACAACTTGTTTAGCCACTTCCCAATCAATTGGCATCTATGCAGTTTCTATTCTTTGCCATCAGAGAAAGAGTTGCTGAAACATTTTAGAAATATAGGTTCTTTTCCTAATCATCTTTGTAAATAGATCTAGTTGTGGTATTGCTGGGTCAAAGAATATAGACATTTTGTTGATCACATTGGGCATAATTCCAGATTACTCTCCAAAATTATTGGATCCATTCACTATTCAACCAACAATGAATTAGCATCCCAATTTTTCAATATCCCCTCCAACATTTGTTGCTTTTTTCCTTCAATAATTTTAGCCAATCTGGTAGGTATAAAATTATATTACAAGATTGATTTAATTTGCATTTTTCTAATCAATAAGTATTTAGATCATTTTTTCACATGACCATAAATTGTAATAACTAAATGACTTCTAGGGTCCTTTCCAGTTCTACACTTGTGACCTTATGGTATATAAAAGGAAATATAATCGACTTAAGCCATGAAGAGCTAATTCTAGAATAACTCACAGCTCATTAACCCATACCAAGGAGTCTTCTTTGGGTTTACAGGAAATAGGACAATTTTGTTTTTTACCTTTATTAGAAGAGCAGTGTGGTGCGAAAAAGTAACTCATCTATTTCATGTAAAGAGAGGCAAGAAAAAGCTTTTGCAATGGAATGGAAGGGGGAGGGGTGGGGGGCACTGAGTGAGCCTTCAATCTCATTAGAAGTGACTCAGAGAGGAAATAATATACACACTCAATAGATTACAGAACTCTATTTAACCCAGAGGGCAAAAGGAGAGGAAAGGGATGGGAAAAAGAAGACTTCGGGTGGGGGGGAGTGTAAGTGATGGAAGAGAGGGAAGATCATGGGAAAGAACAGTCAAATACAACACACTTTTGAGGAGAGACAGAGCAAAAAGAGAGAGAATAAATGGGGCTGAGGAGAAAAAGGATGGAGGGTAATATAGCTAGCAATAGCAACTGTGGGAAAAAATTATGGAGACAACTTCTCTGATGGACTTAGAATAAAGAATGTGATCCATCTCAAAGACAGAACTGATAGTATCTGAATACAGACTGAAGAACATTTTTTTTGTTCTCGCTTTATTTTTCTTAAGATTTCTCTATCTTTGAGGAGGGGAGGGGATATTGTTAAACTAAATAAAACTATACAAGAGACTATTGTTGTAATGTGAAAAAAAGAAATTGTAACTCATCAGGTATAGCTGTTCTGATTTTCTTTTATTTCTTCCATCAAAAGAAGAGGAATAATATTCTCTTTTCTCATTTCTGGGATCTTAGAGATCATGTCATGGTATAATGGTAAAATAATTTTTGGGGTGTTAAATGTCTTAGTTTCTCTGAGGTGAAAGCATGAGATTTTTACAACTGTCCATTTTTCCTCTTGGGTTATCACCAATCTGTTATTTCTTTTTTCTTTCTTCTTCCATAGGTGAAATTACAAAAGACCATAGTCTTCTGTGCAGAACAGGAAAAAGAATTGGCAAAGGTAGTGGTAATGAACTTAACCTTTCAAATCATTCCCTTCTCATGACTTTCTGGCTTGGGGTACAAATTTAGATGGGATACTAAAGGTGCTCAGAACTAAGACCACAAGAAAGACCTAGACTTGAGGAAGGAGGAACTCTGAACAATGTGTACACATAATTGAAAACACCTAAAGGACAGGGACTATGACTTCTTTATCTCTTTAAATCTCTAGCAGCAGTTGGAACTGCTGCTAATAGAAATTCCCACCTCTAGGTGGAAAGAGGAATGGAATTGCAATCAGAATTGAGTTAAGGATTCTGGCTCCTACATTACTAGCTGTGCATGAACATGAGCAAATTATTTAACCAATCTGAGATTCAGTTTCCTTGGCTATCAAATGAGAAAATAATTCCAATCTCACTGACTGTAAATCTTAAAGTACTATATAAATGTAAGCAATTAATTATTGACTACTAAATAAATGGAAAATTAAAAATTAAAAGCAGCATATCTTGGACCAGACAGGAAGAAATAGGTTCAATTCCTACTTCTGACAAATACTAGAGCACCTCTCTGTGCCCTCAAGTCACTTTCTAGTAGACTACAAGTTACAAAGAATTAGGAAAAGGAGTTTTCATACAGGGAGTTTCCCCACTGTAATGAAATAACAGGCTTGAAGGAAAACAAATATTTAATAGGTACTTTTTGAATTTCCTGAATTAAATGCTTATGATGAAGAAAGAAGGATGCTGGATCAAAAGCTCTGGCTTCATCTCTTTAAAACCTGGGGCTGAATGGAATGGAAAGTATTCTGTTGCAATATACTATTGCAGTATTCATAGGCCAATTGGCCAGACACAGTTCGTAAGGTATTCACTTAATTTTTTTATGAATGTATAACTCCTTTTTATTACTGCTTAGTTTGCTCAGAATCAATCATGAAAGTGAATGTAATACTCTCAATTGGGATGCAATTGATTTTTTAAAACTGTTATTAATGGTATCATGAAATACACTGTGACAATCATAATGGTAATTATGGTTAATATTTGCATATTTTTCTTGTTTCTGAATTAACTCAGAGAGCTTAGTTTAGTTTTTTTAAAAAAATTCTGATTTTTCTAGGTAACATCTGAGTGCCGATCTTTGGACAAACACTGCAAAGATACGGTTAATTTCATAAAGGTATTAAATCTGGGGATATTAATGAATTTTGGATACTCATTATGAGACAATACTAAGACATGGCAACCAAAAAAATCATGGCAGGGAAGAACTAGAGAAATAATAGAGCCTGTGGACCTGGTCAGGCTGGATTCAGACCAGAATTTGTTCTTTTTTTGGTACCATATGGGAGTATGTCTACAGAAAGTTGACCAGTATAGTAGAAACCAGAGACCTTTTAAAAGAAAAGTCAGTTGAAGATAATAAGGAATATTTATCTTGGAAAAGAGAAAACTTATAGGTGAGATATGATAATTGTAGGAAAAATGGGTAGAAGCTATTAAGAAACAAATTTACCCTTTAGAAAAACTGTTTAACAATTGGAACTATCTAATACAGGCTGCTTTGGGAAATAGAGTTCCATTTTATTGAGTGAGGGTTTTCAAGTGGAGGCACCTTATTAGAAATATTTGTTGCTATTCATGAAATATTGGATTGGATGACCCCTGAGTTCCTTTCTATCTCTCATATTCAGCAATGATAATGAAATTCCCCAACAGAGAGTCAAGAAATTTCATATAATGTAATGTTAAATAAAGACCCATTTCTCTTATCAGTTCTTGGTTGAACAATGGAATTTTTGGTCTCTCATTAGGCCACTATTTTAAAAATCTTTTAAAAGACACGTCTTCTTGCTCAACTTTCTCACCAATGGCCTCCTTTATTCTATTGCCTAAACTGTATTTAAGAAGTAAATATCAGGGGTGGTTAGGTGGCACAGTGGACAGAGCACAGGCCTTGGAGTCAGGAGTACCTGAGTTCAAATCCAGCCTCAGACACTTAATAATTACCTAGTTGTGTGGCCTTGGGCAAGCCACTTAACCCCATTGCCTTGCAAAAAAAAAAAAACCTAAAAAAAAAAAGGAAATACCCACTGCAGCCTTCTGCAAAGTAAACCTTTTAGGAGAGGGTGTCAAGGATTTTTGGATTATTATAAATTTGCTAATCTACATTGCAATTGAATAATCATGAAATTTTCCTTTTGTTCCTGTGTGTGTGTATGTCTATGTCTATGTGTATGTCTAAGTCTATAGAATAGATATAGATATAGATATAGATATAGATATAGATATAGATGTAGATATAGATGTAGATATAGATATTTAATTTCCATGAGCAGAAACACCAGGAAGTCCTGAGGTTGATGGAGAAGAATAGGGAGATACAGCTCCTTGATAAAGAAGTGTGAGTTTTTTTTAATAGTAATGTTTTGCCCTCAATTACATAGACAATTTTAGCATTCCTATTTACAAGATTTTGAGATCCAAATTTTTCTCTCTCATTCACTCTCCTACATTATTCTGAAAATGGTAGACAGTTTGATATAATTTATATATATGTACTATCATGAAAAACTTTTCCATATTAACCTCAGTTATGGAAGAAGAAATAGATCAAACAAAAAGAATAATTATTAGAAAGAATAAAATAATTGAAAAATATACTTTCTGCATTCAGAGTCTATTCTTTGTCTGTATATGAATAGTATTTCCCTTCATGAGTCCTTTGTATTTGTTTTAGATCATTTATTGCTGAACAAGTTGGATCATTTATATTGATCATCACATAATGTTGCTGATAATGTGTAAAACACTTTCCTGATTCTGTTCATTTCATTTTGCATCAGTTCATACACATCTTTTCAGGTTTTTCTGAAATCTACCCATTCATCATTTCTTATTGCATAATAATATTCCATTACATTCATATACTACAGTTTGTTCAGTCATGTCTCAACTGATGGGCATTCTCTCAATTTCCAATATTTTGTGACCATGAAAAGGGCTGCTTTAAATATTTTTACACATATATATTCGTTCCTTTTTATGATCTTTTTGTGATACAGACCTAATAGTGGTACTGTTGGATCAAATGGTATGCCTGGTTTTATTGTCCTTTGGACAATAATTCCAAAGTGCTCTCCAGATTGGCTGGATCAGTTCATAACTCAAAATAACTGCATTAGTGTCCAATTTTTCCCACATCCTCTCCAACAGTTATAATTTTCCTTTTTTGTCATAATAACCAATCTGCTAGGTATGAGGTGATATCTCAGAGTTATTTTAATTTGCATTTTTCTAATCAAAAGTGACTTGGAGTACTTCTTCATATACTTGTAAGTAGCTTTGATTTCTTCATCAATATCCTCCCTGTTCAATATCCTTTGACCATTTATCAATTGAGGAATGACTTGTATTCTTATAAATTTGATTCAGTTCACTATATATTTGAGAAATGAGGCCTTTATCAAAGGTATTTATTAAAAAGATTGCTGACCAGATTTCTGCTTTCCTTTTATTCTTGGCTACATTGGTTTTGTTTGTACAAAAACTTCTAAATTTAATATAATCAAAATAATGTGTTCCACATTTTGTAATGCACTCTATCTCCTGTTTAATGATGAATTCTCCCCTGCCTCATAGATCTGACAGGTAAACTTTACCTTGATCTTCTAATTTGTATAGTGTTAATTTATGTCTAAATTATGCACCCATTTTGATCTTATTTTGGTACACCTTGTGAAATGTTAGTCTATACCTAGTTTGTGTTCTATTGTTTTCCTGTTTTCCCAGAAGTTTTTTTAAATAGTGAGTTATTGACCCCAAAACAGGGATATTTGGGTTTATAAAACACTAGATTACTATGGTCTTTGACTACTATGTCTTGTGTACCTATCCCACTGATCCACCCTTCTATTTTTTTAACTAATACCAGATAGTTTTAGTGATTATTATATTATATGTGGTTTTGAAATTTGATATTGCTAAACTACCTTTCTTTGCATTTTTATTAATTTTCTTGATATTCTGGACTTTTTTTCTCTTCCAGGTGTAATTTGTTATTTTTTTTGTAGCTCTCTCGAATAATATTTGTTAGTTTAATTGATATGGCATTGAGTAAGTAAATTAACTTAGGTTCAGCATTCCCATGAGCAAATAGTATTTTTCCAACATTTTAAGCTCTGACTTTGTATGAAAAGTTCTTTGTAATTGTATTCATATAGTTCTTGTGTTTGACTTAGCAGATAGATTCTCAAGTATTTTATATTGCTTATAGTTGTTTTAAATGTAATTTTGGTTTTTTTTTAATCTCTTGCTACTGGGCTTTATTGATCACATAGAGAAATGCTGATGCTTTATGTAGATTTATCTTATATCCTGCAACTTTTCTAAAGTTAATTATTTCAAGTAATTTTTTAGTTGATTCTCTAGGGTTCTCTGAGTATACTATCTTATCACCTGCAAAGAGTGATAGTTATGTTTCCTCATTGGTTATTTTAATTTCTTTTTCTTATTGCTATAGTTATCATTTTAGTACTATATAAAATAATAGGGGCATCCTTGCTTCACCCCAGATTTTATTGGGAAGGTATCTAACTTCATTATATCATTATAGGTGATGCTTTTTAGATAGATATATCATTTTAAGGAATGCTCTCTTTATTCTTATGCCCTCTAATCTAAGATAAGATAAGGATTACCATTTTGAGGGCTAACTCTATATTTATGCATATAAATGGATGAAATTAAATGAAATAGTATATATAAAGTGTTTTATAAAACATAAAGTGTTATATACATGTTGACATGCCCAGTTTCATGAAAATTGTATGAGCTATTTCGTATAGGCCTTTTTCTATTTAAAAATTTTTTTATTACAATTAAACATCAATAAACACAAATATTACAATAATCAAAGAACAAAAACCATCATACTTGAAACTTAAATTAAATTTCTATAATAAAATTTCTATATTAAATTTAAGATTGTAACAAAACTGTTTTGTTCATGTTTTCCCTTTGAACTTTCATCTTCTCTCCTCTATGTAATTTCTAACATTTCTTTGACATTCTTTTCATCTTTTTTGTATCACTACTATCATAACCCATTAACCTCCTCCCACATAGAAATGTTGCCTTATAAATAAAAAAGTATTATATATGTAAAGCACTTTGTAAACTTGAAAGCATTTACAAATGTTTGCTGTTTTCTTGTAGATGATATATAGAATGACTTAGTGGATAGAGCTGGCCTCAAAGCCAGGAAGACCTCTGTTCAAACCTTGTCTTTTAACTGGCTATAGGACTCCCGACAAGTTGATTAACTTCTCAGTGGTTCTAAGGAGCCCTCACTATAAGGTGTGCTAACCTACATTCTAAAGGGAATTTCCCCATCTGGGATTTCCCTATGTCAATGAAATTTCAAGTTATTCTATTTATATTTCTTTGAATTACTACTTGAATCAAGCTTTGGCATAGCTATTAATAATCTGAAAGGAAAACAGATAATTGATTAGACTAGAAACCATTTTTATAGAAGTGACTTGCATTTGAAAGTCCTTTAGATATCTATTTTTATTTATTATTCTAGAATAAAAGCTCAGAAGATACATGGTCAATCTGATTTGACTCTGGTAAGTTTTCCTATGCTAATTTTACACTCTTGACTCCATCCCTTCCTTTCATCTATATTCTGTTAGTGAATAAAAGGAAAGCAATAGATCATAGAGATTGTTTGAATCTAATTATCAGCAAATATTACTAAATTCAACAAATTCAACAAATATTTATTAAGCACCCAAGACAAAAAAAAAATAAGCAAACAAACAAGTCACTCCCCTCAGGGAACTTAAATTCTACTTGGAAAAATGTGAGACCCCCATGTACAGAGAAGTAAATGCAAAATAACTTGAGGGAAAAAAAAAGAACATTAACAAAACCTTAAAGGAACTTAAGCTGAAAGGTTGGGGCAGCCTGGTGGCACAATACTATCCCTGGAGTCAGTAGGATCTGAGTTCAGATTTGACCTCAGACACTTAATAGTTACCTAGCTGTGTGACCTTGGCCAAGCCACTTAACCCCATTCTTTTGTAAAAACAAACAAACAAAAAATATGCTGAAAAGTTGAAATGAGGAGGGAATGAATTCCAGGAATGGGAACTCAAAGTTCCCAATATATTTTCTAGAATGTAAATAGTACCTCCTTTTATCATTCCTTTAATCCTGGATGACTGTCAATCCTTACCTCTGAGACAACAAAGACATTTGTAACACAACAATCCCATTCCACCCACCCGTGCCACCTTCCCCAGCCAAAATTATAAAAAGGAGACTCAGGTCCTACAACAGTTGGTGGTACTAGCTTCAACCAGACTCTCCTCCTATGGCTCATGGATCTCTTGCACTTCATACTCTGCTTGCTCTGACCTGAAGCCTACCAGTAGTAGTCCCAACCTTAGCAGGAGTACTGGAGCTGACTACTTCTATTCATTTTAAGCTGTTCCCTGAAGGGATTAGACACTTGCAGAATTCCCTGAAGGGATTAGACACTTGCAGAATCTGGGTGACCCTAAATTCTCTCTTCTTCCACCTGTGCTGACAATATCTTCTCTAGCAACTAATCCAGGGCCTTGAATATAGTTATCAATCAATAAGCATTAAGTGCTATTGTATATTGGTCCTTATTCTAGGCACTAGGAAACAAAACAAAGGAGAGGGAGAAAAAGAAAGCATGAAGGAAAGAAAGGAAGGAAGGAAGAAGGGAAAGGAAAGAAATAAAAGGAGGGAGAGAGGGAGGAATTAGTCTTAAAATCATCTCATTTGTTGTATTTATTGCTTTCATAGGAGGAGAACTTTTTTAGAAAATGGCAAAAACTTTTTTGGTTCAGGTAACCAGAAAGGGCTTGATTTAACTAGCCCAGAATACATTCACACTGAGTTGCCAGGAAGGCAGGGACTCAGTATAGGATGTTTTTATTCTTCAGAAGAGGAATACTTGGCATAGACATAGTAATCTATTAATCACATAGAATTAATCTACTCCACAGAATTCTTCTTGCTCCTTCATACCCAGAGTTAATGCCAGAATAAAGATATATCTCATTGCTAGAAGATGCAAAAGTATTAAGATATACAGGATGAGATTATGGTTCTAGTTTTATTTTACTTGCCCCAAATCAGTAGAGTTACATAGAAATGAAGCCACTAAACCATACATAAACATTCCTTAGGGCTGCATAATGACTTAGAAAACCATATATTAACATTATGTTCTATTGTATACTTATTTTATCAAATATTATCTGATTCCATTTTAATAGGGTTCCAAGAGTAATCGGAAGTATTGCAAGACACAGTTGTGTTTCACACTTCTGCCCTAAGTCTTATTTCATTTAAGATGCATTGTGTTGGTTCAGACCCTGAGTCTTATGTAGCTGTGCTAATTTATATCACTGGGAAAGGAAGCCAGATTCTACTTTGGACATCATTGTCCTACACCAGTGAAAATCAGCACCTTATTAATAACTTAAAGTCTCAAAGAATAAACTGGGCCATTGAGAGGTTAAATGAATTATTCAAGGTCACACAATTTGTATCAGAGACAGGGCTTTATTGCCCTGACTGGCTTTTGATTATCCACTATGATAAATCTCTGCAACCTTGGTCAGTAATAACTTGTCTCACTCTTTTTTGCAGGATTGCCCAGTTTGTCTTCTTGATGGTCCTGTTTCTCACCAAGATGCTGGGCTTTGGGTTTTTGCATTTTCATTTTTATAAGTCTAGATTTTGTACTGGATAATCTGCCCAAGAGTATGCACAGAAATGGCATGTGGAAACTGAGGGACCTTCTACTTTCATTTCTCAATCTCCATGCAGAAGACTTTTTGCCACACTAGTCCAAGAAGGTCTAAATCTCTCCCAGTCACCCAGACTTTGGATGAGAATGGAAAAGTCACAAGGGATAGCAAGAGTTCTTGGGTCAGTTGTTCACAGTTCATCATTGTCTCTTGATTCCCTTTATGATTTCTCTCTTCTAATAAAGAACACCACCATTTAGAAACCCTTTGATCAAGTATTTGCTTTATCATTTGGTATTGCCCAAGGTCACATATGTCTGGGGCAGGAATGAGATAAGGGAGTTTGGTTTCCTTTGGTATAAAGTTTGAATGTTGTAACAGATGTTATCTTGTGTAAAAATGCAGGGGCTTTGTAATTTCTCCCTTGATTGATTGGATCTGACTCCCCAGATATATACTTTTATTTCATCTCAGTGCTTCCAATTCAATTCAATTCAACAGAGTATAGGCCCAGTTTACAATCCTACTTCAATAGATTGCTTGCTTTCCTCCCTCTCCATCCCCCTTTTCTCCTTCCACATCAGTTAGGAAGAAAGTAAATAGCCAATGTTCTGCTAATAGTTTTTTGAAAGGTTGCCAGCTAAATTAATTTGCAATAAAGTGTGAATAGCTGACACAATGTACTGTCTGTCACAAGTCATTTCAATGAAATTGGAATCTAGCAGACTTTTGAATCAGACTGACTCTGGATGCTAAAAGTAACAAGTCTTTATGATAGGTTCACTTTGATTCACAAATGGGAAGGCAGATAGTCTGACAGAAGATAATGAAAAGAGAAAGGGATACAGCTAGGGAGATCATAGGGATTTTCAATGTAAAGATTGTCAGAGTATAATAAGAGAAAGAAAAGGGGGATGGCCCTGTGAGGGATTAAACTTAATATCTCTAAGCTCTTGTCAATTCTCTAGTTATAGATGGAGATTCCTGAGTTCAAGGAGCTTGAGACTACAAGTTAAAGGTCCTTGGGTTTATTATAGGAGAGAAAAGGGTTTTTTGCTCAGATATGCTGGATGACTTTTCTTCTCTGATGTGTCCAAGGAAGAGGGTCCTAAAAATTGGGTCAGTGAGGCATCTTGCCCAAAAACATGGGATAAAGAAGTTTCTAGCATGGAGAATTGCAATAACTGAAGACTTCAGAAAAAGGCAGGTTATGGATGCTAGATATTGCGGGAAGGAGCTAAAGTAGATGTAATCTACCCAAGAAAGAGTAGTTCTAAAATAAGAGCATTTTAAGGGACTATGATAGTATTCCAGGAGTTTTTTGACTTACAAAGGGAAGAATCTGTTAAAGTCCCTATTGGGAGGATTTCAGTGGAGATATGTTTAGGTAAAGAATTCCTCCTGATATCCTTCAAATTGTAGCAAGGCTTTCGGCTTTGGAAAAAACCATAAGATTGAGTCTCATAGTAGAAAGAAAAAGAGACAGGTTTTATAGTTGAGGAAATGGGGCCACAGAATTTAAGTAACTTGCCCAATGTGTCTTACAGTAAGTAATGTGGTAGAGCTGGTCTTCTGACTCCACAAACTGGCATATTTTCACTGGACCAAAATCTAGGTTATGAACACTGGCATATCCAGATTAGTCCAAATCTTGCTCCAAAGAAAACAATAGGGAAATTTTTCAGCCTGAGGTTCATGAGAGTGAACCTTGATCACTAGAAGGTCCATAAGATTGAAGGGCAGATAAAAGGAGAAATCAAACTAAGAAAGTATTTTAAAAATATGAGAATGTTAAGGGAACTTGTTTATTGATAGCAGCTTCAGATTCCTAGGCTACATATTTTGGCTTACAAAGTTTTTTTAGACCTGATTATAGTACACATCCAGTCAGCAGGGCATTCCATGTCATTTGAATGAGTCAATGGGATATAGCCTGTCTCTATAAATAAGTTAGTCTGAAAGGTCCCTCATGGTGGGGCTGCAGTAGGGCTTTGTACATTCAGCCTAAGCAGGATAGAGGGAGTTGAGTTTTGTGTCATCAGTCTTTAACAGAATGAGGTTGAGGGTGGGGAACAGGAGGGTAGGGGTGGTAATAATTAAGTTCAAATGTCACATTCCAATAATAAGGTTTTTCTTTCATATAAAGGAATAATCATTGTGCTATCCACCTTCCTAACTATAGTTCTTTGGTAGTCACAGAGTATAGAACAAAGATGAAAAGCATTATATTATTAACATTTATATAGTTTTTTAAAAGTGTGGTGTGTAGGGCGTCTATATGTGGATGTGTGTGGTATGAGCATATTATGTGGTATGTGTGTAGGCTTGAGAGCAATTTGGGGAATCTGAGTGAGTTTGAGTGAGTGATGTGACATTTTCATGCTGATGCTAAAGGCGGAGGTAGGTCAGAAGAGTGAGAACTTACATATGTCCTGTTGTGCTAATTGATAAGAAAAGTCATACTTCAGAGTCTTACAGAGGTGAATTACAGGGTGTCTCAAAAGTCTTTAAACTGTCAAGATTTAAAACTGCTCTAAGACTTTTGGAACACCTTAAAAATGGCCAACTCACTAACATCAGTAACCATTAACTATCTCTTCCCTGAACACAGAATCCTCATTAGAGATTCTGTAAGGTTATGCCAATTGGATTTTTTTGTATTAATAAATCTATTGGGTTATTTTTGTAGACAAGTTAGGAAAGTTATTTTTGTGAACCAATACAATATCCATAAAATTAATAACCCTGAATATTTTATCAAAAATGAATATGTGCTTCTTGGTTGTTTTTCTAAAAGTAATGAGTACGTGCATTTATAAAAATGTATTTTAAAATGTTTGGAAAAATCAAAAGGGTCCCTTAATCATCACCTCCCTATATTTGGAGTTGTAGCTAGCTATCTCTCTTGTTTATGCCTAGTCCAGGCTGAGTGGGATCATAAAAATCAATTCTGACCCATGTGTCCAGTGTGTCTTCCTTCCCAATCTTCAAAGTGGGTTGCAGATTAAATGAAAGCAATATAAGTAGAAGCATTAATGAAATTCAAATTTCAAAGAAATTAATTATACTCCTTTGTAAAACTGATATTAATGGTGAGAGAGAACACTAAGGGAGGTGTGCAAAGTATTTGTTCCAATTCTTTAAATCTAAAGTAAGGAGGAGGGGGAAAAACACAATGTTGGGAAAAATACATATTATTCTGGTTGAACAAAAATTTTCTGAGTATATAGAAAATTAGCAACAGAAGCAAGATGAATTCTCCCAATATTAGCCTTCAAAAAATTTGGAATATTGTCTCAAAAAGAATTTTAGAGTGACAAAGTCAGAAGAGATCAGGGTGACATTTTGCCAGCCCAAGACAACATAGGCATGAGAAGTCTGTGACATCCCAGAGTATTGTGCAGAAACACCAGCAGCAAGTCTTAAAGGCAGCAGCTTCAAAAAGTTCAATGCCCAGAGATGGAAAGGGGGTCAGACAACTGGTCAGAAATATATTACAGGGGAACCTTTGCTCGTTCTGGGTGCAGGCATTGTTGCATTGACTATATGGAGTTTTTGTCACAGTTCCAAGGAGAGGAAGGCAAGAGTCCTAGTCTTAGTTTGCATCAAAATAAAGGATTGCATTTGCAAATAAAGGGGAGCCAAGGTGTCTTCCTGGGTTAAAACAAGAGTATGGGTCTGGACAGCAGGGACCAAACATTCCCTTGCCTCATAGAATATTGGAAACACTGAAAACTAATAGACCCCCAGAATTCATTATGAAAACAGTTTCCCCTCTACCCTGGGATCAAAGCATCACTTTAACAAAAAAGTTAAAATTTAAGAAATATACTGAGGAAAATAAGCATACAACAACAACAAAAAGATTGTATAGTGACAAAGGTAAGGCAAAAACTATATCAAAACAGCTACAAGCAAAGATTCAAAAGTTTAAAAAAAGTGAATTGGGACAAGAATTCCTAGAAGAGCTCGAAAAGTATTTTAAAACTCAAATAAGAGAGGTAGAAGAATAATTGGGAAAAGAAACGAGAGTGATGCAAGAAAATTGTGAAAAAAGTCAACAACTCGATAAAAGAGGCACACAAAAACTAAAGAAAATAACACAAACACAATTGACTAGAGATTTTTTAAGTTCAAAAGTTCACAATGATAGCAGCAAAGGGGTCCACTTTAATCTTTTTTTTCTGACCAGTTGGCTGATCCCCTTACCATCAAAGATTCTAGAGCCCACAAAGTTTCTGCTGCTGCTGTTGCTATCACTGCTTCCTTCAAGGTTCATAGATGCTCATCCCCCTCTTAAGTATCACAGACCTTTCCTTCTTAGCTTTCCTTCCCAGCTCCTCAATTATCTTATGCTGGAAAAATGTCTTTTGTTAATTCTATTGCTTCAGAATTCAATTTGAGGCATTATTTTAAAATTTTTGGAGGAGAATGTTGGGAGAGTTCATTTTTAATACTTCTACTTTACCATTTTTTTCTGTGGTTCCTTTTTATGTGAAATGGAGGGAACGGATTGCCTGAATGCATCATCTGCTAACCCCAGAAGCTGGAGAAGTGAATAGTATTATGTAAAAGGCAATGTGAGAACATACTGTTCTCCAAATAATGCCTCAACTCAGGTGCTACAGTGTCTGGAATTTTACCATTAGAGATAGATCCTTTAAGATTACTTTATTGCTAATTTTGTCTTAAAATGCAATGAACTACTACTCTAGGGGGGAGTTAATATATTAAGCTAGCCAATGACTTATCAAATCAAGTTGTTCTCCACTAGAACATCTTTAGCTATCAGTTCCAGTGTGATTGTAGGATGGAATCTATGACTGGGGAGGCACAAATAGTATCAGAGTTAGTATTTGCACTGTATGAGCTTCATAGAGGTGGCACACACACACACACACACACACACACCTTTATCAATTACATTATCAATTAGGAGTTATCCCATTATCCTAATCCTTCCACCACATAGGTCCTACAATTTGGGAGACATCTTCTTTGAAAAAGTTCTACACCCTGTAATCTCAATTTGACTCCTCCGTTAGATTGATAGATTCTCCTGATCACCCTAGCATCACTACGAATAATTTCCCACATTATACAGAAATAATCTTACCTTTTGACTTAAAGGCTGAAGTTAAAGACCGAATTAGCTGTATCTTACCACTAGGGGACGCTGCATTTCATTGAGTATACACTATTGACATTAACAGATCTCAGTTGTTTTAGGTAGATCAAGACAAATCTTTTACATTACCTTGTACCTTACTATATCAAAGATTTTTCAGGCATCTATAGGGAGAACCCCAGTTGTTTTCTTAGAAGAAGGGGGTAAAACTACGAGGGCAAAAGAATTAAAGACCAGGGTTTGAGTCAATCAGTTTAGTCATCTTCTAATAGGCATAGATATGCTACAGGGATGAGATCTAGGATTTCTTTGGGTGTAGGGAATTTATGGTGAAGAATGCCCCTTATCAATACAGACTAACACCTTCCTCAAGGATTGCTTCAAGCAGTAAAGTGACTTACCTAGAGTTATATAGACTCTGGTGTATTGAACTTGGGTTTTCCTGGTTTCTAGTCAAGCTCTCTATTCACTACCCCAAGTTGAGATACTAGAATTAAAAAAGACCCTCCCCCTCAAAAATTAAATAGTCTGATCTCAAGAGGTTTGAATTTTACTCAATGAATATAACATGTTTATGGTAAGTGAAAAGTAATTAATTTCACAAGAAAATGCCTTAAATAGGAAAGGATGGTATGATTGACAGGGAATCAAAAAGGGCTTCAAGTAGTAGGTGGCACCTGAGCTGTCCTTTGAAGGAAATTAAGGATCCTAGGAGACAGAGAAAAGGAGGGAGTACATTTGAGGCAAGAGTACAGATGATCCCTAAAGTCCTTTTCTAACAGGTCCATTGCATCTTATTCACTAAGCTGACACCCTAGGGACTGGAATAAAAACTAATTTGTGGTGTTATTTGCTTAGTCATCTAAAGTAGATAAGTATTCTGGCTGCTGGATAACATGGTGTGAAGAAAGATCAAGCCCAGTGAGGATATGCTTGGGAAGGGGTGGGGGGAGGTGGAGAGAGAGAGAGAGAGGGAATAATTTGTTAATTGTAAATAAACTACTCTAAAATTAAAGGTCTTTTCCACCCCTTAGCTAAAATACTCACTGTGCCTTCTTTCTCTACCCAATACCAGTTACAAATGAAATCAACTCTTCTAAAATTCCTTCCTATACAATAATAGCAATCTCCATTGATAAGTATGGGTACCATTTTGGGAATACAGCATCTAGTTGCTTTCCACTTGAGATAGGAGTAAATTCAGAAATGCAAGGGGTTTTAGCTCAGCAGTTTCTAGTTTGATTTCTTCTGGGCTAGCAAATGTAGGAATCTTGATAAGTAAGTGAAAATGAATAGAATGTCATTCATCTTGTTATTTTACTTTGAACAAACACAGCTTTCCCAACCAGGTTGGACATTCCCATTCACCTACTGAATTTATCCCAGGACATGCTCTAGTGAGTGTGTGTATGGGGTGGGGGGGCTAGTGTTTGTCCTTTTTTAGATGAATAAGTTCCAGATTTAATCAAAGGGGAAATTCCCTGAAGTGAGATGTTTAGTATAAAAAGCTGAGAATTGGTAAATTTCCCCAGATCTCTAGTCTAATAAGTTTGCATAAGGACATGATCAGAATGCCAGTTTCTCTACATTGGCAGCTTCTTCCCAGAATCTTTCTCTCCCTTAAAGGACCTAAAGAGAGTCTAGAACTGTATTCTTTCTTGAAGCCAGAAACCAAAGACAAGATCTTTCTTTTCCCACATTCTCAACAACTCCACCCCTCAGTCAAGTATGAAGCATTGATTAATCAATCTCTATCAATGAAGAAAATCACATTTAATTGAACTTTGAGTCTCAGATTACTTCAGTAATTTAAAATACTGAGGTGACATTAAAGTAATCAGCAGGAATAGAAGAGGAAAGGGAGATGGGATTCTGACCCAAGGTAAATATTTCCTGGGTACTGATTATTCCTTTTGTTGCAATTTCTCCTTTATACATTTGCACAGCAGGGAGACTACAAATTTTCTTGGACTCATAGTTACTGGTCTTGAACCACATTAACAATTATCAATAGCAAAAGCTTATGCCTCTTAGGTATCCAGTAGAGACTTAGGGTAAATTCAAAGAATTGGAACAGATCTTATATAACATTAGGCAAAACTTACTAATAATTTGTACCCTCTCAAGGAGGAATAGAATGTCTTGAAAGGGTACTTGAGGTTCTCAAGGTTAAAGTAGTTGACCATTTCTTCAGCATGTCATACAAGTCATCTTTGGTACAGAACTACATGACTTCTGAGGCCCCTTCTGTCAAGTCCTATGATTCTATAATCTAACCCAGTATTCTCATTGCACAAATGAGAAAACTTAACATTCACAAAAAAAGAACTTTCTCAAGGAAATATAGTTAGAAAGAAGAAATACCTTCAAACCCATGTCCTCCAATTAAAAAAATATCCAATATAATTTTCACTCTACTCCTGGCAGCATAACATAATATTCTAACACCAAAACTAGACATCTTTTAAATTTAAGAAAATTATCTAGAATAGTCATTAAAAAATTTCTAAATGCTTCTTTTGTTGTCAGTCACTATCACTCTACTGAACTCTAACTCTCACCTATGACTCCAAGAAGCTGTAGCATGTACAGCAGCACACACCCTGGTAAATCATTTCCACAGGAAGATTAAACCAGGTTGAAGGTAACTGAGGTAGTCTCAAATTCATTGGAGAGTAGTGGGGGGGGGGGTGTCTACCCCAAACATGTGAAGTTTCCCACTGGTGGAATGGGTAGAAGAGAACAATTCCTTCCAACACCTCTGAAGTCAGCTGAAGCAGGTGCTATAGAGTGCTTAGAGCTTGGTTACACATAAAATATGCCAAGGTCATCCACTGTATATAGAGCCATCACCAGCTGTCTTGACTCTGTCTTGCTGTGCTGCGTCATGATGACTCTGGAAGAGAGAATGGGGTGGATGACATTATGCAGCTCTACCTAACTTAAATCCAATTTTCCTATGCAACAATAGTAATCACTCATATCCATTCCTCAATGTGGCAACAGGCAAGTGACAAAGCAGCAGATGCAGATACACTAGAAGCTGTAGTCACAACCCTACACAGAGATAACCATAGAATGGTTTCCCCAGTGAAAGCAATAGTGAGATTTGGCAGCCCCTGGGTGACTGAGCAGCCCTTTTAAGGATTGCACTATTCACCTTCTGATGTGAAGAAGGGGCTAGAAAAGGTGTTTGCTTACCCAATCCTGACCTGATTACCTTGGCAGGTGGGGATCCCACAGTGCAGTCAAGACACACGAAAAAAAAATCTACAGAAACTTCTTCAAGGAAGATTCCACTTGAAGTGCATGGAATGTATACATACTCATAGACAATATAAAATCCAATAGACTTGAAAGATGAGCAGCTATTGTTGCAGAACTCAGCAGGAATCATATCGAAATAACAGCTCTGAATGAAACAAGCCTGGCAAATGAAGGCCAGCTGACTGAAGTTGAAGCTGCATACACATTTTCCTGGCATGACCACAGTGAAGGGGAACACTGTGAAGCAATCAAAACTAATCTAGTCAACATTCTTGAATGCCTATCAAAAGGAGGAAATGACCATCTCATGACAATGAGATTGCCAGTTCCGGGAAAATGCCATGCCACGCTCCCACCAAAAGGAATTTATGAGAATTTGGAGACTTTTCATCAGTGTATCAAAAGAGGACAAGATTATAATCCTGGGAGACTTTAATGCTAGAGTAGGCTCAGATTACCAGACATGGCAGGGAATCCTTGATAGGAATGGAGTCGGAAACAGCAATAGCAATGATCACCTAACCCTGAAGACTTGCATATCTCATAACCTCCTCATCAGAAACAGTCTTCCATTTTCCTAAATGCTATAGAACTTCCTGGATGCACCCATGTTGTAAACATTGGCACCTATTACACTATGTGATCATAAGGAGAAGAGACAGACAGGATGTGAGAGTGACAAAGGCAATGTGTGGTTCAGAGTGCTGGACTGATCACAGACTCATCTTAAATAAATTAAATATTCACTTTTAGGCAAAGCAGCAGCCCCAAGGCAAAATAAATACTAGTAGAATTAATATCAAGAGATTAGAGTGTCTCTAAGCAGGAACAGTTTGTTGCTAACTTGGAAGCAAAACTAAGCCAACACACAGTTGGCAATAATGGAGCTGAAAAGGAGTGGACAACTTTCAGAGATCTGGTATACAGCACTGCATTTGCTCATTTGGGCCAGGACACTGACAAACATCAAAACTGGTTTGATGAAAATGATGGGGAAAACACATAAGTTGCTAAATGAAAAACAAGAACTCCACAGGATTTATTAGCAGGCTAGTTCATTTCTTTCTTTCTTTCTTTCTTTCTTTCTTTCTTTCTTTCTTTCTTTCTTTCTTTCTTTCTTCTTGTTGTTAGGTTTTTGCAAGGCAAATGGGGTTAAATGGCTTGCCCAAGGCCACACAGCTAGGTAATTATTAAGTGTCTGAGATCAGATTTGAACTCAGGTACTTCTGATTCCAGGGCTGGTGCTCTATCTACCTAGCCGCCCAGTTCATTCATTTCTAAGAAGGCAGCATTTAATTCCATTAAAAGTAAAATATAAGTGAAGCTTAGAGAGATGCAGGACTCTTGACTTAGTAAGAAGGTAGATGAAATTCAATTTTATGTAGACAGTAACAAACTAAAATGCTTTTATGATGACCTGAAGGCTATTTATGGGCCAAAGATATATAGTGCATCTCAACATCTCATTGCTGATGGATCCATATTGATTAACGATAGGAACATGTTCCTAGAGAGATGGACTGAATACTTCCATAGTATTCTTAATAGACCATCATCAATCAATGCAGAAGTCATTAATTGTTTACCTCAAGTTGAAATAAATTAGTTCCTAGCTGAAGTTACAACTGAAGAAGAAGCTTGAATGCCATAAGGGTCCTTTCAAGTGGCAAAGCACCTGGTGCTGATTCTATTCCAGCTGAAATCATAAGGTGAGGAGGATATTTAAGCACTTGTATTCTGGTAAATAAATGGAGCTCTTGGAGCACTTGGAGATCTAGGAGATCTTGGAGAACTTGGAGAACTTTTTATCCTTGTCTCTTGCCCCCTTCAACCTTTGCCTGGGTAAGGATAAGCTAGTCACAGGAACCTAACACTTCCTGAGCAGCTAGCTAACTGGAACTTAACAAATGGGGCCCAAACAGGGACACAAAGGCAGAGCTATCTGAGTGGAGTCCCAGATAAGGACCTGCAGATACAAGTAAGAGAAATTCCAGGCGGCATCTTGGAGCAAAGGACTTTGGAGAAGTAACAGGTTGATTGTTACTAGGGGACTGATTTTAAGGAAGTTGGAACAAGTTGTTGTAAAACAAAAGTGGGAAGAAACAGATAAATATTCAGCATTGAGGAGCCAGCAGGAAATGGAGTCTCCTAGGCAGTGCTGCAGGGGCCAGAGCTTCTTCCTCAGCAGCAGTCCACCTCCAGAGCTCCAGGGCCATGAACTGGAAGCAGAGCACTTGCTGGCTGTTCCTTTTGGCCACCAATGCCTGCCTGACTGTATTACGCCTGCTAAGCATGATTCAACCCCCTAAACTATGACCAACTTGCAGAGACTTCTCCTTGGTGTCACAGACCCTGACACCAACCCTGACACCTACAATGAATTCCACTCCTGAAGCCACAACGAATTTCACTCTACAGACTACAATCAAGCACACCAGGACTCTTGCTCCAGCACCAGAATTACACACTGTAATTTGACTCAAACATAGTGGTGTCATTTTGATCTTCTTTGATAATGAAGGACAAGAACCGATTGAACTCTACTAGCAAGGTTGTTTATGAGATTTCTTAGGGATATAACAGATCCTACCTTTTTGTTATTCAGTCATTTTAGTCATGTCCTAACACATTTGGGATTTGCTTAGCAAAGATACTTGGAGCAGTTTGACATTTCCTTCTCCAGCTCATTTTACAGATGAGAAAACTGAGATAAACAGGGTTAGGTGACCTGGCAAAGGGCACACGACTAGTAAGTGTTTGAAGTCAGATTTTAAATCAGGAAGATGAATCTTCATGATTCTAGGTGCAGCACTTTATCCATTGCTCCCCCTCCCTTCGGTCCCTCGGACCCGTTGAAAAGGCAAACAATATTATGCTAATTATACATGCCAAATCAGGCAAAACATAAAGAGGTCTTCTTGAAGAATTGTGGAAAGGGCCACTTATGAATACATTCAGTTCATGGGGAAATTCTCAGTTAATTTCCTATAATGAGTAGCAAGAAACCAGCAAGCCACATAAAGTGAAAAGTCAAATTAAAAGAAAAAGAAATTCATTAGGGTGCCAAGAAAGCTTGTTTGCTGGAAGCTGCTATAACTTCCTAGTGTACAAACTGTGACTTTTATAGCTTGTTCAGGGTCTCTCAGATTACAACCAATTATCAACATTCTTGAACCAATGAACAGCAAACTCAGGAAAGTTGGTCTGGAAAATAATTTTGTTTTTGTGTTGCATTTGTAAGATCATATGCTACTATTGTGCAGCAGGATTTTGCATATTCAGTCTAAATAGTTTATGTTTTATATAATGTCTTCAATAGAATGCGGGTATTGTTGTTCATTTGGTTCAGTTGTGTCTGACTCATTGTAATCCCAATTTAGAGTTTTCTTGGCAAAGATACTGGAGTATTTTGCCATTTCTTGCTCTAGCTCATTTTGCAGATGGGGAAACTGAGGCAAATGGGGTCAAGTGCTTTGCCAGGGTCACACAGCTACTAAGTGTCTGAGATTGGATTTGAATTCAGGTCTTCCTGGCTCAAAGCCCATAATTTTCTTCACTGTACAACCTAGTAGCCCCCAAGAATGAGTGTAATTCAAATACAGTCTCATAACAAGATTATTTTTCTTCCACATTGTACACAACAGAAATTCATATATAATTCTCTTTTTATGAATATTGAAATGTTTTTGTTGATAAGTTTAAAATAATTTTTTAAAACCAAATATTAGAAAAGAGTGGGTGAAGTATAGGAGATTCACTGTCTGATGGAGTCTTGATAGTGAGTCATTCAATGACTCTCTGGGATTCTCAGAATTTTCCTTCCTACTAGTCTGTATTCTTATAACTAACCACCCTGACCTAGAAAAAGAAAGGGTAACAGGAGCCCAAATGGTCCAGATTTTTAAACAGATCAACCTAAATTGCACAAGGTAATTCCACAACCAGATTCTGATCCTTTGACCCAAAACACTGAAAGAAAAATCTCACAGCACAGAAAATTTGGAACAAATGAAATCATATCTGAGGGACAATTTATTTGATTAGTTATTGTTCTATAGGTTTTCAATGTTGTTTCTAGACAGTTGGTACTGTGGTGAATATTTAAAATAGGGTTACCAACCACCTCAGCAACAACAACAGCATAATGAAAGAGTGCAGGAGAAATCCTACTCATCCCAGAAACCTCAGCTCAAATACCATCTTCTCACTTTAGCCTTCTCAGAGTAATATTCCCCCAGTTTCCTCAACTGAGACTGTAACCTGTGTTTTTCACAAAGACTGGGGCATTTTGTATGTGTCTCTCCTAACTGATTAGAAAGAATGCTGATGTAATGCAGCATGAATGCATAAGAATAGCCCTGGCACCAAGATTATGGAGAAGAGCCATTTTTCTTTAAAAAAAAGGACATAGGTAGTTCTACAGGCTCTCTAGGATCAATTTCAGACAACTGGGAACAAAGAAAAGGCCTTTGAGAGCTGAAACTGGCTCCTCGACAAATCCTTGATTCCTAGTTTATCTCCCTAGTGACTGAAGAATTTCTTTTGAGTCATATTGGGGCTTTTCATATGGTTTGAGCTGAGATATGTGACTCCCAGTAAGACAGCTCAATCACTTGGTATATTTTTCTGGTCTATCTTAATCTGTACAATTTCCCCAAATTCTATTTTGTTACTTTCTTCCATAATGGGTATTTGTGATTTTTTTTGTATAACTAGCATTTGGTGGGAAGGACTCAAACAGGCAAATGTAAACTGAGGCCTGTAAAAAAAGAGCAGCCACTAGGAAGCTAGGGTAGTTTTAATTCCGAACCTTTTGTATTATCAGACACCAGAATTTAGAGAAAGATTGATAGATTTCTAGGCCAGTATCACCTTTCTCAATAGAGCAAGGAGGCCAGTCTTATGACCTTTTATTCTATTCCTCACATAGGAGGAATCCTAGTCTCTTTTGTGAAGAGGTGGGCAAAATTCCTGAAGTAATTATCATTGCTTCCTTTTATATTTCTGTCTGTACATTTAAACATCACAATTTCATTGTGAGCATCCTTTACATAAATATGTACTTCCTTGCATATCACATAATTTCTTTTACCTCTCTTCCATGCTAACTAGAAAGTTATCTGGTTCCTGCCCTTTCCTAAGGCAACTAACCCTTTTAAGACAAATCTTATAGATCTTACACTAGAGCTAGAAAAGACCTTGTAAGGAAAACTGAGGAAAAGAGAGTTTAAGTGAGAGGAAAAGAGAGTTTAAAGAGAGAAGAATCACAAAGGTTACACTCAGCCCTGCATAAAACAGCCATTCACTTTAGACTTAAGAAAAATCCTTCAGTCTTAAGTACCATGGTTTGAAACAACCAATAAAGTTTAAATTCAGTTTTTATTTGTGTTAATAAAAAAGATAAAACATTTATTCTTCTGTTCTACTGGATACCACCTGCTTTCTGCCATATGTTGTACCTATATCTTGCTTCCATCAGAAAAGTAAGAAGTGCTTAATAAGTGATCCTGAGGGATGACACCTCACATAGAAGTTCCCAAAGCCAAAAGATGACATTAATATATTGTTTATACCAGTAGGCATAGCTGGATTCCCATAAGAAAGGCAAGCTAAAGACTATCTTAGTAACATCCTTTTATATTACACAATGAAAATGAAAATACAAAAGATATAGAATTTGATATTGGCTTTAAATTTTATAGGCATTAAATTCCATGTAATGAAAAGAAAAATGCTAACCATGTTTTCTGGTAAAGCAATATTGTGACTCCATTGAATAGACCATGGCTGAAAACTTTATTTGTCTGGGACACTAATAGTTGCGAACTGGAGTTGTGAACTGATCCAACCATTCTGAAGAGCAATTTGGAACTATGCCCAAAGCACAATAAAACTGCATTTCCTTTGAACCAACAATACTACTACTACTACTACTACTACTACTACTACTACTACTACTACTACTACTACTACTACATCTATATCCCAAAAAGTCTTAAAAAGGGGGGAAAGACCCACATGTACAAAATTATTAATAACAACTCTTTTTATAGTGGCAAAGAATTAGAAATTGAGGGGATTACCATCAGTTGGAGAATGTCTGAGGATATTATGGAATATTATTGTTTTGTAACAAATCATGAGTAGATGGACTTAAAAAAAAAACCTGAAAAGATTTACACAAACTATTGCTGAGTGAAGTGAGTAGAACCAGGAGAACAGCATACATATACATTAACACCAATTTTGTAAGATGATCAACTATAATGGTTCCTTTCAGCAGTTCACTGATCAAGGACAATCCTGAGAGACCTGTTATGAAAAATGCCATCCATATCGAGAGAAAAACTATGGAGTCTGAATGCAGAGCAAAGTATACTATGTTCACTTTTTAAAATTTCTTTTATATGTTTTTCTTTCTCATGTTTTTCCCCATAGTTATAATTTCTCATTCCCAACATGACTAATATGGAAATATGTTTCAATACAATTGTACATGTACAACCTATATCAGATGATTACTCATTGCCATAGGGAGAGAAAGGAAAAGAGGGACTCAAACGCTTGCAAAAGATGAATGTTGAAAACTATCTTTGCATGCAACTGGAAAAAAATAAAATTAATTATTTAATAAAAAACTAACTTTGTGAAACAAAAAAAATGGAATTACTGGGTGTATCTGTCAAAGCTAGTTCTTTGCCAAAGCCACTTCTTCTGTGAAATATGTTAGGACCATTTTTGCTATAATAATATTTCCATTCCAAACCTTTCATATTATTACTTTGAACTTTTTATATAGATATCATAGAGAATATAGTAGGTAAATTGACTTGTATAGGTATGGGCATATGATACAAAATGACTCAGTTACATTCAGATAACTCACAATAAGTCCTACCCCATTCAGTATTATCAACTTATCATCTTATTATTTCTCTAGTTTCAAAGCCAGGTTAGCAAGTATATTCTGGATTATTATCATAAATTAATAAAATTATAAAATTCTCTCTTGAATCACTTAGCCTAAGCCTCTAGATATTTTTAAAACCAGAGAAATCTCTTTTTCTGTTACTCTTTCTCTCTCAGCCTCAAACTTTGAAGTAAGAAGCATAAACAAAGAACATATTACTTGCACGTTTTATTAACTGTCAAATATAGAAACACAGATGAACATTTAATCACTATACATACTATGATGCAGCTTGTAATCAAACTCACCTCAGTGAAAAGAGAAAGAAAGTGTGATAAGAGTTGTTTTCCCTAATTTTCACTATCATTAGTCCATGGGGCAGTTAGGTGATACAGTAAATAGCATGTCAAGCCTGGAGTGACCCTGAGCAAGTCACTTAACCCTGTTTGCCTCATCTATAAAATGGAGAAGGAAATGAAAAATGACTCTAGTGTTCTAGTCAAGAAAACCCCAAAGGGGGTCATGAAGAATGGAACATGATTGAACATTTACCACCATGGTCACTAATAGTCTAGTTCTACTAAAAATAACAATAGACAGTTTTAGTTTCTTCAGAATTTTAGTTAACAGAGTTTTGCGCAGAAATGTCAGTTAACCATATTTCTCTCCTCAAAAGGCAAGTTAATAATTTTTCTTCTCAGAATTATAGTTAAACCTTATTTTTTTTCTCCTAAGAATGGACTGACATGTCAAAGATTTTCCCTCTTTTCCAGGAAAGTTCTAGAGCTCATTTCCCAAAAATGATTTTCCTAAAGCATATAGATCTTACCACTCACACTACTCTCCTGCTCAGTAAGCTCTTATGGCTCCCTAATGCTTCTATAATCAAATATAAATTCCTGTTTGACATTTAAAGCTTTTTCATAACTTGCCCCCTCTATCTTTTGAGTTTCTTATATTTTATTCCCCTCTATACATTGGATTACATAGCAACAATTCCTATAGTACCTTCTTTCTCTTTTCACTGAGGTGAGTTCTATTACAAGCCCTGCCATAGTACATATAGTGATTAAATGCTCATCTATGTTTCTATATTATTTGACAGTTAATAGAACACGTGCAAGTATGCACATGTCACTCCTCACAAAGAGTATCTCTTATCTCATCTTCAAGCTTTTGCATTCGCTATCTCCAGTGTCCAGAATGCTTTCCTTCCTCAGCCACATCTCTTATTCAAGGCTTGGCTCCTACCTCACAATCTGCAGTAAGCTTTCCTTGATGTCCCACTGCTAGTGCCTTCTCCTATGATATTGCTTTCCAGCTATTTCTCTCACTTTTCTTCTTCTGTCAGTTCTGCTGACATAAGCTTTTCTAAAAATCTCCATACCATGCAAAATTCTGCAATAAACATCACAGGGCTTATGGGAAAGCAAGGTTAGTGCCTCAACACTCAAAAAACTTTGTCAGTGACTCATTAAAGAGAAAAGATAGGAATCTAATTTAAATGGTATCACAGGTTAAGAGATATATCAGTATTACTGTAAACACTGCCTGTGTCCCTGGCCTTGAGCAGCAGCTGTTGAGTCTGTTCCTGAATCCCACAATGTAGGGTTGGTCAAGTCTCTGACTACTGACTTGAGGGCAGCCTCTGATCATATAGTCTGGGTCCTAATGAAGGTGGGGGTGGGGATTGAGGTTGGAGCTCCTACCATACCACAGTATATGCAATAAATGTCATTTCACTTTGAAAATGTGCTAAAATTTGCTTGTAGATGTCAGTGAAGAAAAGGTTGCAACTTGTGAGTTATTGTGAAACAGGATAGTTTTCTGCATACTAATTTTTTTTGCAAAAGAAATCTTGTGTAAGCAAACTGGCAATTTGAATTATGTTCAAACTGTTATCTAACATATTAATTGCATTGGAAAAATACACATTTTTAAAATAAGTATTATAGCAGAACTGTGTACATATCTCTATATTAAAATATAAACAAATCTATCTATTTATAATAAGAATGACCATTAAATTAATGTACATGAGTATAGTACATATTTTAAAACAATAAAAATAAAGAATCTGAGTACTATATAACTATGATTTACAATTTTGGCTTTAAGAAGAAATGTATGTCATCCTTACCTTCTAGAGGCAGAATATGCTGCTTGCAAATTGTTGTATATGCATATGTCAGTAGTGATCTCTACATGTCAGTTTTGGTAACTATTTTTCTTTGTCATGAAGATAACTCATTGAGTGAATAAGTAGGGAACATCTTAAGAAAAAACCATTATGTGTATGATATAGGGGATAGAGTGCTAGGCTTGGAATCAGGAAGGCTCATTTTCTTTAGTACAAACACTATGTGACCCTGGACAAGTTGCTTAACTCTATCTCAGTTTCCTCATCTGTAAAATGAGTTAGAGAAGGAAATAGCAAACAACTTCCAGATCTTTGCCAAGACAGTCCCAAATGGGGTCATGAATACTTGAGCATAATAATAAAACTTAGTTTTTTACCTCCATAATTTCTGCATTGTGGTAAATATATATTTGGAAGCAGTTACCCACCACATGAACTCAGGAGAAATTTCTCCCACAACACCCCTCATTTCCTGAATTGTTACTTGTTGTGTCCCCTATCATAACGGGTATATTTTGTGCAGAGTTTATATTTACTTATTTGTGATGTGTATCTACCTGGTGGAGTGAAAGCTCCTTGAGCATAGAAGCTATCTCATTTTTCTATATTTGTATCTTTGACCTAAAACAGTGTAAGACACATGATAAATCCTTGTGGCTTGATTGGTAGTTAACTTCTCTTGGCCTCTGTTTCCTCATCTGTAAAGTGAAGGGGTTAGAATCAATACTTCAAAGATCTTTTCTGACTTTAAATCTATGATCATTCCATGCTCTATATGGCCCTAGAGGGAAGGTTTAAGAGCAATAATTGAACATTGCAGAGAAGTAAGCTTTGGTTTGATATGAGGACCAACTCTGTAAGGCTTAAATATATCTCAAAGTGAAGGAGGATGCATTGGAGACATTGCTACCTGTTGCTTGTCCTCCATTTTTCAGAGGACCAGTGAAATCACAGGATGATGCCTCCTTGACTCGTGAGTGAATTGGATTCAAATGAGGCAGAGTTGCACAAAGTGATCAGCCTCCCTCTCTCTCTTCCAGAGTCATCCATCTATTCTGCCAGAGAGAAGTCTTAACATGCTTGGGCTATACTGAGTAACTGGATGCTCCTCTATCTATTTCCCAGTAATGAACTCAAATGTAATTAATTTTCTCTAAATTCAAAAGCTTAGAAAAGGGACAGTTGATTCTTTGAATGCTATTAATACCTGTGAAGAGTGAGGGGGTGAGGAGACTGTTGAACTGAAATGAGAAATAGATATATAAGGCACCAGAGAAAACTTAGCAATTTTGCCAAAATTGGTCCTTTCCAGAGCCAAGGATACAAGAGATAAAGAAATATGGAGACCAAGATAAAAAAAAGAAAAGAAAAAATTAGAGAGTTGGGAAGCCATGGGGGAAGAAAAAGTTCTATTCTCTAAGATAGAGATGAGTCTTGATGGGGAGAGTCTTAAGGAAGATAGAGTACATGAAAATGGGATCCCATAAGGTATGTGTTTGTCAAGGGACCTTATCACTTAGCGGGGCTCATAGCATCACTGATAGCTTTGGCATTAAGGAGCCCTCAGGAAAATGATACTAACTTTCACATCTCTTGAATGTGGGACTATTTCCTTATCAGTCTTATTCTCTGAATTTAGAAGGAAAAAATACAGAGGTATGCTCTGAACACATGTATACATTCTGGAAAAATGAATAACAAAGGTTCTTTTTTTTGGCTGTATTCATAACCAGTCTGCACAGGGGAAAAAAGTTAATCAAAATCTTTCCTCATTTAGGTTCTGTCTTTTCCTTTCTCAATACATTTCTATGTATTCATAGTCAGACAAATGTTAAATGTCAACCTAATCTTTCTCAGCTTTTGTTAACTCATCCATAAAATGAGATTATTATGAACAATTACTTTAAAGGACTGTTTTGAGGATAAAATGAGAGTTGAAAATATATATATAGTATATATGTATCATTTATTATAAATATTTATATATTCCTATGCAAGTAGTGTTTTACAAAACCTTAATGAACTCTGTTATTATTTAATCATTCTGTTGTGCTCTATTCTTCATGACCGCTTTTGAGGTTTTTCTTGGCAAAGTTACTAAAATGATTGTCATTTCCTTCTTGAACTCATTTTACAAATGAAGAAACTGAGGTAAACAGAGTTGTGACTTGCCTAGGATCACAATAAGTGTCTTGAGACCAGATATGAACTCAGTTCTTCTTAACACCAGGCCACTCACTCTAGCCACTGCACTGTCTAGCTGCCCCAAAGGACTATATAAATTTTAACTATTGTTATCTAACAAAAATAGTTTAAATAGCAGAAGAATGAGAATAAACATTGAAAAAATAAAGCTTTTGAATGCCAATTGCTTTCGTGATATAGAAAGAGGACACCAAAAACTTTCTCCACTTCAAACTCTTCTTTCTCCCTAAAAACTTAGAAGTAAAAGGTTGAGAAGATAAATAAAGATTGGATTCTCTGCTCTAGGGAGAGGGAGGGAGAGAGAGAGAGAGAAGGAAGATGCTGTAAGGCAATTTTGTTAGTCTACTAGACTTCATGGTTTGGAGTTTCCATCTGCTCTTGATTACTTCCTTTTCTGGTTACTCTGTAAAGGAGGTCTGGCACAGGCAGAGATCCTATCACTTTACTTGTTTGAAGCAACCTATCCAAGTGTAGGATCCTTGGGGCTTTGCTTCCATTAACAAAGTGATGACTTGCAAGGGAATCATCTTAAATTCACTGAAGAAAATGCATAGTCAAACATTGTACCACTAATTCTGGTTGGCTAATCACATGGTGAAAGGAACACTCACTTTGGAAACATTCAAGGTGATTGTCAGCATCCACCATCACTTTTTTTTTGCTTCAGTTTTGCCTCAGGTGCCGGTGTCCTTTTTTTCATGGTATCCAAACTATATGGTAAGGAGAAAGGTCTAAGGGTCTTCTCCTCTCTGAGGTCATGGGTCTCAGTCCTCAGTCTTTTCATTTATTCTTTTTTATATGTTAAGGGAGTGGAGTCTCTGATCTTGGGAGTTTCAAAAGCCTGAATTACAGGAATCAGAGAATTAGAGGCCAGGTCAGAATTTGCAGCCAGAATAAAGAAACAAGGAGGAACTTACTGAAGGATGCTCTAGATCCAAGGCAGCAGAAGCTGAGAGAAGAATTAATGTGGTAATGAATACAATGGGACCTTGCTATGTGGGAACTGAGTTAAATTTTGAGCCCATTCCCCCAGAAACTAAGTTGATATAGGAGAGATTAAGCTCTATAAGGTAAATATTTGGGTAAATGTTTAGACATTTGTTCTTGCTCTTGCTTTGAAGTAAATATCCCTTGGTAAAAGCAGTTACACAATGTAAAGTGATTAAATGTAGCTGTGATACTTGTCACAATCCATCTAACAATAGAGGGAGCACAGATGGTAAGGGCTCAATCTGATCACAACCTTTCAGGGTTACCTGTTAGAACCCTAAGAGGGAAATTTAGCAAACTGGCTCTGGGATAAAGGCCTTGTGTAAAATAGTTACAATGGCCTTGACTGGTAGTAATCATCCTGAGATGCAGTCCAATTTCCTCCATTCTATCATAGCAATTGGGGAAGCTAGTACATCAACACGGATGCTGAGCAGCATTTCTTCTCCTTTCTTTGTCTGTGTAGCCACTGGTTGTTTTTCTGCAGAAGTATGATCAAGGTCAAAAGCTATGAGAACTGAGAACTCTGAATATTGCCTCCCAAAACTTAGGCACACATTTCCAGCTCGTCAAATAACCATGATGATGATTCTATTAAAGGGACAATTTGCACTAAGATGAGGATTGTATTTGACAATTATATATAGTAATTTAATTTGTTGTCTCAGTGCTTGGGTTGAGCAACAGTAGTATAAGTGAATTTCCTGGGTAGCAGATTCTTTCAAAGTCATTAGTTTTGAGGTTTCCCCATTATGTCCCAGTCTATAGGAGATATAGGATTATAGATGCCACTTAGTCTTAACCCTTCTCTTTAAATTTGAGAAAACTGAGGAACTAGGAGATGGGAATGAACAAAAACTTGATAAATACTGTGGAGGACAAAAGGAGAAGGAATGTTCACCAGTAAGAAAACAAATTCATGCTAGATTAAATTCTAGATTCCTTGATGCTTTGAGTAGAAAGGATAAAGAATGTCCTTCTGGGGGGTTATAAACTAAGCAGATCCAAGCCATCCAGGAAAGGGCTTTTTGATTAACATTTAACTGAAGTATCATTTGTAAACAATGCTTTTGAAGCTCAGATAACTCTTGTTAACTTTAAATAAAGTTATTGTGGCAGTACCTAATTTTAGGTAACATTTCTAAGACCATTAAAAAAAAAACCAAGATCTCTTCATTATCTCTTTCTTTTTAAAAAATTATTTTAACTTTTGCTATTGTGTCATTTGCATTTCTTGAAATATCCTTCCCTACCCAAAAGCTATTCTTTATAACAAAAAAGAAAACCAAAAGGAATTTTAAAAATTCTGTAAAACTAACCAACACAAGTAAATCCAATATTAAATGTAATGTTTACATTTTTGCAAGGAAAGGAAGGAGGTGTTTTATTGGAGTCAAAATTATTTATATCCTCTTTTGAAACAGTTTATAAATTCTAATTTAATAAAGGACAATTATTAGTTTGCTAAGGGTCCAATAGAGCAAGTACTAAAGAACACTTTTCTTCTTTCTCATGCAACACCTTCCCCCCAATCAGGTACAAATACTTGCCAAATAATTCTTAAATGTATTACCTTAAATCATTCTAATTCATTACGACACTAAAGCATCATACAGGATTGAAACTTTTAAAAATATAATAATGTAAAATGTAAAGTAAAAACACCTTTTATTCTAAATATCACTTTCTTCATCTTTCAATTTTAAACCTCTTGATCATCTGGGATGCTTTTTTTGTGCTGGTTGAGTTGCTTCTGGCTAGAGCCATAGCATCTGATTCATGATGGAATCCAGATGGCCAGACAGGGGAAATAAGGTGAACTTCAGTAATTTTTAGGACATCTGTTCATCTTAGATTTAACTCCACACCAGGTGTAGACCTACTCTCATCATCCCCACCTATCCTGACCACACTCTTGGGAAGGATGCTGTCACATATTCAATGCATTTTTGTTAATGATCATACTTAGCAAAACAGCTGGCTTTTCAATATTCCACAAACAAAACACTTTTCTCCTTCTTTAGCAGGTGGATTTTGTGTGTGTGTGACGGGAACCAAGACATTTGCAGCAAATATGAAAAGGGAAAGACAATGAGCCATAACCACATATTCCATGTCTTTCCTCTTTTTTCTATTGTCTACAGTCAATTAGGGAAAATTGGTATAGTAGAGGCTGGAGAATAAATGATGAAGTCTGAGATCTGGATTCAAGTCTCTCTTTTGACACACACTGGCTGTTTTACCCTGCACAAGTCCTTTAACCTTTCATTGCCCTATACAGCACTGTTGTACATACATGTGTCTGTGTGCATGTGTATTATGAAAAAGGTACCAACTCACTTTGAAAAAAGGAGTTTCCTTGCCAGGAGTTCCTTACCCTACAAAATAACAAATCCAGTCCCAGTCCTCTTGTTAACTAGGAATGCTCACATCTAATCTCCTACCTTTTGAATGCTCTATATCTCAGCTTCTATCATAACGTTTATTAACCAGAATTACATGAGATCGTGAGAACTTTTTGGTGAATCAAGAAAACTCAAGTTAAAGTTACACTATGTTCTGCTTTAGCTAAACCACATCTCAACTATCTGTTTCAGTTCTGGACTTCTCATATTAGGAAATACATTGAATAGGTAGGGAATATTTAAAGCTAGTTCAATTCCCTGAAAGAGCAAGGGTGTTCATCCTTTTACCTCTTCTGGGCTGCATCACCCAACAAAAACTTATCAAGGAATATGTGGTCCTTGGAAAGTTTTTGTTGGGGCCCAGAAAAGCTAAAAGGATGGACAGCTATGAGCTAGAGAATTTTCATAGTTTGTTGAGTTTATGCTTTACAAAAAAGTTGTGAAGAAATTAGCTATGTTTATTCTAGAGAACTGACTTGAAGGAAGAAAGGGTGTAAGTATAATAACTTTACTACAGTACTTCAGGAGTTGTTATACTTGGCCCCAGAAGGCAGTACCAGAAGGATATGATGGGTAGAAGTTGCCTCTGGGTTTGATAGTAATTTAAACAAAACAAAACTAAAAAACCTTCCTCACAATTTGAGCTATGGAAAAATGAAATGAGCTGTCTAAGCAGTCAATGGATTCCCATCCCCCTCCCAATATTGAAGAAAAACTGGGAAATTTCATATTAGGTATGTTATAGAGGGAATTGTTTTCCTTGTATGGATTTGACTAGATAACCACTTGAGGTTCCTTCCAAACTTGAATTCAATGATTCCACAAAAAAAAAAAAAATTGGAAGTGAATAGTTTGTCATTTAATGAGCCTCTTGGCAATGGTACTTTATAGGAGAGTCATCTTCTGAGGAGAAATATCATTAAGGGAATTGCATGAGGCACTGGAACACAAAAATAAAAGTGAAACAGTTCCTGTCTTCAAAGAACTTTATAGGGTAATGGGGTAGGACTAAGATAACACATATTTTGTCTTATGGTAAGCTTAGTCATCAAAGCAAACATTTCAATTTATAAAAAACAAGAAAGAGGTTTTGACATGAAACTATGACCCTCCATTCCATATATAGATAGATAGATAGACAGATAGTTTTAAAAGAAGCATAGTATTAAATTAAGAAAGGCAATAATGTTTACTGATAAACATAGACATACCTTTTTTATTGCACTTAGTCTTGTTTATTTGTGCTTGTTTATTGTAAGCTGCAGTTTGGGGTTTTTTTTAATGAGTTGAATTTTGTGGTAACCTTGCATTCAGCAAGCCTATCAGCATCATTTTTCCATTAGCATGTGGTGACATGGTTTTTCTGTGTCACATTTTCATTATTCTTACACTATTTCAAACTATTTCATTATTCCTATATTTGTTATGGTGATCTGTGATCAATGATCCTTTATTTTATTGTTGTAATTAATTTGGGGCACCACAAAACATTCTCATATAAGAAAACAAACAATAAATGATGTGTGTGTGTGTGTGTGTGTGTGTGTTTTCTGATTGCTCCACAACATTCTGCCTCTCTATTCTCCAAGACAAAACAATGTTGAAATGAGACCCATTATTAATACTACAATAACCTTAAAGTGTTCAAGTAAAAAGAAGACTTCAATTGATGCAGCAAACTTCATTGTTATCTTATTTTTTAAAAAATTGCCACAGCCACCCCATCCTTCAGTAACCACCACCCCAACAATCAGCAGCCATCCACATCTAGGCAAGACTCTCCACCTGCAAAAAGATTGTGA
Organism: Macrotis lagotis; assembly: GCF_037893015.1. Classification (NCBI taxonomy): domain Eukaryota; kingdom Metazoa; phylum Chordata; class Mammalia; order Peramelemorphia; family Peramelidae; genus Macrotis; species Macrotis lagotis. Next base: position 192,033,138 of record NC_133661.1, read on the forward strand.
CTTGGGGGCAACTAAGTAGTACAGCAGATAGAGTACCAGCCCTAGAGTCAGGAGAACCTGAGTTTAAATCCACCCTCTGACACTTGATACTTCCTATCTGTGGGACCTTAGGCAAGTCACTTAACCCCATTGCCCCCACACAAATGAATAAATAAATAAATAAATGGATGAATAAATAAATAAATAAACATTATGATTTACTTAAGGTTCAGATGGTGGTTAGCATTTTTTTTTTATTTTTTAGAAAGATTTTATTTATTTATTTTGAATTTTACATTTTCCCCCTAATCTTGCTCCCCCCACCATGTACCTAGCATTTTTAAAGCAATAAAGTATTTTTCAAAGGTATGTACATTTTTTTAGACATAATACTATTGAAAATTTAATAGACTACAGTATAGTGAAAAAATAACTTTTATATGGACTGGGAAACAAAAAATTGTGTCATTCACTTTATTGTGATATTTGTTTTTTGTGATGTTCTAGAAATTAATCTGTTATACTTCTGAGGAATGGCTATAAGTACAAGTGATAAGCAAAATAAATGGGGGGAACTGGCCAGTGAAGATCTGACTCTTAGAGCATTCTGGATATTCTCTGAATGCTGGCGATCAATATAGAGTTTTGGTGAACCTGCTTTCAGAAATGTGTAGCAAAAGGGCTATTCCCTCTGGATTCAGAACATTGCTAGTATCCTCTCCCAGTTATTCCTGTCAATGTACTATGAGGTGATTAAAAACTTTCTAACTAGCTCTTGACTCAGAACTGTATGTTCATTCAAAAGTTTCAAAGACTATATCCCTATTGGGAGACTCATAATATTTACCTCTCACCATAAAGTACATGAAAAAAAGAATTCTTTCTTTCCTATGTCACTCATCAGCCAGTGAAAAGGCAAAATGTTCATCATTCCACAGTAAGTTGGCAAGACCTCTTTCTAGTTCTTGGTCATCACTCAGAGTATTTCATGTATACTATGAAGACTGAGCCCTTTTTTGGCTAGTCCCCCATTAAATAAATACACAATGATATTGGGGAAACTGGATGTAGGGAAGACTTAGGAAAGCCTTTAAAGAAGGAGGAAATTGAACTAATCTTGAAGGATGCTCAAGTTTTGCAATTCAGAGGTAAAGAAGATGCTAATTGCAGATATGTGAAGTATTCTATATGAAGGCATGGTAGCAAAAGATGGATTTTCTTGTTCTGCGAACAGAAAGTATAGCAGGTCTAATGAGGCCTAAAGAGCATGAGAGAGAAAAATGTTAGTATTGGGAGCATAACTATAAAGCACTGACAAGAATTTCCATAAGCTACACTTGAACATGACCATTATCACTTATAATCCAGTTGCCAATCTCTTTTCCTTGAAGGACTATGTATGATTTTATTGTAATGTAAAAAGATGAGAAGATTATGCAGAAAGAGACCTTAAAAGGTTATATCATTCATGCCTCAGAAAGTCTGAGTTTTCTAGAATGACCCTGGGAAAGTCATTTAACATGCGTAAAGTGAGGAGAGTCATGTTTTTCTACTATCTGACCCTACAAGAATATATAATAGTGGGTTTCTCCACAAATGAAACCTACTATTATATATTCTTTCTCGCTATTGGTCCTTCACAGCAGTAGGTTAAATGGTTAATAGAAAAACTAAGGAATATTGTCATATTGTCATATTGATCTAGACTCTCAGGGGAAACAGCAATAAAATTTTTCTCTTCTTACTTGCTTATTCTTTGGTGATTTGCTCTTTCTCATTCTTCTCATGCTGGGTATCTAAAAAAATCTAGCCCCTTCAGATTGTTTAGCTTTGGTAAGAAATCCAAGCAGAACTGCTGGCCAAGATGGCGGAGAGAAGACAGGCACAGTTCTAAAATCTCCTTATCTCTTCCCCATCTATCACATGAAACAAACCTCTTAAAAGAAATCTGAACCAGGAAACCCAGAAAGAAAAGCCAGGAGAGGAAAATATAGCTCAGGATTTGTCTCCCACAGCAGCCTTGGCTGAGTACCAGCAGGTGAGTCTGAGCTCCCAGGGAAGATCAGCCTGGGATCAGCCAGATCAACAGCTGAATTGGAACCGGGAGTCCAAAGGCCTGAGAGCCAGACCTGCTGGATCAGCAGTGGGGCTGGACGAAGGGGGCTTGGGTCCACAGGGAAGCAGAGGTGCTGGTGTTGGTGCTGTCCCCCTGGAGCTTGGAAAGGGGCTGCGGGGAGAGGTCTGGTGCAGGAGAGCTGAGGACACCATCCCTGGGCTCCTCAGGTCTGAGAAACTCTGAGCCCATGACTCCATTGCACTGAGGCCTCCTCCCAAACAAATGCAAATTACTTCTGCCTCAGGCCCAGGTGTGTGAGCAGAAGAACCAGCCCAGCTGAGGAATGACCTCAGGCCAGGGTAAAACCCTCCAGTGATTGAAGGCAAAAAAATTCAATAGCTCCAATTCCCTCCCTCAAGCAAAGGGAGAAGGCCTCACAACCAAGGTCACAGACACTCCAGAGAAAGCAACCAGCACCTCTTACTGGCCAGCCAGAGAAACTGCACTCAATAAAGCCTTTAGAGATCCCAAGCCCAGGTGAACCAGCCCCACCCAACTCAAGGTCTTAGCATAATGAAGAAGGGTCAGCAGAAAGGTGGATCCATAGAAAAATTCCTGGAAGGGAAAGAACCCAACCCAGAGAGACCTGGAACATTTGAGGAGAATACAATCTGGTTTCCAGCATAGAAAGACTTCCTTGAAGAAATAAGGAAGGAGTTTACAAATCAACTGGAAAATTTGGGGGAGACAATTAATACCTTGCAACAAGAAAACAAAACCTTAGAAAGTAGAATTGGACAAACACAAAAGGAGAATAAATCTCTCAGATCATCAATTGGACAATTACAAAATGAGAATAATTCTCTCAGATCCTCAAATGAGCAAATGCAAAAAGAAATTAATTCTCTCAAAACCTCAATTGGTCAAATGGAAAGCTCTTTCAAAAGTATAATTGACCAATTGGAAAAGGTTAATGAAGAAAACTCCTCCCCCCCAAAAATAATGGAGTCTACCGAAACTAATGACTCCATGTGACAGCAAGAGTCAGTTAAACAAAATCAAAAATTAGAAAAAAATAGAAGCAAATGTGAAATACCTCATCAACAAAACCACTGACCTCGAGAATAGATTGAGGAGGGGCACCCTGAAAATTATAGGACTTCCTGAAAACATTGAAGAGAAAAAAAGCCTGGACTTAATATTACAGGATCTAGTGATGGAAAACTGCCCCGACGTCATGGAATCGGAGGGCAAAGTAGTTATTGAAAGAGTACATCAATCCTCACCAGAAAAAGATCCTAAAATGAAAACACCAAGGAATGTTGTGGCCAAACTGCAGAACTATCAGATAAAAGAGAAAATCCTGCAAGCAGCCAGAAAGAAACAATTTAAATATCAAGGAGCCACAGTAAGGATCACGCAGGACCTGGCTGCATCAACTTTAAGGGATCGAAGGACCTGGAACAAGATATTTCGAAGAGCACAGGAGCTTGGAATGCAGCCAAGAATCTACTTTCCTGCAAAGCTGAGCCTTCTCTTCCAGGGAAAAAGATGGGCATTTAACAAAATGGAAGAATTCCAAAAATTTCTGATGAAAAGACCAGAGCTAAACAGAAAATTGGGACATCAAATAGGAGTTTCAAGAGACACATGAAAAGGTAAAAAAAGGGGGGGGGGGGCGGTAAAAGGAAAAAAATGCAATCCAGTAAGTTGAAACTGGCTATATCCCAGCATGGGGGAGGTGGGGGGGAAGAGACTCTCATAAATCCTGAGAAATGTAACTCTAACAGAGAGAATATACCCAGCCAGAAATGATGGACATCCATGACCTATCCATGAGACTGATATCTAATGGGATGTAACTGGCTTTAACTCCACTGGGGAGAAAGACTCTAATAACTCTCAGGAATTTTGACTCTATTCAACAGAATATACTGAACTAGAAGGGACAGACACTAAGAATTTTCTATGACTTAGACAGAATGATCTAAAAAAAATACTACCTCCCTAAAAAGGGGGACAGGAAAGAGACGGGAGGAGGAAGGGGATTGAATGAGACAATCATTACACTAAGAGGTACAGAAAACCTATGGTAATAGAGGGGAAGAAGGGAGCAGAGGAGAAACACCTGAATCTTCTCATCAGACTTGGCTTAAAGTCAACCTACACATACTCAGCTAACTTATAAAACATCTAACCTTTCAAGTATTAAAGGGGGAAAAGGGGAGGGGGGAATGGACAAAGGGAAGGGGAGTGGGGGAAATAAGGGGAAATAACAAAAGGAAGGGAAGGGAAAAGGGAAAGGGGAAAGAAAGGGGAGGGTGTGATATAGGAGGGCAAACACACTGAAGGAGGTGGTATTAAAAACAAAATACTGGGGAATATGGATAAAGGGGGGGAAGAGGGAAAAATACAAACAGAGGGAAGATAGCACAGAGGGCAATAAAGAATTAGTAATCATAACCTTGAATGTGAATGGGATGAACTCTCCCTTAAAATGTAAGCAAATAGCAGAGTGGATTAAAAACCAGAATCCTACAATATGCTGCTTACAAGAAACTCATTTGAAGCAGAGAGATACATATAGAGTAAAGGTAAAAGGTTGGAGAAAAATATATTCTGCTTCAGCTGAAGTAAAAAAAGCAGGGGTAGCAATCCTTATCTCAGACAAAACAGCAGCAAAAATAGATAGCATTAAAAGAGATAAGGAAGGAAACTTTACCCTCCTAAAAGGTACCATAAACAATAAAGTCATTTCTATATTGAATATATATGCACCCAGTGGGACAGCACCCAAATTTTTAGAGGAAAAGCTGAAAGAATTACAGGAAGACATAGACAGCAAAACTCTACTAGTAGGAGACCTCAACCTCCCGCTATCAGATCTAGATAAATCGAATCATAAAACAAACAAGAAAGAAATTAGAGAGGTAAATGGATTGTTAGAAAAATTAGATATGGTAGACTTATGGAGGAAACTGAGTGGGGATAGAAAGGAATATACCTTTTTCTCTGCAGTACAGTGGAACTTATACAAAAATTGACCATGTACTAGGACATAAAAACTTAATGATCAACTGCAGAAAGGCAGAAATTGTGAATACATCTTTCTCAGATCACAATGCAATAAAAGTCATATGCAATACTGGGCCAAGGAGATATAGACCCAGAGCAAATTGGAAACTGAATAACCTCATCTTAAAAAATGAGTGGACCAAAAAACAAATTATAGAAAGAATTAACCATTTTATCCTAGATAATGATAATAATGAAACAACATACCAAAACCTATGGGATTCATTCAAAGCAACTCTCAGGGGATATATTATAGCTCTAAATGCTTATATGAATAAATTGGAGAAAGAGGAAATCAATGAACTAAATATGCAACTAAAAAAATTAGAGAAAGAACAAATCAAAAATCCCCAATCAAATACCAAATTAGAAATTTTAAAAATTAAAGGAGAAATTAATAAAATTGAAAGCAAAAAAACTACTGAATTAATAAATAAAACCAAAAGTTAGTATTATGAAAAAACCAATAAAATTGATAATCCTCTCATCAATTTGATTAAAAAAAAAGAAAGAAGAAAAACAAATTGCTAGTATTATAATTGAAAAAGGTGAACTCACCACCAATGAGGAGGAAATTAAAGTAATAATTCAAAATTATTTTGCCCAACTTTATGCCAATAAATTTGATAATCTAAGTGAAATGGATGAATATTTACAAAAATATAAGTTGCCCTGGTTAAATGAAGAAGAGATTAAATACCTGAACAACCCTATCTCAGAAAAAGAAATTCAACAAGCCATTATTGAACTCCCTAAATAAAAATCTCCAGGGCCTGATGGATTCACAAGTGAATTCTACCAAACATTTAAGGAACAATTGGTTCCAATCCTATATAAACTCTTTGGAAAAATAGGGAAAGATGGAACTCTGCCTAACTCTTTCTATGAAACCTATATGGTACTGTTACCTAAACCAGGAAGAGTTAAAACAGAGAAAGAAAATTATAGACCTCTTTCCCTGATGAATATAGATGCAAAAAATCCTAAATAAAATCTTAGCAAAATGACTACAATAAGTCATCACTAGGATAATACATTATAACCATGTAGGATTTATTCCAGGAATGCAGGAGTTGGTTCAATATTAGGAAAACTGTTAGTATACTCAATTATATCAATAACAAACCTATCAGAAACCATATGATCATATCAATAGATGCTGAAAAAGCTTTTGACAAAATACAGCATCCATTCCTATTAAAAACACTAGAGAGTGTAGGAATAAATGGACTGTTCCTTAAAATAATTAGCAGTATCTATCTGAAACCATCAACAAGCATTATACTCAATGGGGAGAGGCTAGAGGCATTCCCAATAAGATCAGGGGTGAAACAAGGGTGCCCATTATCACCACTACTATTCAATATTGTATTAGAAATGTTAGCATCAGCAATTAGAGAGGAAAAAGAAATTAAAGGAATTAGAATTGGGAAGGAAGAGACAAAACTCTCACTATTCGCAGATGACATGATGGTCTACCTAGATAATCCCTAGAAATCATCTAAAAAACTACTGGAAACAATTAGCAATTTTAGCAAAGTTGCAGGTTATAAAATAAACCCCCATAAATCCTCAACTTTCCTATATATGTCTAGCAAGAAACAGCAGGAAGAGCTAGAAAGAGAAATCCCATTCAAAGTAACCTCAGACAGTGTAAAATACTTGGGAGTCTATTTGCCAAGATAGACTCAGAATCTTTTTGAAAACAATTATAAAACACTTCCTCACACAAATTAAATCAGATTTAAATAACTGGCCAAATATCAACAGCTCATGGATAGGGAGAGCTAATATAATAAAAAAATGACAATTCTACCAAAACTAAACTATCTGTTTGGTGCCCTACCAATCAAAATTCCAAAAAATTACTTTAATGAGTTAGAAAAAATTGTAAGTAAATTCATATGGAGAAATAAAAAGTCAAGAATTGCCAGGAGCTTAATGAAAAAAAATGCAAACGAAGGTGGCTTAGCACTACCCGATCTAAAATTGTATTATAAAGCATCGGTCATCAAGGCTGTTTGGTATTGGCTAAGAAATAGAGTGGTGGACCAGTGGAATAGACTAGGTGTAAAAGCAGGAGAGGATTATAGTAATCTGCTGTTTGATAAACCCAAAGAGTCAGGCCACTGGGATAAAAGCTCCCTCTTTGATAAAAACTGCTGGGATAATTGGAAGTTAGTATGGAAGAAACTTAGATTAGACCAACACCTCACACCCTTTACCAAGATAAGATCCAAATGGTTACAGGACATAGACATAAAAAAACAATACTATAAGCAAATTAGAAGATCAAGGACTAGTCTACCTGTCAGATCTATGGAAAGGGGAACAGTTTATGACTAAGGAAGAGTTGGAGAACATCACTAAAAACCAATTAGATGATTTAGATTACATTAAATTAAAAAGCTTTTGCACAGATAAAACCAATGTAATCAAGATCAAAAGGAAAGTAGTAAATTGGGAAACAATCTTTACAACTAATGATTCTGACAAAGGACTCATTTCTAAAATATACAGAGAACTGAGTCATATTTTTAAAACAAAAAGCCATTCCCCAATTGACAAATGGTCAAAGGATATGCAAAGGCAATTTACAGATGAGGAGATCAAATCAATCCATAGCCATATGAAAAAAATGCTCTAAATCATTAATTATTAGAGAAATGCAAATTAAAGCTTCTCTGAGGTACCACCTCACACCTCTCAGATTGGCCAGTATGACTAGGAAGGATAATCATCATTGTTGGAAGGGATGTGGGAAATCTGGGACACTATTACACTGTTGGTGGAGCTGTGAATTCATCCAACCCTTCTGGAGAGCTATTTGGAACTATGCCCAAAGGGCAACAAAAATGTGCATACCCTTTGACCCAGCAATACCACTACTGGGTCTATACCCTGAAGAGATGAGGAAAAAGGGTAAAAACATTACTTGTACAAAAATATTTATAGCAGCCCTGTTTGTGGTGGCAAAGAATTGGAAATCTAGTAAATGTCCCTCAATTGGGGAATGGTTTAGCAAACTGTGGTATATGTATGTCATGGAACACTATTGTTCTATTAGAAACCAGGAGGGACGGGATTTCAGGGAAACCTGGAGGGATTTGCATGAACTGATGCTGAGTGAGATGAGCAGAACCAGAAAAACACTGTAACAGCAACATGGGAGTGATGTTCAACCTTGAAGGACTTGCTCATTCCATCAGCACAACAATTGGGAACAAGTCTTGGCTGTCTGCAAAGGAGAGTACCATCTGTGTCCAGATAAGGAGCTGTGGAGTTTGACAAAGTACAAGGACTATTCCCTTTAATTTGGAAAAAAAAACCCAGATGTCTTATTGTCTGATCTGGTTACCTCTGAGAATTCTGTTCTCTTTAAGGATATGATTTCTCTCTCATCACACCCAATTTGGATCAAGGTACAACATGGAAACAAAGTAAAGACTGACGGAGTGCTATCTGTGGGGTGGGGGTGGGGGGAGGGAAGCAAGATTGAGGGAAAATTGTAAAACTCAAATAATATCTTTAATAAAAATTAAAAAAAGAAAAACAGAAAAAAAGAAGAAGAAATCCAAGCAGAGAAAGAATCTGATGCCTGAGTGAAGCGATGTGGGCTAGTGATCTTGGGGGGTATAAGTTTGATTCCAGTGGAGCTAAAGGCACAAATATCTAAGAAAAAGAGATTAAACTTGAAAAATCAGCAAAACCAACCTCATTTCATAAAGAGAGAAATTGAACTCCAGAGAAGGGAACGAACTTGACCAAGATGACATAACAAGTAAGTAAGCCCAATGATAAATATTAGTTATAATTTTTTATCAGATGGATATCTGATGAAATATATTAAAGAAGCCCTGTGAGAAGTATTTCTTTTAGATTGCAAAGGGAGTAAGGATAGTTATTGAATTCTTGAGGTCAGCTTACTGGATTACTCTGATTCTTTTTATCCTGAAGAGTTAGGTGCACATACTCAGCAATCTTGAATAGACTTCTTGAACCTGACATAAGTAGGCTGGGCTAGGTGAACTCTGAGTTCCCTTCTGAATTTGAGATTGTGATTCTGTTCTTTCCACAAACTGTACTTTAGGGTAATTATATTTCAATCATCTAGGTTTGTTTTCATCTTCTCCAACTTCCAAGATGGTAGGTGGGTGTAATATGTCATAGTTGTGTTGGTGGGGAAGTTACATATAAAAAAGCATGATAGTGATTTACAATGCTTACTTAGGATAGTTGTGTTCTAATCATAATGTTTGGAGTTATTGAGATTTGGTGGGACAACTAGGTGACTCAGTGAATGGAGAGCTGGATCTGAAGTCAGACTCTTCTTCCTGATTTCAAATCTAACCTCAAATACTTATGAGTTGGGCAAGTCACTTAACCCTGTTGGCCTCAGTTTCCTCATCTGTAAAGTGAACTGAAGAAGGAAATAACAAACCATTTCAGTGTCTTTGCCAAGAAAACCCTAAATGGGGTCACATGAAATCAGAAAATACTAAAATATTATTGAACAACAAAAAAGAATTGTAATAAATAAACTCTTAAGATTGGTTCCCTATTAATGGCTACTATGTACCTTAGGTATAGTCCTGAGGGAGAAGGCTATATCTTTTCTAATGGTTTAGTTCAGAAGCCTCACTGGTATGCTTCCAATCATGACTTTCAGTTGGACAGACTAAATTAGGTTTTAGAAAGGGACCTGTGAGTAATTCATTTTGTTCTAATATCTAATACAAACTGCTAGGGAACTGACCTGAGTCAGACTTAGACTAGAAAAATTGGTAGAGTCAGAAAAGGTTGGATGTAATGATTTTATTGAATGCACACAGCTTTTAAGTATCTGAGACCAGGTCTAAACTCAGGAAAAAGAGCTTTGCTGACTGTGCCTGGCACTCTATCCACTGAACTACCTAGCAGGCCCTTCCGGTTATCAATAGTCACCAAAGATTATGATTGAAATACAACTATCCCAAGTGGACATTTCAGGATGGGTAACACAGAGGAAGCTGATCCTAGATTGTCTTCCAAGATCTGGAGTATGCATTCTGTGATGCCTTTTAAGGTGATAGTTGCTAACTGTGACTACAACTCCTATGAGATTAGAGAAGAAACTGTCTGTGGACATTCCGCAGGGAGAGACTCATGTGACTATTCTCTGTTTTACTAAGAATTATACCCTGAAGAAAAATGCCACAAACTGTTGGTGATCAAATTGAAATAATGCCTCTACCACCAGCTGGCAGGTCTAGGCTTGGTTCTCTGCCACATCCCATCTCCCCCAATCTCCAGACAAGGACAGTTTGAAAAACTGTGCTGAAAAAACCGTTTGGTATTCTTTATGTGACATTTGGGAGGCTCTTGAGAGCTGTGTCGTGCAGAATTTTTTGAGAGACACTTGAATAGAAATTGCTTGATTCTCCCCAGGAACATAGAAACTTTTCTGTAATTCAGGACACAGTCAAAGGCTCCAAATGCACCACAATGAATTTGTTAATATCTACTGACTCCCCAGGACATTCTCCTTCTTTCTTCAATGAGTTCAACAAGTGATTCATAGTCTTTCTTTCTTCTTTAGCTCCAGCCCTCATACTAGAGGATTTCAACTTACATATTGATGCTCCCTCAAACATCCTAACAATCTAATTCTGTAATTTATTCCCATTTCACTGCATCTAAGTTAGATACAAAGATGTCCATGTCCTGGATCTTGTCATCACACAAATGTGGGTCATTTCCATAATCAGAAACTGAAATTCCTTTATCTGATCTATCACTCTTCCAACCTTGAAACATCTAAGTCTCTAAGTCTATTCTTCACCCTTCCTCTTAACTCTCACTTCAAATCCCTCTACCACTCAATTCTTTCACAGGTCATCTAGTCTGCACTCTCCTCCCTTTCCCTTCTTGACCCCTTGGTCCCTTGGTACATCAATTTAACTCTATATTTATATCTCTCCAATCTCATATTACTTTATTATATTGAAGATATTTCCCTGATAAGCCTCAGTCTTAGATGACTCCCATGATCTACTGACTTCATTTCTACTCATATGCTACTGAATAAAGTCAGAAAAAATCATGAAACTGTATTCCCTGGGTCCACACTACCAATATATTGCATAATCTCAACTGGGGCCTCACCACACTTTCCTAATTATTTTACTTTGACATACTGCAGTACTTTTCCTAAATATTTTTGCCTCCTCAAATCTTCCATATCTCTTTCCTTCTGCCCTTTGAAATGAGAACCTTGCCTCATGAGGCAAATTGTTGAGAGTTTTCACTTATCCTCTCCTCTTCATGTCACACAAATTAATTACCTTCAAAATTCTATCTCCTCCTTTACCCCATCTCATATGAAGTTAACTAATGCTAATCTCTCTACATGATCCTATTCTATTTAGTCTTCTTCAACAGATGGCCCCTTCTAACAATCCTACTCTTTTACTAATCTTCAACCTCTCCCTGTCTGCTGGTAACTTCCCATAGCCTACAAACACATTCAAATTTCCCCCTTTCTTAAAAAGTCTGCATTTGATCCCTCCATCCTCACAAGCTATAACAAATCTTTACCTCCTTTCGAAAAGGTCGTTTGTAATATGTGTGCTTCCATTTTTGTCTTCTATCCCTCTTCTAAACATTACCTGCTAGCTTCTGATCTTATCATTCAACTGAAACTATTTAATCCAACTTTACCAATGAATTCTCTTAGTTACAAAATTTGTATCTTCCTGCTTGATTTCTCTATTGCCTTTAACACTGTTGATCAATCTCTTCTCTTTGATACTTTTCTTTTTTCTAGGTTTTCATAACCCTACTCTCTCTTTGTTCTCTTACCTATCTGACCACTCCTTTGCTATCTCAACCTCTTTTGCTGGATTTCCCCCTCCCCCAGTTCTGGTCCACTAATCATAAATGTCCTCTAAGCCTCTGCCCTGGGCCCATTTTTCTTCTCTCCATATACTGTTTTGGTTGGTGGCTTATCAGTTTCTGTAGATTCAATTATCATGCTGATGGTTCCCAGAACTATTTATTCAGCACTAATTTTTCTGTTAACCTCCATTCTTTCAACTCTAACTGCCTATTGTAGATATTGAACAGGATGTCCTATAGACAATATATTTTCAACATATCCAAAATTGACCTCATTAACTTTCTCTCCAAATATTTATTTCATGAAATTTCTTTATTATTGTTGAGGATATTACCATCCTCCCAGTCCCTAAGTTCATAAACTAGATATCATTCTTGACTCCTTACTCTCTCTTACCTTCTATATCCAATATGCTACCAAATTCTCTTGGTATGGGCCTTCATCATCTCATGCCAATCCTATTGTAATACTGTGCTGGTTGGAGGCAACTAGGTGACAGAGGACAGAGTACTGAGTTTGAGACCAGGAATATCTGAGAAATAAAATTTAGGATTTGGGGTTTTACTTCTCCCATCTTGAGGTCTGTTACATTGTTTGATTTTCATTTTTGTTATGTTTTTATTTTCAAATTGAATTTTCTGCTTTAGTACTGATCATATGAGCCTTATTGAACTACCAGGTCATGACCAATAATAATCTTAAAATCATAAGTGATCATTGATCCTCTAGAAGACCTCAAAGACCTTGCACCAAGAGGTGGGATAGGGTAGGATCAATATTCCATCTGACCCTTCCATGCAAGTTAGGCTAATTTTTCTTTAAGAGGTATTGCAACTATCCTCAAAATTTAATTGGCTTAGGAGACTAAAGGTTCATCACTTCCTCATTGACTAAACAAAAAAAATAACTATGAAGAGCTCCAGTTGCTATTGTGTGCTTGACTGTCAAAATACTACTGACAAATCAGAGCCAAGAGAGTTTAGTTCAGCTGAATCAACTTGCAATCATACATAGCCTTGTTGAATATCCTTCTTCTGTTATGATTAAATAAATATTTTAATAGTTGAATGACCTATGAATATCTGGTTTAGTTCCAATATCAAACAATTGCTACCAAGAGACTGGTCTGAGTCAGGGTCAGTCCAGAAGTCAAGCCTAGCTCAGAACAAAGGGAGAATTTTACTATGGCAGCACAGGTTAAAAATAAAGCCTATGATACATTCTCCTACAAGTATATAGAGAAAGCAGGCTCAAGTTTTGAAAACAGAAGTGGTAAAGGGGTAACTCATAGTACCTGGTTCCTGGAAGTACAGTGTTCCCCTTAGATAAGATATGGTTTTTCTTCTGAAACTTTTGTGGATCCTTGATTCTGCTTGCCTTATCTTGTCCAGTCTGGTTTTTTTTTTGTCTTGATGCAGATATTGCCATTAGCTATTCAAGGGCTTCTACTACTAGTATACAATTAGGATGATGGTTTAAGTCTCAAATCCTTCAGATCATCCAAAGTTCTCAGGAGCCTTTTTAACTAAGGTGTTGTGGAGGAGTGGCAGAGAGAAAATCCAAGTCAAGGTCAATGATCTTAACCACCATCCTCCATGCTCTCTCCTGTTAGACACTTAAATCTCATGCTTTCCAAATTGTTGAATGATTTTAAACAGGCTCCAGAAGAAGTGTTCAAGTTATTCAGTTAATCCAGATGAGGATCAAATGAGATAATTACAAATTGCATAGGATAGTGTCAGAGACATAGAAAACACTATATGATTATATGAGAATTATTGAATCCCCAAGGTCAGACTTGACCAGTAATAGTCATAAAATCAAAAGTAATCAATTGTCCTCTGGAAGACCTTAAAGACCTTGCCACCAACAAGTAGTATGTTATAGTTGATGTTTCTATACCTAGGGAGATGATTAGGTTTTATTCTTAGCTAGTAAAAAATCAAGTTGTGTTCTCACATTTTGGTCCTGATGCAGATACTGACATTAACTATTCAAGAGTTGTTATTACTGGGATACAATTGGGAAGAGTTTAAGTCCCAAATCCTTCAGATCATCCAAAGTTCTCAGGGGCCTTTTTATTATATGATTATATGATTAAATCTATTAGCATTCTATTATTTCTTTCAAGTAGGGTGGTGTTAATTTCATAGGTTCACCTCCATCATGACACCCTAATGAACCAATTCATCAAAACCAAACTGTCAACCTAACTTTGTCACTTATTACATATGGAATCTTGGGCAAGTCTTTTAATTCTCTAGGCTTCAGTTTTCTTGTCTTTAAAACAAGCAGATATAATTTTATATCTGTGATTCTATAATTCTATGACTACTGTGAAGAAGGGAAGAAAAGGAAGTGAGGCAAGGATGAAAGTAAAAGAAGAAAGGAAGAGGGGTGGAAGATGGGAGTGAAGGGCAAAGAAAGGAAAGGGAGGAAGGATAGAAGAGCAGGAGAGAGGAAGAGAGGAAGGGAAGTGGGAGGAAAGAAAGAAAGGAGGGAGAGAGGGAAGAAGAAAAGGAGAGAAGGAAGAAGGGAAGGAGTCATGAATGAGGAAAGGGAGAAAGTGTGGAGATGGAAGGAGGGAGGAAAGAAGAGAGGGATACAGGAAAGGAAAGAAGAAGAGAATGAGGGAGAGAGGAGGGAAAGAAGGAGAGAAGAAAGAAAAAAGAAGGGAGAAGAGAAGAAATAAAGGGAAGAAGGGAGGAAGAAAGGAATGGAAGAAGGAATGAAGGAGGAAGTGAAGCAGTGGAGAGAAGAAGGAAGGGAGAGAGAAACAAGAAAGGGAGGAAGGAAGGAAGGGAAGGAAAGAAGGAAGAGAGGAAGGAATGGAGAGATGGAGGAATGAAGGGAAGGGATAAGGAAGAAGAAATCAAAGAGAACATTAAACATTGAAATGGTCAAAGAACAAAAATATTCTCTTATTTATTAATTTGTTTTTATTTTGTGAAATGTTGTTAATTCTTAATTCTTGAAGAGAACTCTCATCACAAAGATGCTGTCTTGACTTACATGTAAATTCAGTTTGAGTGAGGCAGACTCCTCCAGAGTCATGGCAAGACAAAGCTCAATACCCTTGAAATACTAATAGTTTTATGTAAAAATTTTTGCCTTATTTTGTTTGATCATTTATTTTTGTTAAGTGTTAACTTTTTAAATTTTATTTTAAATTTATTTTTTCATCCATATGCATATATATATTCTTAAGTTATAAAATTTTCTTCCATCCTCCCTTCCCACCCCTCCCCCACAGCAAACAGGTTCTATACGTGAAAATTTTTTGCCTTATTTTGTTTGATTATTTATTTTTGTTGAATGTTAACTTTTTTTACTTTATTTTAAATTTATTTTTTTCATTCACATGCACATTTATATTTAATAAACATTCACAAATGAATAATTTTCAGTATGAGGAATCAGGATTAAGGGAAAGAGATACATAAGAGAATTTTTATGAAGTGTTCAAAAGATTGAGAAGGGGTGTGTGTGTGTGTGTGTGTGTGTGTGTGTGTGTGTGTGTGTGTGTGTGTGTTTTGTTTTGTTTTGTTTTGTTTATCTTTCTCTGAATGGGGATAGTCCATAGTCAGTCAAATACAGTTGTTTGTCCTGGCTCTCTGGACTACTGAGAGGAGCTGCTTCCATCAAGATAGTTCATCTCACAATGTTGTTGCTGATGTGTGAATAGCTCTCTTTGCTCAGCATCAGAACCTGTAAGTCACTCCATGCTTCTCTAGAGTCCGATCATTTATGGTTTCTTATAGAAAAATAGCATTCCTTAGTATTCATGTACCATAACTTGTTTAGCCATTCCGCAGTTGATGGGAATCCCCTCAATTTCCACTTTGCCACTACTAAAAGAACTGCTAGAATATTTTGGAACATGTAGGACTTTGGAACAGTTTTATTGCTCTTTTGGTATAATTCCATATTGCTCTACAGAAAGGTTGGATCCATTCAGAACTCCACCAGCAATGCATCAATGTCCCAATCCTCCCAAAACCTCTCCAACATTGCCCATTTTCCCTTTTTCTCATCTTGGCCAATCTAATAGATGTGAAATGATACCTCATTGCCTTTCTCTAATCAATAAAAATTTGTAGGATCTTTTCATATGATTGTATATAGCTTTAATTTCTTCATTTGGAAACTGTTCATCTCTTTTGACTATTTATCATTTGGGGGATGACTTGCAGCCTTACAAATTTGATGCAATTCTCTATATATTTGAGAAATGAGACTTTTATCAAAACTTCTATTTGTGAAGATTGTTTCCCAACTTTCCACTTTTCCTTCTAATTTTCACAGCATTGATTTTATTAGTGCAAAACATTTTTAATTTAATATAGTTAAAATCATTCATTTTGCAGATTATACTGTGTTCTAATACTTGTTTGGTCATAAATTTATCCCCTTTCCAAAGATCTGATAAAGTATTTCTTCATCTATTAATATATCTATGGTATCACTTTTTATGTCTAAATTCTGTAATCATTCTGACCTTATTTTTATATAGGGTGTGAAATGTGGATCTATGCCTAGGTTTTGCCAAAATATTTTTCAGTTTTCCAAACAATTTTTGTTAAATACTGAGTTCTTATCCCAGAGGCTGATGTCTTTGAGTTTGTCAAATAGTAGATTGCTGTAATTATTTACTGTGACTTCTTTTGAATCTATCCTGATCCACTGATCCATTACTGTGTAGCTTAACCAGTACCAGGCAGGTTTGATGACTGCTGCTTAATAATATAGTTTTAGATCTAGTAGATCTTTACATTTATTCTTGACCTTTTGTTGCTCCAGATGAATTTTGTTACTATTTTTTATAGCTTGGTAAAGTAGGTTGATTGGTATAGCACCAAATAAGTAATTTACTTTGGGTAGAATTGTCATTTTTATTAAATTAGCCCAGCCCAATCATGAGCATTTGACATTGTTCCAATTATTTAACTCTATCTTTGTGTGAGAAGTGCTTTATAATTGTGTTCATACAGTTTCTGGGTTTGTCTTGGAAGGTAGATTCCCAAATATTTAATGTTGTCTATAGTTATTTTAAATGGAATTTCTCTTTCTAACTCCTGTTCTTGGGCTTTGTTGTTCATATATAGAAAAGCTGATGATTTATGTGGGTTTATTTTATATCCTGCCACTTTGTTGAATTTGTAAATTGTTTCAAGGAGTTTTTTAGCATGATTTTCTCTAGGTATACCATTATATCATCTGCAAAGAGTGAAAGTTTTGCTTCCTCATTGTCAATTCTGATTCCTTCAATTTCTTTTTCTTCTCTTATTGCTAAAGTTAGCATTTCTAATACTATATTGAATAGTCATGGTGATAATGGGCATCCTTGTTTCACCCTTGATTTTATTGGAAATGCTCCGAGTTTATTCCCATTACATATAATATTGTTGGATATTTTCAATTGATACTATTTATTATTTTAAGGAAAACTCCATTTATGCCAAAATTTTCTAGTATTTTTAATAGGAATGGATGTTGTACTTTCTCAAAGGATTTTTCAGTATTTATCGAGATAATTATATGATTTCTGTTGGTTTTGCTATTGATATGTTTAATTATGTTGAGTGTTTTCCTAATGTTGCACAATCCCTGCCCACCTAATATAAGTCTTACCTAACCATGGTGAATTATCCTAGTAATAACTTGCTGTATACACATTGCTAAAATTTTATTTAAGATTTTTTGCATCAATATTCCTTTGGGAGATTGGTCTAAAATATTCTTTGTCTGTTTTGTTTCTTCCTGGTTTAGGTATCAGCACCATATTGGTGTCATAAAAGGAGTTTGGCAGAACTCCTTCCTCTCCAATTTTTAAATAGTTTATGTAGAAGAGGAATTAATTGCTCCTGCTTTGGTAGAATTCACTTGTAAATCCATTTGTACCTGGAGATTTTTTCTTAGGGAGTTCATTGATCATTTCTTCAATTTCTTTTTCTGTAATGTGGCTATTTAAGTAATTTATTTCCTCTTCTGTTAATCTGGGCTAAATATTCATCCTTTTCACTCAAGTTATCCAATTTATTAGCATAGTTCAGCAAAGTAGATCCAAATTATCTCTTTAATTTTCTCCTCATTGGTGGTTAGTTTACTCTTTTCAATTTTTGATACTGGTAATTTAGGTATCTTTCTTTTTTTAATCAGATGAACCAAAAGTTTGTTTATTTTATTGGCTTGTTCATTAAAAAAACTCTTAGTTTTATTTATAAGATTGATGGTTTTCTTGCTTTCAATTTTATTAATCTCTCCCTTGATTTTAGAATTTCTGGTTTAGTCTTTAGTTGGAGATCTTTAATTTATTCTTTTCCTAGCTGTTTTAGTATACCCAATTCATTGATATCCTTTTCCTCTATTTTATTCATATAAGCATTAGAGATATAAAGTTTCCCCTCAAAACTGCCTTGGCTGCATCCCATAAATTTTTGGATGGTGTGTCTCATTATTATAATTTTATTGGATAAGATTATTGATTATTTCTATTATTTGCTGTTTGATCCATCCATTATTTAAATTAAAGTTATTTAATTTCCAATTAATTTTTGGTTTATCTTTCCATGACCCTTTATTACATGTAGTTTTTAATTGCATCATGATCTGAGAAATGTGTATTTATTTATTTCTGCCTTTATGCATTTGATTATAAGGTTTTTGTGCCCTAGGACATGGTCAATTTTGTTGTGGGTGCCATGTACTGCTGAAAAAAAGCTTTATTCTTTTCTATCCCCATTAAGTTTTCTCCAGAGGTCTCTCATATCTAAGTTTTCAAAGATTTCATTCAACTTCTTACTTTCTTCTTGTTTATTTTGTTCTTGGATTTATTTAGGTCCAAGAGAGGGAGGTTGAGGTCTCTCATTATTAAAGTTTTGCTTTCTATGTCTCCTGGTAATTCACTCAATTTTTCCTCTAGGAATTTGAATGCTATACCACTAGGTGCATACATGTTTAGAAATGATATAGCTTTATTACCACTCTATCTCTTAGCCAATACCAGACAGTTTTAATGACTGATGCTTTATAATATAATTTTAGATCAGATAGGGCTAAGCCCCCTACTTTTATACTTTTTTTCCATTAAATCCCTGGACATTTTTGACTTTATATTTCTCCATATGAATTTACTTACAATTTTTTCTAACTCATTAAAGTAAATTGTTTGGAATTTTGATTGGTAGGGCACTAAATAGGTAGCTTAGTTTTGGTAGAATTGTCATTTTTATTATATTAGCTCATCCTATCCATGAGCAGTTGATGTTTGTCCAGTTATTTAAATATGATTTGTGTGAGAAGTGTTTTATAATTGTATTCAAAAAGTTTTTGAGTCTACCTTGGCAAATGGACTCCCAGGTATTTTATATTGTCTGAAGTTATTTTGAATGGGATTTCTCTTTCTAGATCTTCCTGCTGTAATTTGCTAGTCATATATAGAAAAGTTGAGGGTTTTTTATATTTTATAACCTGCAACTTTGCTAAAATTTCTAAGTAGTTTTTTGGATTATTTCTTGGGATTCTCTAGGTATCCCATCATGTCATCTCCAAATAATGAGAGTTTTGTTTCTTCCTACAGCTTTATTACCAATGGTGCCATTTAAGAAGATGTAGTTTCCTTCTTTATCCCTTTTAATGAGATTTATTTTTGCTTTGCTCCAACCTTTTACCTTTACCTTGTATATATCTATCTGCTTCAAATGTGTTTCTTGTAAACAACACATTGTAGGATTCTGGTTTTTAATACATTCTGCTATCTGCTTCCATTTTATGGGACAGTTCATCCCGTTCACATTTACAGTTAAGATTACTAATTCTGAATTTCCTTCCTTCCTTTCTTTCTCCATTTATACTTTTTCTCTTTCCTTTTCTCTTATTCCTCCTCACCAAAATTTTACTACCTTTCCCCTTTGACTTTTCTTTTAAAAATTTAACTTTCAGTTTATTTTCACTTATACTTTGCCTTCCCTTTTATCAGTCCCTTCTTCCTTAACTTTCCCTTTCCCAGTCCCCTCCTTCCCTATAGATTAGGATAGATTTTTAAAACCCAAGTGGCAATGTATCTTATTCCCTCTCTGGGCTAAATTTATTGAATAGAATTTACTCAGCATTCACATTCTCCCTTCTTTCCCTCCTAAAATTAAAAATCTTTGTGCCTCTTCCCATGGTGTTATTTATTGCTCAAATACTATTAATCAGGTATCATCAATCACAGTTTGATTATTTGCTTGATAAGCTCAATAACCAGTTGGTTATTTTTACTTTTAATGGAGTTGATTTCTTATCAAGCTGTCATCACAGATTGTTTGCTTGATTGCTTGATAAGCAGCATTGACTGAAATTGCATTAAATTATAATTATAATCATTTTTACCCTACCCTCTTTTCAAGTATCTTTCAAGTAACACACAATTCTCCTTATGAGCCAAATTATCATCCAAAGCCATATCATTTCTTGAACTATTTATAAACAACCCCACAACCCCCCCCACCCCCCACCCCAGCCCCAGGCCTATTTTCTCTCACAAAGGGTCAAAGGATAATGAGACACTTAAGGTTAAAGTTAACACCCCTGCTTTTCTTCAGGACTTTTTGTCTCAAACATAGTGAAGTTATCTTAGACCTCTTCATTGGAAAGATAAGACCCAATTATACCCATATCCTTTAGGTTCATTCTCTTCAATTATATTCTACCTTTAATTATCCTAAGAGAAGTAAAACTCTGATTGTCTTGACCAACACTTGTTTTGTTTTGTTTTTTTTCCCTTCCCTTTTTCATTTGCCTTTTTGATACAACTCTTGAGTCATGTATTTGGTGATTAAATTCTGTATTTAGTGCTGGTCTTTGTGTCAGGAAATTCTGGAAGTCCTCTATTTCGTTGAACATCCACCTTTTCCCCTGACAATATATGGTGAATTTTGTAGGGTAGTACATTCTGGGTTGTAATGCCAGGTCCTTTGCTTCTAAAATATGCTATTCCAGTTCTTCTGATCCCTCAGTGTTGAGGCTGATAGGTCCTATGTGCATCTGATTGTGTTTCCTTTGTATTTGAATTTTTGCTTCTTGCAATATTCTCTCCTTTGGTTGAGAGTTCTGGAATTTGGTTATTACAGCCCTTGAAGTTTTTATATTGGGGTCTCTTTCTTGAGGGGTTCTATGGATTCTTTAAATGGTTCCTGTATGATGTTTTCCAGGTTCTTCTTTTGATCCAGGCTTTCTGGTAATCTGATGATTTGTAGATTGTCTGTCCTGGATCTATTTTCCAGGTCATTCATTTTTCTTAAAAAGATATTTTAGGGAGGCTAGATGGCATAGTGGATAAAGCACTGGCCTTAGAGTCAGGAGTACCTGGGTTCAAATCTGGTCTCAGGCGCTTAATAATTACCTGGCTGTGTGGCCTTGGGCAAACCACTTAACCCCATTTGCCTTGCAAAAACCTAAAAAAAAAATATTTTATATTTTCTTCAATTTTTTTCAGCCTTTTTATTTTGTTTGATGGAATCCTGAAGTCTTATAGATTCATTGGTTTCTATTTGGTTTTCATTGGTTTCTAATTTTTAAGGTTTTATTTTCTTCAATTAGCTTTTGTGTTTCTTTTTCCAGTTGGTTATTTTTACTTTTAATGGAGTTGATTTCTTTGGTCAACTTTTCATAATTTTTTTTTGCATGACTTTCATTTCTTTTTTCCATTTTTTGTTTTTCCTCTCTTCTTTAGTTTTTAAATTCTTTTTTAAGCTCTTCAAAGAGTTTTTGTATTTGTGTCCAATTTATAACCTGTTTTGATAATTCCCCTGTGAATGGTTTTTCCTGCTTTCTTCTTCAGACATGGCATTGTTATCATCTTTATCTACAAATAGTTTTCTATAGTGAGTTCTCTTTCAGCTTTTTTGCTCATCTTTGTTGTTTTAGCTCTGCTTCTGGGGTACAGGGAGTATAGAACCAAGCTTTTTTTTTTTTTTCTCCTGGTGCTGGAGTCAGAAACTGGAAATAAAGGAAGAGAACAATCTCTGCAAAAGCAAGGCCTGGACTATATAGGCAACATCTTGGCCAACAACAAGCTATAGATCAGACCCCAGCTCCAACAATAACAAAAAATAGTTTTTTCATTTTAACAGTACAGTAATAAAAAAAATTTCAAAATACTTGTGATGGAAAATACCATCCACATCCAGAGAAGGAACTGTGTAGTTTAAATGAAGACCAAAGCTTATTATCTCCAACTTTTAAAAATGTCTCTTATGTATTATGTCACTTTTTTCCTCTCTGTTCTCTTTTCTGTTTGGATCTGATTCTTCTCTCACAACAAGTTCAATATAGATCTATGTTTAACATGGTTATAATTATAGATTTTTTATCAGATTCTTTCTATTAAGGGGAAGGGAAGGAAAATAACTGTAAAACACAAAACCTTGCAAAAAATAATTGATTAAAAACTACTACCACATGTAGTTGGATTAACAAATAAATAAAATATTTAAATATTTTTAAAAATGTGTCTGCTGCAGATTCCTCAAGTTTAAGAGGCTGCAAAGATTTGATTTTTGTGACAAACTAAATGATGATTTGCTTTGCTTTAAAGAGACATCATGTGAATGTGTTGCCTCAGGACTCTTCCAGTTTTTATATTGACCCAAGATTGAAATCATGTCCAAATGTTCACATAGTGTTTTTTTCTCTCTACCCTTGTATTAGTTGTCCTACTTCATTTTAAGAGAGCAGATGCTTAGGAATTCCATTTATTCATAAACTAAGAGAGTTGAAAGGGACCTTCTCTGTCATCTAGTAGAACCCCCTCAGTTTCAAGAAGATGCAATGTTAAGGGATTTGCTCAGTCACAGGGTTGGTCAGTAGCAAAGTGAAGACTAGAATTCATTGCCCATTCCACCATATCACATCTCTGTTCACACATTTTGGATTCATTAAATTTTATGTATCTGTGATTTATTCGAGTTCTTTTATGTTTTATCCCCTAATGAGAAGTCAGTAAGATTTCTTCAAGTGCAAGGAATCTTGCAGTATCTGAGAATATCTCTAATGGAGTAAAACTCCCACACTCAGTCCAGTTAGGCAGACAATAACTATAATCACTATGATTATTCCTGTTAAGTTGAGCCTGAGATTTTTCAGGAAATTTATTTGGTTGCTTTTCTGATCCTCCACTTCTTGTTATCTCCCAACAAGGAAATACAACATAAATTATGCTTACTGACCAATGAGAGTGATTTTTTAATGTTATGCCTCCCATGACATCATACCTGAGATATTTTAATAATACCTATTATTATAGATAAATCTTGTTATTCTAAGAGCATTTTAATAGCTCCCACAGCATTCAGTATTCACTAATACTTCTTACCAGTATGAAGAGGATACAGAGCTAGTCTTCAATCTGTTGGTCACTAAACCTTTATTAAGTATCTACTATGGACCAAGCACTTGGATAAACTCTTCATCTGCAGTTGTATTGTTGTATTTTGGACAGCTACAAGGAGAGAGTACTAGGTGTGGATTCAGGAAGAATTGAGTTAAAATATGACCTCAGACACTAGATGAGTGACTCTGAGCAAGTCATTGTTTTGTTTTTTTAGGTTTTTGCAAGGCAAACGGGGTTAAGTGACTTGCCCAAGGCCACACAGCTAGGTAATTGTTAAGTGTCTGAGACTGGATTTGAACCCAGGTACTCCTGACTCCAAGGCCAGTGCTTTATCCACTACACCACCTAGCCGCCCCTGAGCAAGTCATTGAAACCTGTTTGCCTCAGTTTCTGCAATATGAGCTGGAGAAGGAGATGGCAAACCACTCCAGTACTGCCAATGAAGCCCTAAATGGGGTCACAAAGAGTTGAACATGATTGAAAAAATGATTGAATTTATTTTACATGAATCTGGACTGTAGTGGTTTTTTGTTTGCCTCTTTTTTTCATTTGTACTTAGCACAGTGCATAGCACATAGAAGACACTTAATAAATGTTTATTGACTGATTAATTGCCTCTAAGACCTCCTATGGTTCTTTGCTTAGTATCTCTCCAATGCACTTACTGTGTTACAGTATTTATAGTTCACCCCCCTCCAGAAATGTGAAATTCATAAAGGCAAGGAAATTGTCTTATTTAAATTTTTTTCTCTCCCTCAACATCTAGAGGAGCACTCTGAAAATACTAGGAGTCTAATAAAGGTTTATTGAATAAATGAATGAGTAAAAAAATTGATATGTCTACTGCCTGCTTTCATTTAGGAATTTTCTTAAGGCTGAGCATTGAGGCTAGCTGAGATGGATATGGTATAATAAGACTTTCCAAAATGAAATTCATCACAATTTTTCTCAAATCCATCTTTCCTCTGGATTTCTTTTTGTTGAGAATAAAGTATTTCTTCCAAGTCATCACAACCATAGAGTCATTTTTGATTATTATCTCTCTTTTAATTCTTCATCCTTTAGCTTATCAGTTGATTAATCTTTTGGCTTCTATCTAGGAATATGTCAATACATGTTTAGTAATTAACTCTCTAAATGTAAATTGAATCTTCATTATTAACATTTTCTTTATCACTTTCTCAAGTCCAATGTAAGCAGTCAACAAAACATATAGCACATTTGTTAGTTTATCAGCTCTAAATAATCACATTGAAAATTTAACATTTGTTTCTCTAGAGCAGTTTCAAAGTACTCCTGCTTCTACCTCCATGTTATTCTCTTGTCCTTTACCTTTTTCCTGCTCACAAAACCTCTCTGTCTAGTCCAGGTCTTTATCACTTGTTACCTCAACTATTACTAAAGCTTCTAATTGGACACTCTCATTCTGGTTTCTCTTTTCTCCAATCCATAGTTCCTGAATTGATAATTCTAAAACTCACTTCTGACTAAGTTATTCCCTTACATCTTTTATTTTGAAGAAGTCAGACTGATACTTTGTTTTTACAAGGCAATGGGGTTAAGTGACTTGTCTTAGGTCACACAGCTAGGTCATTATCATTGTCTGAGGCCTGATTTGAACTCAGGACTCCAGGGTCATTGCTTTATCCACTGCACCACCTAGCTGCCCCCATTCCCTTACATCTTTATTAGTTCCCCAAAGTACAGAATTCTAAACTTGGAATTTAAATATCTCAACCAGCTGATTTCCCCATATCTATCCTTTGTGATTTCACATTACTCCTCTATGTGTATGCTCTATTTTAATCAAACTGATCTATTGGCTGTTCCTCATATAAAGTATCCCATCTCTTACCTTTGTGACTTATTATAGATGATCCTCCAGGTCTATAATATATTCCTTCCTTATCTATCTGTTAGAACTTAGCTTAGGTCTAATCTTTTAATTTTCTCTCCCCTTGGTTATTAGTGCTCTCGTCTTCCTCCTGTCCATTTTGAATTATACACACATCTACACATATATTAATACAAATATATTTTATGTATACATGCATTATATACATATTCATACACATTCATATATATGCTTTTACATATAGTGTAGATATGTGTGTGTGTATATGTGTATGTGTGTATTTTTATTTGGGTATATACCATATCTTCCTGGTAGAATGTTAGCTCTCCTATTGGAGGGATTGTCTAATTTAGGAAGTCTTAATAAATGTTCATTGAATTCATTTCAATACTATAACCCAAATGATTTAATATCTTACAGGGATCAGAATTTTAATATCTCTTTAAGCAGTTATAGAGAATTTAGGGCAATGAATGACTGTCTATGGAAATGTTTCCTTCCTCTGTTTTCAGTAGAGACTATATATACTAGAGTGAATGCAGTAGCAGGCAGTTTGCATTTATTCTGAGCCTAGATGAAAAGCTGATTATGCAGCTGAGTGCAAATGAGGTGGAAACATCTTAGAGATTAGGTTTGCTCCCAGGATCCTGCATTGCAAATGGATTTGATCATTTGTCTCTGTTTAATGACTCCCACAGATGTCCTTCCTTTCACATAAAATGTCAGTCTCTAGGATGAAACAGATAATCTGTCCTGAAAGATGTTAATGAGTTCATTTGATGTCTATAGGAACAGAGAGACTATGAAGTCCATGGAGAAGCATTAACATCCATGATCCAGTGGTTTGAGCATTCAGAATCACAGAACCTTATAGAAAATCTAGTTTAATGTTCTCAATCAATCATTTCACAAGCATTGATGAAGTTCCTAATATAGTACCAGGTTATATTCTGGGGATACAACTACTATGAATGAAACAATTCCTGATCTCAAGAAATCTACATTTTAATAGAAAAGACTATCTGTGTGGATATATTTTTGTGCACACAAACATATATATATATATATGCATATATGTCTCATCTGTGTATTGATGCCTATTTGTAATATACACGTGTATCATGTATGTATGCATGTGGACATACATGCATGCATATATCAGTATATGCAGAATATCCAGAAAGTAAATTAAAAACAATGGTTTGGTCTTGGGGAAAGTCTACCAAGACTTTGGAGGGAATCAAGGTAGGCTTTAGGCAGAAAGACGTGCTTGTGATGCCTCTGAAAGGAAGACTGGGACTCTACCATTTGGAGATGAAGAGGAAACATATTCTAGGCATAGGGGACAGCTGATACAAAGGCATGCAGGTACAAAGATACAAAGATAAAGGCTGTGACTTCTATGAGGAACTTAAAGGACAGTTTGACTGGTTTGGTTTAGATTAAGTCCATAGGAGTTACTCTTCAGATGGGCAAGTTAAGGCCTGGGAAGGTGAATTAATAAACATGCATAAACTTCTTTCATGAGTCAAGTACTGTGGTGGGCATTGGGAATATAAGTGTGAAGATAATGCAGCAATTCTTCCTCTCAAGACACTTAATAGTCTATTAGAATGGAAGAAAATATGTGTTTATTAAACACCTATTGTATATATCAGGCACTGTTCTAAGCCTTTAACAAATATTATTCCATTTTTGTATTCACAACAGCCTTGGGAGGTGGGTACTATTTTTATTTCCATTTTAAAGTTATAGAAACTGAGGCAGCAAAGATTAGGTGACTTGCCCTAGTTCACACAGTTATTAAGTATCTGAGATCAAATTTGAATTTAGATTTTCCTCCTGACTCCAATCCCAGCTCTTTATTTACTGAGCCACCACTAGCTGCCTCTATTAGGGGAATGTAGTATAATCAAAGTGAAATTCATACAAAAATACATACAGAATAAAAAGAAAGTGAACATTGGAAGGAAGGAAAGGACTCTTGAAGAAGATGCTTAAAAGCCTCCCAAACATGGGGGGGGAATAAATCAATGCAATGCATGAAGGAAGAATATGGAATGTTGTATAGAAGGAAAAACCAGTAGGCTACTTTGAAGTATAGAATGTGTGAATAGCAATAATATGTAATCAGCCTGTAAAGACAAGTTGAAGTCAAATAGGAAGGGTTGTAATTTGTCTTAGAGGGAATAGGGAGTCACTGAAGCTTCTTGAGTAAGGAAGTGGCATGGTCATATCATTTGAGGAACTATGTATTAGAAAAACAAGAGATGGCAGCCAATTAGTCCAAATAAGAGCTCTTGCGTTGGAATGATTATGGTTCAAAAGAAGAACTAAAGAACAAGATATATGTTGATCAAGTAATCAATATTTATTAAATGTCTACTATATTCAAGACATTATTCTAAGTTTGCTTTTGTTGTTAGTTGTATCTAACTCTTTGTTATACCTTAGACCACAGCATGCCAAAAATGTCTGTGAGGTTTTCTTGGAAAAAATATTGGAACAGTTTGTTATTTCTTTCTCCTATGTATTAAGGCAAACAGAGGGTTCAGTTTTTCTGGAAGTTGGGAGCTGTATTGGCAGAATAACTTCATGGTGCCCACAAGTGATCATGTTTATGATACTTTCCATATTCCCTCCCAATTCCCTAGTAAATTTCCTCTTAAATTCTAATATTCATTCATTCTCATAGTACTCTCATCATCCACAGAAGTTCCCACCTGAGTACAAAAGAAACATTTAACTCAAGGTTGATTACTTAATACTAAACTTCATCATTTGAAAGCTTCTGGGAGACAACTTTGTTCATATTTCATCCCCTCCCTTGACCCAACCTCCCTTGACCATCTCAAGAGCTATGATCATAGTACAATCTCAACTGTCTCCTCTGCTTTGATCCATGGTCTCCTCTTTCCTGAAATATCCAAAATCTGTGCATAAGGAATAACTCACCTCAACTCTGATAGGTCTCCAACTTCTAGTCTTTTCTTGCTGAAAGATTAGGAGAACATGATTATGTATTTTTCTTCAGAGAGAGAATCTAGCTATTCTTCTTCCTAGAAAAACTGTCTGAGAATTACTTTATATCTAGGACTTACTATGAATAAATCTCTAGCCAATGATTACTTTATGAATGGGGAAAAGGGAGTTGTTCTAGCAAAGCTGAGAAGGATTTATTCTAGACTGGGGTCAAAAATCTTGGAGATCAGCACTCTTTGGAGGAAAATGAAGATGCCTTATTCATTAATAAAGAATCTTCCCCCTCTCCTCCTTGTCTGTGTTGTCTTATCATGGTCATGAAATACCAAACTTAGGATGTTTGAATGAATGAATGAATGAATGAATGAATGAAAAGGCATGTAAAAAATCACCATAAAACAAATAGAAAAGTAAGGCAATCCCTGCTCTCAAGGAGGTTATATTCTAATGGAGGAGTCAGCCCATAAAGGTTTCAGCTGCAAGTCAGATGAGAAGGTCCCATTTAGGCAGCAAAGGTTCATCCTATATTGGTGATAACTTCAATCTACCTTCTTAACATTGCAAATTGGTGAGGTCAGTATGGTTGGGTAAAAAGATTCATTAGACTAAGAGAAGACATGGAATTGAATTTCCAGTTCTTACACTTAGTATTATAGATTTCAAGATGGAAGAGACCTTAGAGATTATTCTAGTTCAACTCTCCCATTCCTCCACTCTCTATTTTATGTGTTGAAACCAAAATCTAGAAAGTTAACTTGCCTAGAGTAAGAGAAATAGTAAGACTAAAAACCTGAAGAGGTACTCTGAATCCAAATGTAGTGTCCTTTGTAGCATACTTGTAGAATGTACAAAATTGTGAAAGTCAACTTTTTTGAAATGTAGGTTGCTCATATATAAAATAGGATGAACCTGATATTATATCCATTTCTCAGGCTTGTCAACGTAAAGATCTCAGTTTCCCCACTCTGTTAAGTGAAGGGATTCAAATTCTCTGAATCTCTCTTTCAAAATAATGTATCTGGTTAAATCCCCTTTCAAATAGCCAACAATTCGCAGGAACTCAAGAATCTCTCTCCTCAACCCCCAGAATAAATCAGTATTAAACCTAGACCTGTATGGCAGGTCCAGGCTCCTCCCTCTCTCCCTGACCCAAATGTCTGCTCCAGCTTGATTTTAGCTATTGTGCCTAAAATCAGGTCTCTGATGGTTCTAATACTGTTGTTCTTGTCTACCTTTCTTATTGTACTTCCCCTCAAGCAACTTTGCTTTATTTTCTCTGTTTTTGTGTTCTGGTTTTTTGTGCTGTGGTCTTCTTTGTTGAACTTTGGAAATTTTGAAATTGATTCAAACTGCCTTAAGACAAGCATGAACATTAAATGAAGGTGCTTGTGAAATCTCAAGATGTTATAGAAATGAGTTTTTATTCATATTCATAATTATTATGAGATCGTGCAAAAGCCCTAAAAGCATGATACATACAAAGCCTGGTCCCTTGGTTGGGACTTTCTGAGAAACCAAAGGTCATCGGGCAGTAGGCTTCTGTACTAGTGAATACTTGTTAATGTCCTAATATGCACAGGGAGCAAATAGCTTGGTATGTCTCTTGTCTCACTTGTCAGGGTATTAATGAAAAGCACTACAAGTCAGGGGAAGAGGAGACATTTTCAGGGATAACAAGGATTTCATGAATTTCCTCTTCTATACCTCCAGAGGCTCAAAGAGTAACTTTGAAGAGTATCTTCTAAGCTTCTTAACCTAAGTTCAGAGGGTCCTTGTACCTGTATGGGAGAAAAAAAATTCTCTGACTTCTAACCAAAATGTAGCATTTCCTTTAATTATGAATGTAGACCACAGAATAAAACATTATTCTGAGAAGAGGTCCACAGGTTTCACTTTTTTAATTCCCTGGATTGTCTTAAAGGCAGAGACTTCATGATACCCTTTTTTC
The DNA here is from genome assembly GCF_037893015.1 of Macrotis lagotis. Lineage (NCBI taxonomy): Eukaryota > Metazoa > Chordata > Mammalia > Peramelemorphia > Peramelidae > Macrotis > Macrotis lagotis. The sequence goes on from NC_133661.1 coordinate 192,063,284, forward strand.
TTCTCCACAGCTAGCACAGAGCTCAATACATATCTGTTGATTTGATCTGATTTAATTAAAAAAACAGGCAGAGTTTATTTAGAAAGCTCTGGAGGCAATGCCAAGCAACTCTGGATTAAATCTTTCTTCTTTTCCAGAATTAATACTGTGCACTCTCAGGCATAATACTTGTTGCTGTCAGTTTATTTTAAAATACCCCTAATCAAGCAAAATCTTGGCTCTCCCCATTTCCTTTCATACCCCTCTATTCAATCATTTGCTAAATCTTGTTTAATCTCATTCTTCTCTTTCCCTCATCCCCCCTTCCCTTGCTGTGCTACTGTTGTTTAAATCTCTATATCAGACTTCCAGTTTTCCAGTTTCTCTCTCTCTCTCTCTCTCTCTCTCTCTCTCTCTCTCTCTCTCTCTCTCTCTCTCTCTCTCTCTCTCCCTCTCTCTCCCCTTTGTCCTCTTCTCTCTTCTTCTCCCTCCCTTATTGTTTCATTTAATTTAAATTTCCTTGTTCATCCACCACACCACTCTAAGAGTTGTTTTTCTCTATTAAAATGTATACTCCTTAAAGCTAGGATTGACTCACTTTGGATCTGTATTTCTTGTGATTAGCATAGTAGCTAGCATATACTTAGCAATAATAAATGCTTCTGCATTTATTTATTTGGTAGGTTAATTAGGTAGATCATTCATTCATCCATTCAACCTGTTAATATTTGTCACATCCATCCCCTGGCTCCTCCACTAAGATTACATACACAGGCTAATACAAGCTTTTGTTATCTTTTACCTTGAGTATTACTGAAAACTTTCACCATTCTCTTTATCTAATACACCTTGCACACAGCTGACAAATTGTCATTCCTAAAGTGTTTCCTCAACATTTCACAGTCTTAAGAAGCTATAATGACTCTAATACCTCTAGAATATAGAATAAATTCCTCTATTTGGGCAGTTAAAATATTTTATAATCTGACTCGGTTTAGTCAGATGGCCTACATGCTTTGTCATCATATTGAACTATAAGTTTCTAGACCTCAGGGGCTGCCTTATTTTTCATCTTTATATACTCAGTGCCTTTCATAAGAGATGCATCATGTGTTTGCTGAACTGAACTGAGTCTGATCATTTTAATCATATGAGATAGATAAGGAAGGTATTATTGTTGTTTTATAGCTTATTAATCTTAACTAGGTTGTGCAGTGTATTGAGCACTAAGTTTGGAGTCAGGAAGATCTGAATTCAAATTTTGCCTCAGATATTTACTGGTTTTGTGACTCTGGGCAAGTTACTTAACCCTGTTGCCTCAGGTTCCTGTAAAATGAGTTGGAGGAGAAAAATGACAAAACTTGAAATGGGATCATGAAAGTCAGACATTACTAAAAAATGATTAGACAACAACAAAACAAGATTAGTGACTTTAAGAACCATTTTAAGAATTTCTAGTCCAATATTCTTCTCATTATAAATCTATGGCTTTCTAAGATATCATACATGTCACATATTTAAATATAAATAATGGGAAAATTCATGTGAAAGCCCTTGATGGAGTTTTATCTACTGTACAAATGCACAGAACTGTACAAATGTACTGTACAAATACACTGTACAAATGCTAGAACAATAAAAAAATTGTAATGAATCTAGTTCAAACTTTTTATCCAACAGATAAGACCCTGAAACATTAAGTAATTGACCAAGGTCATGCAGCTAGTTAATGGAAGAAAGAAAGAATATAGGTGACTTGACTCCCAACCTAGTATGTTTTCTACCTACAGATTTCCTCAACATTAATTATAATAATAAAGAGATTGCTCTGAGGAGCAAGGAAACAATCTTTGAGAAGAGCCTTGGGAAATGATTTATCTGGTAACAAATACCACTTTGCTACCTGAATTTGATTATATGTGCATTGGTGGGACCACAGTTATAGAGGAACTGAGTTAAGTTTGAGCCTCTTGACTTTTAAATTTTTTAAAATTTATTTAAGGCAATGGGATTAAGTTCACACAGTTGGGCAATTATTAAGTGTCTGAGGTCACATTTGAACTCAGGTCCTCCTGACTCTAGGTCCGGTACTCTATCCATTGTGCCACCTAGCTGGCTGAGTAAATTCACTTTCAATGACTGATGCCCATAAATCACAATGAACTGAGAAAATAATTTTCAAATTAAGTAAAAGTATCAAGAGTATTCTTAAAGATATCAGGTAGGTTACCTAGCTGTGTGGCCTTGGGCAATCCCATTGCCTAGCAAAAACTTAAAAAAAAAATATCAGGTAGAATGTGATAAAATGGAAGAAAATACTCTATACAAAAAATTATTAAAGAATTTAAAGGGGGGGCGGCTAGGTGGCAATGGATAGAGCACCGGCCCTGGAGTCAGGAGTACCTGAGTTCAAATCCGACCTCGGACACTTAATAATTACCTAGCTGTGTGGCCTTGGGCAAGCCACTTAGCCCCAATGCCTTACAAAAAATAAAAAATTAAAAAAAAAGAATCTAAAGAACACTAGACCTGGAGTCAGAAAGATCAGTGTTCAAATATCCAAGGGATGAAGTGAGAAGTGAAGAACTTCGATAATCCAGGAAAAAAAGAATCAGTCTGATCATAAGTAAGTCACGTACAGTTAGCAAATGATCTGTTTATATTTTTGGTGCATTTTTTCTCACTCCAAAGGGCGGGTGAAATTAAAGTATTTTTTTTTATTATCAGTTCTGGTAACAGGTGGGGAAAGACAGAGACAGACAGAAAGATGAGAGAGAGAGAGAGAGAGAGAGAGAGAGAGAGAGAGAGAGAGAGAGAGAGAGAGAGACAAAGAGACAGATAGAAAGAAACAGAGTCAGAGACAGAGGGAGAAGGTGTATGTTTATGCGCCTGCAGGTGTCGGGGTCGGGGATGGAGTGGAAGTTGAACGCCTTAGTGGCTTGAATTTACTCTTGATTTCATTGCTTGGATCTTTTTTCCTTTTTCCCATACAGACGAGGCTTAGTGCAGTAAGACTTTTGGGACATCCCGTATAATAGAGAGCTAGTCGGGCAGATGTGCGTGTCTGGGGACAGAGGGGTTTGAGGACACCCCTGGAGCATTCCTGGCGTTCCAGGTTCACTTAGTCTTAATTATGTGCGCAGCAACCCTGTCCTTCCCGTTACTCTCCTGGAAAATACTCTGCCAGGCCTGGTCTTTGATTTCTGCTGCGCAGCAGCACCGCTGGGAAGATGTCTGCTCCTCTTTGGTGTCAAAATGAGCCCCGCACTGAAAGGCAGACGTGGGGAGGTCCAAGTCCAAATGTTCCAGGATGAAGGAGCCTGGACAGCTCTCTCGGGGACAGGCTCCACGGTACCCCTGCCTGACCAGCCCACTGACCCGAGGCTTGACTTCCAGCTCGGGCTTCTCCCAGCCTCAGCCCCCTAGTCCCGGTGACAAGTGCGGATTGGTCAGCAGTTGCTCGGACCCTCCCTCTTTCCTTCCTCCCCTAAACAGAAGGCCAAGGGCATGTGAGTCCCGGCCCTGCTTGGAGGCGGACCTAGGGGGCCGGGGGTGTGGCGGAGGAGGGGCAGGGGCGGGGCCGCGGCCGCGGCGGTGGCAGCAGCAGTCCGGGCGGCTTCTGGCTCCAGCTCGGGACCGACCCCGCCGCAGCATCTTCGCTGCAGCCACCGCGGCCGCCACACCTGGCCAGGTAAAGGAAAGCCCTGCCCATCCACTTCTCCCCAGGTTCTGCCTTGTAGTCGGCCCGCCTCCCCTCCCCCACTACCTGCTCTCCCCAGAAGGAGCTTTGCTTTAAAACCTGTCCTACCTTATTACTCCAGCCACCCAGAACTGCCCCCCTCACCCGTCGCCTCTGCCCTTTTACCCTCCCTGTGCAACCCTATTGGCTCCTAAAGTCTACTAGCATCCTTCCCCTGGCAACCCTGCCAGTGAGGTTGCTCGCGGCTGGGCCAAGCTGTTGTCCTTCTTCTTGCCCCTCAAACCCTAAGAGTAGACCCTTTCACCTGACACATAAGTCTCAAGTCTTGAACTCTGCCTAACAAGACAGGCATAAGAAAGATGGGAGGGAATGGCTGCAGAGCCTTATTCTGAGGCTATTACCCAGTTCAGTTAGGAGCACTGCAGTGGGCTGGCTGAGGAATCTGGGGACTGTCAGTTATACAGGCCTGGGCTGGAAAACTGTGTGTCTCTATATTTTTCTTCATTCTCATTATGATGGAATCAAGTTACTTTCTCTGTGGGTGACCTTGGGCAAGTCACTTCCTCTTTGAGGCTCAGTTTTTTTTTAACCTCTAAAAATCAGGGTTTTGGATTTCGCAGTCTCTTAAGGCTCCCTCAGAGTTCTAAATCTATGATTCTTTGATGGTGATGATCACCAAATCTCTCCCCTCAACCCCACAAAACTTAGAGGAAGATTCTGTTCAGACACATAAAGATTGACCTCAAAAAGTATCCATGACTCTTATATCCTGAAACTGAGACCTAACCCCTCCATCTCAATGACAAGTAGTAAAATGCATATGTGTGGGTACATATGTGAGGAAAGTGTATATATACATGGAGGAATGGGAATTGGGGAAAGGGGATTGTATTAGTTCAGTATCTCCCATTACAGGAAACTGACACCTACCAATTAAGGCTGCTGGAACATCTCTTTACTTCTATCAGTTTGACACAATTATTTCCTGAATTCTTGGGGAATCTGATAACCTCACCACAATGGAAAGAACACTGGACTTGGGAGTCATGAGAGGCCTGACCTAAAATCCAGTTCTCACATTTACTAATTATTTGACCTCTGGTCAAGTCACTTAACCTCTGAGGCCCAGTTTCCTGTTTTCTAAAACAAGAATAATAAATACTTGAACTACCTACCTTTAATTGTGGTTGTGAGTAAGATGGTTCACAAACCTTAAGTTATCATATAATTGTCATTTATTACTCTGCCCATTTGTGACAGAAATCAGAAATAATGAATAATTATCTTATTTGAGAGAATTAAGGAAATATGAGTAAAAATCACCCTGACAAGGTACTAACAGTTAAAAAATCATACATTTTCCCTCCTTTTCTTTAATCATCCCTTTCAGAACCTAGAGATGATACTGGATGGAAGTAGAAGCTTCAATTTAATTACAGGACCTTCTTTAGAGTCTTTTTGCAGGTGGGATGTCACCTCTTTTTAGAATTCATTTCTCTTACTACTAGCCTACAGGTATTAGGGAAGTTAGAGAAAGGCCTATAAAACTAGCGAACTCTTAGTTCAAATGAATTGAAGATACACTTTTAGTGGAAGATTTATTAGGGTGTCCTGGGTCACAGAGTCTGTTTTATTCCTTTTGCACTGGCCGTTTCTGCATGGCCACAGTTTAATGTGTTCTTTTCAGAAAGTTGATGAATACAATGACCTTTTTCTATATGAGCAGATCAAAAGTTTGTTATTTTTCCTCCTTCAAAGGTCATTAAATATTGGTTCAACAAGTTTTTCAAACATCCACAGTATATAAGACATTGTGTTAGGTTTGGGCATATAAAAACTATTTAATTTGAGAATTGGTCATATGAGTATACAATTGTGCTTTTGACTTTATTGGTAATGAGTACCCTAGGAAGGATACTCCTAAAGATGAAGATGGAAATCTGGTTTATCACTCATAGTCTTAGGCACTGAACAGTTATTTGGCTCAAGGTCATTCACATGATATCTGTTATAAGTAATCCATACATATAAAACCCAGATTTTTTAATGAGGTCATATGCCATATTAATCAGCATAAATATGACTATAACTGCTTTGTTAGAACTTTATCAACACAAATATAAACACAGAGAAGTTTAATTTCCTTTAAAGTTAGTCTATTGATGCAACTTTTAGGAATATCTTACTTGGAGAAGAGATCTAGTTGATCCTCTCTTCAAAGATTTCAGGAGCTGTTATCGTGAAAGATGTATGAAATTTGTTCTACCTGGACATAGATGATATAAGCAGGAATAATTGAAATAAGTTGTAGATCAGCAGATTTCAGCTCATTAGAAGGAAAAACTAAAAGTGATATCTATTAGAAATAGGAATGGGGGGCTGTGGCAGAAACCTAATATTGATCATCTTCAAGTGGAGGCTGGTCCAATTATAGGTTGGACTAGGTTACCTGTAAAGTTCCTTCTAATTTAGGGATTCTAATGACCCAGTTACTGCCTTCAAGGAGTTTATAATCTAATGGTAGATTAGATGTATGTACATATAAAACAAATAGTACAAAACTCAAGAGGAGAAGTACCTATGAAAAAATAAATTACTATGAGAAATATGGCAGGGAACATTATATGGTAACATTGAAGAAGAAAAATATGATTATGTCATGTTATATTTACAGTATACTGTCTTTCACATAAAATACTTTCTAGGACATTGTTATAAAAGATTCATAAGTCATCTCATTTCTACATAACTTTAATTTCCTTATTTAAGGAAATGAGAATAATTGCAAGCTCTTTCACTGAGGCTCCAAAGTTAAAAATGATGGTAAATCATATTGTCAATATGAAGGGATATATGAAGACTTAATTTGAGGAACATCAATCTAATTTAATGTTTTTTGCTTCATAGTGAAGAACAGAATTTATTTCTCTTATGCATCTTGCCTAAAGTCTTGGACTTAGTATTAAGTTTGAAATCTTTGGGGCTCTTGAAATTTATTCTAGGTAGGACTGAATTTTAGACATTCATGCCTTTAGTAACTGTCTCACTAAACTTTTCTTTATCCAATTTGTGAAATTTTATTAAAGTTGTTTAATGATATCAACCAAAATTATTGACATGTTGGGCTAATTTTCATAGGATCATAGATTTTCCATGTGTGAGCTGGATGTTATGGTTAATAATGAAAATCACAAGAACATAGATTTAGATCTGAAAATGATCTTAAAGGTAATCTGTTCCAATACCTTCCTTCTTCAGATGAGGACACAGAAGCCCAGAAAGGCAAAATTTCTAGTCCAAGGTCATAGCTCATAAGTAACAGAGCCATTATGAGTTGTTTATTTTTTGATATTGCTCTATGCTCTCATAGCATTTTGTCTTCAAAGGTATCCATTATTTCTTGATTATATACATATGTACATTAAAAATAAGATACTCAGCAGATCCTGGCTTGCCTGCTGACAAAGTTTCAGTCATTAATTTGATTTCCTTGATCTTTCACTATTGATACATGATGGGAACTGAATCCTTCTGAACCTAATATGAGCTTGCATCAACAAACTAGCTTTGTAAGGGAATTTAAACTTCTCTGTATTTAGGTTTATATGATGAAGAGCTGACAAAGCAGTTATAGTCATATTTGTGCTGGGTAATAGTCAATATGGTATGGTGTGTAGAGAGCTACCTCAAAGTCAGAAAGACTCTAGTCTTGGACAGAAAGATTCTTAAGAATCACTTCTTGTACATATCATATATATTGACCTTGGGCTATTAGCATCTCACTGTACCCAACAACTCATTAAGACTTTTAGTTATAAACTAGATGCCCATCAATAGTGTTAAAGGGTGTATCCTTATAAGGAATGTCTATACTAATAAAATCACAGGTCCAACTGCAAGCCCAAACAGACCATATATATAAAGATATATATATATATAATATATATATATATATATATTATATATATATATATTTGTATATACATATGTGTATATAAACACACTATTGATATCTTGGAATAATACCCATATGATCACCCATAAATAGATCTTCCTCGTGTGAACTAGGTATCAGGGTTAATAATAGTGATCATAAGATCTGGAACATACATACATGCCCACACATTTCTTCTGGGATAGTACTGTTTCTATCAATTCAGATAGGCACTAGACTTATATAGTCCAAGAATTGCTTGTGGTACTGAATGTTAAGTGATTTGCCTGGGTTCAAACAGTCTGTAGGTTGTCAGAGGTAGGATTTGAACCCAATTCTTCCTATATTGTCTCTTATAAAAATAATTTAGTAAAGGGCAGCTAGGTGGCATAGTGGATAAAGCACCGGCCTTGGAGTCAGGAGTACCTGGGTTCAAATCAGGTCTCAGACATTTAATAATTACCTAGATGTGTGGCCTTGGACAAGCCACTTAACCCCATTTGCCTTGCAAAAACAAACAAACAAACAAATAAATAAATGAAAGTAATTTAGTAAAGATGGGATATGGTATAGTGGGAACTGGAAATAAGCATTAAGTTGGGAGTTGAAGACCTGAATTCTAGTTTTGGTTCAGATACTTAATAACTGTATGACCCTTGGGACATTTAATTTCTCCAGGTTTCAATTTGCTTATCTTTAAAAGAAATAAGAACTAGATCTGTTATTTCTATAGTATATAAAAGTCTTAGGAAAAGAAACTCTTGTCAATGAAGGTCAATACCTTCTCTGCAACAAAGAGTCTCTAAGAGCTGCCTAGAACACTGAGATGTGAAGGGTCATACAATTAATCTGAGAAGTGGAACTTAAGCACAGTTCTTCCTGATTTGGGGACTGTCTTTCTGACCACTAATCATTAATCACATTGTCTTTCAGCTTTAAAATGGGGGCAATCTAAGTAATTTTTGAGGTTGTTTTGAGGATTAGAGTAGATAATGTACATGAAAGCATTTTGTAATCAGAAAGCACTATTTAATCACACCCTATACAGAATTATAAAATGATTGTGAGAAAACCTAATAGGAAGTTATAAGAAGTAGATTGTAGTTCCAGTAATACCCAAGGATCTTGCCAGTCAGATCTATCAACCTCAAATATGATTCAGACATTCCAGGAATTGTCAATAGATCATAGAGAACTTCCCAAAGGGGTCTCCTCTTGGGCAAATGAAAGAGATAATCATGAAAACGTTCAACTCACTTAGTCTAACCTTTAGTCAGAAAATGAATCCTTTATATATATAGACTCAAAAGGAAGCATGATTAAAGTAAAGGAATGTCACATGGAAGAAGAAATAGATTCATCCTCTGGGATACCCAAGGGCAGAACTAAGAGCAAAGCATAAAAATTATAAAGAGACAAATTTGTATTTGATGCAAAGAAAATCTTCCCCACAACTAGAACTATTCAGAAATAGAGCAAATTCCCTCTCACTTGGAGTTTTCAAGCAAAGGTTAAATAGTTCATGTGATAGAAGAGGTTGTCAAGTTAATCAGAGGTTGGTCAGTTATAAGTTAGACCAGTTCCTCTCTGAAATCTTTCCCAACACTGAGATTCTGTGATTCTGTGAACTGTCATTTAATGGATTCACTTTTTAAAAATTAAACCATCTTAATATTATGGAAGACCAATCCTTCCTAAATGAATCTCTTGAATGACTCATTTTAATAGAACCCTTGAAGTACTGTCTTAACTCTAAAGAGTGACAGGTCAGTTTATCAGTTCTGTGAGAGTGTACATGTAGGGTGGAGGTGAACAATATTTGGGGAGTAGGCAGGACCTCCTGGCAACATGCAGGAGGAGATGGTAGGCAATGAAGAAATAGAGTAGGAGCCTTAGAGCTGTCCACCTGATCTTTGAGGGATGTAAAAAAGCTAAAAATAGAAGTCAGGGATAAGCTTAAGAATAGTAGAATCCTAATAGCCCATGTAAGGAAATAAGGAATAGAAATAATAAAGTTATATTTATATAAATAAATTTCATATATGTGTACTTTTTACAATAGGCAACATGATATGATCTGTGGTTCTCTATAACAAAATTCAATTTATCTATCTATCTATCTATCTATCTATCTATCTATTATCTATCTGTGTACTTATCTAGCTAGCTATGTTTTTATTATTCTTTAAAGGTAGTCAGGGTGTTACTACCTCTGTTGTCCCAGTCATAAATTTTAAAACAGAAAAATGTGAATTTCGATGAAATATTAAATTTGAATCCCTTGGAAAATCACAGGCTGCTACTACTTTGAAATTTGAACATTGATTCTAGTGTATTCAAATGAAGCTGACTGAATGAAAGAAGAGTATCTATTTCAAATACACTAAATGAAGTACAGAATGCAATGACAGAATTATCTGGATAGAGTGGATAGAGCACTAGGCCTGGAGTCAGGAAGACTTGTGAACAAATCCAACCTCAGATACTTATTAAGTTTGTGACCCTGAGCAAGTCACTTAACCTCAATCTGCCTCAATTTCTCCAGCTGTAAAATGGGGACAATATCAACACCTCCCCATCAGAATTGTTGTGAGGATCAAATGACATAATAATAATAATGATAAAGCATTTAGTATAGTATCTGGCACATGCTAGGTGCTTTATAAAAGCTGATTCACTCCCTCTCTTTGCTGTTTGCTTAACATGATTTTTCTTCTATAATCAATCTTCCCACTCTAATTATGAAAAGAAAATCAATCATACCCTTTGTAGAGTGCCAAGAATATTGCTGAATTGAAATGATTACTCCCAAGTTTAAAATGCTTTGAAGTTTTTAGGTAAAGGTTTTTAGGTGAAGATTTCCCTTCTCTATGAAATTATGTTGAGAAATCACAAGACTGGTTACAAATTGCAATATATTCATACTCTACAGGAAGCAATAAATAACCTGTTTTATTTAATATTGTTTTCAAACAGTGTATTTGTAACTTCAGTCTTTTCACTGATGTGCCACTGCTTTTCTAGAAGTGTCAAAGGTATTTCCACAGCAAGAACTAATAAAGCTGATTTTGTGCCACTCTTCAACAAAGTCAGTACCTGTGTTACATAGCTTTTGGTAACTTGACTATAAATGTCCTATCCAGGCTAAAAATTTCCCGTGGTGTTTATTCCAGGGGCCTGAATAGTCTGTATCTATTCTGCTAAGTCTTAGATTTCATACAAAAAAAAGCATTTACAATCCTTCCTGCATTTTGTTAATCTGAATGAGTCCTATTGGTAGTAGGTAAATAATATTATCTCTGTTTTGTAGAGGAGAAAAAAACAGGAGAAGGAAAGGTCGAAATGATTTGCTCAAGGTTAAGACTCTGAATATCATCTTGGTGGTATTTACTGAACTTGCTAAACTTATATCCTACCTTCTCTCTGTGGCATATTAAGCCATATTATTAAATTTCTGAATTCCCTCTCCCCTATTTTGTGAATGCTTCAATACTTATAAGTCTAATGTAATGTGCTGAATATGAACATAATGGCACATTCATAATTCTTTCATTTTTATTATAAAATGTTTGTGCTAAAAAGATAAAATCCTTTTGAAAAATCTCCATGTGACTAGTAGCTCCTTAAGCTTTACAAATCTGTAAGTGTATTGAAATGGAAGTTTATCTACAGTTTTTGTTGGTGTAAGAAAAATGAACCATATCAATGACCTTCTTGGCTCTTTTTCCATTTCTGCTCCTTTTATCATTAGACCAAGAAACAAACTTTTGTCAAAGGGCAAATCTATCTTCCTAGTACCATACCTCCTGTCCTGATAGCAAACAGACATGGATGTATTATAAGGCCATTACTTGATTTTCATTAGGTCTGCCCTGATTTCTTGCAGTATTTGGATATAGAGGTTAGTTCTTATTTTCATGGTGTTTGCATCCAGTTGGGTCAGGTAAGCTAAGGGAAACCAAGTCACAGGTAGAAAGTTATATGGAATGTTATACCTTTGTTGAACTTCACCTTCCATTCATTATCCTCTAATCCTTCTATACAAATAATTCACTAGGTAAGGTCACAAGCTGTTGTCCCAGTTACCTGGAAGAGAAAGTTGAGAAAGGAAGAGAGTAAGATCAAGTTTACACTTGGTCAGTGGCACAGCTAATAATAGAACCCAGGTCACCTGATTTCTTTCCCTGTCCTCTCTCCATTACCTCATACTAATCTTCTCCTGGAAACAATGTCATTATTGATTCTAAAAATTTACATGATATAGTCACTGCTCAGATTAATTTTTTTTGTGTGTGTGCGCTTTGAATATTACCATCTTTAGTCAGGACATTTCATAGCTTCCAAATTTAGAAACTTCATTTAAACACAATAAATGAGCTCAAACTTAAAATGTAAATAATATAATTACAAATGATTCCATTGATAGGGAAAAGGCAAAAACATCTAAATAAACAGATGTGGTTACACAGGAAGCTCTCTGATGAGTTCAGTTTAAAAAGTTAAAGAAAAATCGGAGTGGGAGCATCTACAAACTATTACCATGATTCTGTTAGAATGGAATTCACTAAAAAAGGTGATTTTAGAGCAAGAAGAAGAAGAAGAAGGAAGGGGTGGCTAGGTAGCACAGTGGATAGAGTACCTGCCCTGGAGTCAAGAGTAACTGAGTTCAAGTCTGGCCTCAGACACTTAATAATTACCTAGCTGGGTGACCTTGGGCAAGCCACTTAACCCCCATTGCCTTGCAAAAAAACTTTAAAAAAAGGAAGGTGTAGAGCCACTAGGGCAGAGGAGATAATGTTAACAGTTATTAAAAACAAAGTAAAACTAATAAATTGCTATTTTGTATCTGCCTTTTCCACAAAGGAAAAATATTTTTGAACTGCAAAGTAAAATAAACATTAGGTAGTTGGGGTAAGTGAAGAGATAGTAAGAAAACAATAAGCATTTCAAATGAAACTGAGAAAGGATTTATTAAGAACAAGTCATGATAAACTCATCTCATTTCTTTTTTGGAAAGGGTTATTAGGCTGGCATTCTGGGGACCTCTCTAGTCAACTAGTTAGTCTCAACCACCATTTGTTTAACATATGTTGGTAACTATAATCACTTCCAGAGATTCAATGGAAAGCAATGTGTGTATTTATTCTATATAGACATATATATGCATATATTATATATATATACATATACACATTATATATACCCACATCCTCTCTCTCTCTCTCTCTCTCTCTCTGAGGCTTGTCCACAAAGAAGCCAAGAAGACAGAGATGAGGAGGGAAAACAGTTCTAGGAATGGGAATCAGTCAATGAAAACTCTTGGATTCAGGAGATGGAGACATTTTAGAAATGCATTAAAACAAAGTGTTCAACAGTTTTGTGCTTAAGGTGAAGAAATGTAATCTGCATGATTTATACAATCATCCATCTACTTTACACATAAGCCTTCGTTATTAAATGATCATATGCACTAAAATGTTGATGAATGAGTTGATATAAAACTGAATTGAAATATTTAGTGGTACATAGTAGAACTTTTTCCTCAGGCTTGTCTTGCTAAATTCTTTTAACAGTGACTGAGATAGACACAAGAAACATGAGTATTGATTCAAGTCAATTTGAGAGAACATGCTGTGACAGAAAGAACCATGGACTTAAAAATAATATGCAAATGTGAAATATCATCTTAATTATTATTTTAATTATTAATTACTAATAATTTAAAATATTTCAATAGGGTGCAACAATGGTCCAAAAATCAGGGGGTTAAATTTAAAGTTGTACTTAATTTAATAAAAATCAATTTCATAAGATTAGGATGAGGAGATTTGGCTTAATGGTAGTTAATTTTAGTTGGCTGTAGCTTCAGCATGAGTCAATGGCATCTATGTAGCTAATTAAAGAATTGATGTGATTTTATGTAGTATTAAAAAATGTAACATTCAAACATAGGAGATATAAATTTGCTTCATCCTATATATATATATATATATATATATATATATATATATATATATATATATATATATATATATATGTATATATATGCCATTCAATTCTGGAAACTGTTATCACTGATTTGGAATTAAATTCTTATCCATGTGACCTGGAGTTCTTAATGGTGAACAATCACTTCACTTCATCCTGGTCTCAGGCTTACACAGTAACTTTTAGATATCTCCATGACATGCCTTCCTCCTTTATCATCTTCCCTTGCAACTCTAGCTCTCAGGGTAACAAATCAGCATGACCCTTCTATAAAAGGACATAGCAATTGTTTGCCTTATTTATTCAAATCACTATTTGCTCTCATTTCCTTGTCTAAAACACTCCTCCTTAGTTACCACTCCTCTATATTTGTCATCACTTCTTGTCTTCTTTTAAAATGTAAGCTCTTTGAGGTCAGAGTCTCATTTCTTTGTATTCAAATGCCTATTGCTTAATATGATGCCTTATTAAGGTAATTGTGTAATAAATGTCTTTTCATTCATTAGCTGTTTATTTAAGTATCATTAGGTATCAGAGTGAAATGGAGTTTAGGACCCAGAATCAGGGAGACCTCAGTTCAAACCCAGTCTCAAACATTAACTAGGTATGTGACCTATGGCAAATCACTTTATCTTTATCTTGGTTTCCTCATCTATAAAATGAAAATAATAATACCAACTACTTCCCAGGGCTGTTTTGAGAATGAAATGAGATAATATTTGTAAGGTACTTTGGAAACCTTAATCAACACATAAATACCCAGCTTTTTTATTTTTTATTTTTGTTGATAAATTGCATTTCCAAATGACAAATGTGGTAATGGGACTTAAAGCTATGACAGATAAGGAAAGAGATATTTACCTTGAGAAAAAGAAGTATTGCTATGTACAGAGAATACATATAAACATAGAATCACACAGATGTAAGTTTCCTCAGAAACTATTGAGTTCTTGAATTCTATCTTTGCTACAATCCTGGCAATTGGTTACCTTGTCTATCCTTTAATATTTTCAATGGTGAGGATCTCACTATCTGTTGAGGTAGTCCATTTCCTTTTTTTTAAGAACACTAATTAGAGAAATTTTTTTTTATAATAAATGGAACTCTTCAAGTCATTTTAGCCATTGATTCTTGTTCTGTCAAATGAAGTTAAACAGAAAAAGGTTAATCTCTTTTTTGTGACAACACTTTAAAATATTTGAAGATTACATACCAGTCCCCTATGTTCGTTCCTCTAGAGCTAAACATCCTCAATTTTTTCTATTGATTTTTGCATGGCATGGTTTCTTGTATTCAAGTAATCTATCAACAATCAAACTTATTAAGTACCTATTTGTTCTAAGTGTTGGGCATACAAAAAGCAAAACAATTTCTCTTTTCAAGAGAATTCTAACCCAAGAAATCTGTGAAATGTGGATAATAATAACACCGTTTCCTAATGTAAGGATCAAATGAGATAAATGTGAAATGGCTTAGTACAGTCTGACATAGTATTATAATATAAATATTATTGTTGCTGCTATATAGTCATTGTCATGTTAATGCTCAACATATATGGATAACAGGATAAAAATATGTGGTAATCTTGGTATGGAAGGTGCAAACATCTGAGATGATCCTAGTAACAGGTGGTACCTAAGTAGAGTTCAAGAGATGAAAGCATTTTAGATCTGAGAGGTGTTCAGTGGAAAAGCATGGAGATTTAACAAAGAATTCTATGTGTATGAGGAATAGCTAGTAAATTGGTATAGTCAGACTGTAGAATAGAGGGGAATAATGTGATTAAATAGGGATCTAATGATAGGGTTCCCTAAAATAAAGAAAAGAGGATTATTGAGCAAGTTTTTGAAATATACCAGAGAGAACAGAAGGAAGAACTAGAAGGAATCCTGGCTAACTCTGAAAGCAACATTCTGAATTTATTAGACTCTTAAAAGCAAAAAGCAAGCAGTACATATGAAATTCATTTTCATGTTCTACATTTTATTTGATGTTTTGTTAATTTCTGAATTCTTAAAAATGGCAAAAAAAGAAGACTGCAATACAATTAAATTAGAGGCAGACCAGGGAAGAAGCTGGTTAGAAAGACAGACTAAATATCATCATAGCTGTAACTATCTGACTGATTAGTCTTTATTTCAAAAGAACTTTGTTTCTAGAAATAACGTTCCATATTTATAGTGTCTCTTTTAGTGGTGAGAAAGAACTGGAAATTGTGGGCACGCTCATCAATTGGAAACTGACTAAATAAGTTGTAGTATATGATCACATCTGAATACCTTTGTGCTGTGAAAAATGATGAGCACAAAGATCTTTAAAAAGCAAGGATAGACGTGTACAAAACAAAGAAAAATGAATTGAGCAAAACCAGGAGAACATTGTATATAGCAATACAATATTTATTTAAGAAGTTTTGAGTGAATAAGTCATTTTGACTATTATAAATACCCAAATTAAGAGACATGAAGGCAGGTGCTATCTGCATCCAGAGAAGGCATTGATAAATAGAATTATGTTTAGAATGATTTACTTTCATATATATTGTCAAATGATAACCCTCTCTAGGGTGGGGAGGGGAGACAAAAAGGGGAAAAAGTTTATAAGATAACTTTATTACAGATTTAAAATGAATAGCAAGTTTAATAGAATAGATTTGGAATTTCAGTGTAATCATCTATTATTTTTATTATTGTACTATATCATGGAAATTTTTGTTTTATTTTTATGAATTTAATACATTTATTATTATGATAAAAATGAATGCTTTAAATTAATTTTTTTTAAATTCTAAGATTTAAAAGACTTCTTTCCTTGTGAATAGAAAGCTATACACTTAAATTCCATGCCCCTCCCTCCAGGTGACTAGATTTCTGAAGACACACCTTGCTCACTCAATGAGCTAAAGTTTGGTCTCCAGTTTATAAGCTAAGCAAAGAGGTGGCAGCTAATTCCTTTGGTAACACCTCAGATGATGACTAAAGCAAAGGGTAGAGGAAGAACATCCCATGGTGGTGTGGAGTAGATATAGAAAGGAGAGAGGAAGAGAGGAGGGAAGGAATAGGGAAGGAGAAATAGATGAAGAGAGAATGAGGGAGGGAAAAAGTGATAGAAGAACCAGAACTGGCAGTAGCAGCAGAACAACAACAACAAAAACCAAAGCAAGATGATGATGATGATGATGATGAGAGACAGGGAGAGAGAGAGAGAGAGAGAGAGAGAGAGAGAGAGAGAGATCATCCCTGAAGAGTTTTGGATGACTTCCCCAACATTCTTTTAGAAGTATTTGGATCTATTACTTGCTACTCCACACATCTGCAATCTTTGCCTCATTTATTCCCATGTGTATATACTTTCATGTCTGTATTCACTCCATATATGTGATTTCCATTCATGATTCCTATTTAAGTCCATTCTTTTATCTGATGATATTTGCTAATATTGCTACAGATTTGGAAGTGGGTAAGGTGGGTGGGGAGAAAGGATGCTCCATTGCTACTTAATTATACACTGTTATGCATGTTTGACACAGTGTCCTCTAATTGTGCAAATGAGAATATTAGTAGAGAATCTTGATTCATGGTTTGGAGGGAATGTAGTTACCCTGAAGTTCCACAGAGTATTTGGGAAAGTTTACTATGTGATCCATGAAGAAATGAAGTGCCCCTGGAATTACATTTAAAAACAGGATACTTATTAACTTATAAACAGGGCTGTCTTAAATATCATTTTAAAGGAAGGAGTCTTTTCTCATTCAGCAAGGAATGGCAGGAAGGGCAGTAAAAACACTGGAAAATAACTAACCTAAGGAGCAGAAAATGAGTCCAGAATTGGGTTTTATAACAGAATAATGTAGGATCTCTATGAGAAAGAGAAAGCTTTCTGATCATTGAAATCCCTCCTGTGCCCTGCTCATGTTTCTAAGGGTAACAAATAATATTCCCTTCTAACTAGTGATTAGTTTTCCACTATATCAGCACTACCTCTTCCCTATACCCCAAAGCTTCTTGTCCTATTAATTATTCCATTTCCTTTTCCTTTTAGAAAACCTTGTCCCTACATTTCAGGTTTATATGTGGGTCTGTGTGTGTGTGTGTGTGTGTGTGTGTGTGTGTGTGTGTGTGTGTGTGTGTGTGTGTGTTGTGGGAGTGGGGGGAGGAATGAAAAAGAAGACAATGTTTTTAGGGAAATAATGTGCTAGACTTGCAATTGGAGTTGTTGGCTTCCAGTTCCATCTCTGTGTAACCTTACTCTTGTGTCATCCCTGGTCTTCAGTTCCTAACCTCTGTAAGTAGACAAGTGAACTGGATAATCTCTGGGAGTGCCTTCATCTCTAAATCTATAATCCCCAAAATTGAATTTGTATGCCAAAAATCTACAGAGACTTTTCAGCTATTACTTCAGAAAGCAGAGATTTGAGAGCAGTAATTAAAAAAAAACAATTTTTCTTATGAAGGAAAGGTCAAGATTTGTTTATCTCCTCTCACCAAATAAGCCTAACTCATTAATACAAGAACAAGGGACTATAAGGAAGATAATTTGGAGAAAGTTGTAAGGGTGAGTGGGTGGATTGAAGTGAGGGGATGAGAATGTGGCAGGGGACTCTGAAGGCTTATATTTCCTCAACTGCAGTCATATCCCCAATGATTCCCGACCCACCCTACTCCCCATTTAGACACAGCGCTCCTAGTCATCTTTCATGAGACAAATATTTCTTCAAAGATTAGGTCACATCGCCCTCTGGTGGAATAAAAGGAAAAATTGATAGGTGTTAAATGATAGAATAAACAACTCTCACTTTCAGGAAATGGGATATTTTAGTGAATAAGTAACCTGATAAATAATGTGTTCAAGACTGATCTTCACCCAATGCCTACACTTCCTTCCCACTCATTCTTTCCTTCAACTTTTGTGATTTGGCTTCTATCACTGCCCACATCCTCATTCTCCTGAATGCTCTCTCAAAGGTCACCAAGGATCTCCCAATTATCAAAGACAAAACAGCTTTCCTTAGTTCTTCTCCTTTCAGCATTAAATTTGGCACTGGTGTGCATCTCCTCTTTTGGATGTTGTCTGCTTACCTTGGCTTCAGTTTTCTCATTTTATTTGTTTCTCTATGCCTTTGTCTTCTTTTCTAGGTCAATCAATCCACAGGATTTACCAAATGAACCTCATATCAATGAATTAAGTTATAAGGATAAAAAGAAATAAAAATGAAATAAAACAAGCCCTACTCACAAAGAATTTACAATCTAGCCAGGAAAGATAGTCAGTACCTATATGGGTTTATACAGAGTAGATAAAAGGTGATTTGGAGGAAAAGCATAAGCAGCTCTGTGAAGACTCTGTAAAAGGTCATGTTGTAGGTGTCACTTTAATAAAACCAAATGAAATGAGCAATTTTAAGAAATAAAGGAAAGAAGATGTGGCATTCCAGGCTTGGGTGACAGTCAGAGCAAAAGGATGGAAGCAAGAGATGGCATTCCATGTGTATAAGCATAGCCATTTTAGTCAGATCATTTTCTGTATGGAAGGGACCAATGTGCAATAAAGGTGGAGGGATAGGTTGGGAAAGGTTGCAAAAGACTTTAAAAACAAATAGAGCAATTTTTATTTGATGCTGAATAGATTAAGGAGACATTGGTATTCATAGAATAGAAGAGTGACATGGTTAGATCTGTGCTTTAGGAAAATTAATTTGGCAGCTGTGTAAAGGATGGAATGGAGGGAGGAGAGACTTAAGGATGGGAAAAACAGATTAGGAGACTTGTAATAGTTTAGATCAGAAATGACCAGAATATATCTATCCATATGTCTCACTGGCAACTTAAATCCATCCCGTCCAAATGGAGCTTATGAACTTTCTTCTAAAACTTAGTCCTGTATGACCTTAGGTAAGTTAGTAACTTCTCTGAGTTTTAAGTTTCCTCATCTGTAAAGAGGAAGAATTGGATTAAATGATTTTTCTTAAAGGTAAATTGGATGACGACTTTTCTCAAAGGACACTTCTTGCCCTCACCTTCTGAAGGAAAAACTCGGTTATTGAATTGTAAACCCAATTATCTGTGAGATAACTAGAAAGTCAAGTATGAGGTATCTTTTTACTTTAAAAATACTCATTTCTTGGTTGTGGTAACTTGCAGTCTCTTAGTGATCAAGGAAATCTAAGTGATTGTCCAATGACACATTTAAGCCCTAGTGTGTATGTTTTAGTAACCATGATGATGACTGGAAGGGAAGGTTAGATATCTTATATTTAGCATTTTGAGTTCAAGGCAGTGTAATGAAGACCATTTTTTGTAATTAATATGGTCTACCCCATGCCACTGAAAGGTTTTATGACATTTTAAAGATTTCTCATAAGGAATATAGCATAATAAAACAAAAATTAATTCAACAGATAAAAACACTACTGGAGCTTAAATGCTTGACATAAAATTCAATAACTAGAAAAAAAAGTTGGATTTAATAAAAAAGAGTTTCAGATAGGAGTAACTGGCATTAATTGTGGGTGCCATTTCATTATGACAGTACTGTTCCTTTACCCAATTTTTTTGTTTCTTTCACACTTTTAAAATCTTGATTGTGTATACCTTCTAATAGGAGTGGTAGATGGAAGAGGGGGTTACTGAATTAAGTTCTCTACAAATGTTCTGGCCAAACTGGACTACATGATATATTTCAAACAAGTCACATGTTTTCTACTTCACAGTCTTTGATCATGCCATCTCTTCTCACTGGAATCAGTCTCTTTCCCTCTGGCCACCTCCATCAACACCTCAAAATCCTGCCCCAAATGGTGCCTTTCAAGAAGCCTTTTCTGATTCCCTGAAGTGGTACCCTGGGGCACAAGTCTGGGATAAATGGAATTTATAGGAACTGGCACAAAAGAACCAAAGCACTTCACTATTGCTAGTTGCCTGGATCTGTAAGAATGAGGAACTTTTGCCAGTAGGTTATGACTTTCCAAGTCATTCCTCCAATGATCTGCGGCCTTACTACTCCAGGATATGATAACCTTTGCCACCACCACCACCACCTTATCACACTGTTCTTCCAATTCTTATACCACAGTATTTATTATTCAAGAGGACTTTCCCAGATCAACCCTGAATACAAATGACTTCCCTTCTCAAATGACCTTTCAATTATTATGTATATAGCTTATATGCATAATTTTTGACATATTTTCTCCATTATATTGTAAATTCCTTGATGGCAGGGGTTCTTTTTCACTTTTTTCTTAATCCCAGCATTTATCCAGGGTCTATATACTGCTTAATGCACTGTAACTACTTAATAAATGCTTATTGATTTGACTTAAGGTCTCTCACATAAAAATTATCATATATTGACTTGTCATGGTTTGAATGTTTCATTTTTGTTTCACTTCCTCATATCCTTTAAAAAAAGTACAACTTCCTCGAGGACAGAGTGCATATATTTTTTAAAAAGCATATTTCTTCAAGTACCTAACAAATATCCTACATGTAGGATGTATTTCATAAATATAAATTAACTGAGTGAATTCATAATAATAATAGCTAGCATTTATATATTTATATGTATATGTTATTTCATTTGATCCTTACAATCCTGTAAGGTAGGTGCCATTATTCCTCTCATTTTAGAGCATAGAAAATATGACTTAGATTAATTAAATGACTTGCCCATGGTCAATCAGTCAAAAAACTCCAGCTGACTATCATTTACTATATTAATGGAACCATCAAAAGAAAAGTTCTGTTGAACCATGCAAACAATCTAACCTAAGGATTCTCTCTCAGGAAAGTCATCAAAGTCCATATGATCTCAGGGAAGCATTCCAAAATCTCACTAACTGGGAATCCCATTCTGAAAATCCCCGAGTCTAAACAATTCAAGACTATACCAGTTACCTGGCCACCTGCCAACTCTTTTCTGCCTCATATTTGGTATTTCAATGCTGTATCTTGTATCAAGTATCTACAATGCTAATACCATAAATAAAAAAGATATCAATTTTTGGGAAAGGTTGCAAAAGACTTTAAAAACAATTAGAGCAATTCTTATTTGATCCTGAAGAGATCCAAGTATCTGTGTTTAAATGTATGTGTGCATCTACCCTTAGGCTCAAATGAAGTGAAACATATAAAATCCAAATTTACAAATCCTATATTAGCTATTATATTGTTATTATCATTGTTAAAATTATATTGTTATTATCATTATTAAGATAATATTTAGAAGTAGTTTGGTAATTTTATATTTTTTATTAAACAAAAAATTTCTCAGAAAGTCAATTGAACTTTCCATTTCTCGTTAAATATCCATCTTTCTTCAGAGGAAAGTTTTGTATGTTTTTAAAAAATAAATCTTATGTATAGCATTTGTTTTTTACCCTACCTAAATTTTCCTCTGTATCCCTTCCCATAACTAATTCTAGCAATCCATTTCATATAACAACAAAATAATTTGTGTCTTTTTTTAAAAGCAGAACTCACTGTACTATGCTGCTCTATGTGCCTTTTGCTTTATGTTTTTGAAAATTGCTGAATAGGGAAGAGATCCCTCCCTGAAGTGGTGTTCATAACATTTTCTTAGAAATAGGAAATAAAAGATATTGTCTTGTGACCTATTGTGTGTAGAGTCAGCAAACTGAAGCTTTATAAACTGAAAATTCCATGAATATACTTGTTTTATAAAAAAAGAACTGCAGAGAATGAGATGGATAGATACTATCACAGAAACATGAGCTTTGACTGACTTCAAGAAACAGTGGAGGATAGAAGGACCTGGTGTTCTATGGTCAATGGTGTCATGAAGAGTCAGGTATGACTAAATGATTGAACAGCAAGCAACAAATAGTAATTTTTAGATGGGAAATCCTTATTAGTCTGACTGGTCTTAGGTCTGCTTTCCTTATTTGCCTCTACCCAGAGATCCTAAAATCTCACTAAATTAAATGAGAAGAGAGGTTGACTCAAGACCTAGTTACACTCCAAAAGTATGTGTAGTTGAAATAGAATAGATGACAAATGAATATGAAATAAAGGCAAAATATAAACTCTTTAAAAGTTGGGATGAGAAGCTTTTTCCTGAATCCCCAGCACTTAACACAGGGTATCTATTTAACCTAATCAAGTTGAAATCTAAAATCTATTCTTAACAGGAATAACTAGAAACACCTTCATTTTTTAACTTTATTAAGACAGTCCCACCTATTGTACAATTTTAAGGAATGATGAAGAAGACATTAGGAAAGCATCTGGAACTAACCAAATATATTCTGAAGATATCTCCACTGAAGGAAATAAAAATCTAAAGCCATAGTACGATTAATATTTAAGATATTCCAAAAAGAGGAAGATTCAAAAAGACGTATAGTATTTTTTAAAAAATCTGAAAGGACCTTGGAAACTACCAACTCTTAAACTTAATTTCTTATTTCTATAAAGCATTTATGAGATTGGTCTATTGAGGATATCCTTGATGAAAATGTGAGATTGGAATAGATAAGCTTTCATAGGCAATTTTCTTAAGCCAACCACCTATTGATATTTATGTTAATGACTAAGAGGAATAGAGACTATATAAGATCCTGTTTTCTTTTATTTTGTTAATCACAAACACACAAAATGCCTCTGACTACAAAGAATAAGTTTTAGTTTTTAAGGTTGTTCTGAAACACACATACACACACACACACACACACACACACACACACACACACACACACACGCACTTATATATTAAGTTCATATTTCAACTCAAAGCCTGCATTCAATTGGAGACTTTCTTAAACCTCAGTTTTTAACAAATGACTTCTCCACTGAGATTGCCTCCCATCTCCCCAATATATATTTTGTATATGCCTAGTTATTTCTGTGTTGTCTTTCCCATTAAACTAAGAGCTCTTTGAGAGCAAGATATATTTTTATATTCAGTGCTTAAAGTATAGTGTATATACTATATAGAAAGTACTGAATAAATGTTTCTGTTTGAGTGAAGATTCTTCCAAAGAAAGAGCAGCTTAATTGTAGTTTTGAATCAAAATGCCAAAGAGAAGACACTTTAGACTGAAAAGGTCTAAAGATGACTGATATGGAATTGATATGAAAAATAAATAAAAATATATATGTATCCAAGATAAAAAAAGAGGTACATGATTGTCTTTAACGCTATATTACCTGACCCAGAAGTGTCTTTGGCACTGAAAGGATTCATAGATGTTATTGCTACAGTTAATAATGTTTCAAAGGTTGTCAAAAACAGGAGGCATGGCACTGAATTTGGAAAACTCAGGCATTGTGCTAAACCAGCGGTGGGGCAGACTAAGAAAGGCAAGAGACAGTCCCACCTATTGAAGACTTCATAGTCTAATTGGGAAAAGTTGCATATATATTAATTTTAATCATAAAAGAAAGAGATTAGAATATGCAAACTATTGGCCATTGAACTTTTGTCAATTCTTAAAATCATAGCATGAAGGTGATGCTGGCTATCACACATGGATAACTTAGTTTTATCAAGAATAAGTCACTCCAGAGTAACCTTATTTTCTTTTTTTTAGATCAGTATTATTAGACCAATAGATTAGGAGAATGCTATAAATTTATCCTCCAAATGAAGAGAATAGATGGATTCACACTTAATGGAAAGGGGAGACCTAAAGAATAGTCATTAATAATTTTCTTCAGACTTGAAAGGATATCTCCATTTGGACCTCTGCTCTGTCCTATGCTATTTAACGTTTTTATTACTGATTTGGAGATAAAAATGTCATTCTTATGAAATTAGCAGGTAACAAATTTGGGATTCAGAAATTGCAGCTGACAATCAAGATCCAAAAATATTTTTATAGGTTAGAATATTGGCATGAATATAATTAGATGAAGTTTAATAAGGATTAATGTTAAGTGAGAGGAGAATATAGAAATATATTGTGGTGTGGCCACCAGTTCCTTGGGTTCGATTCTGCCTATGAGGAATCATTATTCAGACTCAGGAAAGCATGGGTGGAAATAAAACAAAATTTATTAAAAAGGTTACAAGACATAGGAAGGCCTAGGGAGAAAGAGAGAGATAAAAGTCCAGCCAAGTAACCTTGGTTGGGCCGAGGTCAGAGAAGACTGCCAGCCCTGAACCAGGGTCCAAACCAGGTTTTTTAAGTCTTGCCTCTCATCCAGAGGGCAAAAGGTGAACTCCCTTTCTTTATACTGCAACCGGAATCAGGTAGAAGGTAAAGCCTAAGAAGATAAGGATACAAATCAAGAATGGGGGAGAGTCTCCATCCAAAGATTTTTTTAAGATTACAATTATTTCTGTTACAATCATAATTCTCTACTTCAAGTCAATTTACATCTCAAGAGTCAATCTCCACCCAAATTCTTTCTGTTACATTCACAATTCTCTTTATCTTTTCCCCTGCACCAGTGGAACCATGTGAGTTTGTGCTCATACCTTCACTGATCAAGACAGTGGCAGTTCCAAAGCTAAGTGGGTTAAGTGCATCAAAAAAAAATAGGCTATCACATGAAAGAGCGATTATATTTAGTCTATTTAGAAGAACAAATAATAATGAATAGAAGTTACAAAGAGGAGAATTTATTTAATTTTGTTAAAAAATACTTAACAAATTTGTTGTTGTTCAGTTGTGTCCAACTCTTTGTGACCCCATTTCAGTTTTTCTTGGCAAAATCCTAGAGTGGTTTGCTATTTTCTTCCTTTTGGGGAACTAAGGTCAGATTTGATCTCAGAAAGATGAGGCCCTGATTGTAAGCTCTATCCAATATACCACCTAGCTGCCATTATTAACCGTTAGTTATGCAAAAGTATATTGGACTGATTTGAGAGGTAGTAGATTCTTTACAGATCTTCTAACAAAGGCTGATCTCAAATATTTTGTAGAGGGATTTCTTGCTCAGATATATGTGGTTACAATAGAAGATCTAGGTGAACTCCTCAAGTCCTTTTTCCAACTATGAAATTCTGTGATTTGACAGACATTGAAATTGGAAATGAGAGAAATGTTTATTAAATAACCAGTTGTTAATCTGGAGAGATCCAGGACTTTTTTGCTTTCCTCATTTGGAGATTAGGTCAATGTCTCAATCTCTGAAAGCTTAGTTCTTAGATGAGATGAAATCATGGAATTGTTATCCCACCCAAATAGAAAAGGAG
This sequence comes from Macrotis lagotis, assembly GCF_037893015.1. Classification (NCBI taxonomy): domain Eukaryota; kingdom Metazoa; phylum Chordata; class Mammalia; order Peramelemorphia; family Peramelidae; genus Macrotis; species Macrotis lagotis. The sequence continues at coordinate 192,089,044 of NC_133661.1, forward strand.
AAGATCCCCACCCAAATAGAAAAGAAGAAAATCTAACTTTGAATAAATTTTAGTCCATTATGTTCCACTCAGGTAGACTTGGGTGGAGATAGATCCATTGTCTAGATTATCCAGGCTAAAGATGATCTGGTTGTAGAAGAGTGATTGGCTGCTCTCTCCCCAACCCCTCATTGGAATGGACCCACCTATGATTCAGTTCCTCATCTATTGTTAACTGATCAGAGCTGATTTGTGCCTGTGAGTTAATACCTACTCATCCAAAGGTATATTAGCATAGATTCTTCTTTGTTTTATATATATTATATATATATATATATATCCCTTTTATTAATTATTCACCAGAAATGATTAATAAAATGATTGTTCAGAAACTAGTTTTTTAATACATCTCAAGAAATTAAGAGGTAAGATCTAGAGGGAGCAATTTCTGACCTAAAGAAAGACCTAGCTTTAAAAACCAAGATCTTCCACTGCATTCAGGACCATCTTTAGTTCTCTCTCTCTCTCTCTCTCTCTCTCTCTCTCTCTCTCTCTCTGTCTGTCTCTCTCTCTCTTTCTCTCCCTCTCTCTCATATGCCCATATTTGGTCACTGGACCCTAATAAGGTTGGCGACTTTGCACAGCACCTCCTCACTTAAATCCAATTTTACCCACATGTCATGGCATCACCTCCCTGATGTCATAGTCTTCTTTGAGAACAAAGGAGGAACAACAAATAGAGGGAAGGAGATAGGAAGAAGAGAAGGTTAAAGAGTTAATGGATAAAAAAACCCCAAGGGGCAGCTAGGTGGCGCGTAGTGGATAAAGCACTGGCCCTAAGGTCAGGTACCTGGGTTCAAATCTGGTCTCAGACACTTAATAATTACCTAGCTGTGTGGCCTTGGGCAAGCCACTTAACCCCATTTGCCTTGAAAAAAAAAACCTAACAAAAAGGAGTTAAAGGATTAAGAATTTAAGGGTTTAAGAAATAAAGAACTATCTATATTAAAGAAAGATATTTTTAGGATATTGGAAAATTGAACATTTGGAGGAAATTGGTCTCAGATCTAGAAAGCCAGTGATATCCAGTTTTTAAGTCTCAAACTTAAAAAAAGAAAAAATAACATAAAATTAGGGCACAAAAAACAATGTTAAACTTGTATTTTTATTTAATAAATGCTTTTTTTGGTCTTTTTTTTTCCCCCTGTGTAACTATATTGGGAAAAATCTAAACTTTGTAATGTCACATTTGATATTAATCATGGTTAAGTCTCTCACATACTTTTATTTCTCAGCTGAGGAATAAAATCACACAGTGATAGTTTCTTACCTACTGAATTTGAGGGCAATTTTCAATTTGAACTAAGGTCAAAAGACACAACACACATACACACACACATAGGTATGTAACCTGCTACCCAGACCAGATTATCAAACTTCTAAGATCCTTTTGATGCAGGAGAAGATGAAGAGAATTTGAATGTAACAGAAAGAATTTGGGTAGAGATGTAAATCAACTCTTGAGATGTAAATTGACTTGAAGTAGAGAATTATGATAGTAACAGAAACAATTGTAATTTTAAAAGCTGCTTGGGGTGGAGACCCTCCCAATTCTTAAGGTACCCTTGATTAAATTTATATCCTGATCCCCTTAGGCTTTACTCTCTACCTAAGTCTAGGTCCAGTATTTGCCCTCTGGGTGACAGGCAAGACATAAAAACCTGGGCTGGGGGCTGGTTCAGGGCCTGAAGTCTTCAGCTGCTTGGCTGGGCTTCTCTCTCTCTCTCTCTCTCTCTCTCTCTCTCTCTCTCTCTCTCTCTCTCTCTAGCTAGTGACTAGCAATAGTTGTTTGCCTTAGTTTCCTCATCTGTAAAATAAATGAAAGAGGAAATGGCAAACCACTCCAAAATTGTTGCCAAAAAACTTCAGTCAGACATGACTGAACAAAAAACAACAGCATTATAGTGCAATTTACCAAAGGATTAATAATAAACAGTTTTAAAGTCAGATACAACTAAACCACAATTTAACAACAACAAAGTGCTCACATGCTAGATTTGGGGAAGAGGAAATGCAAAACTAGGCTAAATTGAAAAAAAAAACAGACCCTACCCTTACAATTAGGGATATTAAAATAAAAAGGCTTCTTGTAAAAGTTAACTGGTGAACTGAGTCTTGCTAATGATAGGGATTCTAAGAGAGATAAGAAAATAGTGTATTCCACAAAAACACACATGGAAAATCAAGCATATTATTCTTTCTTCATCATCACCATAACTATAATAAAGACAGTATCATTAACTTACTTTTTTTGTTTTTCTTGTAAGGCAATGGGGTTAAGAGTCTTGCCCAAGGTCACACAGCTAGGCCATTATTAAGTGTCTCAGGCCAAATTTGAACTCAGGTACCTCCTGATTCCAGCATGGGTGCTCTATCCACTGCACCACCTAGCCACCCTATTAACTTACTTTAAAAAAAAAAGAATTAGCTTTGATATTGCCAGTGCAAATGGGGTCCTAATTCAAATTTTTCTTACTTGGGATGATAGCTACTTATTCAGTATTTAGCAGTGACAAGCTTTTAATATTTATCTTTACCAACAGTGGAGGAAAAAATATGACTAACTCTCCCTTATTCAGTAAATGATTATGAATTATTCAGCATAATGGCTTCATTTTTCTGTTAATTAGCACCTCCATCAAAGACAGGAATAGGAAGGGTAAAGAACCAGAATTCAAATGAGTCAATTTGGATCCCAATTTGTGCCCTTCATTCTTGGTTTGATCTAGCTATGTGTCTGCTCCCTCTATGTTTCGGAGAACCGCAGATATTTCTACTTTGGTGACAGAGATACCCCTGGGAAAGTATTGAGGAGTAAAGAATTCCTTATAAGAAAGGTTGAATGGAAAAAATTTCAAATGAGAATGGAGATTCTGTACTGAACTATTTAGTAAAAAGAGGTAGTACAGCTGAAGACTTCAGGCCCTGAACCAGCATCCAGAGGTAATACTTTAGGACAAAAATCTTTTATACTTGGGTTACAAAACTTACTATTGTTGATACTTTCCAGAAAAGCTGCTCAAGCTGACAGGTTTTACCATGAGGCAAATACCTTAACTTTCTTGAGTCTCAGTTTCCTCATCTGTAAAATGGAGGAATTGGACTAGATGACTTCTGAGATTCTAACTCCTGATCTTTGACTCTATTTATGATCCTACTGTAATAATAGATATTTATTCAAACTTTAAGATTTACAAAATATTTCACATATATACTAATTCAAAACTTATAATGACCCTGCGTAGGAGGTGAATACAAAAAGTCTCATACCCATTTCATAAATGTTATGAGATTTTTGTGCAAATGATGACATGGTTTGAGAGGTCATGCTAGAACAGAGAAGAGAAGAGAAACTAGTCTGAAACAAATTCAGAGCAGTTGAAATTGGGATAAATAGGGGGAAACCCCCCACTTATTTTAGATGAGTGGTTTGGGAAACATAAGGGAAATGTTCTTGATGGCCTGAATGATTTTTATATCTGATTTTATTTTGTTCTGGACTGATTTTATTGGTATGAATAACTTTGAGCCAGGAAACTCAGTCTACCAGTGTTAAGTAATCAACTGTTTAGCAATTTACACTCAGATTGTTGGGTAGGGAAAGTGAAATGACTTTCCAACATCACACAGACAATCTGTCAGAGGTAGACCAGTTCTGACCTTCAGCACAGTCAGCTCTGCTGTCACCATCATTTAATTCTATTACCTAATCAAATAGTCAATATACATTATGTACCACCTGTATACCAGGAATTATTCAAAGTGCTAAGAATACAAAGGAAAATGCAAAAATTTATATTCTCAAGGAACTTACTTTCTATTAAGAGAAATTATATAAATACATAAAAATTTCAAGGTAAAATCTGAATCACTTTAGTTGTTACTAATATCTAGGGAATCAGAAAAGGTATCATGTGCCTATGGCATTTGAGCTGGGCTGTAAAAGAAGTTAGGAATTCCTAGAGACTGAGATGAAGATGATGGTACATGTCACACAGAGGAGAAAACCTGTACAAATTGTAGAATTTGTCTTGAAGGAATAGCATGTAAGACAATTTGTTGGGAACATGAAATGATGAAGGGAAATAACGTGTAATAATCTTGGGAAGATAGGTTGAAGTCAGGTTGTGAATGGTTTTAATGCCACACAGAGGCATTTATAAAATAAATTGTGTGTAATTATAAATTGTAGCTAAATGATCTGTTATAGTTTTTCATTTTTCATCCTATCATCATGGGATGATGATTTGTAAGTGAATACAATTTAATTCAGGCAGATTTGCAGAGTCTTCAAAACCCAGTTTCAAGACAAAATCAGGTACATTAAGTCAGGGGAGGCAGAAGAAGCACAGCGTCCCCTGACATCATGAAAAGTAAAAAAATAATGATAAAATAAAATATCAATACTTTCTAACTGATCTGTGTTATATATAGAATTTCTGCATGATTCCAGTCATTTTCCATAAATAAAAACAGCTGAATTTGCATATTTTAACCTCAAATATGAGGAAGGATGCATGGTAGGTAGCAGAAATTGCGCCTCACTTTGGATTGTGCAATTCCTCACAAACTGGATTGAATGTGCACACTGTGTGTACCCATTGGTATTTCTCTGTATATCACCATGATATCTGTAGGCCCTTTTATTATATAAGGTCATTTTTTCAGTCTAGATGATGCATTTCACATAGGTATATAAGAAATTTAGTATTGCTGATTTAGATTTTAAGCATCAAAAAAATAACACTGGGTGAGGCAGTCGGTCATCTGCCTCACTGAAATGGGGGTGCTATCTCTATTAAGTTCATATAATGCAAATCCTGATTCTGATACTGTTTTTGGACTACACCACATACCACTGGTTAATCAGGATGCCTGGTGATGCCTGGGAAGCAGGGGGTGACCTCGACATCTTCAATGTCTAACCAAATGACTTGTTTCAAGTGAATTTATGTCTATTGGAACAAATTGTTCTCATCTGCCTATTCTGCTGGGTGAAATCTTCACATGCTTGGGCTAGACATCCCCCTAACTCACTGACATGTTTGAAGTTTGTCAGTTGCCCAAAACCTAGTTTAGCCCATCTACCTGGACAGTTTTACTGAACTGTGATCACTGTGCTCCCTACAGCTTCTTGTGGGTGTCAGTGAACATCAAAAGTAGATGAGCAGTCCTGAAAAGAACTTGGTAATCCCTCATTCCAGAGGTGCTAGTCCTCCCCAAATACCCCATATATCCCAAAAGTTATCTATTATATAGCACTGCTAAAAGAGAAAGTGGTGTCCGTAGAAATAACAGTTCCTTGAGCAGAGTCCAGATTTGACCCAACATAGTTCATATTTTACTCTAAATTTTATGCCAGCATTCTTAACTTATTTGTATCCTGGACTCCTTTAATAGTCTAGTGAGACTAAAGGATCCCTTCTTAGAATAATGTTTTTAAATAATTGAAAAAAACTAAAACTAAATTTCAGTTAAAGATCAGTGAAAATGAGGACATAATTTTTCCTACTCAAGCTCAAAGACCCTTGGAAATCTATTCCCCAAGATCTGGGTAATCTATGGATCCCATATAAACCCTAGTTCTATGTAATTCTCTCATCACAGTACTTCAATTAGAATGTCTCAGACTTTTTATGAATATTAACTACCATTTAAAACTATCTGAATGTTCTTCACTAGATCTTTCTGTCTCTCTGTCTCTCTGTCTCTCTATTTGTCTGTCTCTCTCTCTCTCTCTCTCCCCACCCCTCCAGCTTGCCATCAAAAATTATCATGGGCTTGATCATCACATCACTACTTACTGATTGAATTGAGATAACAATGGCTTTGTACTCCTTACATATGTCTCACTTTGCAATATAATATTTCATCAATAAATGCCAATTTATAATATAAATGTATTTTAACTTTAGTCAAACTACCCTTAATTCTCTATTGATCAAGTTCTTTAATTTTTAAAGAGGCAGCATGGAGTAGGTGATACAGTGTAGGACTTCAAGTCAAGGTGAGTTGGGTTCAAATCTCCCTTCAAATATATACTAACTGGATGGCCCTCATCAGATGACTTAACCTCTTTCAATTTCAGTTGTCCATAAAATGTGGATGAAAATACTACCTAACTCATAGGATTATTGTGTGAATGGAATAAATTAACAAAGTACTTTTTAAATCTTAAAGCATTCAATAAATGTTAGTATATATCATCATCATCATCATAGGCCTGCAAACCTTTTAGGACAACATTCTGCAATTTAGTCATCCCTATTGAAGCTAGATTTGGAGAATTGACTCAGAGTTATGGAATGTATTTACTTCCACTGATAATACTCTTTGTGGAAATCTCATTTTCATTGCTGCTATACTAGCCTGTGCCAGAAGCTCTCTTCCTTTGAATCATAGATCAGCTTGGTCCCATCTGTAGGAATCACTATAGCTTCTGAGGCATGAGGATGGAACAAAACATCTGAGCTCACTCTCTTCCTAGCCTGGACTATCAACTGGCCTGAAAGCAAACAATTTGGCAGTCTAGAATATGTCAATAGATTATTTTCTGTCAACAGTTGGATCCATGCTTCATCTCAAAACTTTATAGTAGTAGCCCAGCTTATGACTCCAAATTTTAGCTTGAAAATATCCATCTGGCAAATGCAGCAGGAATTTCTTAGTCATCTGGTACAAAACAATATCTAACTAGACTGTCATTTGTATATAATATAAAGAACTTTACATTTACAGAAAACAACAATAGGGTTTGTATGTGCATGTGATAATTCATAGGACCATAAATCCAGGGTTGAAAGGTCTTCAAAGTTCCCTGATTGTATGAAAGAGGAAGCTGTGGTCTAGGTACGCGATTTGTTTAAGGTCATACTGAGAATGAAGATCAGAACTGGAATTTGAGTCTATTTTCTCTGACTTTAAAATAAGTGCTCTTGACATTGTATCATTCTGCTTCCATATCAAGGATCATTCTGGTCATTGAAGTATAGTCCTTGAATCTGGTCTCACTTCTTATTCAGGGATGGAAACCCAAAGCATACCAAAAGATGATATCGATATTGTTCCCTTTGGTGAGAACATAATTTCTAAGCTTCCCCTCATTGGCTTTTGATTCTGTCCAACAAACTATACTTGCTGAAGTCCTTAAGGGGCTCTGCAATGATGGCAGAGTTTTTCATAAATTTTGAATAATGACAATTGAACCCCAGAAGTATCTTCAGTATGTGACAATTCTTTGCATATGTCCAAGTAATAGGTACTACTTTTTTTATTTAGGATGAGTAATCTCTCCTTGTTAAGATATTATGGAGGCAGCTAGGTGGTGCAGTGGATAAAGCACCAGCCCTGGAGTAAGGAGTACCTGGGTTCAAATCTGGTCTCAGACACTTAATAATTACCTAGCTGTGTGGCCTTGGGCAAGCCACTTAACCCCATTTGCCTTGCAAAAAAACCTAAAAGAAATATGTAAGACTTACATATTTGATAGATGCTCTGTAAAATTCATGCCTGTAAACAGAAGACTAGAAGTCGAGTCATATAATACAATTTTTCTCTTTATCTTGAAGGACAGGATGGTTCAGTGGAAAGAATGCTAGATTCAGAATCAGAGAATCTGGGTTCAAATTCTATCTCTAACTCTTATTGCTTGCTTGATAAGCAAGTCATTTAACCTCTTGGGGACTCAGGTTCCCTATCTACAAAAGGAAGAGGAATGAATTAAATGATCCCCAAAGTCTCTTCCAATTCTACATTCATTATTCTCTAATTCTATGAATACACCAAGTAGTGAGTGGTAAGAACCTTTGTAGAATATGCTCAGATTGGAAAAATTCATTGTATAAATGAAAACTGTCTTTTCCTCATCTTCCATTGCCATGGAAGTTTCCAATCCAAGCCAATCCAATACTTCTTTTTTAATTCTTAATTATTCAAGGCATTAAAGAAATAAAGGAAAAAGGAAAATCTCTGCTCTCAAAGAGAATCTCTTTAATGATACAAATAAATAGGTGAAGGATGGTTTGAGGAAGAAGTCATTCACAACTAGGAGAACAAGGAAAGACTTTTCTTTAAAAGGTAACCACTTTACTGATGCTTGAAAAAACTCAGGAATTTTAAGATATAGAAGCAAGGAGGAAAAACATTTCAAGCATGGAGAAAAACCTTTGCAAAGTCATTTATTTGGAATATGAAATGCTTAATTCAGGGCATAGCAATCTGTCTAGAATATGTAACAGAGGTATATATTATGCAATAAGCCTGGAGAAGTAGCCTAGAGCCTACTGAGATGTTTTTATTTTATACTAGGAGAAATAGTGAGCCATTGAAATTGCCTGAATGGTAGATTCAAGGCCCATTTCAGGAGGCCCATGAACTTGAATGGGGAAAAATCACATCATTATTTTCAATAACCTCTAACTGACTTTTAGTGTTTCCTTCAGTTATTATAAACATTATTTAAGAAGGTGGCCAAAGGTTTCACCAGATACATGAAAGGGATTATGACATTCAAAAAAGTTATGAACTCTTTTTTTAGGAAGATTTTTTTTGTGGGGGTAATGCTTGACTTGGAACTTGGAGACCTGAGTTCCAAGCCTGTCTTGAATATCTATTAACTATTGAAACCCTGGGAAAGTCATATAACCTTAATTTCCTCATATGTAAATTCAGGATAATAATTGCATTTTTTGCACAGAGTTTTGTGAGTATTAAATGAGTTAATATATGCAAATCACTTTGAAGACCTTAGAGAGCTATGAAAATATTAGTGAGGATGATGATGGTCATGATAATGATGATGATATTGTGGACTCTGCAGGTAGGAAATAAGGTATATAGTTAGGATAGATATAAAGGTACTGAATACCAATTTTGTCTAGTTCACAATTTTGCCCAGGACAGCATTGACCCAAGGAAACAGATCATGTAAGTTGAAAAATAACATTAATAAATATTTTCATTTTCTCTGTGAAAGAGCTTTATACCCAAACTATTAATAAAACAATAAAACTTCAATAATTTAGGTTAAGGTTAATGTCTATTTGTATTAGCAACACATTATCAGATTAATTGAACTTTTTCCTAATAATAGCTTAATTTAGAATCTCTCCTTATGATACCTAATTTTTAACAGGACATTCCTGAAAAATATGAAGCTATGACTAAAAGAATGAGTGTAATTTTAAACATTGAAACAGGCTAAAATTTTGGAGGCAGAGAGGAACTTTTTACTAATTATTAAATGATTTCATGTTGACAACTACTCCAGGTTAAATTTTTACCTCACAAACATAATCAAAAAGCTATATCCCTTTATTATATACTATTATTTATTAAGTTTTTGATATTTTGTTATCTAGAATTACTGAAACCATATTTTCATCAAACTTTTATAATAGATCCTAAGAAAGAGTCTCACTTCTTTGAATGTTATCATATACTCTAAAGAGGAGTTTCTTTAACCATACAGTTTAAAAAAAAAACCTGATACTTTATCCAGCTTTTTTATCTCTATGAAAAGGAATTTATCGCTATTCTTCTGAGTTATTTTTGATCCAGAAAATGAAATTGTGGTAGAGATGCATTAATTAAATTCTCTAATAAGATTCTTTATCTATTAGCATAGAACTCTAGGGAAAACCTAAGTCCCCAATTACAGAGTATCAATTGCAATTAATTCTTTAAACTGTTCCCTAGTTACATCCAGGAAAAGGAGAAAGAGCTGCTAATAAACATTTTAAAAGATTGAAAAGTTTATTCAATGGCAGTCATGAGTCTTTAGAAGAAAGCCCTAAATGGTCATTTAGAAAGGAAGGATAATTTGCTAACATTTAATCTCCTGAGGCAGAGTCATGTTATGCTTTTTTTTAAATGCAAAATTATAATAAACATACTTCACTGTTTGCTGAATTACTTCTTTATGTTGTTTTAGGATTAGTCATTCAATATTAAAAATTTAAGATATTTCACCAGAGATTAAATGCCTAGGACAAGGCAAGACTATGGTTGTCATGAGTCCAGGGATAAGAGAATACTGGGCAGAATGGATAGTTTGAATATCCAAGGGAGTCCTTGGAAGACCTACAATAAGTCAGCATCAGTTTTCTTTGGAGCCCTCCTTTTGGAGCAACCAGGAAAGACCCCTCCCTGGAGGTTAATCTAATACCTGCCTATTCAACCAAACAAGTACTTTTCCACATGCCTAGCCTGTTTTTCCAGTACCTTTAGAATCCTGGACTGGAAATTGAAACCTGGGTCCTAATCTCAACTCCTCAATGAAGTGAACACTTTACTTTTGAGGCTACTATCCAAACAGCTTGAATATTAATTTGGCAATCATATGGAAATAGATAAGTTAGGAGATTATATTGCAATAATCTAGGTGAGAAGTAATGGGATCATGAACTAGGATGATAGTCATCTGATTAGGAAAAAAGAGAGTAAATAGGAGAAACTTTGTGCATGCATCTGACATACCTTTTTTTCTTACTATAAATAGCACTTGTAGCTCTAGTATCATCCATGCCCATCCATGCCCAAGCTATATAAAGAATGCCAAAAAAAGGTTTCCAGGACTAGAAGTCCAACCCGTTTATTTATGTCATTTTATTTTGATTATTTTATTTTTTAGAAATTAGCCTTGCTTGTTTACACAGACCTACTAACTGCCCAGTAATAATTGATGCAATTGACTTCCCTAGAATTGGCCCCTTAAAGTATGACTAGAACTGTGTTATTATTCAGATGCTTCCTGGAAAGTGTACAACAAAAAAAGGATAGGAAAGAAGTATCTTATAAAATTTTTTTCTACAAAAGTAATGGTGGAACTTCTACACTTGTATTCTAATATCAGAGTTCCAGATGTGCTCATGGAGAAGGCAGAAACAGTCCTAAGAGAACAGGAGATGGGAAAAGCATCTGCACTAGACTAAATGCACATAGAAGACATCTGTGCTGGGAATGGGATATCATAAGTGTGATGTTTTCAGAATAAATACAGAAGGTATGTGAATGAAAGGAAGATGCCAAAAAAGTAGAAAGAGTCTTGAACCTTATTTTAAAAAGGTGATGAACTGATAGAGCCAAGTGGTCAAGTAGCTGGAAGAGATATAATAAATTTCCTATTCCCTATTCCTAAACTCCTCCAAAGAAATCATGAAAATGCATCACACTGAATACTAATTGTGAAATCCAAAAAAAAAATCACAGTGAGATATTTTTTCAGATACATTAGTATAGTGCAGGAGTGGGGAAGTTTTTTTTTTCTGCCCACAGCCACTTGGATATATGCAGGCCATAGAAAATTATCAATTTAAAAATTAGCCTGCTATTTTTGATCAAACATTTAATTAATTCACCCCTTAAAAACTCCTAATTTTTTTTGAATTTTGAGGCTCACCTGCACTTACCATGACAGCACCACCAAATGATTTCATGGGCCTTATATGGTCCACACTGGATTTTCTCCATCCCTGACAGTGGGAGTCATAAAGAGAGGTCTGTGTGGGTATGGAGTCTGTTCAAGAGCATGTTGGCATATTCCAGGCCAGAGAAAGGCTATCCACCAGGACCAGGAGAAAAACCTAGGCATAGATTCTAGCCATTGTGTAGAATGTGAAAGGGGTGTCAGTGGGTAGCTCTGTCACTCATTCCCCAGTTCCAAGTCACAGAGTTATCTTGGAATGAGGGACATGTAGACATCTTTGTATGGCATTCCAGGTTAAGGAGAGTTATGGGTCCTAGGCTATACACTGAGGTAAAGGAAAGTACAGGAGCAAGGAATAGCTGTGTGACTCTGCCCCTGGGAGCAGAGAAGAGTCACAGTTCCAATTTCCAGCCCAGTCTGAAGCCAGAGGAAGAAGCAGGGTAAGAATCCCTGACAAAATGGAAGCCTGTACTATCACGCCGAACTTGCAGAGTTTTCCAACTGATTGATAGGGGCTTAGACTAGCAGCAGTCTATTGAAACTCGAAACCGGACAATTCAACAGACCTGTTATTGAGACACAAACCCAGTTCAGGAACTTGCAGAGCTCAGACCAGAGGGACAATAATCAGACCAGGCTCAGAGCATTTAGGAAAACATTGTAAGATTTCAGGTCTCTAGCCTGGGATATCCCTCTGGATATAACACAATATTAAACATCTCCAAAATAGTAGTAACAGTGCACAGGACCTGGACCTAACATAAAGTCTGAAGTTGGGAAGTAGGCTAGAAGTATGAGTAAGCAAACAAGCAAAACAAATACTGCCCCCCGCAAAAAAAGCCTAGTATCTTGACAGTGGTGTTCAAAACTCAAACAGAAGAAGAATATGACTGCAAATCGTCTATAAGCAGAGGCATAAAGAAATACATAGCTCAGGCAAAAATTCAATAGAATTCCCAGAAGAAGAGCTAAAAAATGTTTTTTAGCAATGAGGTGCTTAAGTAAAAAAATGGAAAAGAAATAAGATATATGGACAAAATAACTGGAAAGGGAATTAACAGCTTAGCAGGAGTAGAAATTTTACTTGAGAAACAAACTCTTGGAAACCAGAATGGATTAATAGAAACTAATTATTTCATGATACAGCAATAAATATTTTTGAAAAGTAAAAAGACAAAGAATAGAAGAAAATGGAAAATATCTCATAGTTAAAAATTGACATGGAAAAGAGGTTGAACAGGGAAAATTTAGAATCACTGGACTATTTGAAAGACATGATAAAACAAAAGAGCCTAGATGTCATATTCTAAGAAATTACAAAAGAAAATTGCCCAGATCTCTTAAACACAAAAGGTAAAGTAGAAAAAGAATTCATTGAATCCATGAAAACTCTCAGAAATATAGCTAAAATCTAGATCTTCTACTATGTGTGTAAATATATAGATATATGTACATATATATATATATATATATATCTGTACATATGTATATTTTTTCTTTCTGAATGCCTGAAACACACACACACACACACACACACACACACACACACACACACACACACACACATAAATGCTAAGAATCCACAATCAAGAGCAAACATGATTTATCAGTCACTGCTATAAAGGAGCAGATAGTTTATAATATAATGTCCAGAAAGCAAAAGAGACAATCTTACAACCAAGGATAACTTAACTAAGAAACATGAGCATACTCCTATGGGAATGAGAGGTGGGAAATCCTTTAATAAAAGAGAAAAATGGAAGCGTTCTTGATGAAAAAAAAATTCAGATTATGTAGAAATTTTAAAGTTCAAACACAGGAGTCAAGAGAAATATAGAAAGGTAAACATGAATTAATAATCATAAAGGATAAACAAGAATTAATTGCTTATATGAAGAAATAAAACATATGTCTCTTCTGAACCCTATTATCACCTGGCATCATAGAGGGGATCTAATTAGGCAGAAGGCCTGGAAGCAGTTCTATTATGATAATATCTGAAAAGAAGAATGGAAAGGAAAGGAAAGGGGAAGAGGAATACATTAAGGGATGTAAGGGAGAAGAATGAAATAGCTCACATATTAAAGGTATACAAGTAGAAATCTATACAAACAAGTAGAAAGGGGTGGGGGAGAACAGGCAATACTTGAACCTCAAGTCTGGATGATCTGGATGATGCAACAAAGAAAGATATTCTTGTACAAAGCTAGATACAGAAATATATTTCACTCAACAGAAAAATAGGAAGGAAAGGGAAGGAGGGAGAAAGGTGAATTAGAGGAAGAACAGGTTAAAAAAGAGAGCAGCACTACACAAAACAAATAATACCTACAGCACAAAAATATTTATAGACTTTTTTTTCAGTGACAAAAAAATGGAAAGTAAGGGGATATCCATAGATTAGGGAATGGTTAAATAACTTATTCTATATAAATGTGATAGGTTACTATTATGCTATAAAAAATTATTAAAGGCATGGTTTCAGAAAAAAATGGGAAGAATTATATGAAATGATAAAGAGTGAAATGAGCAAGACTAGGAAAAATGTATACAACAATATTGTAAAGTCAAACATCTTTGAAAAAGGAGTTCTGATTAGCATAATGACCAACCACTATTACCAATAGACTGATGATGTTGAAACATGTGACCCATTTTTTAATAAAAGGGTGAAAAATTGAGAATGTATAGACTTTTTTTAAAATGACTAATGTGAAAATTTGTTTTACTTGTAACAGAGGTTTTTTACTTGTAACATATTTGTAACAAAGGTTATTTTTCTTTATTTCTCAATTGGAGGAGGATGAGAGGAAGAAAAGGCAAATTTTTTCTTATTAAAACATAAAACTTAATGTGTTTTTTCCTTGAAATAATAAAGGTTCCATTTTCTTAACCCTGATATTCTACCAGTGTTTTTCTGTGACTGCAAGTCATGGAAGTCTACAGTTGCTGAAGACTTAAATCACTCAGAGGACAATGGAGAGCTACATGGTAGGTTTAAGAAAACTTCACTATGTCACATTTAAAATACTACAGAGGGTGGCTAGGTGGTGCAATGGATAAAGCACTGGCTCTGGAGTCAGGAGTACCTGAGTACAAATCAGGCCTCAGACACTTAATAATTACCTAGCTGTTTGGCCTTGGGCAAGCCACTTAATGCCATTGCCTTGTTAAAAAAAAAAAAGTACTACAGAGAGCAATTACTATAAAGGATGATGCTATCAGAGATGTATGATAGAAAATGAAGATGATATTCATAAGGTGAGAGTGAGGGATAATTGAGAGTCTATAAACAACATTATCAAAAGAAAGCAAAGCAGAACTTTGGTATATTGGGTGATCCCCTGTAGAGAACCTATGGGAAGCCATTGATAAGAGTAGCAAAGAGTGGGCAAGCATGAATGGATTGTTATCTGCATCATTGGAAGGAATATTGATACAAGATTCATCTGTACATTAGAACTTCCTTTTTAGTGGTACTTCTTGTTTTTGTTACTCTCATTATTCCTATCTATGTTACTTTGATCTACTTAATGAGAACATATTTATGAGTTAAATAGAAAATGAGTAATGATTTCACTGAGCCACTAAATGAGGTTAAATTGCTTTTTTAAATTCTCATTGCTTTTCAGCATTGGCAGTAGGACTGCAGTCCTAATCTCTTGGTTCTTCATACTGTAAATTCATTCTAATTATTAAAAATATATTGAAAAGAATAACTTTTCATGACAATGACTTAAAAGAGCTTTTTTTTACTCTCTAGGATAAAGCCTTTCATTATGTATATATGTCTCATTACAAATTATCCAATTCAATAAGTCCATTTTAACAAATTTCTTTTGACATTGTAAAATAAACTGAAGAAGGAAATGGCCAACCACTCTAGTATCTTTGACAAACCCCCCCACTCCCAAGGTGGAGGGAGGGGCGTGTAAAGAGTCAATCACAACTGAAATGACTGAATGGCAACCAAAAAGAGCAATAGTAAAGGTATGACACAACATATTACCAACAGTGATTTGTGAATGAGCAGCAGCATCAAAGGACATATGTGAGCAGTAAAGGACATGGTCCAAGAATGTAGCAAGAGAGAATGATAACAGATGCTAGGCCTTAGTGCAGCTCTTATATCTATACAATATTATAAGTACCAGAGAAATGCCTCTATCAAATGTACTTGGAAGAATGCAGCAGAAAATTTATGATAAGATATGGAGGAAAGTCATACCAAATGAATAGGGTAATATCAAGGTTTTGAACTGAACCAGTGGATTGTTGTTTAATCATTTTTAGCAGTGCCGAACTCTTCTTAACTCCATTTGAGGTTTTCTTGGTGAAGATACTGGAGTAATTTACCATTTCCTTCTCCAGCTCATTTTACAGATGAGGAAACTGAGGCAAATAGTGTTAAGTGAGTTGCCCAGGGTCATACTGCTAGTAAGTGATTGAGGCTGACTCAGGAAGGCAAGTACTCTTGATGCCAGGTCTGGCACTCTTTTCATTAAGTCACCCTGCTATCCACAGTGGAGGGATTATCTACAGTAAATGCATTGTAGATATATTGGAGCAATAAAATACAGTTTACAAAACATTTTCCTTACAAGATCCTTAAAAGTACAGGTATTATTATTCTCATTTTACAAATAAGAAAATTGAGGTTCAGAATGATTTGCCCATGAAAAAGGTAGAATTTGAACCCAGGACTTTCAACTGTATTCAAGATTCTATTCACCCCATTGCAATATCTCTTATAAATCTACTTTGGAAGACTTGGAAATTTACTATAATTTGGTATTGTCTAGGGTACACATTTGTTGTGTTGCTTAGGTTAGTCAAGTTGATATAAACTACATTTATTTAAGAAATCAGTAATTAAGGGGCAGATAGGTGGCACAGTGGAGAGAGCACCCACCCTGGAGTCAGGAGGATCTGAGTTCAAATTCAGCCTCAGTCACTTAATACTTACCTAGCTGTGTAACCTGGATCAAATCACTTAATCTCATTACTTTGCAAAAACAAATAAACAAACAAACAGACAAAAACAAATAGGCAATTAGAGACAAGAGGATGTAGTGAAAGATCTTCAGGAGTAAGAGGACAATGCTTCAAGTCAGGGTTCTCCTACTGGCTACCCATGTTACCAGGCACAAGACATAATTTCTCTCCATCTCAGTTCTTTATGCATAGAATAAGGGGTTTGAACTAGATGTACAGTAAGATCTCTCTCCCTTCCACACTAGGATGCAATAAACTGAAATAGATAATAAGACAAATTGTTAACATTTATGCAGTACTTTTAAGTTTTCAAAGCACTTTATACATTATCCCATTTGATCTTCACACAATCCTGAGAGACTTGACCATTATTCCCATTTTACAATTGAGGAAACTGAGACAAAGAGAATAAGAGACTTGGCTAGGTAAGTCTTTGAGGCAGGATTTGAACCCACATTTTACTGACTTCAGTTTTTAACTTCTAGACATAATTCCAGTCTAGCTTTCTATTATAGCTACTCTCTGAAGACTGGAGGTTAAGTAATGAATGTCTGTCCATTGTATAGAGTCTTTTCTTAAGCACTGTGGATAGACACTAAAAAATGGAAGACTTGGTATCTGTCCAGAAAATTTTACAGTTAATGGGGATACAATTAATGAAGATACATCAAAAATTTAAAGTACTATATTCATATCTAGGAATATGTTTGCCTACTGTGTACCACAGAGTGGAAAATAGTACCCCTGCCATACTCTAAACAGATGACTGATAATACACAAAAGAAGAAACAGGTACCAACTAAAAGCTGATTTGCATTAAGAATAGTAGAGAAGGCTTTAGAATACAAAAAGCACATTTGGACATAATTTTGAAGAGAATGGGACCTACGAAAGACCTGTTAGTAAGAAAAGAGGTGATCTGAGCAGAAGAAATAGCATCAGCATAGAGAAGAGTGACTTGAATTTGGGAGACTTTTTAAAATACATGCTTTTACCCAACTTTTTTTTCCCTCCCAATAGTTATTGTGTGACCTTCAGTCCGTCAGGTAAACACTACTATTTTCTTTAATATAGATATAGAATCCCTAGTTACCTACTTCAGGCTCAAATGTAGTCTTGTATTTTGCAATGAGGTCTTTGTGTTTTGCAATTCTTAAACTTTTTATATGCTATTACTATTAGCATATGCTATCTACTATTAATATCTAACTCCAGGTGCACATACTAATCTGTTCATTTGTAGATAGGAAGAAAGATTTATTCTAATTTAGGTGACTAGTGGCTAATATCATATCTTATAGATAATTACTTAATAAGAATGGAAAGAAGGAGAGAAAGAAAGAAAAAAGAAAGAGGAAGGGAGGAAGGAAGGAAGAAAGGGAGAGAGGGAGGGAAAGGCAGGAAGGAAGGAAAGGCAGGAAGGAGAGAAGAAAGTAAAAGGAGGGAGGGAGAGAAAGGGGAAGAAAAAAAGCTATACAGAGAGTAAGCCAAGGAAGAAGAAAGGAAGGAAGGAAGGAAGGAAGGAAGGAAGGAAGGAAGGAAGGAAGGAAGGAAGGAAGGAAGGAAGGAAGGAAGGAAGGAAGGGAAGGAGGAAAGGAAGGAAGGAAGTAGCCATGGAATGTATAAGTCTGGTCTACTATTCCATTGAAATGATTCAATGGCAAATCATATGACCAGTCTAGGGGGATGACCAATAAAGTTGAGTCTATATTTTACACTCTTCTCTTCCATTCCCTTTCCCTTTGTTCTATCTCGCAGTTATTTATTTTTCGTTTGTGTGTGTGTGTGTGTGTGTGTGTGTGTTGACATTATTCTACTGAGGCCTGACTCTGCTTACAAAATATGCTAATACAATCAGCATCTGTAGGAAGACAGCTCTAAAAAGAAACTACTGGTTTCATCAATTCTACAATCATTTACTGTTGCAGTCCACTCTGGGCAGCCGGGCATCAGCTTAATTTACACAGCTCTTCGGGGCACTGCCGGACATGACCCGCATGTTCAATAATGAAAGTCAGCCAGTGAGAAATAAGCAAGGAGTTTATTGCAGGTATATGCTACATCTCTGACTCACATAGTTGAAATAAGGGTATATATAAGCCTAGTCCCCTTGTATCAGCATTCCTCATCTTCAGGCACTGTGAAAGTGTAATGGGCATGCCACAAAAGGTCTGTATCCTGGAATATGTGGAATCTTCAACAAGATAAGGATGAAAGGCAGAGAGATAAGGACCAAAACTCCTTCCTGAGACACTTGAACAGGATGAGGATGAAAGGCAGAGGGATAAGGACAAGAGGTCCTTCCTGAGAATATTCAACAAGATAAGGATGAAAGGCAGGAGAACAAAGAGAGAGAAGGGCCAGAGCTCCTTCCTGAGTTCAGAGCACTCTGGTATGGACATTCCTGTTGTCCCAGGTCTCAATGACTCTCAGGATGAACTCCTCATGGCCAGGTACTCTGTCTATTCACCCCTTACAATTTACTAAACACCTATTATATGCCAGGAAAAACCATCCTGGGCTAGTTGTCTCAAGCATTTATACATTACCCCTCCCAGATCACATGAAATTTTGATTCATTAACTGACCACCAAACTTCATGGTTTGAACTTGGGTGTGGTATGGTAGTTTTTCACCTGAACTCAGAGCAACTAAGAAATCAGACCTATCTAATTGACCATTATTACAGGACAGACTCAGTATCTGTAACCCAGTGTACCTTTAACCTGAGGCTGTGGACTCCACTCCCTACTCTTCCTAAAATGATGAGCATGAGCTGTTGCCATTATGACATGTTGCCCCACCCTACCTTGGATGATTTCCTTCCTTTTCAGAAAACCTGTGACAGAAGAAATAAGTCAAGGCTCTCTGGATAGGTAAGTAATGAAAGCAATAAAGAGGGACCAGTAATAGAAACATTTAATAAGAGAATTTTGAAATTATTTTGAAGTTTCTCTGGGAAGCAACTTTAATCTTCTTAATAAGGAATGATTCCATATAAGGTTGGGCAAAGAGTTTTAAACTGGAAAAACCAGTATTTCAGTTCTCACCTCTTTATCAAATCAGTGGTAGAGGAACATCTATGTTGGTTCTTTCTATAGTACTCTATCAGTCTACACTGGAGAGAAGAATATCTTTTACTGTCTAGGTCAGAAGAAGTTAGAACAGTTTACAGGATGGGGTTCTGGAAATCTTCCTGCCCACCTTGACATACCATATAGTTGAGATCTGATTTTAAAAAATGGCCCCAAAATGTGAACTTATAAAGCAAAAGATTCATATCTCAAAGGGATTCTTCATAACTTCGTTTTATTTAGTTTTTAATTAATAAGAGAATTCTTTTAAATATCTATATTTCCTAGTACATTCAATTTGTGATTTCACATTTGTAATATTTTTGACTAATAAAAATTCAATTCATATATAACATTCTAGAACTTATTTATAACATAAATTGAGGTATAGACAAATTGGATAGTGAGGGATAACTTTGGTATATATGTAATACTGACAGAATCCTTTCTAGAACTTATTCTTCATATGGAACAGCAAAGTCTAATAAATTATTTTTCTTGCCTTTACTTTTTGTTTTTTTATTTATTTTTATTAAAGATATTGAGATTTACAATTTTCTCCCCAATCTTACTTCTCTCCCCCCACCCCCCAAGGGAAAGCAATCTGTCAGTCTTTACTTTGTTTCCATTTACTTTGTTTCCATCCAAATTGGGTGTGATGAGAGAGAAATCATATCCTTAAAGAAGAGACAAGAAGTCTAAGGGGTAATAAGATCAGACAATAAAATATCTGTTTTTTTTTTTTCTAAATTAAAGGGAATGGTCCTTGCACTTTGTTCAAACTCCACAGCTCCTTATCTGGATACAGATGGCACTCTCCTTTGCAGACAGTCCAAAATTGTTCCCAATTGTTGCACTGATGGAATGAGCGAGTCCTTCAAGGTTGATCATCACTCCCATGTTGCTAGTGTTTTTCTGGTTCTGCTCATCTCACTCAGCATCAGTTCATGCAAATCCCTCCAGGCTTCCCTGAAATCATATCCCTCCTGGTTTCTAATAGAACAATAGTGTTCCATGACATACATATACCACAGTTTGCTAAGCCATTCCCCAATTGAAGGACATTTACTTGATTTCCAATTCTTTGCCACCACAAACAGGGCTGCTATACATATTTTTGTACAAGTAATGTTTTTACCCTTTTTCATCATCTCTTCAGGATATAGACCCAGTAGTGGTATTGCTGGGTCAAAGGGTATGCACATTTTTGTTGCCCTTTGGGCATAATTCCAAATAGCTCTTCAGAAGGGTTGGATGAGTTCACAGCTCCACCAACAATGTAATAGTGTCCCAGATTTCCCACAGCCCTTCCAACAATGATCATTGTCCTTTCTGATCATATTGGCCAATCTGAGAGGAGTGAGGTGGTAACTCAGAGAAGCTTTAATTTGCATTTCTCTAATAATTAACGATTTAGAGCATTTTTTCATATGGCTATGGATTACTTTGATCTCCTCATCCGTAAATTGCCTTTGCGTATCCTTTGACGATTTGTCAATTGGGGAATGGCTTTTTGTTTTAAAAATGTGACTCAGTTCTCTATATATTTTAGATATGAGTCCCTTGTCAGAAGAATCATTAGTTGTAAAGATTGTTTCCCAATTTACTGCATTTCTTTTGATCTTGGTTACAGTGGCTTTATCTGTGCAAAAGCTTTTTAATTTAATGTAATCAAAATCATCTAATTGGTTTTTGGTGATGTTCCCTAACTCTTCCTTAGTCATAAACTACTCCCCTTTCCATAGATCTGACAGGTAAACTAGTCCTTGATCTTCTAATTTGCTTATAGTATTGTTTTTTATGTCTAAGTCCTGCAACCATTTGGATCTTATCTTGGTAAAGGGTGTTAGGTGTTGGTCTGATATTCTAAGTTTCTTCCATACTAACTTCCAATTATCCCCAGTTTTTATCAAAGAGGGAGTTTTTAATCCCAATGGCTGGACTCTTTGGGTTTATCAAACAGCAGATTACTATAATCATCTCCTGCTTTTACACCTAGTCTATTCCACTGGTCTGCCACTCTATTTCTTAGCCAATACCAAACAGTTTTGATGACTGATGCTTTATAATATAATTTTACATCAGGTAGGGCTAAGCTACCTTCTTTTGCACTTTTTTTTTCATTAAACTCCTGGAAATTATTGGCTTTTTTATTTCTCCATCTGAATTTACTTAGAATTTTTTCTAACTCATTAAAGTAATCTTTTGGAATTTTGATTGGTAGGCCACTAAACAGATGGTTTAGTTTTGGTAGAATTGTCATTTTTATTATATTAGCTCCACCTATCCATGAACAGTTGATATTCAGTTATTTAAATCCGATTTAAGTTGCATGAGAAGTCTTTTATAATTGTTTTCAAAAAGATTCTGAGTCTGTCTTGGCAAATAGACTCCCAAGTATTTTATATTGTCTAAGGTTACTTTGAATGGGATTTCTCTTTCTAGCTCTTCCTGCTGTATCTTGCTGGACATATATAGAAAAGTTGAGGATTTATCTGCAACTTTGCTAAAATTGCTAGTTGTTACCAGTAGGTTTTTTGCATGATTTCTTGGTATTCTCTAGGTAGACCATCATGTCATCTGCAAAGTGTGAGAGTTTTGTCTTTTCCTTCCCAATTCTAATTCCTTAATTTCTTTTTCTTCTCTAATTGCTGATGTTAACATTTCTAATACAATATTGAATAGTAATGGTGATGATGGGCATCCTTGTTTCACCCCTGATCTTATTGGGAATGTCTCTAGCCTCTCCCCATTGAATATACTGCTTGTTGATGGTTTCAGATAGATAGTGCTAATTATTTTAAGGAACAGTCCATTTATTCCTACACTCTCTAGTGTTTTTAATAGGAATGAATGCTGTATTTTTGTCAAAGGCTTTTTTCAGCATCTATTGATATGATCATATGATTTCTAATAGGCTTGTTGTTGATATAATGAGTATACTAACAGTTTTCCTAATATTGAACCAACTCTGCATTCCTGGAATAAATCCTACTTGATCATAATGTATTATCCTAGTGATAACTTGTTGTAATCATTTTGCTAAGATTTTATTTCAGATTTTTGCATTTATATTCATCAGGAAAATAGGTTTATAATTTTCTTTCTTTGTTTTAACTCTTCCTGGTTTAGGTAACAGCACCATATTGGTTTCATAGAAAGAGTTAGGCAGAGTTCCATCTTTTTCTATTTTTCCAAACAGTTTATATAGAATTGGAACCAATTGTTCCTTAAATGTTTGGTAGATGGGGGTAGCTAGGTGGCCTAGTGGATAAAGCACCTGCCCTGGAGTCAGGAGTAGCTGGGTTCTAATCAGGTCTCGACACTTAATAATTACCTATCTGTGTGGCCTTGGGCAAGCCACTTAACCCCATTTGCCTTGCAAAAAAAAAACCCTAAAAAAATTGTTTGGTGGAATTCACTTGTGAATCCATCAGGCCCTGGAGATTTTTTCTTAGGGAGTTCAATGATGGCTTGTTGAATTTCTTTTTCTGAGATAGGGTTGTTTAGGTATTTAATCTCTTCTTCATTTAACCTGGGCCATTTATATTTTTGTAAATATTCATCCATTTTACTTTGATTATCAGATTTATTGGCATACAGTTGGGCAAAATAATTTTGAATTATTACTTTTATTTCTTCCTCATTGGTGGTGAGTTCACCTTTTTTCATTTATGATACTAGCAATTTGGTTTTCTTCTTTCTTTTTTTTAATCAGATTGACCAGATGTTTATCAATTTTGTTGGTTTTTTCATAATACCAACTTTTGGTTTTATTTATTAATTCAATAGTTATTTTTGCTTTCAATTTATTAATTCCTCCTTTAATTTTTAGAATTTATAATTTGGTATTTAATTGGGGATTTTTGATTTGTTCTTTCTCTAATTTTTTTAGTTGCATGTTTAGTTCATTGATTTCCTCTTTCTCCAATTTATTCATGTAGGCATTTAGAACTGTAATATATCCCTGAGAGTCACTTTGAATGAATCCCATGGGTTTTGGTGTGTTGTTTCATTATTATCATTATCTAGGATAAAATGGTTAATTATTTCTACAATTTGTTTTTTGGTCCACTCATTTTTTAAGATGAGGTTATTCAGTTTCCAATTTGTTCTGGATCTAGATCTCCTTGGCCCAATATTGCATATGAATTTTATTGCATTGTGATCTGAGAAAGATGTATTCACTATTTCTGCCTTTATACAGTTGATCATTAGGTTTTTAATGTCCTAGTACATGGCCAATTTTTGTATAAGTTCCACGTACTACAGAGAAAAAGGTATATTCCTTTCTATCCCCATTCAGTTTCCTCTGTAAGTCTACCATATCTAATTTTTTCTACCAATCTATTTACCTCCTTAACTTCTTTCTTGTTTATTTTATGATTCGATTTATCTAGATCTGAGAGCAGGAGGATGAGGTCTCCCACTAGTAGATTTTTGCTGTCTATGTCTTCCTGTAGTTCTTTCAGTTTCTCCTCTAAGAATTTGGGTGCTGTCCCACTGGGTGCATATATTTTCAGTATTGAAATAACTTTATTGTTTATGGTACCTTTTAGGAGAATAAAGTTTCCTTCCTTATCTCTTTTAACACTATTTTTGCTGCTGCTTTGTCTGAGATAAGGATTGCTACCCCTGCTTTTTTTACTTCAGCTGAAGCAAAATATATTTTGCTCCAACCTTTTACTTTTACTCTATATGTATCTCTCTGCTTCAAATGAGTTTCTTCTAATCAGCATACTGTAGGATTCTGGTTTTTAATCAGCTCTGCTATTTGCTTATGTTTTAAGGGAGAGTTCATCCCATTCACATTCAAAGTTATGATTACTAACTCTTTATTGCCCTCTGTGCTATCTTCCCTCTGTTTCTATTTCCCCCTCCCCGCTTATCCATATTTCCCAGTATTTTATTTCTGAATATCACCCCTTCAGGGTGTTTGCCCTCCTATATCACACCCTCCTCTTTCTTTCCCCTTTTCCTTTTTCCCTTTTCCCTTCCCTTCCCTTCCTTTTGTTGTTTCCCTTCCCCCCCACTTCCCTTCCCTTTCTCCATCGCCCCTCCCCTTTTCCACTTTTAATACTTGAAAGGTTCGATGTTTTATAAGTTAACTTAGTATGTGTAGGTTGACTTTAAGCCAAGTATGATGAGAGGAAGATTCAGGTGTTGCTCATCTGCTCCTTTCTTCTCCTCTATTACCATAGGTTTTTTGTACTTCTTAGTGTAATGAGATTTACCCCATTCAAGCTCCTCCCTCCTCCTGTCTCTTTACTGTCCCCCTTTTTAAGGAGGTAGTGTTTTTTAGATCATTCTATCTAAGTCATAGAAAATTATGAGTGTCTGTCACTTCTAGCTCAGTATATTCTATTGGATGGAGTTAAAATTCTTGAGAGTTGGGGCGGCTAGTTGGCACAGTGGATAAAGCACCGGCCCTGGAGTCAGGAGTACCTGGGTTCAAATCTGGTCTCAGACATTTAATAATTACCTAGCTGTGTGGCCTTGGGCAAGCCACTTAACCCCATTGCCTTGCAAAAAAACTAAAAAAAAATTCTTGAGAGTTATTAGAGTCTTTCTCCCAAGTGGGGTTAAAGCCAGTTACATCACTTTAGATAGCAGTCTCATGTATAGATCATTAATGTCCATCATTTCTGGCTAGGTATAGTTACAATTCTCAAGATTTATGAGAATCTTTTTCCCCATGCTTGGATATAGCCAGTTTCAACTTACTAGATAGCAGTTTTTTTTTTCTTTTACCACCCCCCCCCCTTTTTAAACCCTTTTCATGTGTCTCTTGAACCTCCTGTTTGATGTCCAAATTTTCTATTTAGCTCTGGTCTTTTCATCAGGAACTTTTGGAATTCTTCCATTTTGTTAAATGTCCATCTTTTTTCCTGGAAGAGAAGGCTCAGCTTTGTAGGAAAGTAGATTCTTAGCTGCATTTCAAGCTCTCTTGCTCTTCGAATTATCTCATTCCAGGCCCTTCAATCCCTTAATGTTGATGCAGCCAGGTCCTTTGTGATCCTTACTGTGACTCCTTGATATTTAAATTGTTTCTTTCTGGCTGCTTACAGGATTTTCTCTTTTATCTGATAGTTCTGGAATTTGGCCACAACATTACTTGGTGTTTTAATTTTAGGATCTTTTTCTGGATGGGATCGATGTATTCTTTCAGTAACTACTTTGCCCTCTGATTGCATGATATCAGGGCAGTTTTCCATCACTAGATCCTGTAATATTAAGTCCAGGCTTTTTTTTTTCTCTTCAATGTTTTCATGAAGTCCTATAATTTTCAGGTTGCCCCTCCTCCATCTATTCTCAAGGTCAGTGGTTTTGTTGATGAGGTATTTTACATTTTCTTCTATTTTTTCTATTTTTTGATTTTGTTTAATTGACTCTTGCTGTCTCATGGAGTCCTTAGTTCTGTAGACTCCATTCTTTTTTTGGGGGAGGAGTTCTCTTCATTAACCTTTTGCAACTCCTTTTCCAGTTGGTCAGTTCTACTTTTGAAAGAGCTTTCCTTTTGACCAATTGAGGTTTTGAGAGAATTATTTTCTTTTTGCATTTGCCCAATTGAGGATCTGAGAGAATTATTCTCATTTTGTATTTGTCCAATTCATGACGTGAGAGATTTATTCTCATTTTGTATTTGTCCAATTGATGATGTGAGAGATTTATTCTCATTTTGTAATTGTTCAATTGATGATATGAGAGATTTATTCTCATTTTGCATTTGTCCAATTGAGCATCTGAGAGATTTAGTCTCCTTTTGTATTTGTCCAATTGTACTTTCTAAGGATTTGTTTTCTTGTTGTCTCTCCCAAATTTTTAAGCTCCTTCCTTATTTCTTCAAGGAAGTCTTTCTGTGCTGAAGACCAGATCATATTCTCCTCAGAGGTTCTAGGTCTTTCTGAGTTAGGGTCTTTCCCTTCCAAGAATTGTTTATGGATCTACCTTTCCGCTGGCCCTTCTTCATTTTGGTAAGACCTTGAGTTGGGGTGGGGCTGGTTCACAGGGGCTTGGGATCACTAAAGGCTTTACTCACTGAGTGCAATTTCTCTGGCTGGCCAGTAGGAGGTGTTGGTTGCTTTCTCTGGTATGTCTGTGACCTTGATTGAGGCCTTCTCCCTTTGCTTGAAGGGAGGAGTTGGAGCTATTGAATTCTTTTGCCTTCAATCAGTGGTGCTCTTTACCCTGGCCTGAGGTCATTTGTCAGCTGGGCTGGTTCTTCTGATCACACACCTGGGCCTGAGGCAGAAGTAGTCTGCATTTGTTTGGGGAAGAGGTCTGAGCTGTAATGGAGGTGTGGACTCTGAGTTCCTGGAATGAGAGGATCCCAGGGATGGTGTCTGCAGCTCTCCTGCACCAGAACTCTTCCCCCCAGCCATGTCCACAAGCTCCTGGGGACAGTGCCAACACCAGTGCCTCTACTCCCTACGTGACTCAAGCCCCTGCCACCTAGCTGGCTGGTCCGGCTCTCAGGCCCTCAGACTCCCGGTTCCAATTTAGCTGTTAATCAAGTTGATCCGGGGCTGATCCTCCCTCTGAGCCCAGACTCACTCGCCCGAATTTGGCCAAAGCTGCTGCAGAAGATAAATCCTGAGGTAGATGTTCTTTCTCCTGGCTTTTCTTTCTGGGTTTTGTGGGTCGGATTTCTTTTAAGAGGTTTGTTTCATGTGATAGATGGGGAAGAGATCAGGAGACTTTAGAACTGTGCCTGTCTTCTCTTTGTCATATTGGCTGGAAGTCTTTTTCTTGCCTTTAAAACATAATTTACACATAATACATGCTTTAAAAATTATTATTTTTTCCTTTTAACTGAATTAACGGTTTGAAATAATAATATATCCTGGTAGTTCTCAAGAGAAGGAAATTCTGAGATTGGTGAAGGCAAAAAAGAATCTTGGCCACCTGATTTTGGATTTTGAAAAGGATATGCTGCAACTAGATGAGGAAAACCAGGACCTTCTTAAGGAAATCAAAGAAAAAGAACTACAGATTCAAAGGTCAGAGTTTGGTTTGGACAGGGGAAGTTGTTCTTAGCATCTAGGGATGGGGAGGAATGGATAGAAGGAAGAGAAAGGACAGTCATCTTTATCAGTGGTCATTTTTTCAAATTAATTCTTTCAATGACTCAACCCTAATTTAATTCTCTGAATAACTGAAACCTCAGAATTCAGAGAACTCTGAGAGAATCTAAGATTTTAAAATAGCCCTCCATTCCCCCCCACACAGATAATTTTTTGACATAAGTAGCCTTTCTGTTTTCATATATATATATATATATATATATATATATATGTATACATATATATATACATACATACATACATACATACATACACACATAGACATTTAAAGAATAAATTATTGTCATATTTGAGGAACTGGCTAGGTTCTCATTGTTCTTACCCCTCATAAATGCCGATTTCACTGGTCTTCATTCAATTTGAGGTTCATATTTTGTCATTATCAAAGCTTCTTTAGGTCTGAGCCATACTTTCCCCAGGATGAAACCCTGTAGCTTAATCTTGAAGATTAGTACTTACCTATGTGATATTTTGTTATCCAGTCTAGGAAAAAAGATCACCAACTCAATAGGTCTAGCCAGGGAAAGAGATGAATTTAACTACACAGCATATGAGAGGGAGGAAGTACTGAAAAACCTGAAATTGGAGACCACAAAATTGGTAAGGATGGAACAGGAGAAAGATGAGTCTAATGGATTTAGTTTGTAACTATGCTGTTTTTTCCCCTCTCCTTGGGATATTCCCCTGATTTCACAGGTACTAGAGCAAGTTAACATAATTGAAATCACAGTTGTTTTCAGGCATGGAGGGAGCAGGGAGGGGGAGTTCTGGAAATGTAGTGCTTGGCATCAATGAGATAATATATATACAAGCACTTGGGGTCATATGAGATTAAAGTACTATAAAATTAGTTATTATTGTTATTGTTAGTATTGGAATTAGAAACTCTAATGTTTGGACTCTGTTCTACTCTCATTATGTGAGGTCAGAGCACAGTTTTGTCATTTGATGAAAAAATTGGCAGAAAAGAGGACCAAGAACAGATGGAAAGATATGAACTGCTATGATTTTTGTTTATTTCTGTAGAAAAAGAAAAATGTGATACTGGCTAAGAATGTGAATGAGCTACAGATGAAGGTAAGATCCCCAAGTTCTCTTATGTTTCCCAAAGTCCCCCATGTAGATATCCTTATCCAGACAGAGATGAGTAGTGGGTAGTGGGAAGGCTTATCCCATTTAAAAATGGAACCACATTCTGATAACATATCTGTTTCCCATACCATAGTACTCACTCTGCCTATCAGTTATTTAGATTATGTAATCGACAGTTTTGGGGATCTTTACCCAACCTAAGATTTATTATCAACGAATATAAAATAAACACAGTATTTTCCTATGATTATATTAGGAAAGGTGAAAAAAAAAGAGGAAAACCCTAAAGAATTTTTCTAATTGGGCAAGATGTGTTTTTCCTGATATATTTCAGAAATGAAGTTGAGGACTCAGCATTCTTCTATGTCGGACATAACAGTTCATGGGAGTTTTGTGGCAGAAGGCAACTGGACAACTAGCTTTGTTTGATTTCCTCAGTAATGATTTATTTATGCCCTTTTACTCACCCAGATAATTTCTCCCTTTGATAAATACCTAAAGCTGAATTTTGCCTGTGACCCATGACCCAATCTTTTTAAAAGAGAGGATGTCATATGTAGAGCACTTTGGGCCAAATGGTATATTATTTGTTAAATACTTTGTAAATCTTAAAGGCTTATGTATATATTAACTGTTTAAATGGGAGATAAGAGTTTATGGAAATCTTTCTGGCTTTCTGGTCCAGGTTTGTGGTCCCTAGTCAGAGTTGTGTGCTGCATAGCACAGTTAATATATTGATTAGCCCAAACTAAGTCTTTGGATAACGTTTTAGCAAGAACAAGAGTAGATAAATAGATTGCTTCAAATGGTTGCAGGGAATCAGATATTTTCATTAGGAAGGAATTGTCTTCTATTGTTACTCCTGTTGGGGATTTGAAGATGCTAATCATTATCAACTGGGAACCCATTGCCTCTGACTTCAAATTCAACAAATTATTTTTCAGTTTTTAGAATTTTATGCTTGCATAAATGTAGCTCATATCTTACTGTATTTCTGGATTGGAATTTTAGCTTTCCAATAAGCCACCAGAGAATTTGAAAGAAGTTGAAAATGAAAATCTACAACAGTTGTTGGAAGAATCAAAGGTACAAATCAAAGGATTCTCTAATCAATGTTTTGACATCTTTAAGTTCCAAAGAAGTGACAACTTTTTAAAAATCAAGTTATTTTCAGTGTTCTTACAGCTGAACTATTAGATTAATTCCTATCCTCATTTAGAGACATTTTCACCTGAAACCAATAAGCATTCTCTTACATCTTCATGGACTTTAGAAGTGCATACTCAAGGGGTGGCTAGGTGGCGAAGTGGATAAAGCACCAGCCTTGGAGTCAGGAGTACCTGGGTTCAAATTCTGTCTCAGACACTTAATAATTACCTAGCTGTGTGGCCTTGGGCAAGCCACTTAACCCCATTTGCCTTGCAAAAACCTAAAAAAAAGTACATACTCAATACTTCACTGGTCAGTCTTTCTGCAATGATAGCCAAAAGAATGGACATAAATCTTAAAGTCTTCACAATTGCTTAATCATTCAATAACATGATGTCTGTTGTGAGAAAAAAGTACTTTAGATAATGCTGTGGTAAGTTAGCAAGGTAGAATTCAGATGATGCGGTCCCTGCCCATAAGAAGGTTCTCAACTAATGGAAAAGATAAATTAATTATAGTTATGATCTATTTTTGTCATTGAGCAATTCACTCTGAGTCTTATTTTCCTATCCATATTTTGAGAAGGTTAAAAATATTACTGTTACTCTATTCGGTGTTCTCTTGGTTCTGCTTCATTATTTTGTGCAAGTCTTTCCATGTTTTTCTAAGATTGTTGAACTCATCATTTCTTAAAGCACAGTAAAGTTACTTAACAATCATATACCACAACTTGTTTAGCCACTTCCCAATCAATTGGCATCTATGCAGTTTCTATTCTTTGCCATCAGAGAAAGAGTTGCTGAAACATTTTAGAAATATAGGTTCTTTTCCTAATCATCTTTGTAAATAGATCTAGTTGTGGTATTGCTGGGTCAAAGAATATAGACATTTTGTTGATCACATTGGGCATAATTCCAGATTACTCTCCAAAATTATTGGATCCATTCACTATTCAACCAACAATGAATTAGCATCCCAATTTTTCCATATCCCCTCCAACATTTGTTGCTTTTTTCCTTCAATAATTTTAGCCAATCTGGTAGGTATAAAATTATATTACAAGATTGATTTAATTTGCATTTTTCTAATCAATAAGTATTTAGATCATTTTTTCACATGACCATAAATTGTAATAACTAAATGACTTCTAGGGTCCTTTCCAGTTCTACACTTGTGACCTTATGGCATATAAAAGGAAATATAATCGACTTAAGCCATGAAGAGCTAATTCTAGAATAACTCACAGCTCATTAACCCATACCAAGGAGTCTTCTTTGGGTTTACAGGAAATAGGACAATTTTGTTTTTTTACCTTTATTAGAAGAGCAGTGTGGTGCGAAAAAGTAACTCATCTATTTCATGTAAAGAGAGGCAAGAAAAAGCTTTTGCAATGGAATGGAAGGGGGAGGGGTGGGGGGCACTGAGTGAGCCTTCAATCTCATTAGAAGTGACTCAGAGAGGAAATAATATACACACTCAATAGATTACAGAACTCTATTTAACCCAGAGGGCAAAAGGAGAGGAAAGGGATGGGAAAAAGAAGACTTCGGGTGGGGGGGAGTGTAAGTGATGGAAGAGAGGGAAGATCATGGGAAAGAACAGTCAAATACAACACACTTTTGAGGAGAGACAGAGCAAAAAGAGAGAGAATAAATGGGGCTGAGGAGAAAAAGGATGGAGGGTAATATAGCTAGCAATAGCAACTGTGGGAAAAAATTATGGAGACAACTTCTCTGATGGACTTAGAATAAAGAATGTGATCCATCTCAAAGACAGAACTGATAGTATCTGAATACAGACTGAAGAACATTTTTTTTGTTCTCGCTTTATTTTTCTTAAGATTTCTCTATCTTTGAGGAGGGGAGGGGATATTGTTAAACTAAATAAAACTATACAAGAGACTATTGTTGTAATGTGAAAAAAAGAAATTGTAACTCATCAGGTATAGCTGTTCTGATTTTCTTTTATTTCTTCCATCAAAAGAAGAGGAATAATATTCTCTTTTCTCATTTCTGGGATCTTAGAGATCATGTCATGGTATAATGGTAAAATAATTTTTGGGGTGTTAAATGTCTTAGTTTCTCTGAGGTGAAAGCATGAGATTTTTACAACTGTCCATTTTTCCTCTTGGGTTATCACCAATCTGTTATTTCTTTTTTCTTTCTTCTTCCATAGGTGAAATTACAAAAGACCATAGTCTTCTGTGCAGAACAGGAAAAAGAATTGGCAAAGGTAGTGGTAATGAACTTAACCTTTCAAATCATTCCCTTCTCATGACTTTCTGGCTTGGGGTACAAATTTAGATGGGATACTAAAGGTGCTCAGAACTAAGACCACAAGAAAGACCTAGACTTGAGGAAGGAGGAACTCTGAACAATGTGTACACATAATTGAAAACACCTAAAGGACAGGGACTATGACTTCTTTATCTCTTTAAATCTCTAGCAGCAGTTGGAACTGCTGCTAATAGAAATTCCCACCTCTAGGTGGAAAGAGGAATGGAATTGCAATCAGAATTGAGTTAAGGATTCTGGCTCCTACATTACTAGCTGTGCATGAACATGAGCAAATTATTTAACCAATCTGAGATTCAGTTTCCTTGGCTATCAAATGAGAAAATAATTCCAATCTCACTGACTGTAAATCTTAAAGTACTATATAAATGTAAGCAATTAATTATTGACTACTAAATAAATGGAAAATTAAAAATTAAAAGCAGCATATCTTGGACCAGACAGGAAGAAATAGGTTCAATTCCTACTTCTGACAAATACTAGAGCACCTCTCTGTGCCCTCATGTCACTTTCTAGTAGACTACAAGTTACAAAGAATTAGGAAAAGGAGTTTTCATACAGGGAGTTTCCCCACTGTAATGAAATAACAGGCTTGAAGGAAAACAAATATTTAATAGGTACTTTTTGAATTTCCTGAATTAAATGCTTATGATGAAGAAAGAAGGATGCTGGATCAAAAGCTCTGGCTTCATCTCTTTAAAACCTGGGGCTGAATGGAATGGAAAGTATTCTGTTGCAATATACTATTGCAGTATTCATAGGCCAATTGGCCAGACACAGTTCGTAAGGTATTCACTTAATTTTTTTATGAATGTATAACTCCTTTTTATTACTGCTTAGTTTGCTCAGAATCAATCATGAAAGTGAATGTAATACTCTCAATTGGGATGCAATTGATTTTTTAAAACTGTTATTAATGGTATCATGAAATACACTGTGACAATCATAATGGTAATTATGGTTAATATTTGCATATTTTTCTTGTTTCTGAATTAACTCAGAGAGCTTAGTTTAGTTTTTTAAAAAAATTCTGATTTTTCTAGGTAACATCTGAGTGCCGATCTTTGGACAAACACTGCAAAGATACGGTTAATTTCATAAAGGTATTAAATCTGGGGATATTAATGAATTTTGGATACTCATTATGAGACAATACTAAGACATGGCAACCAAAAAAATCATGGCAGGGAAGAACTAGAGAAATAATAGAGCCTGTGGACCTGGTCAGGCTGGATTCAGACCAGAATTTGTTCTTTTTTTGGTACCATATGGGAGTATGTCTACAGAAAGTTGACCAGTATAGTAGAAACCAGAGACCTTTTAAAAGAAAAGTCAGTTGAAGATAATAATAAGGAATATTTATCTTGGAAAAGAGAAAACTTATAGGTGAGATATGATAATTGTAGGAAAAATGGGTAGAAGCTATTAAGAAACAAATTTACCCTTTAGAAAAACTGTTTAACAATTGGAACTATCTAATACAGGCTGCTTTGGGAAATAGAGTTCCATTTTATTGAGTGAGGGTTTTCAAGTGGAGGCACCTTATTAGAAATATTTGTTGCTATTCATGAAATATTGGATTGGATGACCCCTGAGTTCCTTTCTATCTCTCATATTCAGCAATGATAATGAAATTCCCCAACAGAGAGTCAAGAAATTTCATATAATGTAATGTTAAATAAAGACCCATTTCTCTTATCAGTTCTTGGTTGAACAATGGAATTTTTGGTCTCTCATTAGGCCACTATTTTAAAAATCTTTTAAAAGACACGTCTTCTTGCTCAACTTTCTCACCAATGGCCTCCTTTATTCTATTGCCTAAACTGTATTTAAGAAGTAAATATCAGGGGTGGTTAGGTGGCACAGTGGACAGAGCACAGGCCTTGGAGTCAGGAGTACCTGAGTTCAAATCCAGCCTCAGACACTTAATAATTACCTAGTTGTGTGGCCTTGGGCAAGCCACTTAACCCCATTGCCTTGCAAAAAAAAAAAAAAACCTAAAAAAAAAAAAAGGAAATACCCACTGCAGCCTTCTGCAAAGTAAACCTTTTAGGAGAGGGTGTCAAGGATTTTTGGATTATTATAAATTTGCTAATCTACATTGCAATTGAATAATCATGAAATTTTCCTTTTGTTCCTGTGTGTGTGTATGTCTATGTCTATGTGTATGTCTAAGTCTATAGAATAGATATAGATATAGATATAGATATAGATATAGATATAGATATAGATATAGATATAGATATAGATATAGATGTAGATATAGATGTAGATATAGATATTTAATTTCCATGAGCAGAAACACCAGGAAGTCCTGAGGTTGATGGAGAAGAATAGGGAGATACAGCTCCTTGATAAAGAAGTGTGAGTTTTTTTTAATAGTAATGTTTTGCCCTCAATTACATAGACAATTTTAGCATTCCTATTTACAAGATTTTGAGATCCAAATTTTTCTCTCTCATTCACTCTCCTACATTATTCTGAAAATGGTAGACAGTTTGATATAATTTATATATATGTACTATCATGAAAAACTTTTCCATATTAACCTCAGTTATGGAAGAAGAAATAGATCAAACAAAAGAATAATTATTAGAAAGAATAAAATAATTGAAAAATATACTTTCTGCATTCAGAGTCTATTCTTTGTCTGTATATGAATAGTATTTCCCTTCATGAGTCCTTTGTATTTGTTTTAGATCATTTATTGCTGAACAAGTTGGATCATTTATATTGATCATCACATAATGTTGCTGATAATGTGTAAAACACTTTCCTGATTCTGTTCATTTCATTTTGCATCAGTTCATACACATCTTTTCAGGTTTTTCTGAAATCTACCCATTCATCATTTCTTATTGCATAATAATATTCCATTACATTCATATACTACAGTTTGTTCAGTCATGTCTCAACTGATGGGCATTCTCTCAATTTCCAATATTTTGTGACCATGAAAAGGGCTGCTTTAAATATTTTTACACATATATATTCGTTCCTTTTTATGATCTTTTTGTGATACAGACCTAATAGTGGTACTGTTGGATCAAATGGTATGCCTGGTTTTATTGTCCTTTGGACAATAATTCCAAAGTGCTCTCCAGATTGGCTGGATCAGTTCATAACTCAAAATAACTGCATTAGTGTCCAATTTTTCCCACATCCTCTCCAACAGTTATAATTTTCCTTTTTTGTCATAATAACCAATCTGCTAGGTATGAGGTGATATCTCAGAGTTATTTTAATTTGCATTTTTCTAATCAAAAGTGACTTGTAGTACTTCTTCATATACTTGTAAGTAGCTTTGATTTCTTCATCAATATCCTCCCTGTTCAATATCCTTTGACCATTTATCAATTGAGGAATGACTTGTATTCTTATAAATTTGATTCAGTTCACTATATATTTGAGAAATGAGGCCTTTATCAAAGGTATTTATTAAAAAGATTGCTGACCAGATTTCTGCTTTCCTTTTATTCTTGGCTACATTGGTTTTGTTTGTACAAAAACTTCTAAATTTAATATAATCAAAATAATGTGTTCCACATTTTGTAATGCACTCTATCTCCTGTTTAATGATGAATTCTCCCCTGCCTCATAGATCTGACAGGTAAACTTTACCTTGATCTTCTAATTTGTATAGTGTTAATTTATGTCTAAATTATGCACCCATTTTGATCTTATTTTGGTACACCTTGTGAAATGTTAGTCTATACCTAGTTTGTGTTCTATTGTTTTCCTGTTTTCCCAGAAGTTTTTTTAAATAGTGAGTTATTGACCCCAAAACAGGGATATTTGGGTTTATAAAACACTAGATTACTATGGTCTTTGACTACTATGTCTTGTGTACCTATCCCACTGATCCACCCTTCTATTTTTTTAACTAATACCAGATAGTTTTAGTGATTATTATATTATATGTGGTTTTGAAATTTGATATTGCTAAACTACCTTTCTTTGCATTTTTATTAATTTTCTTGATATTCTGGACTTTTTTTCTCTTCCAGGTGTAATTTGTTATTTTTTTTGTAGCTCTCTCAAATAATATTTGTTAGTTTAATTGATATGGCATTGAGTAAGTAAATTAACTTAGGTTCAGCATTCCCATGAGCAAATAGTATTTTTCCAACATTTTAAGCTCTGACTTTGTATGAAAAGTTCTTTGTAATTGTATTCATATAGTTCTTGTGTTTGACTTAGCAGATAGATTCTCAAGTATTTTATATTGCTTATAGTTGTTTTAAATGTAATTTTGGTTTTTTTTTAATCTCTTGCTACTGGGCTTTATTGATCACATAGAGAAATGCTGATGCTTTATGTAGATTTATCTTATATCCTGCAACTTTTCTAAAGTTAATTATTTCAAGTAATTTTTTAGTTGATTCTCTAGGGTTCTCTGAGTATACTATCTTATCACCTGCAAAGAGTGATAGTTATGTTTCCTCATTGGTTATTTTAATTTCTTTTTCTTATTGCTATAGTTATCATTTTAGTACTATATAAAATAATAGGGGCATCCTTGCTTCACCCCAGATTTTATTGGGAAGGTATCTAACTTCATTATATCATTATAGGTGATGCTTTTTAGATAGATATATCATTTTAAGGAATGCTCTCTTTATTCTTATGCCCTCTAATCTAAGATAAGATAAGGATTACCATTTTGAGGGCTAACTCTATATTTATGCATATAAATGGATGAAATTAAATGAAATAGTATATATAAAGTGTTTTATAAAACATAAAGTGTTATATACATGTTGACATGCCCAGTGTCATGAAAATTGTATGAGCTATTTCGTATAGGCCTTTTTCTATTTAAAAATTTTTTTATTACAATTAAACATCAATAAACACAAATATTACAATAATCAAAGAACAAAAAACATCATACTTGAAACTTAAATTAAATTTCTATAATAAAATTTCTATATTAAATTTAAGATTGTAACAAAACTGTTTTGTTCATCTGTTTTCCCTTTGAACTTTCATCTTCTCTCCTCTATGTAATTTCTAACATTTCTTTGACATTCTTTTCATCTTTTTTGTATCACTACTATCATAACCCATTAACCTCCTCCCACATAGAAATGTTGCCTTATAAATAAAAAAGTATTATATATGTAAAGCACTTTGTAAACTTGAAAGCATTTACAAATGTTTGCTGTTTTCTTGTAGATGATATATAGAATGACTTAGTGGATAGAGCTGGCCTCAAAGCCAGGAAGACCTCTGTTCAAACCTTGTCTTTTAACTGGCTATAGGACTCCCGACAAGTTGATTAACTTCTCAGTGGTTCTAAGGAGCCCTCACTATAAGGTGTGCTAACCTACATTCTAAAGGGAATTTCCCCATCTGGGATTTCCCTATGTCAATGAAATTTCAAGTTATTCTATTTATATTTCTTTGAATTACTACTTGAATCAAGCTTTGGCATAGCTATTAATAATCTGAAAGGAAAACAGATAATTGATTAGACTAGAAACCATTTTTATAGAAGTGACTTGCATTTGAAAGTCCTTTAGATATCTATTTTTATTTATTATTCTAGAATAAAAGCTCAGAAGATACATGGTCAATCTGATTTGACTCTGGTAAGTTTTCCTATGCTAATTTTACACTCTTGACTCCATCCCTTCCTTTCATCTATATTCTGTTAGTGAATAAAAGGAAAGCAATAGATCATAGAGATTGTTTGAATCTAATTATCAGCAAATATTACTAAATTCAACAAATTCAACAAATATTTATTAAGCACCCAAGACAAAAAAAAAATAAGCAAACAAACAAGTCACTCCCCTCAGGGAACTTAAATTCTACTTGGAAAAATGTGAGACCCCCATGTACAGAGAAGTAAATGCAAAATAACTTGAGGGAAAAAAAAAGAACATTAACAAAACCTTAAAGGAACTTAAGCTGAAAGGTTGGGGCAGCCTGGTGGCACAATACTATCCCTGGAGTCAGTAGGATCTGAGTTCAGATTTGACCTCAGACACTTAATAGTTACCTAGCTGTGTGACCTTAGCCAAGCCACTTAACCCCATTCTTTTGTAAAAACAAACAAACAAAAAATATGCTGAAAAGTTGAAATGAGGAGGGAATGAATTCCAGGAATGGGAACTCAAAGTTCCCAATATATTTTCTAGAATGTAAATAGTACCTCCTTTTATCATTCCTTTAATCCTGGATGACTGTCAATCCTTACCTCTGAGACAACAAAGACATTTGTAACACAACAATCCCATTCCACCCACCCGTGCCATCTTCCCCAGCCAAAATTATAAAAAGGAGACTCAGGTCCTACAACAGTTGGTGGTACTAGCTTCAACCAGACTCTCCTCCTATGGCTCATGGATCTGTTGCACTTCATACTCTGCTTGCTCTGACCTGAAGCCTACCAGTAGTAGTCCCAACCTTAGCAGGAGTACTGGAGCTGACTACTTCTATTCATTTTAAGCTGTTCCCTGAAGGGATTAGACACTTGCAGAATTCCCTGAAGGGATTAGACACTTGCAGAATCTGGGTGACCCTAAATTCTCTCTTCTTCCACCTGTGCTGACAATATCTTCTCTAGCAACTAATCCAGGGCCTTGAATATAGTTATCAATCAATAAGCATTAAGTGCTATTGTATATTGGTCCTTATTCTAGGCACTAGGAAACAAAACAAAGGAGAGGGAGAAAAAGAAAGCATGAAGGAAAGAAAGGAAGGAAGGAAGAAGGGAAAGGAAAGAAATAAAAGGAGGGAGAGAGGGAGGAATTAGTCTTAAAATCATCTCATTTGTTGTATTTATTGCTTTCATAGGAGGAGAACTTTTTTAGAAAATGGCAAAAACTTTTTTGGTTCAGGTAACCAGAAAGGGCTTGATTTAACTAGCCCAGAATACATTCACACTGAGTTGCCAGGAAGGCAGGGACTCAGTATAGGATGTTTTTATTCTTCAGAAGAGGAATACTTGGCATAGACATAGTAATCTATTAATCACATAGAATTAATCTACTCCACAGAATTCTTCTTGCTCCTTCATACCCAGAGTTAATGCCAGAATAAAGATATATCTCATTGCTAGAAGATGCAAAAGTATTAAGATATACAGGATGAGATTATGGTTCTAGTTTTATTTTACTTGCCCCAAATCAGTAGAGTTACATAGAAATGAAGCCACTAAACCATACATAAACATTCCTTAGGGCTGCATAATGACTTAGAAAACCATATATTAACATTATGTTCTATTGTATACTTATTTTATCAAATATTATCTGATTCCATTTTAATAGGGTTCCAAGAGTAATCGGAAGTATTGCAAGACACAGTTGTGTTTCACACTTCTGCCCTAAGTCTTATTTCATTTAAGATGCATTGTGTTGGTTCAGACCCTGAGTCTTATGTAGCTGTGCTAATTTATATCACTGGGAAAGGAAGCCAGATTCTACTTTGGACATCATTGTCCTACACCAGTGAAAATCAGCACCTTATTAATAACTTAAAGTCTCAAAGAATAAACTGGGCCATTGAGAGGTTAAATGAATTATTCAAGGTCACACAATTTGTATCAGAGACAGGGCTTTATTGCCCTGACTGGCTTTTGATTATCCACTATGATAAATCTCTGCAACCTTGGTCAGTAATAACTTGTCTCACTCTTTTTTGCAGGATTGCCCAGTTTGTCTTCTTGATGGTCCTGTTTCTCACCAAGATGCTGGGCTTTGGGTTTTTGCATTTTCATTTTTATAAGTCTAGATTTTGTACTGGATAATCTGCCCAAGAGTATGCACAGAAATGGCATGTGGAAACTGAGGGACCTTCTACTTTCATTTCTCAATCTCCATGCAGAAGACTTTTTGCCACACTAGTCCAAGAAGGTCTAAATCTCTCCCAGTCACCCAGACTTTGGATGAGAATGGAAAAGTCACAAGGGATAGCAAGAGTTCTTGGGTCAGTTGTTCACAGTTCATCATTGTCTC
This sequence comes from Macrotis lagotis, assembly GCF_037893015.1. Classification (NCBI taxonomy): domain Eukaryota; kingdom Metazoa; phylum Chordata; class Mammalia; order Peramelemorphia; family Peramelidae; genus Macrotis; species Macrotis lagotis. The sequence continues at coordinate 192,129,163 of NC_133661.1, forward strand.
TTGATTCCCTTTATGATTTCTCTCTTCTAATAAAGAACACCACCATTTAGAAACCCTTTGATCAAGTATTTGCTTTATCATTTGGTATTGCCCAAGGTCACATATGTCTGGGGCAGGAATGAGATAAGGGAGTTTGGTTTCCTTTGGTATAAAGTTTGAATGTTGTAACAGATGTTATCTTGTGTAAAAATGCAGGGGCTTTGTAATTTCTCCCTTGATTGATTGGATCTGACTCCCCAGATATATACTTTTATTTCATCTCAGTGCTTCCAATTCAATTCAATTCAACAGAGTATAGGCCCAGTTTACAATCCTACTTCAATAGATTGCTTGCTTTCCTCCCTCTCCATCCCCCTTTTCTCCTTCCACATCAGTTAGGAAGAAAGTAAATAGCCAATGTTCTGCTAATAGTTTTTTGAAAGGTTGCCAGCTAAATTAATTTGCAATAAAGTGTGAATAGCTGTCACAATGTACTGTCTGTCACAAGTCATTTCAATGAAATTGGAATCTAGCAGACTTTTGAATCAGACTGACTCTGGATGCTAAAAGTAACAAGTCTTTATGATAGGTTCACTTTGATTCACAAATGGGAAGGCAGATAGTCTGACAGAAGATAATGAAAAGAGAAAGGGATACAGCTAGGGAGATCATAGGGATTTTCAATGTAAAGATTGTCAGAGTATAATAAGAGAAAGAAAAGGGGGATGGCCCTGTGAGGGATTAAACTTAATATCTCTAAGCTCTTGTCAATTCTCTAGTTATAGATGGAGATTCCTGAGTTCAAGGAGCTTGAGACTACAAGTTAAAGGTCCTTGGGTTTATTATAGGAGAGAAAAGGGTTTTTTGCTCAGATATGCTGGATGACTTTTCTTCTCTGATGTGTCCAAGGAAGAGGGTCCTAAAAATTGGGTCAGTGAGGCATCTTGCCCAAAAACATGGGATAAAGAAGTTTCTAGCATGGAGAATTGCAATAACTGAAGACTTCAGAAAAAGGCAGGTTATGGATGCTAGATATTGCGGGAAGGAGCTAAAGTAGATGTAATCTACCCAAGAAAGAGTAGTTCTAAAATAAGAGCATTTTAAGGGACTATGATAGTATTCCAGGAGTTTTTTGACTTACAAAGGGAAGAATCTGTTAAAGTCCCTATTGGGAGGATTTCAGTGGAGATATGTTTAGGTAAAGAATTCCTCCTGATATCCTTCAAATTGTAGCAAGGCTTTCAGCTTTGGAAAAAACCATAAGATTGAGTCTCATAGTAGAAAGAAAAAGAGACAGGTTTTATAGTTGAGGAAATGGGGCCACAGAATTTAAGTAACTTGCCCAATGTGTCTTACAGTAAGTAATGTGGTAGAGCTGGTCTTCTGACTCCACAAACTGGCATATTTTCACTGGACCAAAATCTAGGTTATGAACACTGGCATATCCAGATTAGTCCAAATCTTGCTCCAAAGAAAACAATAGGGAAATTTTTCAGCCTGAGGTTCATGAGAGTGAACCTTGATCACTAGAAGGTCCATAAGATTGAAGGGCAGATAAAAGGAGAAATCAAACTAAGAAAGTATTTTAAAAATATGAGAATGTTAAGGGAACTTGTTTATTGATAGCAGCTTCAGATTCCTAGGCTACATATTTTGGCTTACAAAGTTTTTTTAGACCTGATTATAGTACACATCCAGTCAGCAGGGCATTCCATGTCATTTGAATGAGTCAATGGGATATAGCCTGTCTCTATAAATAAGTTAGTCTGAAAGGTCCCTCATGGTGGGGCTGCAGTAGGGCTTTGTACATTCAGCCTAAGCAGGATAGAGGGAGTTGAGTTTTGTGTCATCAGTCTTTAACAGAATGAGGTTGAGGGTGGGGAACAGGAGGGTAGGGGTGGTAATAATTAAGTTCAAATGTCACATTCCAATAATAAGGTTTTTCTTTCATATAAAGGAATAATCATTGTGCTATCCACCTTCCTAACTATAGTTCTTTGGTAGTCACAGAGTATAGAACAAAGATGAAAAGCATTATATTATTAACATTTATATAGTTTTTTAAAAGTGTGGTGTGTAGGGCGTCTATATGTGGATGTGTGTGGTATGAGCATATTATGTGGTATGTGTGTAGGCTTGAGAGCAATTTGGGGAATCTGAGTGAGTTTGAGTGAGTGATGTGACATTTTCATGCTGATGCTAAAGGCGGAGGTAGGTCAGAAGAGTGAGAACTTACATATGTCCTGTTGTGCTAATTGATAAGAAAAGTCATACTTCAGAGTCTTACAGAGGTGAATTACAGGGTGTCTCAAAAGTCTTTAAACTGTCAAGATTTAAAACTGCTCTAAGACTTTTGGAACACCTTAAAAATGGCCAACTCACTAACATCAGTAACCATTACTATCTCTTCCCTGAACACAGAATCCTCATTAGAGATTCTGTAAGGTTATGCCAATTGGATTTTTTTGTATTAATAAATCTATTGGGTTATTTTTATAGACAAGTTAGGAAAGTTATTTTTGTGAACCAATACAATATCCATAAAATTAATAACCCTGAATATTTTATCAAAAATGAATATGTGCTTCTTGGTTGTTTTTCTAAAAGTAATGAGTACGTGCATTTATAAAAATGTATTTTAAAATGTTTGGAAAAATCAAAAGGGGTCCCTTAATCATCACCTCCCTATATTTGGAGTTGTAGCTAGCTATCTCTCTTGTTTATGCCTAGTCCAGGCTGAGTGGGATCATAAAAATCAATTCTGACCCATGTGTCCAGTGTGTCTTCCTTCCCAATCTTCAAAGTGGGTTGCAGATTAAATGAAAGCAATATAAGTAGAAGCATTAATGAAATTCAAATTTCAAAGAAATTAATTATACTCCTTTGTAAAACTGATATTAATGGTGAGAGAGAACACTAAGGGAGGTGTGCAAAGTATTTGTTCCAATTCTTTAAATCTAAAGTAAGGAGGAGGGGGAAAAACACAATGTTGGGAAAAATACATATTATTCTGGTTGAACAAAAATTTTCTGAGTATATAGAAAATTAGCAACAGAAGCAAGATGAATTCTCCCAATATTAGCCTTCAAAAAATTTGGAATATTGTCTCAAAAAGAATTTTTAGAGTGACAAAGTCAGAAGAGATCAGGGTGACATTTTGCCAGCCCAAGACAACATAGGCATGAGAAGTCTGTGACATCCCAGAGTATTGTGCAGAAACACCAGCAGCAAGTCTTAAAGGCAGCAGCTTCAAAAGTTCAATGCCCAGAGATGGAAAGGGGGTCAGACAACTGGTCAGAAATATATTACAGGGGAACCTTTGCTCGTTCTGGGTGCAGGCATTGTTGCATTGACTATATGGAGTTTTTGTCACAGTTCCAAGGAGAGGAAGGCAAGAGTCCTAGTCTTAGTTTGCATCAAAATAAAGGATTGCATTTGCAAATAAAGGGGAGCCAAGGTGTCTTCCTGGGTTAAAACAAGAGTATGGGTCTGGACAGCAGGGACCAAACATTCCCTTGCCTCATAGAATATTGGAAACACTGAAAACTAATAGACCCCCAGAATTCATTATGAAAACAGTTTCCCCTCTACCCTGGGATCAAAGCATCACTTTAACAAAAAAGTTAAAATTTAAGAAATATACTGAGGAAAATAAGCATACAACAACAACAAAAAGATTGTATAGTGACAAAGGTAAGGCAAAAACTATATCAAAACAGCTACAAGCAAAGATTCAAAAGTTTAAAAAAAGTGAATTGGGACAAGAATTCCTAGAAGAGCTCGAAAAGTATTTTAAAACTCAAATAAGAGAGGTAGAAGAATAATTGGGAAAAGAAACGAGAGTGATGCAAGAAAATTGTGAAAAAAGTCAACAACTCGATAAAAGAGGCACACAAAAACTAAAGAAAATAACACAAACACAATTGACTAGAGATTTTTTAAGTTCAAAAGTTCACAATGATAGCAGCAAAGGGGTCCACTTTAATCTTTTTTTTCTGACCAGTTGGCTGATCCCCTTACCATCAAAGATTCTAGAGCCCACAAAGTTTCTGCTGCTGCTGTTGCTATCACTGCTTCCTTCAAGGTTCATAGATGCTCATCCCCCTCTTAAGTATCACAGACCTTTCCTTCTTAGCTTTCCTTCCCAGCTTCTCAATTATCTTATGCTGGAAAAATGTCTTTTGTTAATTCTATTGCTTCAGAATTCAATTTGAGGCATTATTTTAAAATTTTTGGAGGAGAATGTTGGGAGAGTTCATTTTTAATACTTCTACTTTACCATTTTTTTCTGTGGTTCCTTTTTATGTGAAATGGAGGGAACGGATTGCCTGAATGCATCATCTGCTAACCCCAGAAGCTGGAGAAGTGAATAGTATTATGTAAAAGGCAATGTGAGAACATACTGTTCTCCAAATAATGCCTCAACTCAGGTGCTACAGTGTCTGGAATTTTACCATTAGAGATAGATCCTTTAAGATTACTTTATTGCTAATTTTGTCTTAAAATGCAATGAACTACTACTCTAGGGGGGAGTTAATATATTAAGCTAGCCAATGACTTATCAAATCAAGTTGTTCTCCACTAGAACATCTTTAGCTATCAGTTCCAGTGTGATTGTAGGATGGAATCTATGACTGGGGAGGCACAAATAGTATCAGAGTTAGTATTTGCACTGTATGAGCTTCATAGAGGTGGCAAACACACACACACACACACACACACACCTTTATCAATTACATTATCAATTAGGAGTTATCCCATTATCCTAATCCTTCCACCACATAGGTCCTACAATTTGGGAGACATCTTCTTTGAAAAAGTTCTACACCCTGTAATCTCAATTTGACTCCTCCGTTAGATTGATAGATTCTCCTGATCACCCTAGCATCACTACGAATAATTTCCCACATTATACAGAAATAATCTTACCTTTTGACTTAAAGGCTGAAGTTAAAGACCGAATTAGCTGTATCTTACCACTAGGGGACGCTGCATTTCATTGAGTATACACTATTGACATTAACAGATCTCAGTTGTTTTAGGTAGATCAAGACAAATCTTTTACATTACCTTGTACCTTACTATATCAAAGATTTTTCAGGCATCTATAGGGAGAACCCCAGTTGTTTTCTTAGAAGAAGGGGGTAAAACTACGAGGGCAAAAGAATTAAAGACCAGGGTTTGAGTCAATCAGTTTAGTCATCTTCTAATAGGCATAGATATGCTACAGGGATGAGATCTAGGATTTCTTTGGGTGTAGGGAATTTATGGTGAAGAATGCCCCTTATCAATACAGACTAACACCTTCCTCAAGGATTGCTTCAAGCAGTAAAGTGACTTACCTAGAGTTATATAGACTCTGGTGTATTGAACTTGGGTTTTCCTGGTTTCTAGTCAAGCTCTCTATTCACTACCCCAAGTTGAGATACTAGAATTAAAAAAGACCCTCCCCCTCAAAAATTAAATAGTCTGATCTCAAGAGGTTTGAATTTTACTCAATGAATATAACATGTTTATGGTAAGTGAAAAGTAATTAATTTCACAAGAAAATGCCTTAAATAGGAAAGGATGGTATGATTGACAGGGAATCAAAAAGGGCTTCAAGTAGTAGGTGGCACCTGAGCTGTCCTTTGAAGGAAATTAAGGATCCTAGGAGACAGAGAAAAGGAGGGAGTACATTTGAGGCAAGAGTACAGATGATCCCTAAAGTCCTTTTCTAACAGGTCCATTGCATCTTATTCACTAAGCTGACACCCTAGGGACTGGAATAAAAACTAATTTGTGGTGTTATTTGCTTAGTCATCTAAAGTAGATAAGTATTCTGGCTGCTGGATAACATGGTGTGAAGAAAGATCAAGCCCAGTGAGGATATGCTTGGGAAGGGGTGGGGGGAGGTGGAGAGAGAGAGAGAGAGGGAATAATTTGTTAATTGTAAATAAACTACTCTAAAATTAAAGGTCTTTTCCACCCCTTAGCTAAAATACTCACTGTGCCTTCTTTCTCTACCCAATACCAGTTACAAATGAAATCAACTCTTCTAAAATTCCTTCCTATACAATAATAGCAATCTCCATTGATAAGTATGGGTACCATTTTGGGAATACAGCATCTAGTTGCTTTCCACTTGAGATAGGAGTAAATTCAGAAATGCAAGGGGTTTTAGCTCAGCAGTTTCTAGTTTGATTTCTTCTGGGCTAGCAAATGTAGGAATCTTGATAAGTAAGTGAAAATGAATAGAATGTCATTCATCTTGTTATTTTACTTTGAACAAACACAGCTTTCCCAACCAGGTTGGACATTCCCATTCACCTACTGAATTTATCCCAGGACATGCTCTAGTGAGTGTGTGTATGGGGTGGGGGGGGCTAGTGTTTGTCCTTTTTTAGATGAATAAGTTCCAGATTTAATCAAAGGGGAAATTCCCTGAAGTGAGATGTTTAGTATAAAAAGCTGAGAATTGGTAAATTTCCCCAGATCTCTAGTCTAATAAGTTTGCATAAGGACATGATCAGAATGCCAGTTTCTCTACATTGGCAGCTTCTTCCCAGAATCTTTCTCTCCCTTAAAGGACCTAAAGAGAGTCTAGAACTGTATTCTTTCTTGAAGCCAGAAACCAAAGACAAGATCTTTCTTTTCCCACATTCTCAACAACTCCACCCCTCAGTCAAGTATGAAGCATTGATTAATCAATCTCTATCAATGAAGAAAATTACATTTAATTGAACTTTGAGTCTCAGATTACTTCAGTAATTTAAAATACTGAGGTGACATTAAAGTAATCAGCAGGAATAGAAGAGGAAAGGGAGATGGGATTCTGACCCAAGGTAAATATTTCCTGGGTACTGATTATTCCTTTTGTTGCAATTTCTCCTTTATACATTTGCACAGCAGGGAGACTACAAATTTTCTTGGACTCATAGTTACTGGTCTTGAACCACATTAACAATTATCAATAGCAAAAGCTTATGCCTCTTAGGTATCCAGTAGAGACTTAGGGTAAATTCAAAGAATTGGAACAGATCTTATATAACATTAGGCAAAACTTACTAATAATTTGTACCCTCTCAAGGAGGAATAGAATGTCTTGAAAGGGTACTTGAGGTTCTCAAGGTTAAAGTAGTTGACCATTTCTTCAGCATGTCATACAAGTCATCTTTGGTGCAGAACTACATGACTTCTGAGGCCCCTTCTGTCAAGTCCTATGATTCTATAATCTAACCCAGTATTCTCATTGCACAAATGAGAAAACTTAACATTCACAAAAAAAGAACTTTCTCAAGGAAATATAGTTAGAAAGAAGAAATACCTTCAAACCCATGTCCTCCAATTAAAAAAATATCCAATATAATTTTCACTCTACTCCTGGCAGCATAACATAATATTCTAACACCAAAACTAGACATCTTTTAAATTTAAGAAAATTATCTAGAATAATCATTAAAAAATTTCTAAATGCTTCTTTTGTTGTCAGTCACTATCACTCTACTGAACTCTAACTCTCACCTGTGACTCCAAGAAGCTGTAGCATGTACAGCAGCACACACCCTGGTAAATCATTTCCACAGGAAGATTAAACCAGGTTGAAGGTAACTGAGGTAGTCTCAAATTCATTGGAGAGTAGTGGGGGGGGGGGGTGTCTACCCCAAACATGTGAAGTTTCCCACTGGTGGAATGGGTAGAAGAGAACAATTCCTTCCAACACCTCTGAAGTCAGCTGAAGCAGGTGCTATAGAGTGCTTAGAGCTTGGTTACACATAAAATATGCCAAGGTCATCCACTGTATATAGAGCCATCACCAGCTGTCTTGACTCTGTCTTGCTGTGCTGCGTCATGATGACTCTGGAAGAGAGAATGGGGTGGATGACATTATGCAGCTCTACCTAACTTAAATCCAATTTTCCTATGCAACAATAGTAATCACTCATATCCATTCCTCAATGTGGCAACAGGCAAGTGACAAAGCAGCAGATGCAGATACACTAGAAGCTGTAGTCACAACCCTACACAGAGATAACCATAGAATGGTTTCCCCAGTGAAAGCAATAGTGAGATTTGGCAGCCCCTGGGTGACTGAGCAGCCCTTTTAAGGATTGCACTATTCACCTTCTGATGTGAAGAAGGGGCTAGAAAAGGTGTTTGCTTACCCAATCCTGACCTGATTACCTTGGCAGGTGGGGATCCCACAGTGCAGTCAAGACACACGAAAAAAAAATCTACAGAAACTTCTTCAAGGAAGATTCCACTTGAAGTGCATGGAATGTATACATACTCATAGACAATATAAAATCCAATAGACTTGAAAGATGAGCAGCTATTGTTGCAGAACTCAGCAGGAATCATATCGAAATAACAGCTCTGAATGAAACAAGCCTGGCAAATGAAGGCCAGCTGACTGAAGTTGGAGCTGCATACACATTTTCCTGGCATGACCACAGTGAAGGGGAACACTGTGAAGCAATCAAAACTAATCTAGTCAACATTCTTGAATGCCTATCAAAAGGAGGAAATGACCATCTCATGACAATGAGATTGCCAGTTCCGGGAAAATGCCATGCCACGCTCCCACCAAAAGGAATTTATGAGAATTTGGAGACTTTTCATCAGTGTATCAAAAGAGGACAAGATTATAATCCTGGGAGACTTTAATGCTAGAGTAGGCTCAGATTACCAGACATGGCAGGGAATCCTTGATAGGAATGGAGTCGGAAACAGCAATAGCAATGATCACCTAACCCTGAAGACTTGCATATCTCATAACCTCCTCATCAGAAACAGTCTTCCATTTTCCTAAATGCTATAGAACTTCCTGGATGCACCCATGTTGTAAACATTGGCACCTATTACACTATGTGATCATAAGGAGAAGAGACAGACAGGATGTGAGAGTGACAAAGGCAATGTGTGGTTCAGAGTGCTGGACTGATCACAGACTCATCTTAAATAAGTTAAATATTCACTTTTAGGCAAAGCAGCAGCCCCAAGGCAAAATAAATACTAGTAGAATTAATATCAAGAGATTAGAGTGTCTCTAAGCAGGAACAGTTTGTTGCTAACTTGGAAGCAAAACTAAGCCAACACACAGTTGGCAATAATGGAGCTGAAAAGGAGTGGACAACTTTCAGAGATCTGGTATACAGCACTGCATTTGCTCATTTGGGCCAGGACACTGACAAACATCAAAACTGGTTTGATGAAAATGATGGGGAAAACACATAAGTTGCTAAATGAAAAACAAGAACTCCACAGGATTTATTAGCAGGCTAGTTCATTTCTTTCTTTCTTTCTTTCTTTCTTTCTTTCTTTCTTTCTTCTTGTTGTTAGGTTTTTGCAAGGCAAATGGGGTTAAATGGCTTGCCCAAGGCCACACAGCTAGGTAATTATTAAGTGTCTGAGATCAGATTTGAACTCAGGTACTTCTGATTCCAGGGCTGGTGCTCTATCTACCTAGCCGCCCAGTTCATTCATTTCTAAGAAGGCAGCATTTAATTCCATTAAAAGTAAAATATAAGTGAAGCTTAGAGAGATGCAGGACTCTTGACTTAGTAAGAAGGTAGATGAAATTCAATTTTATGTAGACAGTAACAAACTAAAATGCTTTTATGATGACCTGAAGGCTATTTATGGGCCAAAGATATATAGTGCATCTCAACATCTCATTGCTGATGGATCCATATTGATTAACGATAGGAACATGTTCCTAGAGAGATGGACTGAATACTTCCATAGTATTCTTAATAGACCATCATCAATCAATGCAGAAGTCATTAATTGTTTACCTCAAGTTGAAATAAATTAGTTCCTAGCTGAAGTTACAACTGAAGAAGAAGCTTGAATGCCATAAGGGTCCTTTCAAGTGGCAAAGCACCTGGTGCTGATTCTATTCCAGCTGAAATCATAAGGTGAGGAGGATATTTAAGCACTTGTATTCTGGTAAATAAATGGAGCTCTTGGAGCACTTGGAGATCTAGGAGATCTTGGAGAACTTGGAGAACTTTTTATCCTTGTCTCTTGCCCCCTTCAACATTTGCCTGGGTAAGGATAAGCTAGTCACAGGAACCTAACACATCCTGAGCAGCTAGCTAACTGGAACTTAACAAATGGGGCCCAAACAGGGACACAAAGGCAGAGCTATCTGAGTGGAGTCCCAGATAAGGACCTGCAGATACAAGTAAGAGAAATTCCAGGCGGCATCTTGGAGCAAAGGACTTTGGAGAAGTAACAGGTTGATTGTTACTAGGGGACTGATTTTAAGGAAGTTGGAACAAGTTGTTGTAAAACAAAAGTGGGAAGAAACAGATAAATATTCAGCATTGAGGAGCCAGCAGGAAATGGAGTCTCCTAGGCAGTGCTGCAGGGGCCAGAGCTTCTTCCTCAGCAGCAGTCCACCTCCAGAGCTCCAGGGCCATGAACTGGAAGCAGAGCACTTGCTGGCTGTTCCTTTTGGCCACCAATGCCTGCCTGACTGTATTACGCCTGCTAAGCATGATTCAACCCCCTAAACTATGACCAACTTGCAGAGACTTCTCCTTGGTGTCACAGACCCTGACACCAACCCTGACACCTACAATGAATTCCACTCCTGAAGCCACAACGAATTTCACTCTACAGACTACAATCAAGCACACCAGGACTCTTGCTCCAGCACCAGAATTACACACTGTAATTTGACTCAAACATAGTGGTGTCATTTTGATCTTCTTTGATAATGAAGGACAAGAACCGATTGAACTCTACTAGCAAGGTTGTTTATAAGATTTCTTAGGGATATAACAGATCCTACCTTTTTGTTATTCAGTCATTTTAGTCATGTCCTAACACATTTGGGATTTTCTTAGCAAAGATACTTGGAGCAGTTTGACATTTCCTTCTCCAGCTCATTTTACAGATGAGAAAACTGAGATAAACAGGGTTAGGTGACCTGGCAAAAGGCACACGACTAGTAAGTGTTTGAAGTCAGATTTTAAATCAGGAAGATGAATCTTCATGATTCTAGGTGCAGCACTTTATCCATTGCTCCCCCTCCCTTCGGTCCCTCGGACCCGTTGAAAAGGCAAGCAATATTATGCTAATTATACATGCCAAATCAGGCAAAACATAAAGAGGTCTTCTTGAAGAATTGTGGAAAGGGCCACTTATGAATACATTCAGTTCATGGGGAAATTCTCAGTTAATTTCCTATAATGAGTAGCAAGAAACCAGCAAGCCACATAAAGTGAAAAGTCAAATTAAAAGAAAAAGAAATTCATTAGGGTGCCAAGAAAGCTTGTTTGCTGGAAGCTGCTATAACTTCCTAGTGTACAAACTGTGACTTTTATAGCTTGTTCAGGGTCTCTCAGATTACAACCAATTATCAACATTCTTGAACCAATGAACAGCAAACTCAGGAAAGTTGGTCTGGAAAATAATTTTGTTTTTGTGTTGCATTTGTAAGATCATATGCTACTATTGTGCAGCAGGATTTTGCATATTCAGTCTAAATAGTTTATGTTTTATATAATGTCTTCAATAGAATGCGGGTATTGTTGTTCATTTGGTTCAGTTGTGTCTGACTCATTGTAATCCCAATTTAGAGTTTTCTTGGCAAAGATACTGGAGTATTTTGCCATTTCTTGCTCTAGCTCATTTTGCAGATGGGGAAACTGAGGCAAATGGGGTCAAGTGCTTTGCCAGGGTCACACAGCTACTAAGTGTCTGAGATTGGATTTGAATTCAGGTCTTCCTGGCTCAAAGCCCATAATTTTCTTCACTGTACAACCTAGTAGCCCCCAAGAATGAGTGTAATTCAATTACAGTCTCATAACAAGATTACTTTTCTTCCACATTGTACACAACAGAAATTCATATATAATTCTCTTTTTATGAATATTGAAATGTTTTTGTTGATAAGTTTAAAATAATTTTTTAAAACCAAATATTAGAAAAGAGTGGGTGAAGTATAGGAGATTCACTGTCTGATGGAGTCTTGATAGTGAGTCATTCAATGACTCTCTGGGATTCTCAGAATTTTCCTTCCTACTAGTCTGTATTCTTATAACTAACCACCCTGACCTAGAAAAAGAAAGGGTAACAGGAGCCCAAATGGTCCAGATTTTTAAACAGATCAACCTAAATTGCACAAGGTAATTCCACAACCAGATTCTGATCCTTTGACCCAAAACACTGAAAGAAAAATCTCACAGCACAGAAAATTTGGAACAAAGGAAATCATATCTGAGGGACAATTTATTTGATTAGTTATTGTTCTATAGGTTTTCAATGTTGTTTCTAGACAGTTGGTACTGTGGTGAATATTTAAAATAGGGTTACCAACCACCTCAGCAACAACAACAGCATAATGAAAGAGTGCAGGAGAAATCCTACTCATCCCAGAAGCCTCAGCTCAAATACCATCTTCTCACTTTAGCCTTCTCAGAGTAATATTCCCCCAGTTTCCTCAACTGAGACTGTAACCTGTGTTTTTCACAAAGACTGGGGCATTTTGTATGTGTCTCTCCTAACTGATTAGAAAGAATGCTGATGTAATGCAGCATGAATGCATAAGAATAGCCCTGGCACCAAGATTATGGAGAAGAGGCATTTTTCTTTAAAAAAAGGACATAGGTAGTTCTACAGGCTCTCTAGGATCAATTTCAGACAACTGGGAACAAAGAAAAGGCCTTTGAGAGCTGAAACTGGCTCCTCGACAAATCCTTGATTCCTAGTTTATCTCCCTAGTGACTGAAGAATTTCTTTTGAGTCATATTGGGGCTTTTCATATGGTTTGAGCTGAGATATGTGACTCCCAGTAAGACAGCTCAATCACTTGGTATATTTTTCTGGTCTATCTTAATCTGTACAATTTCCCCAAATTCTATTTTGTTACTTTCTTCCATAATGGGTATTTGTGATTTTTTTTTGTATAACTAGCATTTGGTGGGAAGGACTCAAACAGGCAAATGTAAACTGAGGCCTGTAAAAAAAGAGCAGCCACTAGGAAGCTAGGGTAGTTTTAATTCCGAACCTTTTGTATTATCAGACACCAGAATTTAGAGAAAGATTGATAGATTTCTAGGCCAGTATCACCTTTCTCAATAGAGCAAAGAGGACAGTCTTATGACCTTTAATTCTATTCCTCACATAGGAGGAATCCTAGTCTCTTTTGTGAAGAGGTGGGCAAAATTCCTGAAGTAATTATCATTGCTTCCTTTTATATTTCTGTCTGTACATTTAAACATCACAATTTCATTGTGAGCATCCTTTACATAAATATGTACTTCCTTGCATATCACATAATTTCTTTTACCTCTCTTCCATGCTAACTAGAAAGTTATCTGGTTCCTGCCCTTTCCTAAGGCGACTAACCCTTTTAAGGCAAATCTTATAGATCTTACACTAGAGCTAGAAAAGACCTTGTAAGGAAAACTGAGGAAAAGAGAGTTTAAGTGAGAGGAAAAGAGAGTTTAAAGAGAGAAGAATCACAAAGGTTACACTCAGCCCTGCATAAAACAGCCATTCACTTTAGACTTAAGAAAAATCCTTCAGTCTTACGTACCATGGTTTGAAACAACCAATAAAGTTTAAATTCAGTTTTTATTTGTGTTAATAAAAAAGATAAAACATTTATTCTTCTGTTCTACTGGATACCACCTGCTTTCTGCCATATGTTGTACCTATATCTTGCTTCCATCAGAAAAGTAAGAAGTGCTTAATAAGTGATCCTGAGGGATGACACCTCACATAGAAGTTCCCAAAGCCAAAAGATGACATTAATATATTGTTTATACCAGTAGGCATAGCTGGATTCCCATAAGAAAGGCAAGCTAAAGACTATCTTAGTAACATCCTTTTACATTACACAATGAAAATGAAAATACAAAAGATATAGAATTTGATATTGGCTTTAAATTTTATAGGCATTAAATTTCATGTAATGAAAAGAAAAATGCTAACCATGTTTTCTGGTAAAGCAATATTGTGACTCCATTGAATAGACCATGGCTGAAAACTTTATTTGTCTGGGACACTAATAGTTGCGAACTGGAGTTGTGAACTGATCCAACCATTCTGAAGAGCAATTTGGAACTATGCCCAAAGCACAATAAAACTGCATTTCCTTTGAACCAACAATACTACTACTACTACTACTACTACTACTACTACTACTACTACTACTACTACTACTACATCTATATCCCAAAAAGTCTTAAAAAGGGGGGAAAGACCCACATGTACAAAATTATTAATAACAACTCTTTTTATAGTGGCAAAGAATTAGAAATTGAGGGGATTACCATCAGTTGGAGAATGTCTGAGGATATTATGGAATATTATTGTTTTGTAACAAATCATGAGTAGATGGACTTAAAAAAAAAACCTGAAAAGATTTGCACAAACTATTGCTGAGTGAAGTGAGTAGAACCAGAACAGCATACATACACATTAACACCAATTTTGTAAGATGATCAACTATAATGGTTCCTTTCAGCAGTTCACTGATCAAGGACAATCCTGAGAGACCTGTTATGAAAAATGCCATCCATATCGAGAGAAAAACTATGGAGTCTGAATGCAGAGCAAAGTATACTATGTTCACTTTTTAAAATTTCTTTTATATGTTTTTCTTTCTCATGTTTTTCCCCATAGTTATAATTTCTCATTCACAACATGACTAATATGGAAATATGTTTCAATACAATTGTACATGTACAACCTATATCAGATGATTACTCATTGCCATAGGGAGGGAAAGGAAAAGAGGGACTCAAACGCTTGCAAAAGATGAATGTTGAAAACTATCTTTGCATGCAACTGGAAAAAAATAAAATTAATTATTTAATAAAAAACTAACTTTGTGAGACAAAAAAAATGGAATTACTGGGTGTATCTGTCAAAGCTAGTTCTTTGCCAAAGCCACTTCTTCTGTGAAATATGTTAGGACCACTTTTGCTATAATAATATTTCCATTCCAAACCTTTCATATTATTACTTTGAACTTTTTATATAGATATCATAGAGAATATAGTAGGTAAATTGACTTGTATAGGTATGGGCATATGATACAAAATGACTCAGTTACATTCAGATAACTCACAATAAGTCCTACCCCATTCAGTATTATCAACTTATCATCTTATTATTTCTCTAGTTTCAAAGCCAGGTTAGCAAGTATATTCTGGATTATTATCATAAATTAATAAAATTATAAAATTCTCTCTTGAATCACTTAGCCTAAGCCTCTAGATATTTTTAAAACCAGAGAAATCTCTTTTTCTGTTACTCTTTCTCTCTCAGCCTCAAACTTTGAAGTAAGACACATAAACAAAGAACATATTACTTGCACATGTTTTATTAACTGTCAAATATAGAAACATAGATGAATATTTAATCACTATACATACTATGATGCAGCTTGTAATCAAACTCACCTCAGTGAAAAGAGAAAGAAAGTGTGATAAGAGTTGTTTTCCCTAATTTTCACTATCATTAGTCCATGGGGCAGTTAGGTGATACAGTAAATAGCATGTCAAGCCTGGAGTGACCCTGAGCAAGTCACTTAACCCTGTTTGCCTCATCTATAAAATGGAGAAGGAAATGAAAAATGACTCTAGTGTTCTAGTCAAGAAAACCCCAAAGGGGGTCATGAAGAATGGGACATGATTGAACATTTACCACCATGGTCACTAATAGTCTAGTTCTACTAAAAATAACAATAGACAGTTTTAGTTTCTTCAGAATTTTAGTTAACAGAGTTTTGCGCAGAAATGTCAGTTAACCATATTTCTCTCCTCAAAAGGCAAGTTAATAATTTTTCTTCTCAGAATTATAGTTAAACCTTATTTTTTTTTCTCCTAAGAATGGACTGACATGTCAAAGATTTTCCCTCTTTTCCAGGAAAGTTCTAGAGCTCATTTCCCAAAAATGATTTTCCTAAAGCATATAGATCTTACCACTCACACTACTCTCCTGCTCAGTAAGCTCTTATGGCTCCCTAATGATTCTATAATCAAATATAAATTCCTGTTTGACATTTAAAGCTTTTTCATAACTTGCCCCCTCTATCTTTTGAGTTTCTTATATTTTATTCCCCTCTATACATTGGATTACATAGCAACAATTCCTATAGTACCTTCTTTCTCTTTTCACTGAGGTGAGTTCTATTACAAGCCCTGCCATAGTACATATAGTGATTAAATGCTCATCTATGTTTCTATATTATTTGACAGTTAATAGAACACGTGCAAGTATGCACATGTCACTCCTCACAAAGAATATCTCTTATCTCATCTTCAAGCTTTTGCATTCGCTATCTCCAGTGTCCAGAATGCTTTCCTTCCTCAGCCACATCTCTTATTCAAGGCTTGGCTCCTACCTCACAATCTGCAGTAAGCTTTCCTTGATGTCCCACTGCTAGTGCCTTCTCCTATGATATTGCTTTCCAGCTATTTCTCTCACTTTTCTTCTTCTGTCAGTTCTGCTGACATAAGCTTTTCTAAAAATCTCCATACCATGCAAAATTCTGCAATAAACATCACAGGGCTTATGGGAAAGCAAGGTTAGTGCCTCAACACTCAAAAAACTTTGTCAGTGACTCATTAAAGAGAAAAGATAGGAATCTAATTTAAATGGTATCACAGGTTAAGAGATATATCAGTACTACTGTAAACACTGCCTGTGTCCCTGGCCTTGAGCAGCAGCTGTTGAGTCTGTTCCTGAATCCCACAATGTAGGGTTGGTCAAGTCTCTGACTACTGACTTGAGGGCAGCCTCTGATCATATAGTCTGGGTCCTAATGAAGGTGGGGGTGGGGATTGAGGTTGGAGCTCCTACCATACCACAGTATATGCAATAAATGTCATTTCACCTTGAAAATGTGCTAAAATTTGCTTGTAGATGTCAGTGAAGAAAAGGTTGCAGCTTGTGAGTTATTGTGAAACAGGATAGTTTTCTGCATACTAATATTTTTTTGCAAAAGAAATCTTGGGTAAGCAAACTGGCAATTTGAATTATGTTCAAACTGTTATCTAACATATTAATTGCATTGGAAAAATACACATTTTTAAAATAAGTATTATAGCAGAACTGTGTACATATCTCTATATTAAAATATAAACAAATCTATCTATTTATAATAAGAATGACCATTAAATTAATGTACATGAGTATAGTACATATTTTAAAACAATAAAAATAAAGAATCTGAGTACTATATAACTATGATTTACAATTTTGGCTTTAAGAAGAAATGTATGTCATCCTTACCTTCTAGAGGCAGAATATGCTGCTTGCAAATTGTTGTATATGCATATGTCAGTAGTGATCTCTACATGTCAGTTTTGGTAACTATTTTTCTTTGTCATGAAGATAACTCATTGAGTGAATAAGTAGGGAACATCTTAAGAAAAAACCATTATGTGTATGATATAGGGGATAGAGTGCTAGGCTTGGAATCAGGAAGGCTCATTTTCTTTAGTACAAACACTATGTGACCCTGGACAAGTTGCTTAACTCTATCTCAGTTTCCTCATCTGTAAAATGAGTTAGAGAAGGAAATAGCAAACAACTTCCAGATCTTTGCCAAGACAGTCCCAAATGGGGTCATGAATACTTGAGCATAATAATAAAACTTAGTTTTTTACCTCCATAATTTCTGCATTGTGGTAAATATATATTTGGAAGCAGTTACCCACCACATGAACTCAGGAGAAATTTCTCCCACAACACCCCTCATTTCCTGAATTGTTACTTGTTGTGTCCCCTATCATAACGGGTATATTTTGTGCAGAGTTTATATTTACTTATTTGTGATGTGTATCTACCTGGTGGAGTGAAAGCTCCTTGAGCATAGAAGCTATCTCATTTTTCTATATTTGTATCTTTGACCTAAAACAGTGTAAGACACATGATAAATCCTTGTGGCTTGATTGGTAGTTAACTTCTCTTGGCCTCTGTTTCCTCATCTGTAAAGTGAAGGGGTTAGAATCAATACTTCAAAGATCTTTTCTGACTTTAAATCTATGATCATTCCATGCTCTATATGGCCCTAGAGGGAAGGTTTAAGAGCAATAATTGAACATTGCAGAGAAGTAAGCTTTGGTTTGATATGAGGACCAACTCTGTAAGGCTTAAATATATCTCAAAGTGAAGGAGGATGCATTGGAGACATTGCTACCTGTTGCTTGTCCTCCATTTTTCAGAGGACCAGTGAAATCACAGGATGATGCCTCCTTGACTCGTGAGTGAATTGGATTCAAATGAGGCAGAGTTGCACAAAGTGATCAGCCTCCCTCTCTCTCTTCCAGAGTCATCCATCTATTCTGCCAGAGAGAAGTCTTAACATGCTTGGGCTATACTGAGTAACTGGATGCTCCTCTATCTATTTCCCAGTAATGAACTCAAATGTAATTAATTTTCTCTAAATTCAAAAGCTTAGAAAAGCGACAGTTGATTCTTTGAATGCTATTAATACCTGTGAAGAGTGAGTGGGTGAGGAGACTGTTGAACTGAAATGAGAAATAGATATATAAGGCACCAGAGAAAACTTAGCAATTTTGCCAAAATTGGTCCTTTCCAGAGCCAAGGATACAAGAGATAAAGAAATATGGAAACCAAGATAAAAAAAAGAAAAGAAAAAATTAGAGAGTTGGGAAGCCATGGGGGAAGAAAAAGTTCTATTCTCTAAGATAGAAATGAGTCTTGATGGGGAGAGTCTTAAGGAAGATAGAGTACATGAAAATGGGATCCCATAAGGTATGTGTTTGTCAAGGGACCTTATCACTTAGCAGGGCTCATAGCATCACTGATAGCTTTGGCATTAAGGAGCCCTCAGGAAAATGATACTAACTTTCACATCTCTTGAATGTGGGACTATTTCCTTATCAGTCTTATTCTCTGAATTTAGAAGGAAAAAATACAGAGGTATGCTCTGAACACATGTATACATTCTGGAAAAATGAATAACAAAGGTTCATTTTTTTGGCTGTATTCATAACCAGTCTGCACAGGGGAAAAAAAGTTAATCAAAATCTTTCCTCATTTAGGTTCTGTCTTTTCCTTTCTCAATACATTTCTATGTATTCATAGTCAGACAAATGTTAAATGTCACCTAATCTTTCTCAGCTTTTGTTAACTCATCCATAAAATGAGATTATTATGAACAATTACTTTAAAGGACTGTTTTGAGGATAAAATGAGAGTTGAAAATATATATATATATATATAGTATATATGTATCATTTATTATAAATATTTATATATTCCTATGCAAGTAGTGTTTTACAAAACCTTAATGAACTCTGTTATTATTTAATCATTCTGTTGTGCTCTATTCGTTATGACCGCTTTTGAGGTTTTTCTTGGCAAAGTTACTAAAATGATTGTCATTTCCTTCTTGAACTCATTTTACAAATGAAGAAACTGAGGTAAACAGAGTTGTGACTTGCCTAGGATCACAATAAGTGTCTTGAGACCAGATATGAACTCAGTTCTTCTTAACACCAGGCCACTCACTCTAGCCACTGCACTGTCTAGCTGCCCCAAAGGACTATATAAATTTTAACTATTGTTATCTAACAAAAATAGTTTAAATAGCAGAAGAATGAGAATAAACATTGAAAAAATAAAGCTTTTGAATGCCAATTGCTTTCGTGATATAGAAAGAGGACACCAAAAACTTTCTCCACTTCAAACTCTTCTTTCTCCCTAAAAACTTAGAAGTAAAAGGTTGAGAAGATAAATAAAGATTGGATTCTCTGCTCTAGGGAGAGGGAGGGAGGGAGAGAGAGAGAGAGAGAGAGAGAGAGAGAGAGAGAGAGAGAGAGAGAGAGAGAGAGAGAGAGAGAGAGAGAGAGAGAGAAGGAAGATGCTGTAAGGCAATTTTGTTAGTCTCACTAGACTTCATGGTTTGGAGTTTCCATCTGCTCTTGATTACTTCCTTTTCTGGTTACTCTGTAAAGGAGGTCTGGCACAGGCAGAGATCCTATCACTTTACTTGTTTGAAGCAACCTATCCAAGTGGAGGATCCTTGGGGCTTTGCTTCCATTAACAAAGTGATGACTTGCAAGGGAATCATCTTAAATTCACTGAAGAAAATGCATAGTCAAACATTGTACCACTAATTCTGGTTGGCTAACCACATGGTGAAAGGAACACTCACTTTGGAAACATTCAAGGTGATTGTCAGCATCCACCATCACTTTTTTTTTGCTTCAGTTTTGCCTCAGGTGCTGGTGTCCTTTTTTTCATGGTATCCAAACTATATGGTAAGGAGAAAGGTCTAAGGGTCTTCTCCTCTCTGAGGTCATGGGTCTCAGTCCTCAGTCTTTTCATTTATTCTTTTTTGTATGTTAAGGGAGTGGAGTCTCTGATCTTGGGAGTTTCAAAAGCCTGAAATAGTGAATTACAGGAATCAGAGAATTAGAGGCCAGGTCAGAATTGGCAGCCAGAATAAAGAAACAAGGAGGAACTTACTGAAGGATGCTCTAGATCCAAGGCAGCAGAAGCTGAGAGAACTAATGTGGTAATGAATACAATGGGACCTTGCTATGTGGGAACTGAGTTAAATTTTGAGCCCATTCCCCCAGAAACTAAGTTGATATAGGAGAGATTAAGCTCTATAAGGTAAATATTTGGGTAAATGTTTAGACATTTGTTCTTGCTCTTGCTTTGAAGTAAATATCCCTTGGTAAAAGCAGTTACACAATGTAAAGTGATTAAATGTAGCTGTGATACTTGTCACAATCCATCTAACAATAGAGGGAGCACAGATGGTAAGGGCTCAATCTGATCACAACCTTTCAGGGTTACCTGTTAGAACCCTAAGAGGGAAATTTAGCAAACTGGCTCTGGGATAAAGGCCTTGTGTAAAATACTTACAATGGCCTTGACTGGTAGTAATCATCCTGAGATGCAGTCCAATTTCCTCCATTCTATCATAGCAATTGGGGAAGCTAGTACATCAACACGGATGCTGAGCAGCATTTCTTCTCCTTTCTTTGTGTAGCCACTGGTTGTTTTTTTGCAGAAGTATGATCAAGGTCAAAAGCTATGAGAACTGAGAACTCTGAATATTGCCTCCCAAAACTTAGGCACACATTTCCAGCTCGTCAAATAACCATGATGATGATTCTATTAAAGGGACAATTTGCACTAAGATGAGGATTGTATTTGACAATTATATATAGTAATTTAATTTGTTGTCTCAGTGCTTGGGTTGAGCAACAGTAGTATAAGTGAATTTCCTGGGTAGCAGATTCTTTCAAAGTCATTAGTTTTGAGGTTTCCCCATTATGTCCCAGTCTATAGGAGATATAGGATTATAGATGCCACTTAGTCTTAACCCTTCTCTTTAAATTTGAGAAAACTGAGGAACTAGGAGATGGGAATGAACAAAAACTTGATAAATACTGTGGAGGACAAAAGGAGAAGGAATGTTCACCAGTAAGAAAACAAATTCATGCTAGATTAAATTCTAGATTCCTTGATGCTTTGAGTAGAAAGGATAAAGAATGTCCTTCTGGGGGGTTATAAACTAAGCAGATCCAAGCCATCCAGGAAAGGGCTTTTTGATTAACATTTAACTGAAGTATCATTTGTAAACAATGCTTTTGAAGCTCAGATAACTCTTGTTAACTTTAAATAAAGTTATTGTGGCAGTACCTAATTTTAGGTAACATTTCTAAGACCATTAAAAAAAAAAACCAAGATCTCTTCATTATCTCTTTCTTTTTAAAAAATTATTTTAACTTTTGCTATTGTGTCATTTGCATTTCTTGAAATATCCTTCCCTACCCAAAAGCTATTCTTTATAACAAAAAAGAAAAACAAAAGGAATTTTAAAAATTCTGTAAAACTAACCAACACAAGTAAATCCAATATTAAATGTAATGTTTACATTTTTGCAAGGAAAGGAAGGAGGTGTTTTATTGGAGTCAAAATTATTTATATCCTCTTTTGAAACAGTTTATAAATTCTAATTTAATAAAGGACAATTATTAGTTTGCTAAGGGTCCAATAGAACAAGTACTAAAGAACACTTTTCTTCTTTCTCATGCAACACCTTCCCCCCAATCAGGTACAAATACTTGCCAAATAATTCTTAAATGTATTACCTTAAATCATTCTAATTCATTACGACACTAAAGCATCATACAGGATTGAAACTTTTAAAAATATAATAATGTAAAATGTAAAGTAAAAACACCTTTTATTCTAAATATCACTTTCTTCATCTTTCAATTTTAAACCTCTTGATCATCTGGGATGCTTTTTTTGTGCTGGTTGAGTTGCTTCTGGCTAGAGCCATAGCATCTGATTCATGATGGAATCCAGATGGCCAGACAGGGGAAATAAGGTGAACTTCAGTAATTTTTAGGACATCTGTTCATCTTAGATTTAACTCCACACCAGGTGTAGACCTACTCTCATCATCCCCACCTATCCTGACCACACTCTTGGGAAGGATGCTGTCACATATTCAATGCATTTTTGTTAATGATCATACTTAGCAAAACAGCTGGCTTTTCAATATTCCACAAACAAAACACTTTTCTCCTTCTTTAGCAGGTGGATTTTGTGTGTGTGTGACGGGAACCAAGACATTTGCAGCAAATATGAAAAGGGAAAGACAATGAGCCATAACCACATATTCCATGTCTTTCCTCTTTTTTCTATTGTCTACAGTCAATTAGGGAAAATTGGTATAGTAGAAGCTGGAGAATAAATGATGAAGTCTGAGATCTGGATTCAAGTCTCTCTTTTGACACACACTGGCTGTTTTACCCTGCACAAGTCCTTTAACCTTTCATTGCCCTATACAGCACTGTTGTACATACATGTGTCTGTGTGCATGTGTATTATGAAAAAGGTACCAACTCACTTTGAAAAAAGGAGTTTCCTTGCCAGGAGTTCCTTACCCTACAAAATAACAAATCCAGTCCCAGTCCTCTTGTTAACTAGGAATGCTCACATCTAATCTCCTACCTTTTGAATGCTCTATATCTCAGCTTCTATCATAACGTTTATTAACCAGAATTACATGAGATCGTGAGAACTTTTTGGTGAATCAAGAAAACTCAAGTTAAAGTTACACTATGTTCTGCTTTAGCTAAACCACATCTCAACTATCTGTTTCAGTTCTGGACTTCTCATATTAGGAAATATATTGAATAGCTAGGGAGTATTTAAAGCTAGTTCAATTCCCTGAAAGAGCAAGGGTGTTCATCCTTTTACCTCTTCTGGGCTGCATCACCCAACAAAAACTTATCAAGGAATATGTGGTCCTTGGAAAGTTTTTGTTGGGGCCCAGAAAAGCTAAAAGGATGGACAGCTATGAGCTAGAGAATTTTCATAGTTTGTTGAGTTTATGCTTTACAAAAAAGTTGTGAAGAAACTAGCTATGTTTATTCTAGAGAACTGACTTGAAGGAAGAAAGGGTGTAAGTATAATAACTTTACTACAGTACTTCAGGAGTTGTTATACTTGGCCCCAGAAGGCAGTACCAGAAGGATATGATGGGTAGAAGTTGCCTCTGGGTTTGATAGTAATTTAAACAAAAAAAAAACTAAAAAACCTTCCTCACAATTTGAGCTATGGAAAAATGAAATGAGCTGTCTAAGCAGTCAATGGATTCCCATCCCCCTCCCAATATTGAAGAAAAAACTGGGAAATTTCATATTAGGTATGTTATAGAGGGAATTGTTTTCCTTGTATGGATTTGACTAGATAACCACTTGAGGTTCCTTCCAAACTTGAATTCAATGATTCCACAAAAAAAAAATTGGAAGTGAATAGTTTGTCATTTAATGAGCCTCTTGGCAATGGTACTTTATAGGAGAGTCATCTTCTGAGGAGAAATATCATTAAGGGAATTGCATGAGGCACTGGAACACAAAAATAAAAGTGAAACAGTTTCTGTCTTCAAAGAACTTTATAGGGTAATGGGGTAGGACTAAGATAACACATATTTTGTCTTATGGTAAGCTTAGTCATCAAAGCAAACATTTCAATTTATAAAAAACAAGAAAGAGGTTTTGACATGAAACTATGACCCTCCATTCCATATATAGATAGATAGATAGACAGATAGTTTTAAAAGAAGCATAGTATTAAATTAAGAAAGGCAATAATGTTTACTGCTAAACATAGACATACCTTTTTTATTGCACTTAGTCTTGTTTATTTGTGCTTGTTTATTGTAAGCTGCAGTTTGGGGTTTTTTTTAATGAGTTGAATTTTGTGGTAACCTTGCATTCAGCAAGCCTATCAGCATCATTTTTCCATTAGCATGTGGTGACATGGTTTTTCTGTGTCACATTTTCATTATTCTTACACTATTTCAAACTATTTCATTATTCCTATATTTGTTATGGTTTTCTGTGATCAATGATCCTTTATTTTATTGTTGTAATTAATTTGGGGCACCACAAAACATTCTCATATAAGAAAACAAACAATAAATGATGTGTGTGTGTGTGTGTGTGTGTGTGTGTTCTGATTGCTCCACAACATTCTGCCTCTCTATTCTCCAAGACAAAACAATGTTGAAATGAGACCCATTATTAATACTACAATAACCTTAAAGTGTTCAAGTAAAAAGAAGACTTCAATTGATGCAGCAAACTTCATTGTTATCTTATTTTTTTAAAAAATTGCCACAGCCACCCCATCCTTCAGTAACCACCACCCCAACAATCAGCAGCCATCCACATCTAGGCAAGACTCTCCACCTGCAAAAAGATTGTGACTTGGGGGCAACTAAGTAGTACAGCAGATAGAGTACCAGCCCTAGAGTCAGGAGAACCTGAGTTTAAATCCACCCTCTGACACTTGATACTTCCTATCTGTGGGACCTTAGGCAAGTCACTTAACCCCATTGCCCCCACACAAATGAATAAATAAATAAATAAATGGATGAATAAATAAATAAATAAACATTATGATTTACTTAAGGTTCAGATGGTGGTTAGCATTTTTTTTTATTTTTTAGAAAGATTTTATTTATTTATTTTGAATTTTACATTTTCCCCCTAATCTTGCTCCCCCCACCATGTACCTAGCATTTTTAAAGCAATAAAGTATTTTTCAAAGGTATGTACATTTTTTTAGACATAATACTATTGAAAATTTAATAGACTACAGTATAGTGAAAAAAATAACTTTTATATGGACTGGGAAACAAAAAAATTGTGTCATTCACTTTATTGTGATATTTGTTTTTTGTGATGTTCTAGAAATTAATCTGTTATACTTCTGAGGAATGGCTATAAGTACAAGTGATAAGCAAAATAAATGGGGGGAACTGGCTAGTGAAGATCTGACTCTTAGAGCATTCTGGATATTCTCTGAATGCTGGCGATCTATATAGAGTTTTGGTGAACCTGCTTTCAGAAATGTGTAGCAAAAGGGCTATTCCCTCTGGATTCAGAACATTGCTAGTATCCTCTCCCAGTTATTCCTGTCAATGTACTATGAGGTGATTAAAAACTTTCTAACTAGCTCTTGACTCAGAACTGTATGTTCATTCAAAAAGTTTCAAAGACTATATCCCTATTGGGAGACTCATAATATTTACCTCTCACCATAAAGTACATGAAAAAAAAGAATTCTTTCTTTCCTATGTCACTCATCAGCCAGTGAAAAGGCAAAATGTTCATCATTCCACAGTAAGTTGGCAAGACCTCTTTCTAGTTCTTGGTCATCACTCAGAGTATTTCATGTATACTATGAAGACTGAGCCCTTTTTTTGGCTAGTCCCCCCATTAAATAAATACACAATGATATTGGGGAAACTGGATGTAGGGAAAACTTAGGAAAGCCTTTAAAGAAGGAGGAAATTGAACTAATCTTGAAGGATGCTCAAGTTTTGCAATTCAGAGGTAAAGAAGATGCTAATTGCAGATATGTGAAGTATTCTATACGAAGGCATGGTAGCAAAAGATGGATTTTCTTGTTCTGCGAACAGAAAGTATAGCAGTTCTAATGAGGCCTAAAGAGCATGAGAGAGAAAAATGTTAGTATTGGGAGCATAACTATAAAGCACTGACAAGAATTTCCATAAGCTACACTTGAACATGACCATTATCACTTATAATCCAGTTGCCAATCTCTTTTCCTTGAAGGACTATGTATGATTTTATTGTAATGTAAAAAGATGAGAAGATTATGCAGAAAGAGACCTTAAAAGGTTATATCATTCATGCCTCAGAAAGTCTGAGTTTTCTAGAATGACCCTGGGAAAGTCATTTAACATGCGTAAAGTGAGGAGAGTCATGTTTTTCTACTATCTGACTCTACAAGAATATATAATAGTGGGTTTCTCCACAAATGAAACCCACTATTATATATTCTTTCTCGCTATTGGTCCCTTCACAGCAGTAGGTTAAATGGTTAATAGAAAAAACTAAGGAATATTGTCATATTGTTCATATTGATCTAGACTCTCAGGGGAAACAGCAATAAAATTTTTCTCTTCTTACTTGCTTATTCTTTGGTGATTTGCTCTTTCTCATTCTTCTCATGCTGGGTATCTAAAAAAATCTAGCCCCCTTCAGATTGTTTAGCTTTGGTAAGAAATCCAAGCAGAACTGCTGGCCAAGATGGCGGAGAGAAGACAGGCACAGTTCTAAAATCTCCTTATCTCTTCCCCATCTATCACATGAAACAAACCTCTTAAAAGAAATCTGAACCAGGAAACCCAGGAAAGAAAAGCCAGGAGAGGAAAAATATAGCTCAGGATTTGTCTCCCACAGCAGCCTTGGCTGAGTACCAGCAGGTGAGTCTGAGCTCCCAGGGAAGATCAGCCTGGGATCAGCCAGATCAACAGCTGAATTGGAACCGGGAGTCCAAAGGCCTGAGAGCCAGGACCTGCTGGATCAGCAGTGGGGCTGGGACGAAGGGGGCTTGGGTCCCACAGGGAAGCAGAGGTGCTGGTGTTGGTGCTGTCCCCCTGGAGCTTGGAAAGGGGGCTGCGGGGGAGAGGTCTGGTGCAGGAGAGCTGAGGACACCATCCCTGGGCTCCTCAGGTCTGAGAAACTCTGAGCCCATGACTCCATTGCACTGAGGCCTCCTCCCAAACAAATGCAAATTACTTCTGCCTCAGGCCCAGGTGTGTGAGCAGAAGAACCAGCCCAGCTGAGGAATGACCTCAGGCCAGGGTAAAGCCCTCCAGTGGATTGAAGGCAAAAAAAATTCAATAGCTCCAATTCCCTCCCTCAAGCAAAGGGAGAAGGCCCTCACAACCAAGGTCACAGACACTCCAGAGAAAGCAACCAGCACCTCTTACTGGCCAGCCAGAGAAACTGCACTCAATAAAGCCTTTTAGAGATCCCAAGCCCAGGTGAACCAGCCCCACCCAACTCAAGGTCTTAGCATAATGAAGAAGGGTCAGCAGAAAGGTGGATCCATAGAAAAATTCCTGGAAGGGAAAGAACCCAACCCAGAGAGACCTGGAACATTTGAGGAGAATACAATCTGGTTTCCAGCATAGAAAGACTTCCTTGAAGAAATAAGGAAGGAGTTTACAAATCAACTGGAAAATTTGGGGGGAGACAATTAATACCTTGCAACAAGAAAACAAAACCTTAGAAAGTAGAATTGGACAAACACAAAAGGAGAATAAATCTCTCAGATCATCAATTGGACAATTACAAAATGAGAATAATTCTCTCAGATCCTCAAATGAGCAAATGCAAAAAGAAATTAATTCTCTCAAAACCTCAATTGGTCAAATGGAAAGCTCTTTCAAAAGTATAATTGACCAATTGGAAAAGGTTTAATGAAGAAAAACTCCTCCCCCCCAAAAATAATGGAGTCTACCGAAACTAATGACTCCATGTGACAGCAAGAGTCAGTTAAACAAAATCAAAAATTAGAAAAAAATAGAAGCAAATGTGAAATACCTCATCAACAAAACCACTGACCTCGAGAATAGATTGAGGAGGGGCACCCTGAAAATTATAGGACTTCCTGAAAACATTGAAGAGAAAAAAAGCCTGGACTTAATATTACAGGATCTAGTGATGGAAAACTGCCCCGACGACATGGAATCGGAGGGCAAAGTAGTTATTGAAAGAGTACATCAATCCTCACCAGAAAAAGATCCTAAAATGAAAACACCAAGGAATGTTGTGGCCAAACTGCAGAACTATCAGATAAAAGAGAAAATCCTGCAAGCAGCCAGAAAGAAACAATTTAAATATCAAGGAGCCACAGTAAGGATCACGCAGGACCTGGCTGCATCAACTTTAAGGGATCAAAGGACCTGGAACAAGATATTTCGAAGAGCACAGGAGCTTGGAATGCAGCCAAGAATCTACTTTCCTGCAAAGCTGAGCCTTCTCTTCCAGGGAAAAAGATGGGCATTTAACAAAATGGAAGAATTCCAAAAATTTCTGATGAAAAGACCAGAGCTAAACAGAAAATTGGGACATCAAATAGGAGTTTCAAGAGACACATGAAAAGGTAAAAAAAGGGGGGGGGGCGGTAAAAGGAAAAAAATGCAATCCAGTAAGTTGAAACTGGCTATATCCCAGCATGGGGGAGGTGGGGGGGAAGAGACTCTCATAAATCCTGAGAAATGTAACTCTAACAGAGAGAATATACCCAGCCAGAAATGATGGACATCCATGACCTATCCATGAGACTGATATCTAATGGGATGTAACTGGCTTTAACTCCACTGGGGAGAAAGACTCTAATAACTCTCAGGAATTTTGACTCTATTCAACAGAATATACTGAACTAGAAGGGACAGACACTAAGAATTTTCTATGACTTAGACAGAATGATCTAAAAAAAAATACTACCTCCCTAAAAAGGGGGACAGGAAAGAGACGGGAGGAGGAAGGGGATTGAATGAGACAATCATTACACTAAGAGGTACAGAAAACCTATGGTAATAGAGGGGAAGAAGGGAGCAGAGGAGAAACACCTGAATCTTCTCATATCAGACTTGGCTTAAAGTCAACCTACACATACTCAGCTAACTTATAAAATATCTAACCTTTCAAGTATTAAAGGGGGAAAAGGGGAGGGGGGAATGGACAAAGGGAAGGGGAGTGGGGGAAATAAGGGGAAATAACAAAAGGAAGGGAAGGGAAAAGGGAAAGGGGAAAGAAAGGGGAGGGTGTGATATAGGAGGGCAAACACACTGAAGGAGGTGGTATTAAAAACAAAATACTGGGGAATATGGATAAAGGGGGGGGAAGAGGGAAAAATACAAACAGAGGGAAGATAGCACAGAGGGCAATAAAGAATTAGTAATCATAACCTTGAATGTGAATGGGATGAACTCTCCCTTAAAATGTAAGCAAATAGCAGAGTGGATTAAAAACCAGAATCCTACAATATGCTGCTTACAAGAAACTCATCTGAAGCAGAGAGATACATATAGAGTAAAGGTAAAAGGTTGGAGAAAAATATATTCTGCTTCAGCTGAAGTAAAAAAAGCAGGGGTAGCAATCCTTATCTCAGACAAAACAGCAGCAAAAATAGATAGCATTAAAAGAGATAAGGAAGGAAACTTTACCCTCCTAAAAGGTACCATAAACAATAAAGTCATTTCTATATTGAATATATATGCACCCAGTGGGACAGCACCCAAATTTTTAGAGGAAAAGCTGAAAGAATTACAGGAAGACATAGACAGCAAAACTCTACTAGTAGGAGACCTCAACCTCCCGCTATCAGATCTAGATAAATCGAATCATAAAACAAACAAGAAAGAAATTAGGGAGGTAAATAGATTGTTAGAAAAATTAGATATGGTAGACTTATGGAGGAAACTGAGTGGGGATAGAAAGGAATATACCTTTTTCTCTGCAGTACGTGGAACTTATACAAAAATTGACCATGTACTAGGACATAAAAACCTAATGATCAACTGCAGAAAGGCAGAAATTGTGAATACATCTTTCTCAGATCACAATGCAATAAAAGTCATATGCAATACTGGGCCAAGGAGATATAGACCCAGAGCAAATTGGAAACTGAATAACCTCATCTTAAAAAATGAGTGGACCAAAAAACAAATTATAGAAAGAATTAACCATTTTATCCTAGATAATGATAATAATGAAACAACATACCAAAACCTATGGGATTCATTCAAAGCAACTCTCAGGGGATATATTATAGCTCTAAATGCTTATATGAATAAATTGGAGAAAGAGGAAATCAATGAACTAAACATGCAACTAAAAAAATTAGAGAAAGAACAAATCAAAAATCCCCAATCAAATACCAAATTAGAAATTTTAAAAATTAAAGGAGAAATTAATAAAATTGAAAGCAAAAAAACTACTGAATTAATAAATAAAACCAAAAGTTGGTATTATGAAAAAACCAATAAAATTCATAAACCTCTCATCAATTTGATTAAAAAAAAGGAAGAAGAAAACCAAATTGCTAGTATTATAAATGAAAAAGGTGAACTCAACACCATTGAGGAGCAAATTAAAGTAATAATTCGAAATTATTTTGCCCAACTTTATGCCAATAAATTTGATAATCTAAGTGAAATGGAAGAATATTTACAAAAATATAAGTTGCCCTGGTTAAATGAAGAAGAGATTAAATACCTGAACAACCCTATCTCAGAAAAAGAAATTCAACAAGCCATTATTGAACTCCCTAAATAAAAATCTCCAGGGCCTGATGGATTCACAAGTGAATTCTACCAAACATTTAAGGAACAATTGGTTCCAATCCTATATAAACTCTTTGGAAAAATAGGGAAAGATGGAACTCTGCCTAACTCTTTCTATGAAACCAATATGGTACTGTTACCTAAACCAGGAAGAGTTAAAACAGAGAAAGAAAATTATAGACCTCTTTCCCTGATGAATATAGATGCAAAAATCCTAAATAAAATCTTAGCAAAACGACTACAAGTCATCACTAGGATAATACATTATGATCAAGTAGGATTTATTCCAGGAATGCAGGGTTGGTTCAATATTAGGAAAACTGTTAGTATACTCAATTATATCAATAACAAACCTATCAGAAACCATATGATCATATCAATAGATGCTGAAAAAGCTTTTGACAAAATACAGCATCCATTCCTATTAAAAACACTAGAGAGTGTAGGAATAAATGGACTGTTCCTTAAAATAATTAGCAGTATCTATCTGAAACCATCAACAAGCATTATACTCAATGGGGAGAGGCTAGAGGCATTCCCAATAAGATCAGGGGTGAAACAAGGGTGCCCATTATCACCACTACTATTCAATATTGTATTAGAAATGTTAGCATCAGCAATTAGAGAGGAAAAAGAAATTAAAGGAATTAGAATTGGGAAGGAAGAGACAAAACTCTCACTATTCGCAGATGACATGATGGTCTACCTAGAGAATCCCTAGAAATCATCTAAAAAACTACTGGAAACAATTAGCAATTTTAGCAAAGTTGCAGGTTATAAAATAAACCCCCATAAATCCTCAACTTTCCTATATATGTCTAGCAAGAAACAGCAGGAAGAGCTAGAAAGAGAAATCCCATTCAAAGTAACCTCAGACAGTGTAAAATACTTGGGAGTCTATTTGCCAATATAGACTCAGAATCTTTTTGAAAACAATTATAAAACACTTCCTCACACAAATTAAATCAGATTTAAATAACTGGCCAAATATCAACAGCTCATGGATAGGGAGAGCTAATATAATAAAAAAATGACAATTCTACCAAAACTAAACTATCTGTTTGGTGCCCTACCAATCAAAATTCCAAAAAATTACTTTAATGAGTTAGAAAAAATTGTAAGTAAATTCATATGGAGAAATAAAAAGTCAAGAATTGCCAGGAGCTTAATGAAAAAAATGCAAACGAAGGTGGCTTAGCACTACCCAATCTAAAATTGTATTATAAAGCATCGGTCATCAAGGCTGTTTGGTATTGGCTAAGAAATAGAGTGGTGGACCAGTGGAATAGACTAGGTGTAAAAGCAGGAGAGGATTATAGTAATCTGCTGTTTGATAAACCCAAAGAGTCAGGCCACTGGGATAAAAGCTCCCTCTTTGATAAAAACTGCTGGGATAATTGGAAGTTAGTATGGAAGAAACTTAGATTAGACCAACACCTCACACCCTTTACCAAGATAAGATCCAAATGGTTACAGGACATAGACATAAAAAAACAATACTATAAGCAAATTAGAAGATCAAGGACTAGTCTACCTGTCAGATCTATGGAAAGGGCAACAGTTTATGACTAAGGAAGAGTTGGAGAACATCACTAAAAACCAATTAGATGATTTCGATTACATTAAATTAAAAAGCTTTTGCACAGATAAAACCAATGTAATCAAGATCAAAAGAAAAGTAGTAAATTGGGAAACAATCTTTACAACTAATGATTCTGACAAAGGACTCATTTCTAAAATATACAGAGAACTGAGTCATATTTTTAAAACAAAAAGCCATTCCCCAATTGACAAATGGTCAAAGAATATGCAAAGGCAATTTACAGATGAGGAGATCAAAGCAATCCATAGCCATATGAAAAAATGCTCTAAATCATTAATTATTAGAGAAATGCAAATTAAAGCTTCTCTGAGGTACCACCTCACACCTCTCAGATTGGCCAGTATGACTAGGAAGGATAATCATCATTGTTGGAAGGGATGTGGGAAATCTGGGACACTATTACACTGTTGGTGGAGCTGTGAATTCATCCAACCCTTCTGGAGAGCTATTTGGAACTATGCCCAAAGGGCAACAAAAATGTGCATACCCTTTGACCCAGCAATACCACTACTGGGTCTATACCCTGAAGAGATGAGGAAAAAAGGTAAAAACATTACTTGTACAAAAATATTTATAGCAGCCCTGTTTGTGGTGGCAAAGAATTGGAAATCTAGTAAATGTCCTTCAATTGGGGAATGGTTTAGCAAACTGTGGTATATGTATGTCATGGAACACTATTGTTCTATTAGAAACCAGGAGGGACGGGATTTCAGGGAAACCTGGAGGGATTTGCATGAACTGATGCTGAGTGAGATGAGCAGAACCAGAAAAACACTGTAACAGCAACATGGGAGTGATGTTCAACCTTGAAGGACTTGCTCATTCCATCAGCGCAACAATTGGGAACAAGTCTTGGCTGTCTGCAAAGGAGAGTACCATCTGTGTCCAGATAAGGAGCTGTGGAGTTTGACAAAGTACAAGGACTATTCCCTTTAATTTGGAAAAAAAAAACCAGATGTCTTATTGTCTGATCTGGTTACCTCTGAGAATTCTGTTCTCTTTAAGGATATGATTTCTCTCTCATCACACCCAATTTGGATCAAGGTACAACATGGAAACAAAGTAAAGACTGACGGAGTGCTATCTGTGGGGTGCGGTGGGGGGAGGGAAGCAAGATTGGGGGAAAATTGTAAAACTCAAATAATATCTTTAATAAAAATTAAAAAAAAGAAAAACAGAAAAAAAGAAGAAGAAATCCAAGCAGAGAAAGAATCTGATGCCTGAGTGAAGCGATGTGGGCTAGTGATCTTGGGGGGTGTAAGTTTGATTCCAGTGGAGCTAAAGGCACAAATATCTAAGAAAAAGAGATTAAACTTGAAAAATCAGCAAAACCAACCTCATTTCATAAAGAGAGAAATTGAACTCCAGAGAAGGGAACGAACTTGACCAAGATGACATAACAAGTAAGTAAGCCCAATGATAAATATTAGTTATAATTTTTTATCAGATGGATATCTGATGAAATATATTAAAGAAGCCCTGTGAGAAGTATTTCTTTTAGATTGCAAGGGGAGTAAGGATAGTTATTGAATTCTTGAGGTCAGCTTACTGGATTACTCTGATTCTTTTTATCCTGAAGAGTTAGGTGCACATACTCAGCAATCTTGAATAGACTTCTTGAACCTGACATAAATAGGCTGGGCTAGGTGAACTCTGAGTTCCCTTCTGAATTTGAGATTGTGATTCTGTTCTTTCCACAAACTGTACTTTAGGGTAATTATATTTCAATCATCTAGGTTTGTTTTCATCTTCTCCAACTTCCAAGATGGTAGGTGGGTGTAATATGTCATAGTTGTGTTGGTGGGGAAGTTACATATAAAAAAGCATGATAGTGATTTACAATGCTTACTTAGGATAGTTGTGTTCTAATCATAATGTTTGGAGTTATTGAGATTTGGTGGGACAACTAGTTGACTCAGTGAATGGAGAGCTGGATCTGAAGTCAGACTCTTCATCCTGAGTTCAAATCTAACCTCAAATACTTATGAGTTGGGCAAGTCACTTAACCCTGTTGGCCTCAGTTTCCTCATCTGTAAAGTGAACTGAAGAAGGAAATAACAAACCATTTCAGTGTCTTTGCCAAGAAAACCCTAAATGGGGTCACATGAAATCAGAAAATACTAAAATATTATTGAACAACAAAAAAAGAATTGTAATAAATAAACTCTTAAGATTGGTTCCCTATTAATGGCTACTATGTACCTTAGGTATAGTCCTGAGGGAGAAGGCTATATCTTTTCTAATGGTTTAGTTCAGAAGCCTCACTGGTATGCTTCCAATCATGACTTTCAGTTGGACAGACTAAATTAGGTTTTAGAAAGGGACCTGTGAGTAATTCATTTTGTTCTAATATCTAATACAAACTGCTAGGGAACTGACCTGAGTCAGACTTAGACTAGAAAAATTGGTAGAGTCAGAAAAGGTTGGATGTAATGATTTTTTTGAATGCACACAGCTTTTAAGTATCTGAGACCAGGTCTAAACTCAGGAAAAAGAGCTTTGCTGACTGTGCCTGGCACTCTATCCACTGAACTACCTAGCAGGCCCTTCCGGTTATCAATAGTCACCAAAGATTATGATTGAAATACAACTATCCCAAGTGGACATTTCAGGATGGGTAACACAGAGGAAGCTGATCCTAGATTGTCTTCCAAGATCTGGAGTATGCATTCTGTGATGCCTTTTAAGGTGATAGTTGCTAACTGTGACTACAACTCCTACGAGATTAGAGAAGAAACTGTCTGTGGACATTCCGCAGGGAGAGACTCATGTGACTATTCTCTGTTTTACTAAGAATTATACCCTGAAGAAAAATGCCACAAACTGTTGGTGATCAAATTGAAATAATGCCTCTACCACCAGCTGGCAGGTCTAGGCTTGGTTCTCTGCCACATCCCATCTCCCCCAATCTCCAGACAAGGACAGTTTGAAAAACTGTGCTGAAAAAACCGTTTGGTATTCTTTATGTGACATTTGGGAGGCTCTTGAGAGCTGTGTCGTGCAGAATTTTTTGAGAGACACTTGAATAGAAATTGCTTGATTCTCCCCAGGAACATAGAAACTTTTCTGTAATTCAGGACACAGTCAAAAGCTCCAAATACTCCCCAGGACATTCTCCTTCTTTCTTCAATGAGTTCAACAAGTGATTCATAGTCTTTCTTTCTTCTTTAGCTCCAGCCCTCATACTAGAGGATTTCAACTTACATATTGATGCTCCCTCAAACATCCTAACAATCTAATTCTGTAATTTATTCCCATTTCACTGCATCTAAGTTAGATACAAAGATGTCCATGTCCTGGATCTTGTCATCACACAAATGTGGGTCATTTCCATAATCAGAAACTGAAATTCCTTTATCTGATCTATCACTCTTCCAACCTTGAAACATCTAAGTCTCTAAGTCTATTCTTCACCCTTCCTCTTAACTCTCACTTCAAATCCCTCTACCACTCAATTCTTTCACAGGTCATCTAGTCTGCACTCTCCTCCCTTTCCCTTCTTGACCCCTTGGTCCCTTGGTACATCAATTTAACTCTATATTTATATCTCTCCAATCTCATATTACTTTATTATATTGAAGATATTTCCCTGATAAGCCTCAGTCTTAGATGACTCCCCATGATCTACTGACTTCATTTCTACTCATATGCTACTGAATAAAGTCAGAAAAAATCATGAAACTGTATTCCCTGGGTCCACACTACCAATATATTGCATAATCTCAACTGGGGCCTCACCACACTTTCCTAATTATTTTACTTTGACATACTGCAGTACTTTTCCTAAATATTTTTGCCTCCTCAAATCTTCCATATCTCTTTCCTTCTGCCCTTTGAAATGAGAACCTTGCCTCATGAGGCAAATTGTTGAGAGTTTTCACTTATCCTCTCCTCTTCATGTCACACAAATTAATTACCTTCAAAATTCTATCTCCTCCTTTACCCCATCTCATATGAAGTTAACTAATGCTAATCTCTCTACATGATCCTATTCTATTTAGTCTTCTTCAACAGATGGCCCCTTCTAACAATCCTACTCTTTTACTAATCTTCAACCTCTCCCTGTCTGCTGGTAACTTCCCATAGCCTACAAACACATTCAAATTTCCCCCTTTCTTAAAAAGTCTGCATTTGATCCCTCCATCCTCACAAGCTATAACAAATCTTTACCTCCTTTCGAAAAGGTCGTTTGTAATATGTGTGCTTCCATTTTTGTCTTCTATCCCTCTTCTAAACATTACCTGCTAGCTTCTGATCTTATCATTCAACTGAAACTATTTAATCCAACTTTACCAATGAATTCTCTTAGTTACTGAATTTGTATCTTCCTGCTTGATTTCTCTATTGCCTTTAACACTGTTGATCAATCTCTTCTCTTTGATACTTTTCTTTTTTCTAGGTTTTCATAACCCTACTCTCTCTTTGTTCTCTTACCTATCTGACCACTCCTTTGCTATCTCAACCTCTTTTGCTGGATTTCCCCCTCCCCCAGTTCTGGTCCACTAATCATAAATGTCCTCTAAGCCTCTGACCTGGGCCCATTTTCTTCTCTCCATATACTGTTTTGGTTGGTGGCTTATCAGTTTCTGTAGATTCAATTATCATGCTGATGGTTCCCAGAACTATTTATTCAGCACTAATTTTTCTGTTAACCTCCATTCTTTCAACTCTAACTGCCTATTGTAGATATTGAACAGGATGTCCTATAGACAATATATTTTCAATATATCCAAAATTGACCTCATTAACTTTCTCTCCAAATATTTATTTCATGAAATTTCTTTATTATTGTTGAGGATATTACCATCCTCCCAGTCCCTAAGTTCATAAACTAGATATCATTCTTGACTCCTTACTCTCTCTTACCTTCTATATCCAATATGCTACCAAATTCTCTTGGTATGGGCCTTCATCATCTCATGCCAATCCTATTGTAATACTGTGCTGGTTGGAGGCAACTAGGTGACAGAGGACAGAGTACTGAGTTTGAGACCAGGAATATCTGAGAAATAAAATTTAGGATTTGGGGTTTTACTTCTCCCATCTTGAGGTCTGTTACATTGTTTGATTTTCATTTTTGTTATGTTTTTATTTTCAAATTGAATTTTCTGCTTTAGTACTGATCATATGAGCCTTATTGAACTACCAGGTCATGACCAATAATAATCTTAAAATCATAAGTGATCATTGATCCTCTAGAAGACCTCAAAGACCTTGCACCAAGAGGTGGGATAGGGTAGGATCAATATTCCATCTGACCCTTCCATGCAAGTTAGGCTAATTTTCCTTTAAGAGGTATTGCAACTATCCTCAAAATTTAATTGGCTTAGGAGACTAAAGGTTCATCACTTCCTCATTGACTAAACAAAAAAAAATAACTATGAAGAGCTCCAGTTGCTATTGTGTGCTTGACTGTCAAAATACTACTGACAAATCAGAGCCAAGAGAGTTTAGTTCAGCTGAATCAACTTGCAATCATACATAGCCTTGTTGAATATCCTTCTTCTGTTATGATTAAATAAATATTTTAATAGTTGAATGACCTATGAATATCTGGTTTAGTTCCAATATCAAACAATTGCTACCAAGAGACTGGTCTGAGTCAGGGTCAGTCCAGAAGTCAAGCCTAGCTCAGAACAAAGGGAGAATTTTACTATGGCAGCACAGGTTAAAAATAAAGCCTATGATACATTCTCCTACAAGTATATAGAGAAAGCAGGCTCAAGTTTTGAAAACAGAAGTGGTAAAGGGGTAACTCATAGTACCTGGTTCCTGGAAGTACAGTGTTCCCCTTAGATAAGATATGGTTTTTCTTCTGAAACTTTTGTGGATCCTTGATTCTGCTTGCCTTATCTTGTCCAGTCTGGTTTTTTTTTGTCTTGATGCAGATATTGCCATTAGCTATTCAAGGGCTTCTACTACTAGTATACAATTAGGATGATGGTTTAAGTCTCAAATCCTTCAGATCATCCAAAGTTCTCAGGAGCCTTTTTAACTAAGCTGTTGTGGAGGAGTGGCAGAGAGAAAATCCAAGTCAAGGTCAATGATCTTAACCACCATCCTCCATGCTCTCTCCTGTTAGACACTTAAATCTCATGCTTTCCAAATTGTTGAATGATTTTAAACAGGCTCCAGAAGAAGTGTTCAAGTTATTCAGTTAATCCAGATGAGGATCAAATGAGATAATTACAAATTGCATAGGATAGTGTCAGAGACATAGAAAACACTATATGATTATATGAGAATTATTGAATCCCCAAGGTCAGACTTGACCAGTAATAGTCATAAAATCAAAAGTAATCAATTGTCCTCTGGAAGACCTTAAAGACCTTGCTACCAACAAGTAGTATGTTATAGTTGATGTTTCTATACCTAGGGAGATGATTAGGTTTTATTCTTAGCTAGTAAAAAATCAAGTTGTGTTCTCACATTTTGGTCCTGATGCAGATACTGACATTAACTATTCAAGAGTTGTTATTACTAGGATACAATTGGGAAGAGTTTAAGTCCCAAATCCTTCAGATCATCCAAAGTTCTCAGGGGCCTTTTTATTATATGATTATATGATTAAATCTATTAGCATTCTATTATTTCTTTCAAGTAGGGTGGTGTTAATTTCATAGGTTCACCTCCATCATGACACCCTAATGAACCAATTCATCAGAACCAAACTGTCAACCTAACTTTGTCACTTATTACATATGGAACCTTGGGCAAGTCTTTTAATTCTCTAGGCTTCAGTTTTCTTGTCTTTAAAACAAGCAGATATAATTTTATATCTGTGATTCTATAATTCTATGACTACTGTGAAGAAGGGAAGAAAAGGAAGTGAGGCAAGGATGAAAGTAAAAGAAGAAAGGAAGAGGGGTGGAAGATGGGAGTGAAGGGCAAAGAAAGGAAAGGGAGGAAGGATAGAAGAGCAGGAGAGAGGAAGAGAGGAAGGGAAGTGGGAGGAAAGAAAGAAAGGAGGGAGAGAGGGAAGAAGAAAAGAAGGAGAGAAGGAAGAAGGGAAGGAGTCATGAATGAGGAAAGGGAGAAAGTGTGGAGATGGAAGGAGGGAGGAAAGAAGAGAGGGATACAGGAAAGGAAAGAAGAAGAGAATGAGGGAGAGAGGAGGGAAAGAAGGAGAGAAGAAAGAAAAAAGAAGGGAGAAGAGAAGAAATAAAGGGAAGAAGGGAGGAAGAAAGGAATGGAAGAAGGAATGAAGGAGGAAGTGAAGCAGTGGAGAGAAGAAGGAAGGGAGAGAGAAACAAGAAAGGGAGGAAGGAAGGAAGGGAAGGAAAGAAGGAAGAGAGGAAGGAATGGAGAGATGGAGGAATGAAGGGAAGGGATAAGGAAGAAGAAATCAAAGAGAACATTAAACATTGAAATGGTCAAAGAACAAAAATATTCTCTTATTTATTAATTTGTTTTTATTTTGTGAAATGTTGTTAATTCTTAATTCTTGAAGAGAACTCTCATCACAAAGATGCTGTCGTGACTTACATGTAAATTCAGTTTGAGTGAGGCAGACTCCTCCAGAGTCATGGCAAGACAAAGCTCAATACCCTTGAAATACTAATAGTTTTATGTAAAAATTTTTGCCTTATTTTGTTTGATCATTTATTTTTGTTAAGTGTTAACTTTTTAAATTTTATTTTAAATTTATTTTTTCATCCATATGCATATATATATTCTTAAGTTATAAAATTTTCTTCCATCCTCCCTTCCCACCCCTTCCCCACAGCAAACAGGTTCTATACGTGAAAATTTTTTGCCTTATTTTGTTTGATTATTTATTTTTGTTGAATGTTAACTTTTTTTACTTTATTTTAAATTTATTTTTTTCATTCACATGCACATGTATATTTAATAAACATTCACAAATGAATAATTTTCAGTATGAGGAATCAGGATTAAGGGAAAGAGATACATAAGAGAATTTTTATGAAGTGTTCAAAAGATTGAGAAGGGTTGTGTGTGTGTGTGTGTGTGTGTGTGTGTGTGTGTGTGTTTTGTTTTGTTTTGTTTTGTTTATCTTTCTCTGAATGGGGATAGTCCATAGTCAGTCAAATACAGTTGTTTGTCCTGGCTCTCTGGACTACTGAGAGGAGCTGCTTCCATCAAGATAGTTCATCTCACAATGTTGTTGCTGATGTGTGCATAGCTCTCTTTGCTCAGCATCAGAACCTGTAAGTCACTCCATGCTTCTCTAGAGTCTGATCATTTATGGTTTCTTATAGAAAAATAGTATTCCTTAGTATTCATGTACCATAACTTGTTTAGCCATTCCGCAGTTGATGGGAATCCCCTCAATTTCCACTTTGCCACTACTAAAAGAACTGCTAGAATATTTTGGAACATGTAGGACTTTGGAACAGTTTTATTGCTCTTTTGGTATAATTCCATATTGCTCTACAGAAAGGTTGGATCCATTCAGAACTCCACCAGCAATGCATCAATGTCCCAATCCTCCCAAAACCTCTCCAACATTGCCCATTTTCCCTTTTTCTCATCTTGGCCAATCTAATAGATGTGAAATGATACCTCATTGCCTTTCTCTAATCAATAAAAATTTGTAGGATCTTTTCATATGATTGTATATAGCTTTAATTTCTTCATTTGGAAACTGTTCATCTCTTTTGACTATTTATCAATTGGGGGATGACTTGCAGCCTTACAAATTTGATGCAATTCTCTATATATTTGAGAAATGAGACTTTTATCAAAACTTCTATTTGTGAAGATTGTTTCCCAACTTTCCACTTTTCCTTCTAATTTTCACAGCATTGATTTTATTAGTGCAAAACATTTTTAATTTAATATAGTTAAAATCATTCATTTTGCAGATTATACTGTGTTCTAATACTTGTTTGGTCATAAATTTATCCCCTTTCCAAAGATCTGATAAAGTATTTCTTCATCTATTAATATATCTATGGTATCACTTTTTATGTCTAAATTCTGTAATCATTTTGACCTTATTTTTATATAGGGTGTGAAATGTGGATCTATACCTAGGTTTTGCCAAAATATTTTTCAGTTTTCCAAACAATTTTTGTTAAATACTGAGTTCTTATCCCAGAGGCTGATGTCTTTGAGTTTGTCAAATAGTAGATTGCTGTAATTATTTACTGTGACTTCTTTTGAATCTATCCTGATCCACTGATCCATTACTGTGTAGCTTAACCAGTACCAGGCAGGTTTGATGACTGCTGCTTTATAATATAGTTTTAGATCTAGTAGATCTTTACATTTATTCTTGACCTTTTGTTGCTCCAGATGAATTTTGTTACTATTTTTTATAGCTTGGTAAAGTAGGTTGATTGGTATAGCACCAAATAAGTAATTTACTTTGGGTAGAATTGTCATTTTTATTAAATTAGCCCAGCCCAATCATGAGCATTTGACATTGTTCCAATTATTTAACTCTATCTTTGTGTGAGAAGTGCTTTATAATTGTATTCATACAGTTTCTGGGTTTGTCTTGGAAGGTAGATTCCCAAATATTTAATGTTGTCTATAGTTATTTTAAATGGAATTTCTCTTTCTAACTCCTGTTCTTGGGCTTTGTTGTTCATATATAGAAAAGCTGATGATTTATGTGGGTTTATTTTATATCCTGCCACTTTGTTGAATTTGTAAATTGTTTCAAGGAGTTTTTTAGCATGATTTTCTCTAGGTATACCATTATATCATCTGCAAAGAGTGAAAGTTTTGCTTCCTCATTGTCAATTCTGATTCCTTCAATTTCTTTTTCTTCTCTTATTGCTAAAGTTAGCATTTCTAATACTATATTGAATAGTCATGGTGATAATGGGCATCCTTGTTTCACCCTTGATTTTATTGGAAATGCTCCGAGTTTATTCCCATTACATATAATATTGTTGGATATTTTCAATTGATACTATTTATTATTTTAAGGAAAACTCCATTTATGCCAAAATTTTCTAGTATTTTTAATAGGAATGGATGTTGTACTTTCTCAAAGGATTTTTCAGTATTTATCGAGATAATTATATGATTTCTGTTGGTTTTGCTATTGATATGTTTAATTATGTTGAGTGTTTTCCTAATGTTGCACAATCCCTGCCCACCTAATATAAGTCTTACCTAACCATGGTGAATTATCCTAGTAATAACTTGCTGTATACACATTGCTAAAATTTTATTTAAGATTTTTTGCATTAATATTCCTTTGGGAGATTGGTCTAAAATATTCTTTGTCTGTTTTGTTTCTTCCTGGTTTAGGTATCAGCACCATATTGGTGTCATAAAAGGAGTTTGGCAGAACTCCTTCCTCTCCAATTTTTAAATAGTTTATGTAGAAGAGGAATTAATTGCTCCTGCTTTGGTAGAATTCACTTGTAAATCCATTTGTACCTGGAGATTTTTTCTTAGGGAGTTCATTGATCATTTCTTCAATTTCTTTTTCTGTAATGTGGCTATTTAAGTAATTTATTTCCTCTTCTGTTAATCTGGGCTAAATATTCATCCTTTTCACTCAAGTTATCCAATTTATTAGCATAGTTCAGCAAAGTAGATCCAAATTATCTCTTTAATTTTCTCCTCATTGGTGGTTAGTTTACTCTTTTCAATTTTTGATACTGGTAATTTAGGTATCTTTCTTTTTTTAATCAGATGAACCAAAAGTTTGTTTATTTTATTGGCTTGTTCATTAAAAAAACTCTTAGTTTTATTTATGAGATTGATGGTTTTCTTGCTTTCAATTTTATTAATCTCTCCCTTGATTTTAGAATTTCTGGTTTAGTCTTTAGTTGGAGATCTTTAATTTATTCTTTTCCTAGCTGTTTTAGTATACCCAATTCATTGATATCCTTTTCCTCTATTTTATTCATATAAGCATTAGAGATATAAAGTTTCCCCTCAAAACTGCCTTGGCTGCATCCCATAAATTTTTGGATGGTGTGTCTCATTATTATCATTTTATTGGATAAGATTATTGATTATTTCTATTATTTGCTGTTTGATCCATCCATTATTTAAATTAAAGTTATTTAATTTCCAATTGGTTTATCTTTCCATGACCCTTTATTACATGTAGTTTTTAATTGCATCATGATCTGAGAAATGTGTATTTATTTATTTCTGCCTTTATGCATTTGATTATAAGGTTTTTGTGCCCTAGGACATGGTCAATTTTGTTGTGGGTGCCATGTAGTGCTGAAAAAAAGCTTTATTCTTTTCTATCCCCATTAAGTTTTCTCCAGAGGTCTCTCATATCTAAGTTTTCAAAGATTTCATTCAACTTCTTACTTTCTTCTTGTTTATTTTGTTCTTGGATTTATTTAGGTCCAAGAGAGGGAGGTTGAGGTCTCTCATTATTAGTTTTGCTTTCTATGTCTCCTGGTAATTCACTCAATTTTTCCTCTAGGAATTTGAATGCTATACCACTAGGTGCATACATGTTTAGAAATGATATAGCTTTATTACCACTCTATCTCTTAGCCAATACCAGACAGTTTTAATGACTGATGCTTTATAATATAATTTTAGATCAGATAGGGCTAAGCCCCCTACTTTTACACTTTTTTTCCATTAAATCCCTGGACATTTTTGACTTTATATTTCTCCATATGAATTTACTTACAATTTTTTCTAACTCATTAAAGTAAATTTTTTGGAATTTTGATTGGTAGGGCACTAAACAGGTAGCTTAGTTTTGGTAGAATTGTCATTTTTATTATATTAGCTCATCCTATCCATGAGCAGTTGATGTTTGTCCAGTTATTTAAATATGATTTAATTTGTGTGAGAAGTGTTTTATAATTGTATTCAAAAAGTTTTTGAGTCTACCTTGGCAAATGGACTCCCAGGTATTTTATATTGTCTGAAGTTATTTTGAATGGGATTTCTCTTTCTAGATCTTCCTGCTGTAATTTGCTAGTCATATATAGAAAAGTTGAGGGTTTTTTATATTTTATAACCTGCAACTTTGCTAAAATTTCTAAGTAGTTTTTTGGATTATTTCTTGGGATTCTCTAGGTATCCCATCATGTCATCTCCAAATAATGAGAGTTTTGTTTCTTCCTACAGCTTTATTACCAATGGTGCCATTTAAGAAGATGTAGTTTCCTTCTTTATCCCTTTATTTTTGCTTTGCTCCAACCTTTTACCTTTACCTTGTATATATCTATCTGCTTCAAATGTGTTTCTTGTAAACAACATATTGTAGGATTCTGGTTTTTAATACATTCTGCTATCTGCTTCCATTTTATGGGACAGTTCATCCCATTCACATTTACAGTTAAGATTACTAATTCTGAATTTCCTTCCTTCCTTTCTTTCTCCATTTATACTTTTTCTCTTTCCTTTTCTCTTATTCTTCCTCACCAAAATTTTACTACCTTTCCCCTTTGACTTTTCTTTTAAAAATTTAACTTTCAGTTTATTTTCACTTATACTTTGCCTTCCCTTTTATCAGTCCCTTCTTCCTTAACTTTCCCTTTCCCAGTCCCCTCCTTCCCTATAGATTAGGATAGATTTTTAAAACCCAAGTGGCAATGTATCTTATTCCCTCTCTGGGC
This sequence comes from Macrotis lagotis, assembly GCF_037893015.1. NCBI lineage: Eukaryota > Metazoa > Chordata > Mammalia > Peramelemorphia > Peramelidae > Macrotis > Macrotis lagotis. Next base: position 192,173,891 of record NC_133661.1, read on the forward strand.
TAAATTTATTGAATAGAATTTACTCAGCATTCACATTCTCCCTTCTTTCCCTCCTAAAATTAAAAATCTTTGTGCCTCTTCCCATGGTGTTATTTATTGCTCAAATACTATTAATCAGGTATCATCAATCACAGTTTGATTATTTGCTTGATAAGCTCAATAACCAGTTGGTTATTTTTACTTTTAATGGAGTTGATTTCTTATCAAGTTGTCATCACAGATTGTTTGCTTGATTGCTTGATAAGCAGCATTGACTGAAATTGCATTAAATTATAATTATAATCATTTTTACCCTACCCTCTTTTCAAGTATCTTTCAAGTAACACACAATTCTCCTTATGAGCCAAATTATCATCCAAAGCCATATCATTTCTTGAACTATTTATAAACAACCCCACAACCCCCCCCCACCCCCCACCCCAGCCCCAGCCTATTTTCTCTCACAAAGGGTCAAAGGATAATGAGACACTTAGGTTTAAAGTTAACACCCCTGCTTTTCTTCAGGACTTTTTGTCTCAAACATAAGTGATGTCATCTTGGACCTCTTCAATTGAGAGATAAGACCTAATTATACCCATATCCTTTAGGTTCATTCTCTTCAATTATATTCTACCTTTAATTATCCTAAGAGAAGTAAAACTCTGATTGTCTTGACCAACACTTGTTTTGTTTTGTTTTTTTTCCCTTCCCATTTTCATTTGCCTTTTTGATACAACTCTTGAGTCATGTATTTGGTGATTAAATTCTGTATTTAGTGCTGGTCTTTGTGTCAGGAAATTCTGGAAGTCCTCTATTTCGTTGAACATCCACCTTTTCCCCTGACAATATAGGGTGAATTTTGCAGGGTAGTACATTCTGGGTTGTAATGCCAGGTCCTTTTCTTCTAAAATATGCTATTCCAGTTCTTCTGATCCCTCAGTGTTGAGGCTGATAGGTCCTATGTGCATCTGATTGTGTTTCCTTTGTATTTGAATTTTTGCTTCTTGCAATATTCTCTCCTTTGGTTGAGAGTTCTGGAATTTGGTTATTACAGCCCTTGAAGTTTTTATATTGGGGTCTCTTTCTTGAGGGGTTCTATGGATTCTTTAAATGGTTCCTGTATGATGTTTTCCAGGTTCTTCTTTAGATCCAGGCTTTCTGGTAATCTGATGATTTGTAGATTGTCTGTCCTGGATCTATTTTCCAGGTCATTCATTTTTCTTAAAAAGATATTTTAGGGGGGCTAGATGGCATAGTGGATAAAGCACTGGCCTTAGAGTCAGGAGTACCTGGGTTCAAATCTGGTCTCAGGCACTTAATAATTACCTGGCTGTGTGGCCTTGGGCAAACCACTTAACCCCATTTGCCTTGCAAAAACCTAAAAAAAAAGATATTTTATATTTTCTTCAATTTTTTTCAGCCTTTTTATTTTGTTTGATGGAATCCTGAAGTCTTATAGATTCATTGGTTTCTATTTGGTTTTCATTGGTTTCTAATTTTTAGGGTTTTATTTTCTTCAATTAGCTTTTGTGTTTCCTTTTCCAGTTGGTTATTTTTAATTTAATGGAGTTGATTTCTTTGGTCAACTTTTCATAATTTTTTTTTGCATGACTTTCATTTCTTTTTTCCATTTTTTGTTTTTCCTCTCTTCTTTAGTTTTTAAATTCTTTTTTTAAGCTCTTCAAAGAGTTTTTGTATTTGTGTCCAATTTATAACCTGTTTTGATAATTCTCCTGTGAATGGTTTTTCCTGCTTTCTTCTTCAGACATGGCATTGTTATCATCTTTATCTACAAATAGTTTTCTATAGTGAGTTCTCTTTCAGCTTTTTTGCTCATCTTTGTTGTTTTAGCTCTGCTTCTGGGGTACAGGGAGTATAGAACCAAGCTTTTTTTTTTTCTCCTGGTGCTGGAGTCAGAAACTGGAAATAAAGGAAGAGAACAATCTCTGCAAAAGCAAGGCCTGGACTATATAGGCAACATCTTGGCCAACAAAAAGCTATAGATCAGACCCCAGCTCCAACAATAACAAAAAATAGTTTGTTCATTTTAACAGTACAATAATAAAAAAAATTTCAAAATACTTGTGATGGAAAATACCATCCACATCCAGAGAAGGAACTGTGTAGTTTAAATGAAGACCAAAGCTTATTATCTCCAACTTTTAAAAATGTCTCTTATGTATTATGTCACTTTTTTCCTCTCTGTTCTCTTCTTTTCTGTTTGGATCTGATTCTTCTCTCACAACAAGTTCAATATAGATCTATGTTTAACATGGTTATAATTATAGATTTTTTATCAGATTGCTTTCTATTAAGGGGAAGGGAAGGAAAATAACTGTAAAACACAAAACCTTGCAAAAAATAATTGATTAAAAACTACTACCACATGTAGTTGGATTAACAAATAAATAAAATATTTAAATATTTTTAAAAATGTGTCTGCTGCAGATTCCTCAAGTTTAAGAGGCTGCAAAGATTTGATTTTTGTGACAAACTAAATGATGATTTGCTTTGCTTTAAAGAGACATCATGTGAATGTGTTGCCTCAGGACTCTTCCAGTTTTTATATTGACCCAAGTTTGAAATCATGTCCAAATGTTCACATAGTGTTTTTTTCTCTCTACCCTTGTATTAGTTGTCCTACTTCATTTTAAGAGAGCAGATGCTTAGGAATTCCATTTATTCATAAACTAAGAGAGTTGAAAGGGACCTTCTCTGTCATCTAGTAGAACCCCCTCAGTTTCAAGAAGATGCAATGTTAAGGGATTTGCTCAGTCACAGGGTTGGTCAGTAGCAAAGTGAAAACTAGAATTCATTGCCCATTCCACCATATCACATCTCTGTTCACACATTTTGGATTCATTAACTTTTATGTATCTGTGATTTATTCAAGTTCTTTTATGTTTTATCCCCTAATGAGAAGTCAGTAAGATTTCTTCAAGTGCAAGGAATCTTGCAGTATCTGAGAATATCTCTAATGGAGTAAAACTCCCACACTCAGTCCAGTTAGGCAGACAATAACTATAATCACTATGATTATTCCTGTTAAGTTGAGCCTGAGATTTTTCAGGAAATTTATTTGGTTGCTTTTCTGATCCTCCACTTCTTGTTATCTCCCAACAAGGAAATACAACATAAATTATGCTTACTGACCAATGAGAGTGATTTTTTAATGTTATGCCTCCCATGACATCATACCTGAGATATTTTAATAATACCTATTATTATAGATAAATCTTGTTATTCTAAGAGCATTTTAATAGCTCCCACAGCATTCAGTATTCACTAATACTTCTTACCAGTATGAAGAGGATACAGAGCTAGTCTTCAATCTGTTGGTCACTAAACCTTTATTAAGTATCTACTATGGACCAAGCACTTGGATAAACTCTTCATCTGCAGTTGTATTGTTGTATTTTGGACAGCTACAAGGAGAGAGTACTAGGTGTGGATTCAGGAAGAATTGAGTTAAAATATGACCTCAGACACTAGATGAGTGACTCTGAGCAAGTCATTGTTTTGTTTTTTTAGGTTTTTGCAAGGCAAACGGGGTTAAGTGACTTGCCCAAGGCCACACAGCTAGGTAATTGTTAAGTGTCTGAGACTGGATTTGAACCCAGGTACTCCTGACTCCAAGGCCAGTGCTTTATCCACTACACCACCTAGCCGCCCCTGAGCAAGTCATTGAAACCTGTTTGCCTCAGTTTCTGCAATATGTACTGGAGAAGGAGATGGCAAACCACTCCAGTACTGCCAATGAAGCCCTAAATGGGGTCACAAAGAGTTGAACATGATTGAAAAATGATTGAATTTATTTTACATGAATCTGGACTGTAGTGGTTTTTTGTTTGCCTCTTTTTTTCATTTGTACTTAGCACAGTGCATAGCACATAGAAGACACTTAATAAATGTTTATTGACTGATTAATTGCCTCTAAGACCTCCTATGGTTCTTTGCTTAGTATCTCTCCAATGCACTTACTGTGTTACAGTATTTATAGTTCACCCCCCTCCAGAAATGTGAAATTCATAAAGGCAAGGAAATTGCCTTATTTAAATTTTTTTCTCTCCCTCAACATCTAGAGGAGCACTCTGAAAATACTAGGAGTCTAATAAAGGTTTATTGAATAAATGAATGAGTAAAAAAATTGATATGTCTACTGCCTGCTTTCATTTAGGAATTTTCTTAAGGCTGAGCATTGAGGCTAGCTGAGATGGATATGGTATAATAAGACTTTCCAAAATGAAATTCATCACAATTTTTCTCAAATCCATCTTTCCTCTGGATTTCTTTATTTTTGTTGAGAATAAAGTATTTCTTCCAAGTCATCACAACCATAGAGTCATTTTTGATTATTATCTCTCTTTTAATTCTTCATCCTTTAGCTTATCAGTTGATTAATCTTTTGGCTTCTATCTAGGAATATGTCAATACATGTTTAGTAATTAACTCTCTAAATGTAAATTGAATCTTCATTATTAACATTTTCTTTATCACTTTCTCAAGTCCAATGTAAGCAGTCAACAAAACATATAGCACATTTGTTAGTTTATCAGCTCTAAATAATCACATTGAAAATTTAACATTTGTTTCTCTAGAGCAGGTTCAAAGTACTCCTGCTTCTACCTCCATGTTATTCTCTTGTCCTTTACCTTTTTCCTGCTCACAAAACCTCTCTGTCTAGTCCAGGTCTTTATCACTTGTTACCTCAACTATTACTAAAGCTTCTAATTGGACACTCTCATTCTGGTTTCTCTTTTCTCCAATCCATAGTTCCTGAATTGATAATTCTAAAACTCACTTCTGACTAAGTTATTCCCTTACATCTTTTATTTTGAAGAAGTCAGACTGATACTTTGTTTTTACAAGGCAATGGGGTTAAGTGACTTGTCTTAGGTCACACAGCTAGGTCATTATCATTGTCTGAGGCCTGATTTGAACTCAGGACTCCAGGGTCATTGCTTTATCCATTGCACCACCTAGCTGCCCCCATTCCCTTACATCTTTATTAGTTCCCCAAAGTACAGAATTCTAAACTTGGAATTTAAATATCTCAACCAGCTGATTTCCCCATATCTATCCTTTGTGATTTCACATTACTCCTCTATGTGTATGCTCTATTTTAATCAAACTGATCTATTGGCTGTTCCTCGTATAAAGTATCCCATCTCTTACCTTTGTGACTTATTATAGATGATCCTCCAGGTCTATAATATATTCCTTCCTTATCTATCTGTTAGAACTTAGCTTAGGTCTAATCTTTTAATTTTCTCTCCCCTTGGTTATTAGTGCTCTCTTCTTCCTCCTGTCCATTTTGAATTATACACACATCTACACATATATTAATACAAATATATTTTATGTATACATGCATTATATACATATTCATACACATTCATATATATGTTTTTACATATAGTATAGATATGTGTGTGTGTGTGTGTGTGTGTGTGTGTATGTGTATGTGTGTATTTTTATTTGGGTATATACTGTATCTTCCTGGTAGAATGTTAGTTCTCCTATTGGAGGGATTGTCTAATTTAGGAAGTCTTAATAAATGTTCATTGAATTCATTTCAATACTATAACCCAAATGATTTAATATCTTACAGGGATCAGAATTTTAATATCTCTTTAGGCAGTTATAGAGAATTTAGGGCAATGAATGACTGTCTATGGAAATGTTTCCTTCCTCTGTTTTCAGTAGAGACTATATATACTAGAGTGAATGCAGTAGCAGGCAGTTTGCATTTATTCTGAGCCTAGATGAAAAGCTGATTATGCAGCTGAGTGCAAATGAGGTGGAAACATCTTAGAGATTAGGTTTGCTCCCAGGATCCTGCATTGCAAATGGATTTGATCATTTGTCTCTGTTTAATGACTCCCACAGATGTCCTTCCTTTCACATAAAATGTCAGTCTCTAGGATGAAACAGATAATCTGTCCTGAAAGATGTTAATGAGTTCATTTGATGTCTATAGGAACAGAGAGACTATGAAGTCCATGGAGAAGCATTAACATCCATGATCCAGTGGTTTGAGCATTCAGAATCACAGAACCTTATAGAGAATCTAGTTTAATGTTCTCAATCAATCAAACAATCAATCATTTCACAAGCATTGATGAAGTTCCTAATATAGTACCAGGTTATATTCTGGGGATACAACTACTATGAATGAAACAATTCCTGATCTCAAGAAATCTACATTTTAATAGAAAAGACTATCTGTGTGGATATATTTTTGTGCACACAAACATATATATATATGCATATATGTCTCATCTGTGTATTGATGCCTATTTGTAATATACATGTGTATCATGTATGTATGCATGTGGACATACATGCATGCATATATTAGTATATGCAGAATATCCAGAAAGTAAATTAAAAACAATGGTTTGGTCTTGGGGAAAGTCTACCAAGACTTTGGAGGGAATCAAGGTAGGCTTTAGGCAGAAAGATGTGCTTGTGATGCCTCTGAAAGGAAGACTGGGACTCTACCATTTGGAGATGAAGAGGAAACATATTCTAGGCATAGGGGACAGCTGATACAAAGGCATGCAGGTACAAAGATACAAAGATAAAGGCTGTGACTTCTATGAGGAACTTAAAGGACAGTTTGACTGGTTTGGTTTAGATTAAGTCCATAGGAGTTACTCTTCAGATGGGCAAGTTAAGGCCTGGGAAGGTGAATTAATAAACATGCATAAACTTCCTTCATGAGTCAAATACTGTGGTGGGCATTGGGAATATAAGTGTGAAGATAATGCAGCAATTCTTCCTCTCAAGACACTTAATAGTCTATTAGAATGGAAGAAAATATGTGTTTATTAAACACCTATTGTATATATCAGGCACTGTTCTAAGCCTTTAACAAATATTATTCCATTTTTTGTATTCACAACAGCCTTGGGAGGTAGGTACTATTTTTATTTCCATTTTAAAGTTATAGAAACTAAGGCAGCAAAGATTAGGTGACTTGCCCTAGTTCACACAGTTATTAAGTATCTGAGATCAAATTTGAATTTAGATTTTCCTCCTGACTCCAATCCCAGCTCTTTATTTACTGAACCACCACTAGCTGCCTCTATTAGGGGAATGTAGTATAATCACAGTGAAATTCATACAAAATACATACAGAATAAAAAGAAAGTGAACATTGGAAGGAAGGAAAGGACTCTTGAAGAAGACGCTTAAAAGCCTCCCAAACATGGGGGGAATAAATCAATGCAATGCATGAAGGAAGAATATGGAATGTTGTATAGAAGGAAAAACCAGTAGGCTACTTTGAAGTATAGAATGTGTGAATAGCAATAATATGTAATCAGCCTGTAAAGACAAGTTGAAGTCAAATAGGAAGGGTTGTAATTTGTCTTAGAGGGAATAGGGAGTCACTGAAGCTTCTTGAGTAAGGAAGTGACATGGCCATATCATTTGAGGAACTATGTATTAGAAAAACAAGAGATGGCAGCCAATTAGTCCAAATAAGAGCTCTTGCGTTGGAATGATTATGGTTCTAAAGAAGAACTAAAGAACAAGATATATGTTGATCAAGTAATCAATATTTATTAAATGTCTACTATATTCAAGACATTATTCTAAGTTTGCTTTTGTTGTTAGTTGTATCTAACTCTTTGTTATACCTTAGACCACAGCATGTCAAAAATGTCTGTGAGGTTTTCTTGGAAAAAATATTGGAACAGTTTGTTATTTCTTTCTCCTATGTATTAAGGCAAACAGAGGGTTCAGTTTTTCTGGAAGTTGGGAGCTGTATTGGCAGAATAACTTCATGGTGCCCACAAGTGATCATGTTTGTGATACTTTCCATATTCCCTCCCAATTCCCTAGTAAATTTCCTCTTAAATTCTAATATTTATTCATTCTCATAGTACTCTCATCATCCACAGAAGTTCCCACCTGAGTACAAAAGAAACATTTAACTCAACGTTGATTACTTAATACTAAACTTCATCATTTGAAAGCTTCTGGGAGACAATTTTGTTCGTATTTCATCCCCTCCCTTGACCCAACCTCCCTTGACCATCTCAAGAGCTATGATCATAGTACAATCTCAACTGTCTCCTCTGCTTTGATCCATGGTCTCCTCTTTCCTGAAATATCCAAAATCTGTGCATAAGGAATAACTCACCTCAACTCTGATAGGTCCCCAACTTCTAGTCTTTTCTTGCTGAGAGATTAGGAGAACATGATTATGTATTTTTCTTCAGAGAGAGAATCTAGCTATTCTTCTTCCTAGAAAAACTGTCTGAGAATTACTTTATATCTAGGACTTACTATGAATAAATCTCTAGCCAATGATTACTTTATGAATGGGGAAAAGGGAGTTCTAGCAAAGCTGAGAAGGATTTATTCTAGACTGGGGTCAAAAATCTTGGAGATCAGCACTCTTTGGAGGAGAATGAAGATGCCTTATTCATTAATAAAGAATCTTCCCCCTCTCCTCCTTGTCTATGTTGTCTTATCATGGTCATGAAATACCAAACTTAGGATGTTTGAATGAATGAATGAATGAATGAAAAGGCATGTAAAAAATCACCATAAAACAAATAGAAAAGTAAGGCAATCCCTGCTCTCAAGGAGGTTATATTCTAATGGAGGAGTCAGCCCATAAAGGTTTCAGGGGCAAGTCAGATGAGAAGGTCCCATTTAGGCAGCAAAGGTTCATCCTATATTGGTGATAACTTCAATCTACCTTCTTAACATTGCAAATTGGTGAGGTCAGTATGATTGGGTAAAAAGATTCATTAGACTAAGAGAAGACATGGAATTGAATTTCTAGTTCTTACACTTAGTATTATAGATTTCAAGATGGAAGAGACCTTAGAGATTATTCTAGTTCAACTCTCCCATTCCTCCACTCTCTATTTTATGTGTTGAAACCAAAATCTAGAAAGTTAACTTGCCTAGAGTAAGAGAAATAGTAAGACTAAAAACCTGAAGAGGTACTCTGAATCCAAATGTAGTGTCCTTTGTAGCATACTTGTAGAATGTACAAAATTGTGAAAGTCAACTTTTTTGAAATGTAGGTTGCTCATATATAAAATAGGATGAACCTGATATTATATCCATTTCTCAGGCTTGTCAATGTAAAGATCTCAGTTTCCCTACTCTGTTAAGTGAAGGGATTCAAATTCTCTGAATCTCTCTTTCAAAATAATGTATCTGGTAAAATCCCCTTTCAAATAGCCAACAATTCGCAGGAACTCAAGAATCTCTCTCCTCAACCCCCAGAATAAATCAGTATTAAACCTAGACCTGTATGGCAGGTCCAAGCTCCTCCCTCTCTTCCTGACCCGAATGTCTGCTCCAGCTTGATTTTAGCTATTGTGCCTAAAATCAGGTCTCTGATAGTTCTAATACTGTTGTTCTTGTCTACCTTTCTTATTGTACTTCCCCTCAAGCAACTTTGCTTTATTTTCTCTGTTTTTGTGTTCTGGTTTTTTGTGCTGTGGTCTTCTTTGTTGAACTTTGGAAATTTTGAAATTGATTCAAACTGCCTTAAGACAAGCATGAACATTAAATGAAGGTGCTTGTGAAATCTCAAGATGTTATAGAAATGAGTTCTTATTCATATTCATAATTATTATGAGATAGTGCAAAAGCCCTAAAAGCATGATACATACAAAGCCTAGTCCCTTGGTTGGGACTTTCTGAGAAACCAAAGGTCATCGGGCAGTAGGCTTCTGTACTAATGAATACTTGTTAATGTCCTAATATGCACAGGGAGCAAATAGCTTGGTATGTCTCTTGTCTCACTTGTCAGGGTATTAATGAAAAGCACTACAAGTCAGGGGAAGAGGAGACATTTTCAGGGATAACAAGGATTTCATGAATTTCCTCTTCTATACCTCCAGAGGCTCAAAGAGTAACTTTGAAGAGTATCTTCTAAGCTTCTTAACCTAAGTTCAGAGGGTCCTTGTACCTGTATGGGAGAAAAAAAATTCTCTGACTTCTAACCAAAATGTAGCATTTCCTTTAATTATGAATGTAGACCACAGAATAAAACATTATTCTGAGAAGAGGTCCACAGGTTTCACTTTTTTAATTCCCTGGATTGTCTTAAAGGCAGAGACTTCATGATACCCTTCTTTCTTCTCCACAGCTAGCACAGAGCTCAATACATATCTGTTGATTTGATCTGATTAAATTAAAAAAACAGGCAGAGTTTATTTAGAAAGCTCTGGAGGCAATGCCAAGCAACTCTGGATTAAATCTTTCTTCTTTTCCAGAATTAATACTGTGCACTCTCAGGCATAATTCTTGTTGCTGTCAGTTTATTTTAAAATACCCCTAATCAAGCAAAATCTTGGCTCTCCCCATTTCCTTTCATACCCCTCTATTCAATCATTTGCTAAATCTTGTTTAATCTCATTCTTCTCTTTCCCTCATCCCCCCTTCCCTTGCTGTGCTACTGTTGTTTAAATCTCTATATCAGACTTCCAGTTTTCCAGTTTCTCTCTCTCTCTCTCTCTCTCTCTCTCTCTCTCTCTCTCTCTCTCTCTCTCTCTCTCTCTCTCTCTCCCTCTCTCTCTCCTTTGTCCTCTTCTCTCCTCTTCTCCCTCCCTTATTGTTTCATTTAATTTAAATTTCCTTGTTCATACACCACACCACTCTAAGAGTTGTTTTTCTCTATTAAAATGTATACTCCTTAAAGCTAGGATTGACTCACTTTGGATCTGTATTTCTTGTGATTAGCATAGTAGCTAGCATATACTTAGCAATAATAAATGCTTCTGCATTTATTTATTTGGTAGGTTAATTAGGTAGATCATTCATTCATCCATTCAACCCGTTAATATTTGTCACATCCATCCCCTGGCTCCTCCACTAAGATTACATACACAGGCTAATACAAGCTTTTGTTATCTTTTACCTTGAGTATTACTGAAAACTTTCAAAGGAGCTTCCTCTTCCACCATTCTCTTTATCTAATACACCTTGCACACAGCTGACAAATTGTCATTCCTAAAGTGTTTCCTCAACATTTCACAGTCTTAAGAAGCTATACTGACTCTAATACCTCTAGAATATAGAATAAATTCCTCTATTTGGGCAGTTAAAATATTTTATAATCTGACTCGGTTTAGTCAGATGGCCTACATGCTTTGTCATCATATTGAACTATAAGTTTCTAGACCTCAGGGGCTGCCTTATTTTTCATCTTTATATACTCAGTGCCTTTCATAAGAGATGCATCATGTGTTTGCTGAACTGAACTGAGTCTGATCATTTTAATCATATGAGATAGATAAGGAAGGTATTATTGTTGTTTTATAGCTTATTAATCTTAACTAGGTTGTGCAGTGTATTGAGCACTAAGTTTGGAGTCAGGAAGATCTGAATTCAAATTTTGCCTCAGATATTTACTGTTTTTGTGACTCTGGGCAAGTTACTTAACCCTGTTTGCCTCAGGTTCCTGTAAAATGAGTTGGAGGAGAAAAATGACAAAACTTGAAATGAGATCACGAAAGTCAGACATTACTGAAAAATGATTAGACGACAACAAACCAAGATTAGTGACTTTAAGAACCATTTTAAGAATTTCTAGTCCAATATTCTTCTCATTATAAATCTATGGCTTTCTAAGATATCATACATGTCACATATTTAAATATAAATAATGGGAAAATTCATGTGAAAGCCCTTGATGGAGTTTTATCTACTGTACAAATGCACAGAACTGTACAAATGTACTGTACAAATACACTGTACAAATGCTAGAACAATAAAAAATTGTAATGAATCTAGTTCAAACTTTTTATCCAACAGATAAGACCCTGAAACATTAAGTAATTGACCAAGGTCATGCAGCTAGTTAATGGAAGAAAGAAAGAATATAGGTGACTTGACTCCCAACCTAGTATGTTTTCTACCTACAGATTTCCTCAACATTAATTATAATAATAAAGAGATTGCTCTGAGGAGCAAGGAAACAATCTTTGAGAAGAGCCTTGGGAAATGATTTATCTGGTAACAAATACCACTTTGCTACCTGAATTTGATTATATGTGCATTGGTGGGACCACAGTTATAGAGGAACTGAGTTAAGTTTGAGCCTCTTGACTTTCTTTTAAATTTTTTAAAATTTATTTAAGGCAATGGGATTAAGTTCACACAGTTGGGCAATTATTAAGTGTCTGAGGTCACATTTGAACTCAGGTCCTCCTGACTCTAGGTCCGGTACTCTATCCATTGTGCCACCTAGCTGGCTGAGTAAATTCACTTTCAATGACTGATGCCCATAAATCACAATGAACTGAGAAAATAATTTTCAAATTAAGTAAAAGTATCAAGAATATTCTTAAAGATATCAGGTAGGTTACCTAGCTGTGTGGCCTTGGGCAATCCCATTGCCTAGCAAAAACTTAAAAAAAAATATCAGGTAGAATGTGATAAAATGGAAGAAAACACTCTATACAAAAAATTATTAAAGAATTTAAAGGGGGGGCGGCTAGGTGGCAATGGATAGAGCACTGGCCCTGGAGTCAGGAGGACCTGAGTTCAAATCCGACCTCGGACACTTAATAATTACCTAGCTGTGTGGCCTTGGGCAAGCCACTTAGCCCCAATGCCTTACAAAAAATAAAAAATAAAAAAAAAGAATCTAAAGAACACTAGACCTGGAGTCAGAAAGATCAGTGTTCAAATATCCAAGGGATGAAGTGAGAAGCGAAGAACTTCGATAATCCAGGAAAAAAAGAATCAGTCTGATCATAAGTAAGTCACGTACAGTTAGCAAATGATCTGTTTATATTTTTGGTGCATTTTTTCTCACTCCAAAGGGCGGGTGAAATTAAAGTATTTTTGTTTTATTATCAGTTCTGGTAACAGGTGGGGAAAGACAGAGACAGACAGAAAGATGAGAGAGAGAGAGAGAGAGAGAGAGAGAGAGAGAGAGAGAGAGAGACAAAGAGACAGACAGAAAGAAACAGAGTCAGAGACAGAGGGAGAAGGTGTATGTTTATGCGCCTGCAGGTGTCGGGGTCGGGGATGGAGTGGAAGTTGAACGCCTTAGTGGCTTGAATTTACTCTTGATTTCATTGCTTGGATCTTTTTTCCTTTTTCCCATACAGACGAGGCTTAGTGCAGTAAGACTTTTGGGACATCCCGTATAATAGAGAGCTAGTCGGGCAGATGTGCGTGTCTGGGGACAGAGGGGTTTGAGGACACCCCTGGAGCATTCCTGGCGTTCCAGGTTCACTTAGTCTTAATTATGTGCGCAGCAACCCTGTCCTTCCCGTTACTCTCCTGGAAAATACTCTGCCAGGCCTGGTCTTTGATTTCTGCTGCGCAGCAGCACCGCTGGGAAGATGTCTGCTCCTCTTTGGTGTCAAAATGAGCCCCGCACTGAAAGGCAGACGTGGGGAGGTCCAAGTCCAAGTGTTCCAGGATGAAGGAGCCTGGACAGCTCTCTCGGGGACAGGCTCCACGGTACCCCTGCCTGACCAGCCCACTGACCCGAGGCTTGACTTCCAGCTCGGGCTTCTCCCAGCCTCAGCCCCCTAGTCCCGGTGACAAGTGCGGATTGGTCAGCAGTTGCTCGGACCCTCCCTCTTTCCTTCCTCCCCTAAACAGAAGGCCAAGGGCATGTGAGTCCCGGCCCGGCTTGGAGGCGGACCTAGGGGGCCGGGGGTGTGGCGGAGGAGGGGCAGGGGCGGGGCCGCGGCCGCGGCGGTGGCAGCAGCAGTCCGGGCGGCTTCTGGCTCCAGCTCGGGACCGACCCCGCCGCAGCATCTTCGCTGCAGCCACCGCGGCCGCCACACCTGGCCAGGTAAAGGAAAGCCCTGCCCATCCACTTCTCCCCAGGTTCTGCCTTGTAGTCGGCCCGCCTCCCCTCCCCCACTACCTGCTCTCCCCAGAAGGAGCTTTGTTTTAAAACCTGTCCTACCTTATTACTCCAGCCACCCAGAACTGCCCCCCTCACCCGTCGCCTCTGCCCTTTTACCCTCCCTGTGCAACCCTATTGGCTCCTAAAGTCTACTAGCATCCTTCCCCTGGCAACCCTGCCAGTGAGGTTGCTCGCGGCTGGGCCAAGCTGTTGTCCTTCTTCTTGCCCCTCAAACCCTAAGAGTAGACCCTTTCACCTGACACATAAGTCTCAAGTCTTGAACTCTGCCTAACAAGACAGGCATAAGGAAGATGGGAGGGAATGGCTGCAGAGCCTTATTCTGAGGCTATTACCCAGTTCAGTTTGGAGCACTGCAGTGGGCTGGCTGAGGAATCTGGGGACTGTCAGTTATACAGGCCTGGGCTGAAAACTGTGTGTCTCTATATTTTTCTTCATTCTCATTATGATGGAATCAAGTTACTTTCTCTGTGGGTGACCTTGAGCAAGTCACTTCCTCTTTGAGGCTCAGTTTTTTTTTTAAACTCTAAAAATCAGGGTTTTGGATTTCGCAGTCTCTTAAGGCTCCCTCAGAGTTCTAAATCTATGATTCTTTGATGGTGATGATCACCAAATCTCTCCCCTCAACCCCACAAAACTTAGAGGAAGATTCTGTTCAGACACATAAAGATTGACCTCAAAAAGTATCCATGACTCTTATATCCTGAAACTGAGACCTAACCCCTCCATCTCAATGACAAGTAGTAAAATGCATATGTGTGGGTACATATGTGAGGAAAGTGTATATATACATGGAGGAATGGGAATTGGGGAAAGGGGATTGTATTAGTTCAGTATCTCCCATTACAGGAAACTGACACCTACCAGTTAAGGCTGCTGGAACATCTCTTTACTTCTATCAGTTTGACACAATTATTTCCTGAATTCTTGGGGAATCTGATAACCTCACCACAATGGAAAGAACACTGGACTTGGGAGTCATGAGAGGCCTGGCCTAAAATCCAGTTCTCACATTTACTAATTATTTGACCTCTGGTCAAGTTACTTAACCTCTGAGGCCCAGTTTCCTGTTTTCTAAAAGAAGAATAATAAATACTTGAACTACCTACCTTTAATTGTGGTTGTGAGTAAGATGGTTCACAAACCTTAAGTTATCATATAATTGTCATTTATTACTCTGCCCATTTGTGACAGAAATCAGAAATAATGAATAATTATCTTATTTGAGAGAATTGAGGAAATATGAGTAAAAATCACCCTGACAAGGTACTAACAGTTAAAAAATCATACATTTTCCCTCCTTTTCTTTAATCATCCCTTTCAGAACCTAGAGATGATACTGGATGGAAGTAGAAGCTTCAATTTAATTACAGGACCTTCTTTAGAGTCTTTTTGCAGGTGGGATGTCACCTCTTTTTAGAATTCATTTCTCTTACTACTAGCCTACAGGTATTAGGGAAGTTAGAGAAAGGCCTATAAAACTAGCGAACTCTTAGTTCAAATGAATTGAAGATACACTTTTAGTGGAAGATTTATTAGGGTGTCCTGGGTCACAGTCTGTTTTATTCCTTTTGCACTGGCCGTTTCTGCATGGCCACAGTTTAATGTGTTCTTTTCAGAAAGTTGATGAATACAATGACCTTTTTCTATATGAGCAGATCAAAAGTTTGTTATTTTTCCTCCTTCAAAGGTCATTAAATATTGGTTCAACAAGTTTTTCAAACATCCACAGTATATAAGACATTGTGTTAGGTTTGGGCATATAAAAACTATTTAATTTGAGAATTGGTCATATGAGTATACAATTGTGCTTTTGACTTTATTGGTAATGAGTACCCTAGGAAGGATACTCCTAAAGATGAAGATGGAAATCTGGTTTATCACTCATAGTCTTAGGCACTGAACAGTTATTTGCTCAAGGTCATTCACATGATATCTGTTATAAGTAATCCATACATATAAAACCCAGATTTTTTAATGAGGTCATATGCCATATTAATCAGCATAAATATGACTATAACTGCTTTGTTAGAACTTTATCACACAAATATAAACACAGAGAAGTTTAATTTCCTTTAAAGTTAGTCTATTGATGCAACTTTTAGGAATATCTTACTTGGAGAAGAGATCTAGTTGATCCTCTCTTCAAAGATTTCAGGAGCTGTTATGTGAAAGATGTATGAAATTTGTTCTACCTGGACATAGATGATATAAGCAGGAATAATTGAAATAAGTTGTAGATCAGCAGATTTCAGCTCATTAGAAGGAAAAACTAAAAGTGATATCTATTAGAAATAGGAATGGGGGGCTGTGGCAGAAACCTAATATTGATCATCTTCAAGTGGAGGCTGGTCCAATTATAGGTTGGACTAGGTTACCTGTAAAGTTCCTTCTAATTTAGGGATTCTAATGACCCAGTTACTGCCTTCAAGGAGTTTATAATCTAATGGTAGATTAGATGTATGTACATATAAAACAAATAGTACAAAACTCAAGAGGAGAAGTGCCTATGAAAAAATAAATTACTATGAGAAATATGGCAGGGAACATTATATGGTAACATTGAAGAAGAAAAATATGATTATGTCATGTTATATTTACAGTATACTGTCTTTCACATAAAATACTTTCTAGGACATTGTTATAAAAGATTCATAAGTCATTCATTTCTACATACTTTAATTTCCTTATTTAAGGAAATGAGAATAATTGCAAGCTCTTTCACTGAGGCTCCAAAGTTAAAATGATGGTAAATCATATTGTCAATATGAAGGGATATATGAAGACTTAATTTGAGGAACATCAATCTAATTTAATGTTTTTTGCTTCATAGTGAAGAACAGAATTTATTTCTCTTATGCATCTTGCCTAAAGTCTTGGACTTAGTATTAAGTTTGAAATCTTTGGGGCTCTTGAAATTTATTCTAGGTAGGACTGAATTTTAGACATTCATGCCTTTAGTAACTGTCTCACTAAACTTTTCTTTATCCAATTTGTGAAATTTTATTAAAGTTGTTTAATGATATCAACCAAAATTATTGACATGTTGGGCTAATTTTCATAGGATCATAGATTTTCCATGTGTGAGCTGGATGTTATGGTTAATAATGAAAATCACAAGAACATAGATTTAGATCTGAAAATGATCTTAAAGGTAATCTGTTCCAATACCTTCCTTCTTCAGATGAGGACACAGAAGCCCAGAAAGGCAAAATTTCTAGTCCAAGGTCATAGCTCATAAGTAACAGAGCCATTATGAGTTGTTTATTTTTTGATATTGCTCTATGCTCTCATAGCATTTTGTCTTCAAAGGTATCCATTATTTCTTGATTATATACATATGTACATTAAAAATAAGATACTCAGCAGATCCTGGCTTGCCTGCTGACAAAGTTTCAGTCATTAATTTGATTTCCTTGATCTTTCACTATTGATACATGATGGGAACTGAATCCTTCTGAACCTAATATGAGCTTGCATCAACAAACTAGCTTTGTAAGGGAATTTAAACTTCTCTGTATTTAGGTTTATATGATGAAGAGCTGACAAAGCAGTTATAGTCATATTTGTGCTGGGTAATAGTCAATATGGTATGGTGTGTAGAGAGCTACCTCAAAGTCAGAAAGACTCTAGTCTTGGACAGAAAGATTCTTAAGAATCACTTCTTGTACATATCATATATATTGACCTTGGGCTATTAGCATCTCACTGTACCCAACAACTCATTAAGACTTTTAGTTATAAACTAGATGCCCATCAATAGTGTTAAAGGGTGTATCCTTATAAGGAATGTCTATACTAATAAAATCACAGGTCCAACTGCAAGCCCAAACAGACCATATATATAAAGATATATATATATATATATATATATATATATATATATATATATATATATATATATATATATAATATATATATATATTATATATATATATATATTTGTATATACATATGTGTATATAAACACACTATTGATATCTTGGAATAATACCCATATGATCACCCATAAATAGATCTTCCTCGTGTGAACTAGGTATCAGGGTTAATAATAGTGATCATAAGATCTGGAACATACATACATGCCCACACATTTCTTCTGGGATAGTACTGTTTCTATCAATTCAGATAGGCACTAGACTTATATAGTCCAAGAATTGCTTGTGGTACTGAATGTTAAGTGATTTGCCTGGGTTCAAACAGTCTGTAGGTTGTCAGAGGTAGGATTTGAACCCAATTCTTCCTATATTGTCTCTTATAAAAATAATTTAGTAAAGGGCAGCTAGGTGGCATAGTGGATAAAGCACCGGCCTTGGAGTCAGGAGTACCTGGGTTCAAATCAGGTCTCAGACATTTAATAATTACCTAGATGTGTGGCCTTGGACAAGCCACTTAACCCCATTTGCCTTGCAAAAACAAACAAACAAACAAATAAATAAATGAAAGTAATTTAGTAAAGATGGGATATGGTATAGTGGGAACTGGAAATAAGCATTAAGTTGGGAGTTGAAGACCTGAATTCTAGTTTTGGTTCAGATACTTAATAACTGTATGACCCTTGGGACATTTAATTTCTCCAGGTTTCAATTTGCTTATCTTTAAAAGAAATAAGAACTAGATCTGTTATTTCTATAGTATATAAAAGTCTTAGGAAAAGAAACTCTTGTCAATGAAGGTCAATACCTTCTCTGCAACAAAGAGTCTCTAAGAGCTGCCTAGAACACTGAGATGTGAAGGGTCATACAATTAATCTGAGAAGTGGAACTTAAGCACAGTTCTTCCTGATTTGGGGACTGTCTTTCTGACCACTAATCATTAATCACATTGTCTTTCAGCTTTAAAATGGGGGCAATCTAAGTAATTTTTGAGGTTGTTTTGAGGATTAGAGTAGATAATGTACATGAAAGCATTTTGTAATCAGAAAGCACTATTTAATCACACCCTATACAGAATTATAAAATGATTGTGAGAAAACCTAATAGGAAGTTATAAGAAGTAGATTGTAGTTCCAGTAATACCCAAGGATCTTGCCAGTCAGATCTATCAACCTCAAATATGATTCAGACATTCCAGGAATTGTCAATAGATCATAGAGAACTTCCCAAAGGGGTCTCCTCTTGGGCAAATGAAAGAGATAATCATGAAAACGTTCAACTCACTTAGTCTAACCTTTAGTCAGAAAATGAATCCTTTATATATATAGACTCAAAAGGAAGCATGATTAAAGTAAAGGAATGTCACATGGAAGAAGAAATAGATTCATCCTCTGGGATACCCAAGGGCAGAACTAAGAGCAAAGCATAAAAATTATAAAGAGACAAATTTGTATTTGATGCAAAGAAAATCTTCCCCACAACTAGAACTATTCAGAAATAGAGCAAATTCCCTCTCACTTGGAGTTTTCAAGCAAAGGTTAAATAGTTCATGTGATAGAAGAGGTTGTCAAGTTAATCAGAGGTTGGTCAGTTATAAGTTAGACCAGTTCCTCTCTGAAATCTTTCCCAACACTGAGATTCTGTGATTCTGTGAACTGTCATTTAATGGATTCACTTTTTAAAAATTAAACCATCTTAATATTATGGAAGACCAATCCTTCCTAAATGAATCTCTTGAATGACTCATTTTAATAGAACCCTTGAAGTACTGTCTTAACTCTAAAGAGTGACAGGTCAGTTTATCAGTTCTGTGAGAGTGTACATGTAGGGTGGAGGTGAACAATATTTGGGGAGTAGGCAGGACCTCCTGGCAACATGCAGGAGGAGATGGTAGGCAATGAAGAAATAGAGTAGGAGCCTTAGAGCTGTCCACCTGATCTTTGAAGGATGTAAAAAAGCTAAAAATAGAAGTCAGGGATAAGCTTAAGAATAGTAGAATCCTAATAGCCCATGTAAGGAAATAAGGAATAGAAATAATAAAGTTATATTTATATAAATAAATTTCATATATGTGTACTTTTTACAATAGGCAACATGATATGATCTGTGGTTCTCTATAACAAAATTCAATTTATCTATCTATCTATCTATCTATCTATTATCTATCTGTGTACTTATCTAGCTAGCTATGTTTTTATTATTCTTTAAAGGTAGTCAGGGTGTTACTACCTCTGTTGTCCCAGTCATAAATTTTAAAACAGAAAAATGTGAATTTCGATGAAATATTAAATTTGAATCCCTTGGAAAATCACAGGCTGCTACTACTTTGAAATTTGAACATTGATTCTAGTGTATTCAAATGAAGCTGACTGAATGAAAGAAGAGTATCTATTTCAAATACACTAAATGAAGTACAGAATGCAATGACAGAATTATCTGGATAGAGTGGATAGAGCACTAGGCCTGGAGTCAGGAAGACTTGTGAACAAATCCAACCTCAGATACTTATTAAGTTTGTGACCCTGAGCAAGTCACTTAACCTCAATCTGCCTCAATTTCTCCAGCTGTAAAATGGGGACAATATCAACACCTCCCCATCAGAATTGTTGTGAGGATCAAATGACATAATAATAATAATGATAAAGCATTTAGTATAGTATCTGGCACATGCTAGGTGCTTTATAAAAGCTGATTCACTCCCTCTCTTTGCTGTTTGCTTAACATGATTTTTCTTCTATAATCAATCTTCCCACTCTAATTATGAAAAGAAAATCAATCATACCCTTTGTAGAGTGCCAAGAATATTGCTGAATTGAAATGATTACTCCCAAGTTTAAAATGCTTTGAAGTTTTTAGGTAAAGGTTTTTAGGTGAAGATTTCCCTTCTCTATGAAATTATGTTGAGAAATCACAAGACTGGTTACAAATTGCAATATATTCATACTCTACAGGAAGCAATAAATAACCTGTTTTACTTAATATTGTTTTCAAACAGTGTATTTGTAACTTCAGTCTTTTCACTGATGTGCCACTGCTTTTCTAGAAGTGTCAAAGGTATTTCCACAGCAAGAACTAATAAAGCTGATTTTGTGCCACTCTTCAACAAAGTCAGTACCTGTGTTACATAGCTTTTGGTAACTTGACTATAAATGTCCTATCCAGGCTAAAAATTTCCCGTGGTGTTTATTCCAGGGGCCTGAATAGTCTGTATCTATTCTGCTAAGTCTTAGATTTCATACAAAAAAAAAGCATTTACAATCCTTCCTGCATTTTGTTAATCTGAATGAGTCCTATTGGTAGTAGGTAAATAATATTATCTCTGTTTTGTAGAGGAGAAAAAACAGGAGAAGGAAAGGTCGAAATGATTTGCTCAAGGTTAAGACTCTGAATATCATCTTGGTGGTATTTACTGAACTTGCTAAACTTATATCCTACCTTCTCTCTGTGGCATATTAAGCCATATTATTAAATTTCTGAATTCCCTCTCCCCTATTTTGTGAATGCTTCAATACTTATAAGTCTAATGTAATGTGCTGAATATGAACATAATGGCACATTCGTAATTCTTTCATTTTTATTATAAAATGTTTGTGCTAAAAAGATAAAATCCTTTTGAAAAATCTCCATGTGACTAGTAGCTCCTTAAGCTTTACAAATCTGTAAGTGTATTGAAATGGAAGTTTATCTACAGTTTTTGTTGGTGTAAGAAAAATGAACCATATCAGTGACCTTCTTGGCTCTTTTTCCATTTCTGCTCCTTTTATCATTAGACCAAGAAACAAACTTTTGTCAAAGGGCAAATCTATCTTCCTAGTACCATACCTCCTGTCCTGATAGCAAACAGACATGGATGTATTATAAGGCCATTACTTGATTTTCATTAGGTCTGCCCTGATTTCTTGCAGTATTTGGATATAGAGGTTAGTTCTTATTTTCATGGTGTTTGCATCCAGTTGGGTCAGGTAAGCTAAGGGAAACCAAGTCACAGGTAGAAAGTTATGTGGAATGTTATACCTTTGTTGAACATCACCTTCCATTCATTATCCTCTAATCCTTCTATACAAATAATTCACTAGGTAAGGTCACAAGCTGTTGTCCCAGTTACCTGGAAGAGAAAGTTGAGAAAGGAAGAGAGTAAGATCAAGTTTACACTTGGTCAGTGGCACAGCTAATAATAGAACCCAGGTCACCTGATTTCTTTCCCTGTCCTCTCTCCATTACCTCATACTAATCTTCTCCTGGAAACAATGTCATTATTGATTCTAAAAATTTACATGATATAGTCACTGCTCAGATTAATTTTTTTTGTGTGTGTGCGCTTTGAATATTACCATCTTTAGTCAGGACATTTCATAGCTTCCAAATTTAGAAACTTCATTTAAACACAATAAATGAGCTCAAACTTAAAATGTAAATAATATAATTACAAATGATTCCATTGATAGGGAAAAGGCAAAAACATCTAAATAAACAGATGTGGTTACACAGGAAGCTCTCTGATGAGTTCAGTTTAAAAAGTTAAAGAAAAATCGGAGTGGGAGCATCTACAAACTATTACCATGATTCTGTTAGAATGGAATTCACTAAAAAAGGTGATTTTAGAGCAAGAAGAAGAAGAAGAAGGAAGGGGTGGCTAGGTAGCACAGTGGATAGAGTACCTGCCCTGGAGTCAAGAGTAACTGAGTTCAAGTCTGGCCTCAGACACTTAATAATTACCTAGCTGGGTGACCTTGGGCAAGCCACTTAACCCCCATTGCCTTGCAAAAAAACTTTAAAAAAAGGAAGGTGTAGAGCCACTAGGGCAGAGGAGATAATGTTAACAGTTATTAAAAACAAAGTAAAACTAATAAATTGCTATGTTGTATCTGCCTTTTCCACAAAGGAAAAATATTTTTGAACTGCAAAGTAAAATAAACATTAGGTAGTTGGGGTAAGTGAAGAGATAGTAAGAAAACAATAAGCATTTTAAATGGAACTGAGAAAGGATTTATTAAGAACAAGTCATGATAAACTCATCTCATTTCTTTTTTGGAAAGGGTTATTAGGCTGGCATTCTGGGGACCTCTCTAGTCAACTAGTTAGTCTCAACCACCATTTGTTTAACATATGTTGGTAACTATAATCACTTCCAGAGATTCAATGGAAAGCAATGTGTGTATTTATTCTATATAGACATATATATGCATATATTATATATATATACATATACACATTATATATACCCACATCCTCTCTCTCTCTCTCTCTCTCTCTCTCTGAGGCTTGTCCACAAAGAAGCCAAGAAGACAGAGATGAGGAGGGAAAACAGTTCTAGGAATGGGAATCATTCAATGAAAACTCTTGGATTCAGGAGATGGAGACATTTTAGAAATGCATTAAAACAAAGTGTTCAACAGTTTTGTGCTTAAGGTGAAGAAATGTAATCTGCATGATTTATACAATCATCCATCTACTTTACACATAAGCCTTCGTTATTAAATGATCATATGCACTAAAATGTTGATGAATGAGTTGATATAAACCTGAATTGAAATATTTAGTGGTACATAGTAGAACTTTTTCCTCAGGCTTGTCTTGCTAAATTCTTTTAACAGTGACTGAGATAGACACAAGAAACATGAGTATTGATTCAAGTCAATTTGAGAGAACATGCTGTGACAGAAAGAACCATGGACTTAAAAATAATATGCAAATGTGAAATATCATCTTAATTATTATTTTAATTATTAATTACTAATAATTTAAAATATTTCAATAGGGTGCAACAATGGTCCAAAAATCAGGGGGTTAAATTTAAAGTTGTACTTAATTTAATAAAAATCAATTTCATAAGATTAGGATGAGGAGATTTGGCTTAATGGTAGTTAATTTTAGTTGGCTGTAGCTTCAGCATGAGTCAATGGCATCTATGTAGCTAATTAAAGAATTGATGTGATTTTATGTAGTATTAAAAAATGTAACATTCAAACATAGGAGATATAAATTTGCTTCATCCTATATATATATATATATATATATGTATATATATATATATATATATACATATATATATATATATATATATATATATATATGCCATTCAATTCTGGAAACTGTTATCACTGATTTGGAATTAAATTCTTATCCATGTGACCTGGAGTTCTTAATGGTGAACAATCACTTCACTTCATCCTGGTCTCAGGCTTACACAGTAACTTTTAGATATCTCCATGACATGCCTTCCTCCTTTATCATCTTCCCTTGCAACTCTAGCTCTCAGGGTAACAAATCAGCATGACCCTTCTATAAAAGGACATAGCAATTGTTTGCCTTATTTATTCAAATCACTATTTGCTCTCATTTCCTTGTCTAAAACACTCCTCCTTAGTTACCACTCCTCTATATTTGTCATCACTTCTTGTCTTCTTTTAAAATGTAAGCTCTTTGAGGTCAGAGTCTCATTTCTTTGTATTCAAATGCCTATTGCTTAATATGATGCCTTATTAAGGTAATTGTGTAATAAATGTCTTTTCATTCATTAGCTGTTTATTAAGTATCATTAGGTATCAGAGTGAAATGGAGTTTAGGACCCAGAATCAGGGAGACCTCAGTTCAAACCCAGTCTCAAACATTAACTAGGTATGTGACCTATGGCAAATCACTTTATCTTTATCTTGGTTTCCTCATCTATAAAATGAAAATAATAATACCAACTACTTCCCAGGGCTGTTTTGAGAATGAAATGAGATAATATTTGTAAGGTACTTTGGAAACCTTAATCAACACATAAATACCAGCTTTTTTATTTTTTATTTTTGTTGATAAATTGCATTTCCAAATGACAAATGTGGTAATGGGACTTAAAGCTATGACAGATAAGGAAAGAGATATTTACCTTGAGAAAAAGAAGTATTGCTATGTACAGAGAATACATATAAACATAGAATCACACAGATGTAAGTTTCCTCAGAAACTATTGAGTTCTTGAATTCTATCTTTGCTACAATCCTGGCAATTGGTTACCTTGTCTATCCTTTAATATTTTCAATGGTGAGGATCTCACTATCTGTTGAGGTAGTCCATTTCCTTTTTTTAAGAACACTAATTAGAGAAATTTTTTTTTATAATAAATGGAACTCTTCAAGTCATTTTAGCCATTGATTCTTGTTCTGTCAAATGAAGTTAAACAGAAAAAGGTTAATCTCTTTTTTGTGACAACACTTTAAAATATTTGAAGATTACATACCAGTCCCCTATGTTCGTTCCTCTAGAGCTAAACATCCTCAATTTTTTCTATTGATTTTTGCATGGCATGGTTTCTTGTATTCAAGTAATCTATCAACAATCAAACTTATTAAGTACCTATTTGTTCTAAGTGTTGGGCATACAAAAAGCAAAACAATTTCTCTTTTCAAGAGAATTCTAACCCAAGAAATCTGTGAAATGTGGATAATAATAACACCGTTTCCTAATGTAAGGATCAAATGAGATAAATGTGAAATGGCTTAGTACAGTCTGACATAGTATTATAATATAAATATTATTGTTGCTACTATATAGTCATTGTCATGTTAATGCTCAACATATATGGATAACAGGATAAAAATATGTGGTAATCTTGGTATGGAAGGTGCAAACATCTGAGATGATCCTAGTAACAGGTGGTACCTAAGTAGATTCAAGAGATGAAAGCATTTTAGATATGAGAGGTGTTCAGTGGAAAAGCATGGAGATGGAAGATAGAATGCTATGTGTATGAGGAATAGCTAGTAAATTGGTATAGTCAGACTGTAGAATAGAGGGGAATAATGTGATTAAATAGTCACCATTTAATCACTTTCCTTTTCTGATATTCCAGTTTGTCAAAAGGCCTTCTAAAATCTGGCACCCAGATATGGAATCAGTATCCTAGATGTAAAATATCAACATCTCCTGATCTGTACTCTACATATTTGAAAATGTAGCCCAAAATACTGCTAACATTTTTCCTATTGCATAATAGTATTTACTTATACTGTTCTATTAGTCCATTTGACAAAGTCAGTGTATCTTTCATCTTTCCTACTCCTTCTCCTTGATGGAAATAAGATCGCAGAAAACTTTTTTTCTATTCACATTTCCCCCATCCTTATATGAATTTTAAACTCAAGTATGGAATTTTACTTTTTTTCCTATTAGATTTAATTTTCTTAGCTTTGGACCATTGTCTCAAACTATCATGAACTTGTTGGTTCACAGTTCTTTTGTGTATCTTATTCATTAACCTTTCTAATTTTGGGTCCACCACTAATCTGATAAGCATCTCATCTCTATACTTTTATGTAAGCCTCTGATTAAAAAACAGAGCCAGACTAAGAATAAATACTGTGATATTCCATTAGAAAATTCTCTCCAGATGGGACACAGAAAGGAAGGATTAATGAATGGATTGGTCAGATGGTTTTATTGGTCCAAGAATTCTGATTGGTTGGATCTTCTTGGTCAGGTGGGTCTAAATCTGCATCACTATTCTCTCACATCCAATAGAAAGAATATTAGAAACTTTGGGGCAAGAATAGATTTTCATTTCTCTCATTTTAATCCCCCAAATCTGCCACAGAATCTTATATATGTGAGTTTAACTAATGCTTGTTGAATTGCATCAAATTGGGATGATAATACTAACTTAATAACATATATTATATGACATATGATATGTGATATGTGATATTATATTATATATCATATATAATGTATAATATATATAATACTATCCAGAATTCTGGGCACAATAAACACTTAATACATGTCCATAAGATAAACAAAGTTTTGTTTTCTTTGAAGGGCCCAACATAGTGCCTAACTCAGATTTGGAGTTCAAAATTTTGTTAAATGAAAGATTGAGATTAATTTTATATAAAGAAGATTTCAGCTCCAAATAGATAAGAACTTTTTAATGATAAGGACTTCCTAAAAATGAGAGATAATGGGTGATTTAGCACTGGAATTATTCAAGGTTGTCATTCAGTCAGTCAGTAAGCATTTATTAAATGCTTTATAATATGCCAGGGGTTTGTTAAAGTTTGGGAATGTTTATGTACATTTTATATATATGCAAAAAGAAAGACAGTTCCTACCCTTGAGGAACTTGCATTCTAATGGGAGAAAATAATATATAAAATGAAAGGTGGAAGTAAATCTGGCCGTAGCCAGAGTATCAGGTTTGGCTGATTTGGATCTTTCTCCAAAATTGACTTTCTGGGAAATAGCAAATGGGAAAATGGGCTTGAAAGAGTCTAATGAAGAGGCAGCTGAGACATGGTGACTTCCCTTTATGTATAATATAGTAGTGATTCCCAAATCATTGGGATTTTGACCCAAAATGAACCTACTTGCTGAAAATTTTATCACTCTATGATTCTTCAAAAATGAGTAAGTGCTGGTCTATTGATATCAAGCAACACTGAAGAAAAAAATTAACAGAAAACTTTCTCTGAAAGATTTCAGTGAATTGGGAAAGTCCTTTATGAAAAGTTTCAAAGAATTATAGATTGAAAACCTACAAAATAACAGGGTTTTAGTAAAGTCATCTTGCTCTCTGTCTTAGGTTCTTCCTGTATATTCCTCTTCTCAATAACCTCCTTCAATTGTTTGTTGTAAAGTTTAATATTTACACTGACTGATTAAATTGTTAAATGAACATTTAAGAAAAATATTTTTATATTATTCATGAAAAATGAGAATTATATTATGCCATACTTTAGAAGTGAAGCAGAAAATATTTTTCTTTTCAATACAGAGACCAAAATTTTTAAGTTTAGCTTGAGTCAGAATTAGTACACTCCTTTGAGATAGGGGTCACTCTTTTGATGACAGTGATTCTGGATAGATCACAATAAAGTTCACATCATTCAAGCACTTGAGAATAGCTAGTTCAGTAGATCTAATTGATAAGAGTTTCTTAAAGATTTCAGGCCTCCTGCTGGCCTGGGATGGCCCCTGATTTCTTGGACTAAAAAAAACACACTCCTGACAACTCTCATTTCCTATTCATCTTTTCAATGGGAAGATGGCCCAGTAAGATAAGATCTTGAATTTTAAATAGTCTATTTAAACTCAGGGATGGATACCTGTACTGTGAAGTATCCAGGGCTATGCTCCAAAGTCCCTTTGTGCATAAAAGAAGGAAGTTACAGAAATTTCCTTGAATACTAGTAAAAGTTGATCTGAATGTCCAATGTCTTATATTCCAGATTTCTGCTATATTTATTTTTCTATATTTCTCTCAGGAAACATTTCAGAATGACATTATGGAGGACAACTGTGCTGTTCCATAAATTATTCTTTAATGGGGAGGATAGATTATGGCAGAGCTGAGTCTAGCACAGGATACTTCTTTTCTGGTGATCTTTATTTCGAAGGCTACTAAGCAACTGCAACAATAACTTTGAATCCACTGAGAACATAGGAGAGACTTGAGGTAGATTGGTGCTGGTTAGTCATAATTTTACAAAGCAATTTTCTCTAGGAGAAACTGCCATTAATGGCAACTGCAACAGCAATAACAGTCATCAGCCAGTATCACCAGATAATGAAGATGAATTGAAGTCCTTTTACAATAGCCCTTAGTTAGCCAGTTTTCAGGTCAGGAAGACACAAATTTCAAATGATACAGTGAAATGGATTGAGAAAAAAATTTATCAGGGAATAAGAAAGATATCAATTCAACCATCTTGAGAGAGTTGGTTAATGACAATATCCCATAGATCCTAACCTACTTTCCCTGAAATCTACTCAGCCTGAGAAAAGAGGAATGTTCATATCATGATTAAATTCTTGATTCTACAAGTTTCTTTGTTCTTGTTTCCTTTCCATGCCTATGGCTCAAGGAGAATACTTCCTTATTAATCTACAATTGCAGTAATCCAACCTTTTTATATTGTCACCTTTTCCTCTCAAGCTCAGATCTTTTCTTTTACAGTCTCTATCTTTTTCTTTCCTCATAGGATCATAGATCTAGAGCTTTAATAGACCTCTGAGGATATCACATCCAAACTTCTCATTTTATAGTTAAGAAAATGGAAACTGAAATCCAGGGATGTTAAGTAATATACAGGCAAGGACTTAGGAGCCACCACTCTCAATACTGTCCCTCTCTTGCTTCACTATGCTTTCTGCAATCTATTATTAACTAATTCCTTTTATCCTAGATCCCTTATTTATATTCTTATTAAATAATCTTGCTACATTGATCAGTTTTTCTTCTCTCTCCTACATATAGATACAGGAAGAGATCTTGATCCATACTGTCATTTCTAGATCCCCCTTTCTTTTTATCACCATCACTCAGAACTTTTTACTTCATCCATCTATATCAACTTGTCTAGATCCTCTGACATCCTCTGCCTTCCAGAATAGTTTCCCTCCTTTCTCAATGAGTTCAATATATGATTCTTAGTCTTTCTCTTCACCCCAGCCCCTGCCCTCATCCTTGGTGACTTCAATGACATAGTGGAAAGAAGGCTGGCCTTGAAGCCAGGAGGAACTAGATTCAAGGCTGGAGATTGACACATACTAGCTGAGTAACTCTGGGTAAGTCATTTAAACTATTGGTGCCATAGACAACTCTCTAAGATGATAAACTGGAGTTTGTTGCCTAATTTCTTTGATGGAGGGTGTTTCCACATTTGTGGTTCCCCACATTGATAAAATCACAGGTTTGGCATGAGGAGGTGGGGAGGGAAGGAGGGAGGAAAGAGAGAGACAGAGAAACAGAGTGAGAGAGAGAGAGAGAGAGAGAGAGAGAGAGAGAGAGAGAGAGAGAGAGAAACACCTATGAATAAACTTAAAGAGAAGGAAAAAATTAAGAGAATGCCATAAATGATGGAGGAGCTGAATTAGTGGTAATTCTTTTTATATATGTTGAGTATTCTTTGAATACCTTGAAATGTAAGTGCATCAACATCCCAAACTCCCATTAACTTCAATTGTATTCTACCTCAGCCTTCTAGAGGAATAATCATGCCTTAGAATACATCATTATCCCCCAAATATTATACCTTCATAGTCTTGAATTCTGAAATTCCCCCTTAAAGTACAAATTCCTATCTTTTCCTCTCCTATTGCCTCACTCTTCCCTAAAATGCTCTTCTTTCTTAACAATGTCTCTAGCTCCCTAATAAATAACTCCTCTATGTTTTCTCATCTTATCACTTCTGATATGATCCTATTTTTCTTTCTTCACAGTTTTGTTCTAATAATCAATAATTATAATGTTAACATGTATATAGAGCTTACCTTGGCAGCTAGGTGACTCAAAGAATATAGTACTTGTCTTATAGTCAAATTCAGCCTTAGACACTGTGTGACCCTGGGCAAGTCACTTAGCCTCTGTTTTCCTTAATTCACTAAGGAAGGAAAACATAAACCACTCCAGTATCTTTGCCAAGAAAACTCCATATGGGATCATGAAGAATCAGACATGACTAAATATGTGAACAACAACAGCTAAATGTCAGATATAAAAATTATACTTTTAATTCATTTAATCCTCACATTTAATTAACTTTGGGCTATTATTACTGTCATTTTACAGATGAGGAAACTGAGGCAAACAAAGTTTAAGTGACTTTTCTAGGGTCATCACACAGCTAATAATATCAGAGGTGGAATTTAAACTCAAGTTTTCCTGACTCCAGGTGGTGCTCTATCCATTGTACCACCTATCTGGCCTGATTAGTTCATTTAACAAGGCATTTAATTACTTCCCTTTAATCCCTTGCTTCTTTTTTCCTTTCCATCTTTTTACACCAAAGAAGTTTGTTTTTTTCTTTTTTGTGGGGGGGGAATTTTGCAAGGCAAATGGGGTTAAGTGGCTTGCCCAAGGCCACACAGCTAGGTAATTATTAAATGTCTGAGGTAGGATTTGAACTCAGGTACTCCTGACTCCAGGGTTGGTGCTCTATCCATTGCACCACCTAGCCGCCCCTGTTTGTTTCTTAATCCAATTTTCTCACACAGTTCTCTGTGGCTTCAGAATCTTGCTCATAATGTTCTCCAATATACTGTGACAATGCTTAATACCAGATCAGAGACCCTAGATCTATAGGAAGGGTGCAAGGGTGTATTGAACCATTGTATGATTCAGTAATTTTCTCAAGGTTAGTTTGTTTGCAAAAAGACAATTGAGACTAAAGTTTAAGACCTAGGTTTAGATTTTTGTTTCTTATCTTGTGCTTAATGAGAATGTGGATTCCTATAGAAAAATGTTAATGTGTATTATGCTATGAATGATATCTTCAGTAATAGCAGGAAAACACAGACTCCCTACAACAAATAAGGGGGAAAAAATTGAGTTTCCCCCCTCAAAATGGGTGTTTTTGGTCATGGTCACCATTGCCAAAAAAAGTCATCATTTTGTCATCAGTCTTCCCGTGATGAAACTCTCCATAATTATTTAAACTTGTTCTAGATGAATAATAAAGAGACAGGAAGGAAAATAATAAGCATTTATATAGTGCCTTCTTAACAAATATTGTCTTGTTTCATCATCACCGAAACCCTGCAAGGCAGCTATTGTCACATCGCCATATAACAGTTAAGAAAACTGAGGAAATAGAGGTTAAGTGACTTGCCCAGGGTCACACATCTAATAAGCTTCTGAGGTTGATTTGAAATCAGGTCTTCTTGACTTCAGGTTCTATACTCTATCTGTTGTGCTATGCAACTGCCTAATTTTAATCATGAAATGGTCAAAATTATTTTAAAAAATCCTCAGTCCCATGTAACACCTGTCTGATTCCATATTAATGGTGATAGAGATAGAAAGGGGGAAATAGAACTGCATAATGATTAGTTATAATGCAATAGATAATATATGTTTTCATGTTTATATATTTATATGTTACACAGATACACACAAAAAATTGACTTTTGATACTTAATGCATGATCCTAGTCCAGTGACTGATAAGTTGAAATGATACTGGAAGAACTGAAATAAGAGTGTAGTACAAAGAATATTGAGCTTGGAATTGAGATGTTGGTTCAAATCAGTCTCAAAGAATGACTATTTCTATGACTACTAACAATTTAATTTCTCTAAATCTGATTTCTTTATCAATAAAATCAGGTTAATAATCCTTTTGCTATCCCAGGATTATTATGAAAAATGTGCTTTATAAACATTGAAATACTACTATAGCAATGTGGCTTTTCATATTGATCTTTTCAATGTTAGCAAAAACAGCTGGAAAAGGATGGTCACTAGTTACACAGCAGGGATGAGAGACAAAAAATGGGCATCAACTAGGTGGCTCAGGGGATACAGCATTACCCCTCAAGTCAAGAGGACCCCTAGTTCAAATTTGACCTAAGGTATTTACTAGGCATGTGACCGGGGTGGGGGGGAGATGGGTTACCCTGTGCTACCCTGATATCCCTTAGGAAATAAAAAGAACCAAAGGTTGGGCTTCTATAGTGAAAGACTAGTTCTATTGAGGAGTTAAAGGAAGAAATGAATGAGAATTATATCTGATAAGATATGAAAGGCTTATGTTCTATACTGATGATCTCATACTAGATGATAACACATATACATCTTAGGCAATATGATTTAGTGGACAGAACACTTAATGTAGAGTCAGAAAAAGCCTAAATTCAAATTTGGCCTCTCTATATGTGTTTTCTAGAACATAGTGCTTAATTTCTCTGTTCCCTACTTTACTCATCTGAAAATCAAGATGCTGATAGTGTAATGAAAGGTAACTATAGGAAGAAAAGCATGAGCTGCTGGGGAAAACTAGGAAAGCCCTCTCATAAGAGATGGCATTTGTGCTCAGTGCTGAAGGGAGTCAGGGAAGAGGTGAAGAAGGAAAGACTTTCAGGAATGGGTGTCAGCCATTGTGAAGATATAGCAGGAGGAGAAATGCAGTATTGTGTATAAGGAACAATAAGTAAATTCATTATGACCAGAGTGTAAAATATGTGGAATGAGATAATGTGTAATACTAGAGAGATAGGAAAAGACTAAGTTGTAAAGGTCTTTAAATGCCAAGCAGAGTTTAACTTTGATCTGAGTGATAATAGAGAGCCCCTGGAGCTTATTCAGTAGAAGAGTAATAGTATCAGATCTGGTTTTAGCAAAAATCACTCTGGCAGCTAGGAGGAAGATGGATTGGAACAGGGAGACATTTAAGGTCGAGAGACCAAGGAGGAAACCATTGCTTCCTACATGAGAGGTGATTCAAGTCATCTATGTCTCCTCTCCACTATGGTGATGTGGGAGTGAAGAGAAGACATTTGCATGAGCCTATCAATCTGAGATTTGGTAGTTAATAGAAACTGAGGCTTTGAGTATAATACCAAGCTGTGAACCTGGGTAACTGGAAGGAAGGAAAGGTCCTCAACACTAAGTAGTAATGGGTAAGATTAGAAGAGCAGTTAGTTTGAAGAAAATTGCAATAAATTATATCTTAGGCATGTTAAGGACATGTATGTGTGGCATTAAGTTTAAAATGTCTAATTGGCAGTTGGTGATATGAGTTCAATAGATGACACAGTAGATAAGAATGCAAAATCCAAAGTCAAGAAGTCTTCTTGAATTCAAATCTAGCCTCAGATACTTGTTAGCTGTGTGATCCTGGGCAAGCCACTTAATCCTGTTTGCCTCAGTTTCCATATCTGTAAAATGAGCTGGAGAAGGAAAGGACAAACTACTCCAATATTTTTGCTAAGAAAATCCCACATGGAGTCAAAGAGAGTCAAACAAGACTGAAAAATGATTGAATAGATTCAAGACTGTAGTGAAGGAGAGGGACTAAAATTGAATATATAGATCTTGGAATATATGCATGGAGATGGTAATCAAACCCATAGGAAGTGAAAAGGTCCCAAAATGAGAGAACAGAAGGAGAGAGAGAGAGAGAGAGAGAGAGAGAGAGAGAGAGAGAGAGAGAGAGAGAGAGAGAGAATGGGACTCATCAGTTAATATATGTGACAGGAGAATGAGGAAAGTTCAGAGCCAAAACAAAACATTTCCACAAAAACTCAGATAAGAAAGAATATCTAGGAAGAGAGAGAGTCAACAATGTCAAATACTGCAAAGTCCAAGAAGAATGCAGAATGAGAGAAGGCCATTTAATTTATCAATTAAGAAATGATTAGTAACTTTAGAGAGAACATTTTTTTAGCAAATGATAAAGTTGGAAGCAAGATTAAAGAAGTTTTAAGAAGAGAATGAGAAAATTGGAAGTTCTTAGTGTTGTCAATCCTTTCAAGTTTAGAAGGAAGAAGGAAGGAGAATGATAGCTTACAGGTATGGTGGGATCTTGTGAGGAATTTTTAAAAATGAAAGACCTGGGTATATTTGTTTGCATCTTGGAAAGAAAAAGTAAATCAGGAGAGATCTAAAATTATAAAGATAATAGTAGGTGCAATCTACTAGACAGGACTGAGGGAATGATATCAAGGGTACATGTGAAGAAACAGTTTTCTTAGGTAATGAGAAGGCACACCTCTTCATTTCAGATTGAATTAAACAAGGAGATGGGAGATAATATTGATGTAGGGGGAGATGAGATGAGGAGAAAGGTAGAAAAGGGAACTTGCCTTGAATAAGTATTTTTTTTTCAGTTCAATATAGTATAAGAGTGAGAAAGAAGGTGTTTTACATGGCTTGTGAAGAGGCGAGAACTTTTGGAACAACCTGCCAAATTCTATTTTGGACTTCTTCCTTTTTTCCTTCTCTATCCATGATCTTCACAACTTCTGTGGGTTTAATTATTGCCTCTTTGCACATGACTACCCAGTCTCTATCTCCAGTGCTAGGCTCTCTTCTGAACTGTTATTTCTTTACTCTTGCTGGTTAGACATTTCCACTTGAATGTCTCTTTGTTTCCAAAGAATGGAAGATTCTTGAGGGCAGGGATGTTGTTTTGGTCTTTCTATCCTGGTTCCTGAAACAATGCCTGGCAAACATAAGATATTCAATAGCTTTTTTTTAGTTGAGTCCTTTTGGGTACAAGTTGCAGAATAATTAACTCAGATTCCCAAGCCAATCAAGGGCTTTGTTTCACTTATTTTTCTTGTCACAGAGACCTCTCCATTTGGAAATGGGTCATTTTCCCCTTTAATTTTTAGCTTACTTTTTCCACTTTCAGTTCTCATTTTTGAAACTTCTATCCTTTTATTTTAGCTTTTTTTTTTAGATTTGGTTTTGTTGTCAGCAGATGTTCCAGGACTGTAAACAAAAGACTAAAGGAAAAAAAGAGAAAAGGAGAGAGAGAGAGAGAGAGAGAGAGAGAGAGAGAGAGAGAGAATTGGGATTGAAGGAAGATGAGAGTAAGTGAGGGAAGAGAGAAGAGAGACACAGAATAGGATAGAATTGGAAATATATAGCTGTTTAAGTCATTTCTGTCTGAATGTAGCCAGGCTCCAGCAGGAGGCTTAAGCACTTAGCAGTAGCTTTTCTAAATAAAGTCTTCCCTTCCCACAGGCTAAAAGCTGTTTTACTTTGACCAAAAATAAGTTGCCTTTCATTGCTAAGTCTGCTGAAGTCTTCTCATTGTGTGTTACCTGTTCTCTAAAATTATTCTTAAACTCAGAAACTCACTAAGACTTCTTCATGTACAATAACCAGACATTACTTATTCTAAACTGGGGGCATGTAATGAGCTAAATCAGTGCCAGAGAGGCTTAGACTTCCTACTTATTTCTCTGTTTAGGAATCATCCCAAGCTCTCAATGAATAAAAGGGACTAATGTGTAATAAAATGTAACTTTCAATTGTGCAAGTTTGACTTGAGACTTTAAATAGACTTGGCAGGTGTTCAGACAGGCACCAGAAACCTACAGCAAATCCTGGATGTGATTTTAATGGTACAAGGGCATCTGTGCCCTAGGCTGAATTGCAAAGAAGATCAAGTTTGCTTTTGGACATTTTATGTTAGTCTTTAACCTCCCTTTCTTCACTCCTATCTGATAGATTGCATCCCTTCCCTTGTCCCCCCCAGGGCCATCATGAAATGCAAATCCAATCAATAAGCCTCATCATATAATACTGACCTACCAGTGGCTCTGTTAAGAGAAGACTGCCTTGAACAGACTGCCCTTGACAACACATATATGCAAGCAGACTTTGTAATAGGTTTCCACTCTCTAGGGAACTCAGACAACAAAACTTTATTCTAGAACCAGTGGCCAAAGCTCATGACTCAAGACAGTGTAACATGAAACTCATATAACCACAGAAAATGGGGAGGTGACCCATAACAACAAAGCCAGGTTCCTCTTACAGTTCTGATTCACAATCATTATAAACTCTAATTTTTGTCAATAGAATTGATAATCTTATAAAGCTCATCTTAATAAAGGAGTAATTGCCCATTTATCTGATGACAGGTGCTAAAATATGCAACAAATGGAGCCTGTCTATTACTAGTTACTTTCTTTGAATATTTGAGGTATTTTGTACTAATGAAAAATATTCACCTAAATATTTCTTCTTCCTTCCTTTCCTTCTTTCCTTCTTTCTTTCTTTCTTTCTTTCTTTCTTTCTTTCTTTCTTTCTTTCTTTCTTTCTTTCTTTCTTTCTTTCTTTCTTTCTTTTCTTCTTTGCTTTTGTTTCTTCCTTTCCTTCTTTCTTCCTTCCTTTCCTTTCTTTTCTTTCCTTCTTGCTCTCTTTCTTTTTTCTTATAATTCTTCTTCTTCTTCTTCTTTTACCAAATTACATTCCATTCACATGCTTTCAATATTTAAGCTCCAAAGTTTTAGTCAATATTTTCATACATATATATATATATATATATAGTGTCCATATAGATGGTTATGTTTATTTAAATAAGCACTTGCATCTACATGAGCAGGTATTTTCATAATAGACCTCAAACTGTATTTTGTATTTTCTTGAAACTAGAGAGGCTTCTGGAAATAAAATGGAAAACATGAATTTGATTCATTGATATAAAATCAGGAAATTTTTATTGGGAAAAACCAAAATGAATTAAGGACATAAATATAAAATATTGATGTCCATATCATTCAGAGTGGATGAAGAAAATGCTGCATTGAAGCCTTGCAGTTATCATCTTGTTTCTTTTTCTTTAGTGCTTGTTCATGGCTACCTCAATTCATCTTTCTCAAAACATCTATCTGTAAACATTTTTCATCTCTTCTATTCGTTCTCAATGAATTTCTTATAATATAGACTATAAATACTAGTCTTGGGTGTCCTCTGGTCAAAAGTATATCCTGAAGGTCATTTATGTGACCTTTTGAAGTTTTTTGTTTAAGTAATTTTTTTATCTGAACACAAAGTGGAATATGATTTTGAAAGCATTGTGTATATAGTTTTCTCATCCCTTGATGGAGATGCTTTGGAGTGAGCTTTTGCCTTCTAAAGAAAAATAGCTACCTATTTATCCTCTAGGTCTTTTGATTTTTCATTTTGACTTCCTGTACTTTTCATATTCTCTCTCCCATCACTCTGTTGATATATCTGTCAGAATAGCTGTCTTTGGCTTTGCTTCCAGTTGTTTGTCAGTTTAAAATATTTTGTGCTAGGAGAGGCTCAAAGAGAAGATGCAGTATCACATTAAACAAACAAACAACAATAACAAAAAGGTACAGGTTTTAGTGACAGGGCCACTACAGGTAGATGCCACAGCTAGTTCAGTGAGAGGTAAATCTATCAAACCACTGGTACTTTAGTTGACTCTAGTTCTAAGGAACCACCCGGCCTGCTGCTGATCCTCTCATCACAAGGAAAAAGACTCCTGACTCCATCTTGATCTTCAACTGTGATCTGACTATACTTTCAGATCCTGGGGATCTGATTCCTATAAAATAGAGTACTGTCTCCTGGTTTTAGAAACTCTATCATTGCCTTGGAAAGAGCAATGATTCCCACAGCACTAGACTTGCTTCCAGGTTGTCCTTGAAGCTACCATTGAGATGAGACATTATTGTGGAAAAGGAACCCACCTTCCTTGTCATCACCAACTGACGCTCAGCCACCACTAATAGGCAGATAGGCACAGGAACCCAGGAGTGGCAGTACTCCATAGAATACCAGTACTGCTTCCAACCCAGCCCCCATAGCTATTGTTTAAAGAGTTGGCTACTGTGGAGAAAAGAAGTAAATGTCATTCACAGGGAAGGCAAGCTAACTCAAGGGAACTAGCAAACTAGCAAAGTGGGGGTTGGGGGTGGGGGAAGGTTGGAGGCAGCATGTGTCAAGCAATTCAAACTAACCATACTACCTTGGCCATCATCTCCTTTTAGACCTAATAGAGATAGCCCAGAACTCTGACCTCAAAAACAGGAATATTAGTGCTTCTAACCTACTCTTCATACTCCTCAACTTGGGAAACAATCCCTGTGGAGGTGCAGCCTGGCAACTATTCCTTCAGCTGCTATGGTCAAGTCTTTTGAAGACCCGCCCCCCCCCAAAAGAAAGATTTTTGTCACCAAAGTCCTTGGCACAGTTAAATCAGACACTAATATGATTTTATCCAATGGCATTTAAAAATGACATTAAATATTGTCTCTGTTCTCTAAGAACCATGGGACCACTTTTCCAAATGACTTACAGCTGAAACTTTCCTTATGTGTTGTTCTCCCAATTAGAATATGAATTATATGAAGGAAAAAAGTATCTTATTTTTCTATGTATAACCCCAGTTCCTCATACAATGCTGTGCACATAGTAAAACTCATAAGAAATGTCTCATTCACTCATTTATTGTCTGAAATAGTGGGTTCTACCTAATTTACCTTCTTCCTCATCAGCAATGGTAGCAAGAATTTATTAAGTGCTTATTTGTGGTAAGGCATTGTGATAAGACCTGGGGATATGAATAAGGCAAAAACAGGTCCTGCCCACAAGGACCTCACAGCTCAACATGTAAACAACATATATTTAGACATAGATATAGTTTTATATATATGCATATGTGTATATGTGTGTGCTTGTATAAATATATAGATAAATACAGATAGATATGGTGTATATATATATGTGTGTGTGTGTGTGTGTGTGTGTGTGTGTGAATATATCTAATTCTATCTATCTATCTATCTATCTAGAGAGAGAGAGAGAGAGAGAGAGAAAGAGAGAGAAGAGGAGAAAAAGAGGGAGAGAGAGAGAGAGAGAGAGAGAGAGAGAGAGAGAGAGAGAGAGAAATAATCTTCTCAAAGGGAAATTTTTAAATGGGGGATAGGGAGTCCTTGTGGACCCAGAAAGAACTTTTACAGAAATAAACTGTACTGACTATTCCTTTTGCCTTTTCTATAAAGCAATTTTATCATTGTGGAGTAGAGTTACCACCATTTTCAACTACTCTTAGATATTCCTGGTGTTATGTTCATCAAAAATTCAAAGAAAACTCAACTAGATCAGGCAACCAGGAATAAGAATAGGTGATTCATGGCAATAGCTTAATTCAATTTACCTCATCTTAGAGCATTCATTTATTATGGGGGTATGTGGTCATGCTTCTTCTCTTCTCTCTTAATATGCTGCAGCTGGGTTCTGAGAAGGCTCAGACCTTTCATTTGTTTTAATTTAAGTCTCCATTAATTTAAATCTTCATTAATCACTGTCTGTCTATAATGTTTCTGTTGAAGGTCTCTAAATATTCTTGCCTAAGAGAAAACCCCAGATATTCCACTACAATTATGGTTCCCCCATATGACAATCTTATGAAGTAGTTAGTGCAGGTATTATTATCTTCAGGAGAGAGGCTCAGAGAGATTGTCACTTGCTCATGATTATACAACTAGTGTCAGAGCTAGAACTTAAACCAAGTTTTGTGGGATATTTTTTTGGAAGTTCAGTGGTGTTCAATGAAATTCAAAGTTCTTCTGGCTTCATTATTTAAAAAAACCAGAAACTGGATGGTACTTTTATGGATTAATCCTTTCTGATAATAGCTTTCAGCAAGTTTTGGACATTTCCTTGATCTTTGCTTTTTTTTCTTGTATTTGGTGCATTAGAAATTTTATTTGACTTCAATCATTAGTTTCACATTTTCATTCTGTATTTTTCTTCTTTTTTCCAATTATTTTTCTGTACTGTTACATTTCAACTGCTAGAGCCATAGAATTCCCTACTCCTAGGTTTACTTACCCCCTAATTGCTCTGCCTGGAAGCAATCTAATCTTTGGTCATCTCTGTATCAGTGAGGGTAAAGAGGGAAATATGGTTTTTTGGAGTGAATAGATATGTATATGGAAATTGTATATAGAAGTTCCAATTACAATTACAGCAATATTTGATAATGAGTCCTCTTAATCTCATGTTAGAGATAAATAGCAATATCTTCTGTGTATGTTCCTAAATGCATTATGTACATATAAAATGCATATATAAATACAATAAACATATATACACTCACATATAAATGTGTGTATGTTGATA
This sequence comes from Macrotis lagotis, assembly GCF_037893015.1. NCBI lineage: Eukaryota > Metazoa > Chordata > Mammalia > Peramelemorphia > Peramelidae > Macrotis > Macrotis lagotis. The sequence continues at coordinate 192,213,989 of NC_133661.1, forward strand.
TATATATATATCACTTTAAGAATTGCAAAACATCTTATGTATATCATCTCATTTGATCCTCATAATAACCCTGTGAAGTAGGCATAATTATTATCTTCCTTTTATAAAAGAGTAAACAGAGGCTGAGAGAGTCTAAATATTTTATCCCGGATTGCCTAGCTGCTAAGTGTTTAAGGTAGGATTTGAACTCACATATTCCTTTAAGGGTTCTATCTTCTATGTCACCTAGTTGCTTCAAAAAACGATTTTAGGAGCTCGGTGTTAGTGATACTATTAACCTCAGATCAGTTTTGTATGCTTTTTTTGTTCTGTTACTTGCATCACTTTTTCCCACTAGACATTTCACTGTTCTAGCTGTCTCTTTCTCAGTGTTTGGTGTTGCAGGAGATGTGGGAGAATGCAAGAAGTGCTTTAAATGTCTAAGATTGTTTTATGGTGCATTGAGGTTCTGGGAAGGCTATTTGTGCAACAGACCTGAAATTTCTTTAACAAAGCACAAACTAAGTACATAGAGAGACAGAATTTAATGTGCAAATATTACTGGGAAGGTAGCATCTGTTCAGCTATATTATCTCATAATTTTCTTGGGAGTAAGATGCCCTCATTTTGGGGGATGAGGAAGCAGGTTCAGAGAGGTGACTTGTCCAGGTCACACACTTTATAAATGCCAGAGATGGACTTTGAACCCATGCCTTGTTCAACATTATATCCAGTTTAGATAGATCTTTGACGAAGGTCAGAGAATAAACTCCATGAAAACTTGCTCCAATGCATATTATCAATTCATGTTTTACTGCAGGAGATCCCTAGCATCAGCATAAGTGCCTTGCCCAGGATCATACAGTTAGTATTTGTTAAAAGCAGGATTTGAATTCAGTTTTTCCTGTTACCTAAAAGCCTGCCCTCTATGCACTCTGCCATGCCCTCTATGCACTCTAGCATGCCTTTCTACTATATTTTTAGTTAAAATAATTAATAGATAATAGTAACAATGCCATTCCAGCTGGAACAGAGCAACTAATGTCTTTGAAAGGCACAAGGATGGAAGTCTATTCAAGCTTATAAAATTTTTTTAGGGGAAGAGGGGTCCTTCTGACATCCCTGCTGGCACCGTGTGTGAGAACCTCTTGTCAGACTTGCTTTGCTTTGATGCCATTGACAATACAAAGCTAAAAACTGAGCTTTCTCTAGGGACCCATCCAGTGTGTCAGCCCTCATATCCTTAGTCGTCAAGCTAGCTGCAGTTTAACCAGCACAGTGGGAGGTGCTTGAGGACTTTTGAGTACTAACTTCATAATTTCAAAGCAGAGGAAAAGGGTGGGGGTTGCTGGAGAGAGATGGAGACCTCTCTCTAGTTAAAAAAAAAGGATGAATATAAGTAAAGTATAAAAGGAATTTTATACTTTTTTAAGGGAAAGAAAAGTGATGTCCTTCAAGTCAAAGGTAGAAGCTAATGGTAGCTGAAAAATTAGGGGGCAGGGGAGGTCTTCTCCTAGGACATTATTTGTCTTCCATAGGAATGGCTCAGAACATTTCCTTCTATTGATATCCTATCCCCAGAACAATGATTCTTTCCTCTGGGAGCAGTCTACTTGCACTAATTGAAATGAACAAGTAGAAAGAAAGAAAAAAATATAGCCATCTGAAAGGCATTATTAATGCACTAGGCTTCCTCTCCAATTCCATGGATAGCATCCAGATTTTGGAATGGGAGCTGTGATGTAATCCACAGGTTGTCTTTTTTTTAAAAAAAAAACCCACTAGAATATGGTATATGAGAACAATCTAATTGCTTCATCTACTCTGGAAGTGAGAGCTTAGAGAGATGTAATGTCCATGACTAGTGGGACCAGTCTCTCTGAACTCTTTTTATGATCAGATCCTATATGGAGCATTGAGTTCTATAAGTTGGAGAGTTGTGGTAGATCATGTAGAGGATAGAGTATTAGACATAGTTGGAGAAAGAATTAAATTTAAATTCTGCCTCAGATTCTTAATGTCTGTATGACTCTGGGGAAGTCACTTAACCACTCTAGTAATCTCAGTTCCCAAAAATGAAGGGGTTAAACTTGATACCTTAAAAGGTTCCTTCCAGCTCTAAATTTATGAATATCTTTAAGAGAGAAAGCAGAATGCTGAAAGGTTTTGAGATTTGCGTATACATTAAAAGTATTGAAGATGTTTAGTTTGAAGAAAGGAAGACTTAGGTAGGTATAAGGGAAAAGGACATAAAAGGTGCCTTTAAGTATTTATTTTTATTTTTAATTTGTTATTCATTTATTTAGCATTCATTTTTAAAAATCTGAAGTTGTGAATTCTCTCCCTCTCTCCCCTTTCCTATCCATTGAGAAGATAAAAATATTATATCAATTATACGTGTGAAATAATGCAAAACATATTTCCATATTAGTCATGTTACAAAAAAACAAGAAAAATAAAGTAAAAAAATTATGCTTCAATCTGCACTGACTGCATCAGTTCCTTCTCTGAAAAGGGATATCATTTTTCATCATAAGTCCTTTGGAATTGTTTTAGAGGATCATATTGCAGAGAATACCTAAGCCTTTTACAACTGATTATCTTACAATGTTGCTAGTGTTGTGTACAATGGTCTGCTAGTTCTGCTCATTTTACTTTGCATCAGTTCATATAAGTCTCCAGTTTTCTGAAACTATACTGCTTGTCATCATTTATGGCACATTATTTATAGTTTATAATAATTAGATTATAGACTTGATTGATTGGTTTTGTTTGTGCAAAAACTTTTAAATATAATATAATCAAAATGATCCACTTATTTTTCATTATTCTCTTTTGGTCATATATTCTTTCCTTATCCATAGATTGAGAGGTAAAATTTTCCATTCTCCCCAAAATTGCTTATGATATCACCCTTTATGTCTAATAATTTATTAATTTTCCTGTATTTGAAAGATTGTCATGTTGGAAAGTGTTTAGATATACTCTACTTGTTCCAAATAGAAAGACCTAAGGATAAGTGGTAGATGTGAATAGCAAGTGGAAGAGGCAAAGAGATAAATATAAGTTTGATTTAAGTAAATCTTATTTGCAATTAGAGCTATCCAAAAGTGGAATAGATTTCATTGTTGCTCTCACTGGAGGTTTTGAAGCAGATTGAATGGTCTCTTATCCATTATGTTCTAGAGAAAAATCATGTTTAGATGGTTTGCCTTGAATAGTCTGAGTCTCTTTCTGACTCAGAGATCTTGTGAATTGAATTGAACTGAAACAAATGTACCAGCTGTGTGTGTTGGGGTGGGGGCAGTAGTTGAGTGGAGGAATATCAGTGTATTGGAAGTAGCAGCAGGGATTGGGCAAGCACACCAACTTCCATAAGATCTTGATGATCATGGCAGACTATCAGTGGTGTTAAGAGGCTCCTATTACAATCAACATTTTTCTTGGTTATTGACACTTTTAGCTTACCATGGCATGATGTTCACTTCAGGCTCCATAGACAGTTTTTATTTGGCATATTGTGATGGCTCTACTTTGTATGTATCCATTGGTTTTTGCCAATTCTATTCACTTATTCAACCCATGCCTTGAATTTTCTCTCTCCTTATCTCCACCTTATAGCTTCCCTGGCTTCTTTCTTTTTTTTTTAGATCCATATTAATCATGTTATGAAAGATAAATCAAATACAAATGAAAGGGAAAAAACCTTAGAGAGAAAAATGACATAATACATAAGACAACTTTTAAAAATTGAAGATAGTAAGATTTATTCTGCATTTAAACTCCACAGTTCCTTCTCTGTTCCATCACAAGTCTTTTAGACTTTATTTTAATCTTTGATTATTGCTTTACTGAAATGAACAAGTCCATCATAGTTGATCATCATTCACTGTTGTTGTTAGTGTATATAATGTTCTTCTAGTTCTGCTCATTTCATTCAACATCAGTTCATGCAAGTCTTTTCAGATTTTCTGAAATCCTCATGATTTCTTATATAACAATTGTGTTCTATCACATTCATATACCACAGTTTGTTCACACATTCCCCAATTGATGAGCATCCCCTCCATTTCCAAATCTTTGCCATCACAAAAAGAGGTCCTATGAATATTTTTGTATATGTAGGTTGGTTTCACTTTTTCATGATCTCCTTGGAATACAGATCTAAGTAGTAGTATTGCTGGATCAAAGGGTATGCAGTTTTATTGCCCTTTGGACATAATTACTTTACAGAAAAAGTTGGTTCAGTTCACAATTCCACCAAGAACATTAATCATTTTTATTTTTATTTATAATGATCAATCTAATAAGAATGAAGTAGTATCTCATAATTGTTTTAATTTGAATTTTCTTAATCAATAATGATTTAGAGCAGTTTTATGACTATTGATAACTTTAATTTCTTCATCTGAGAATTGCCTTTTATATCCTTTGACTATCCCTTGTGAACCTGGCTTCTTTCAAGTTTCAGTTAAAACCTTCCTCAGTCAAGTAGCCTTTCTTGACCCTTCTTAATATTAGCACCTTCCCTCTAAGGTTATCTCTAAATTGTGATGTATATATTTTGTTTGAATATTATTGTTTGTGTCTTGGCTTCTCTATTTCAAGTTTACAGACTTCCTGGAACCCAACCAGGGTTCCTTTGGAAGAATTTGTGGAACCCAAGCTAAGAAATTCTGATGTAGGGAGCAGCTAGGTGGCTCAGGGGATAAACTGGCCCTGGAGTCTGGAGGACCTGAGTTCAAATCTGGTCTCAGACACTTAATAATTGCCTAGTTGTGTGGCCTTGGGTAAGTCACTTAATCCCATTGCCTTAAATAAATTTAAATAAAAAGAAATTCTGATGTATAGAGATTAATTTTAGAAATAGGAATATCTTTTCTAACATGAAGGAAGGAGGAAAGAGTAGGTGATAATGAGAAGTTTCGAGGAAACAATGGGAAGCTAATATGGGATGATGGCTTTATTATTTTTTTTTAAAAATAGGAAGAAAATGACTGATTGTATTGGGTATGATCACACCTGTGCCATAAAACTCGGGGGATAGAAGATTCACACACTAAGAAGGGATTAGTCAGTGCTTCCTATCAAGAAACATTCTCAGTTATCCTCAGTCCTTAAAAAAAAGCCCACTTTCCTTCGACCTCCTTTCTTCCTAAAGTTCCTACTTCCCCAAAGCTATCTATATCTAATACTTCTCTATATCTTTCCTTTCTGTCTTTATAATCTCTAGAGGTTTATATTTTGCCCCAACACTGTACAACATCATTACCAGAAACCAGATAGTTGACCTCTGAGATCTCTTCTAAATCCAGAATTCTTTGGTTGTAATGATATTACTTAAATGTCAGGCATATTTTAGTAAATGGATTCATATGTCTCACCATGAATGCCTGCTAAGTAGTCTTATATAATACTATATTATTACTTTTCCATCTGTATTGAAAAATAGTTTATTGATATTCAAGCTGTGTATTTATGAAAATTCTTTATAGATGTATTTGAAAGGTCCGAAAAGATTTTTACAGTAATTACAGTTTTAGTCCATCAAACATTTAATACTAAAGAACAGAAATAGACAGATCCAGCTGTTGAATTCAACCTCTGAACTTTAGTATCTAGGAAAATCTCATAATCCATACAATATAATTTCCTTCCAATAATATTTGAATGAAGGGGCAGCTAGGTAGTGTAGTGGATAAAGCACTGACCCTGGAGTCAGGAGTACCTGGGTTCAAATCTAGTCTCAGACACTTAATAATCACCTAGCTGTGTGGCCCTGTGTGGGCAAGCCACTTAACCCCATTTGCCTTGCAAAAACTAAAAACTAAAATAATAATAATAATAATAATACTTTAATGTAGGTGCCCTTAAAATTCATTTTCTATTCCCTGGGGTTATACTTCCTTCTGAATCTAAAAGACTTTATTGTTCAATAGTCATTTTTTTGAAAGTTCTTTAATGCTATAAGCTCATTTGGATCAAATGGCTTCACAATTTCCCCAAAACTGATACCTGAGCTCCAGTCAAAATTACTGCCTCTCTTAAAGGCACTCTAAGTAATATTTCCATGTCATAGTCCTGATTTTTAAAAGAACAACTCTTAACTGGAAAATCAATTTGTCACACAAGTAACATTTCTGGCTCTGAGCTTTTATTATCTTACTCTGACGATTAAAAAAGAAAAAAAAAACATCATGACTTGCTCCCTCTTGGTCTCATCTTGTGCAAGGGCTTATTCTGCAATTCTCCTGAGAGAGATTTGTGACAATTATTGAATAAAAGGATGGAACCAATGTATGAGTGTAGGGGTTGGGATGATTGTCTAAGCCTAATTCCAATATCATCTTGTATTCCCAGCTACAGTTTTAAACCCACTTTTGATTTTACTTAGTAAACACATTTATTATTTTACCGTCTTTTGTTTTATTTATTTTAGAAGTGATTAAATTTCAAATTGCCTCTGAAATGTGCCATAGACTGTACAAAATCATTTTGGTTTTTTCCTTTATTTGACCTATTCCCTTGTACATGAAGTTTTCTTTTGATGTTTTGTTAAAGAGGGACATGAATCTATTTCCAAAACTTTGGGGAAAAAGCAAACCATTTGCTTCTGAATCCAATTTTGATTTCTTGTATATGATATAGATGCATCCTAAGAAATAAACTAATATAATTTTCTAAATCTATACTTTACTGGCTTTTTTCAGTATTAAGTTCCCTTTTTACTGTACAGTACTTTTTTGACCTCTTCCACATGATGTTAAGAAGTTAATAATGCTTTTGCACAAATTGATATTTTTACTAAACAATAACATCTTCATGCACTTGAAATTTGGTAATTCTATTTATGTAAGACATTTATTCAAGTCTGCAGATGGTATGTTTACTTACTTATGGACTCACACAAATTCCCAAATTCCTTTTAGTAAGCTGTGGCAGAGAGGTTGGTAATTATTGGTCTCAAAGATGCCATAATAGTAAATCTGTTCATTTGCTATATTTAATTGGCTTTAAAAGTTTTTCCATTTTTCAGAGAAGCCCCTTTGAAATATCTCACTGTACTCCCTTGTGATTTCATGTATGCTTTAAAGCTATAAGAATACAACAGTTTCTTGGTAGAATGAGAGTTTACTATAATCTAGGTGCCTAGAGGGCAGAGGAATTAAGTGCTGAGTGTGGAGTCAGGAAAATCTTAGTTCAAACTTGATCTTGGACACTTACTAGCTGTGTGACCCTGAGCAAGTCATTTAATCCTATTTGCCTCAGTTTCCTCAACTGTAAAATGAGCTGGAGAAAGAAATAGCAGATTTCTACATCTCTTCCAGAAAAGCCAAAATAGGGTCACAAAGAGTCAGACATGACTGAAAAAACTAAAGTGACTACAAAAGCAATGTAACTGGATTCCCAGTATTTCATTCAAAATCCTTCCTCACCCCAAAAATTTCATAACATATTCACTTTATTTCTCCCCTATTTTTTCTAAATCTACCATCACAGAACTGTGTAAATTTTGGCTTTTCTAAGAAAAGGAATATCCTTTTATAAGAAGCCCCTCACACACATTTCTAATAGAAGAAACTAAAAGCTTGCAGAATGATCTGGTATTACTTTTGAAATATTATGTGAGCTATGAGAATGAACTGCAATGCTCTTTTCCTGTATACTTTTCAGTCACTCAACTACCCAAATGATTCTGCATTCTCCTGGATTTGGATGTTTCCTACAATGAAGTAATTCCCAAACATCTCTATGTCTTCCCATTCTGTGTGACTCTTGTCCATACCTTACCATAAGTTCCCAATATAGAGCCTAGCTAATGAACACGGTGCTTTTCTCTGTCTCATCTGATACCTCAGGATTATCAGTGGAATCTGACTACCCACTTAGCATCATTTACTTTCATTACATCACTGATAGCATAATCATTATTATCATTATAATGAAACTAAAACTTGTATAGCACTTTAACTCAAAGCAACATAATGCCAGACTCTCAGGATGAGGCAAATAATCTTAAAGCCTTCCTTTTGTATTCCGCTGTACAACATCCTCTGTCTTAGTGTTCCTCACCATATTTTATTTTATCATTCAGTGTATTTTGGTGGAAGGAAAATTGATTTTTTCCTTAGAAATCCTGAGTTCAAATCCTGACTCTGCTATGACCACAAGCAAGACACTTTCCCAATTTCTAAAATGAAAATGCTAGAATAGATTATCTGTAAAATTTCTTCTAATGTACACTATATTCTGGTCATACAGATTGCTAGCTTTTCCCTTATTCATTTTTATCCTCATCATAACACTGAAAAGTATGTGCTATTATCTCCATTTAAATAGATGAAGAAACAGGCAAACAGAGGTTAAGTGATTTGCTCAGGGTCAGATAGTGTTTGAGACCAAATTTGAACTCAGGTCTTCCAAACTTCCTTTCTAATTTCTATCTGCTGAACCACCTAGCTGACTCTATCATAACATTTTCTTAATGATATAATTTACTAACATTCTTTAAAACTCTTCATTCAATTCATTACATGTTGAAGTCTGCTGGTACCTACCTTGTGCCTTTTTTATGGCTCTGTATTTTATGCAAAGAAAAATTTAATTAATGGTGATATCCTTTAGAAAACTGATGGGAGTGTGAAATAATACTTTACAATGGAGATTTATAGGAAATTTTATCAATGGATGATGGTAAGTTCAAAAGGATCAATTCTGCTAAATTTGCTCTTTGATGTTGTTCTGTCATTTAAGTCATGTCCGACCCTTTATGAGCCCATTTTGGGATTTTCTTGAAAAAGATACTGGAGTTGTTTGCCATTTCCATTTCTAGCTCATTTTACGGATGAAGAAACTTAAGCAAACAGTATTGACTGACTTGCCCAAGATCACACAGTAAGTGTCTGAGGTCAGATTTGAACTCAATAAGATACGTCTTCTGACTCCAGACCCACCATCTAGCTATGCTTACATTGATGTAATGAGTTGCTTACAACCTCCCTGTGTTATAAAAGACAATGTGGTACATTAAAAAGACTGTGGGACATTATGGACTTGGAATAAGAAGATTTCATTGATTGAGATCTCAGATCTGATCCTTTCTAGGTATGTGAGTATGAAAAAGAATTTTCATTTTCTAGGCTTAGTTTAACTCTGAAATGGTAATAATGATATCTATACTGTGCTAACTGTACTATTGCAACTAAAGTACCTTATAAATATCAAAGTACTGTATAAATGGAAATTACTTATCACTGGATGCTTTCTGACTCTTATTATGAGAACTCATTATCTTATCTCTTTTGAGATTATTGCCAGCTTCCCAGAAACCCACGTTTGTAATTTAAGGATCATTCCTGACTTTTCTCTCTTTCACATCTTTTGTCCAATTAGTTACCAAGTTTTGTTGATTCTACCCCACAGTGTCTCTTAGTCTTTCCCTTTCTCCTCTTGCTTCACATCACCTTGTATCTAAACTACAGTAATACATTTCCTAATTGGTCTCTCTGCTTCCATTTTCTCCAATTTCTAATCTACCCTCTGTAAAACTTCCAAATAATCTTTCTAAGGCACAGACTTTTTAAAATTTTTAAATTTTCTAATTGCATTTAGAGATAGTTTTCAACATTGATTTTTTGTTAGATTTTGAGTTCCACATTTTTCTGCCTCCTCTTCCTTACCCCTTCCTGATATAGCTTATATATGTACAATTGTATTCAACACATTTCCATATTAGTCATGTTGTGAAAGAAGAATCAAAACAAAAGGTAAAAAACCATGAGAAAGAATAAAACAAAACCAATTTTAAAAAGCAAAAATAGTATGCTTTAGTCTGCATTCAGATACTATTGTGTTTGTTGTCTTTGTCTTTGTTCACTATACTGCTGAGAAGAGTTAAGTGTATCATAGTTGATCATCACAGTGTTGCTGTTAATGAGGTACAGGCTTTGATCACATTATTCCTTTAGTCAAAAACTATTAGAAGTTCTCCAAATAGTCTATAGGATTAAAAAAAAGAACAACAATCCTTAGACTGGCAATTAAAGGCTCTCTCTCTACTCTGGCTCCCATATACCTTTCCAATCTTGTAGCCTTGTAACAGAACTCAAAAGTAACAATGCCAGACTCTCAGGATGAGGCAAATATTCCTAAAGCCTTCCTTTTGTATTCCACTCTACATCTTCTGTCCTGGTGTTTCTCACCATATTTTATTGTATCATTCAGTGTAATTTGGTGGAAGGAAAATTGGTTTTCTCCTTAGAAATCCTGAGTTCAAATCCTGACTTCTGCTATGACCATGAGCAAGACAAGACCCCTCAGATTGCTTTCCCAATTTGTAAAATGAAGATGCTAGATTAGATTATCTGTAAAATCCCTTCTAATGTATTCTATAGTCTGGTCGACCAGATTGCTAGCTTTTCCTTGAATTTGACATTCCATCTCCCAGATGTTTACATTGATATAAACTATCTCCCATACCTAGCATGTACTCCCTTCTCATCTCTCCCTCCCAGAATTCTGGTCTTCTCTCAAACTTCAATTCATTGACTACCTTCTCCATGAAGCCTTCTCTGATTCTCCCTAACATTAGGGTTATCTATCTTTATCTTTGCACTATCCTTATGTACATATTTTATATAAAGATTCGGTTAAGGTTAAATGAGACAATATATGTAAAACACTTTGTCAACTTTAAACCACCATAAAAATACTAGCTATCATCATTATCATTGTCACTAGCAGAATATATAATCTCTTTGAGGGCAGGGGTTATTTCATTTATGGCTTTGAATTTCTAGCACCTAAGATAGTGCCTTATAAACAATAGAGTCTTAATTTTTGTTGAATTGAATTTTATTGAATTAAAGTAAGATTGAAACAGGAGAGGGAGGTGGCATAATGGATATAGCTCAGATCCTGAATTCAAGTAATTTCGAGTTCAAGATTGGCATTAGATTCTTAATAGCTTTGTATTTCTAGACAAGTGTCTTCACCATTGTCTATCTCAGTTTCCTCATCTGCAAAATGAGTATAAAATAGCACCTATCTCATAGGGTTGTTGTGAGGTTCAAAAATGATGATATTTTAAAAGTTCTTTATGAAACATAATATAAATGCTAGTTTTATTATTGTTTTTTTTATTAAATAAGCTAATGAGAACAGCCTTGGCTTATTTACCTTTTCACTATCTTCATTTAGTCCTTCACTAGACTTTAAAATTTTGTTTGACACCACAACATCCCTGATTTTCTACTCATTTTTCTCCTTGTTTTAAAAAAAAAGCAAATTAGGAAACTGTTTTGGTATAGGGTGACCTGTTATGCAAATGAAAGAACTAGGATGGAATAAAACTTATCCCTTCTTTGTGAAACCTTATTGATTAGCATATTTTCCCCAAAAGATTAGTGGTATTTGGGAAGCTGAATACTTTTATCCCATAGAAAAAGAGATATGAAAATAGCAGTTAGATGGGCCATATGATCAAATGGTTGGGGGTTTTTTTAGATTTTTCAAGGCAATGGGGTTAAGGGGCTTGCCCAAGGCCACACAGCTAGGGAATTATTAAGTGTCTGAGGTCGGATTTGAACCCAGGTACTCTTGACTCCAAACCCGGTGCTCTATCCACTGTGCAACCTAGCCATCCCCCAGATGATCAAATGTTAACTAATTCTCCTTCCCTCTATTGCATTCTCTGGGTACTTAGCATGCTCACCTTCCTTTGCTCTAACTACTGACCCTCACAAGGCCCCCCCCCCCCCCCAACACACACACACACACAACACACACACCCTCATCCCTGCCTAGGTCCCAGCTAAAATCTCATCAGGAAGACCTCTCCAACCCTTCTTAAATCTTCCCTCTGTTAATTATTTCCTATTTATCCTACATATAGCAACATTCTATATATATTTGTTTGTATGTCATCTCCTCCCATTAGATTTGAAGCCCTTTGAAGGTAGGGACCATATTTCATTCTTTTGTATCCCCAGAGTTTAACAAAGTACCTGGAAGATATTAGGTGTTTAATAAATGTTTATTGATTGAACCTGGTAGAGGAAGTTCCTCACCTGGAGTTCCCAGTACCAATAACCCTAGTTAGAATTTCAGTAAGGTAAGCCCCTCTCCTTTCCAAGAAAGAAAAGGAAGAGCAGTGTCAGCTGAGAGCAGCATTTTCTGATAAATAAGCACTAAAAGACAGGAGAAAATCTATGAGAAAGCAGAATTCTTGATTCTTTTCCCCCATAAAGAAAAATGAATGGTGCACCAGAGGAAGGTATGAGGAAATAAATGAACACAGCAGTTTGATTCCTAAACTCATACTATCCTACACAAGAATTAAATGGATATTGTGGACTCAACTGAAATATTGTGGATTTAGTGTTTAGAGGGCATGACATTGTCAGGTACTGAGTAGAGTAATATTTGAATTAGGCTTTTGTTTTCCAGCCAGAATCACTTAAGAAATCAGTTGTCACTAGACATAATAGCTATAGCTTGTTCTTGTATATCATTTTAGGCTAATGTAAATACAATATAAATTACAATTTAGTAGTGGAAGTAGAGAATACACAATTACAGAAAGGCAGAGTCTGGCATGATTTAGAAAAATATATAGCTAACATGCCATATATTTTTTATAAAAATATTTTTTAAAATGCATTTCTTTGAAATTAGAACTGTTCCAAAGTAGAATGGGCTAATTTCAGAATCAGTGAGTGCCCTATCATTGTAGACTTTAAAATTGAGGTTGGATGCCCACTTGTGAAGGATATCATAGTGGAGAACGCTGTTGGATTCCATGACCTGAGATTCCTTCCAGCCCTTTGGCTTGTATAAATAGATTTTTTTTGAGGAATAGATTATATAAGTACTAAGCATCATTTAAAAAAAATTTTAATCATAAAACTCTGGCAGACCCTTTTGCATTTTGAGTAGAATGAGAAGTTATTAGGTCACTGGAAAAAGAAGCAGGAAAGAAAGTTGTATGCCACAATGTTGTGGTTTTGTGAGAAAACTGAGAAAATGTCAGCCTGGGATTCTGCTAGTGGAAGGCAAAGGAGTGGAAGGCATAGAGAAAATAAAGTACTTTAAAGCTAAACAGAACTAGAGAAGGTCATTTAGTAGACCAAATTAAGATGTATCATTTATTGTGTGACACCCACAGAGATGTTGGATTGCAGTAAAAATATAGTGAGGCAATACAGCTTAAATTAGTTGGATGAGCCCTGCACAGAATTGTAGCCACTGTGTATTTTTGTCCTCTGAGTTGATTTTCCTTGTTTTATTTTTTTCTCTTAAGACTGTGATTGCTTTCTCCTTTTTAATCTTCCATGTGGAAAATATGTGTGGTGATTCAGTTAAGAACTCTGACTTGCTAATGGGTGGTCAGAGAGAGGGACTGGTCCTGGTTTATAAGCATTTTTTATGTACTTTCCAGCAGGACCCTGGCAGACAGTTGGAGAACATTTGCTTAGGACACAGATAGCTATTTTGCTTTTGTGAGGGAGAGCTTTGTAAGGTTTCTTGGCTATCTAAGAGATGTGACCAAATATTATTCTGAGTTAGCAGGTTGGAAACTTATGACTTAGTTTTATTCTTCAGTTCATGAAGGATTTAAAAACTGATGACACAAGTGTTGTGTTTGGCCAAGCTCAAAATTTGGCAGGGAGACTGGACTGCTGAGCAAATCCTCATTGCCTTTTCTTTGATTGAGAGAGCTGTTTGGGGGAACTGGGACTGGGATTAAAGTGTTGGGTACACTGCCATGTACTCAGTGGGAATTCAATACATATTCATTAATGACAGTGGAAGGGGTGCTCTCACAGTGTGGACATTTTAAAACTTGGGATGGGGGAGGAGAGATAGACAAACCTAAAGAAAAGCAGTTTGTACATGATGTCTTGGGTTAATCCAAATTAAATTGTTTGTATTCTAAATGCTTAGGATCACATATAGCCAATTCTAAAACCTAGTTTACAACCACAAGACAAATAGTTTTCTTTTCTTTCCCAGTCTCTCTCAGAGATTATCTCATTCTTTTTAAATATAGGGGAAAAATTAGTTAAAACTCAAATAATTACATATTACTTATACTACATTGCATTACATTATCTGGTTTCATGTGAATGGGATTTCACATGTAAATTGGTTCAAATTTGCTTTTCTCATTTGATGTACTTTATTCTTTTAGTCTTTCATTTAGAATATTAAATAATGACTTCTCCTTAGAAGGCCTTGTTGAAATAAAAATCCCTAGAAAAGGTATTCCTTATCTTCTTACAATGCCTAAAGAAACTTAGAAGATAAGGACTCATGGCATGAGTCTCAGTTCTAATTGGCCATTAGAATTTGAACTTCTAAACTTTTATAGCATGTTATTCAATGTCAGAATTCTTATTCTAGCTTTCATTTTTCTACAATACATATTTTCTAATGTTGGCTGTGCATCCTGGCATCTAAGTTATTAACATCTCATTTGGTCCTTAATTTCTTGGTTTTTCACCTCTTGATATTCATAGATTTATATAATTTTTAGAGTCCATAGATAGGGAAAATCTCTGAAATAAACACACACAAGATAATGTAATTGGTCCTCAGGAGTTAATTTCTCTTGGATTTTAAAAGATGCAGGAACTAAGAAATTCAAGATGGAAATGGATAATATCATAGGTCACCAAAGTTTATTTTCAGTTGCTGTAAGGGATGAAAGAAAAAAGGATTCAGTATATTTATAAATATGGCATGGGTCATAGATCAATCATGTAAAAATAAAAGGAAGATAATGACAGCACCTATCTCCTAGGGTTGTTGTAAGGATCAAATGAGATAATATTAGTAAAGTGATTAGTACAGTCTCTTAGTGAGTGTTATATAAATGTTAATCATTATTTTTACTATTATTATTATCAATCCATCCTTGATTTGTAGCATTTGTCACTTTCTGAGGGTTAAATACTCTTAATGAAAATTCAACAATCAGTTTTCTTGAACAGGTATGAGGCTCCCCCTCCCCATATAACCTTATAGTTAACAGAGCTCTGCATTTATTTACCTATTTGATTCTTACAACAACTCTGTGGGGTTTCTAGTGCGGTATGATTATCTCCATTTTGCTTATAAGGAAACTGAGGCTTAGAGAGGTTGTGACTAATCCTAGGCCACATGACTAATAAATGATAGGGCCAATACTGGAACCCAGATCTTCTCAATCACTAGCACAGTAGGGCAGATGTACTTTTTTAAA
Source organism: Macrotis lagotis (assembly GCF_037893015.1). Lineage (NCBI taxonomy): Eukaryota > Metazoa > Chordata > Mammalia > Peramelemorphia > Peramelidae > Macrotis > Macrotis lagotis. The sequence continues at coordinate 192,229,212 of NC_133661.1, forward strand.
GAGCTGAATCATTTATGTTTAAGGGGGAAATCATTTCTCTGAGAATATTTCTTTCTGCAATATTAAATCTTTTCCTATGAGCTTAAGTTTAGCCTTGAACTCACCTGGTCAACTGAATTGGGGAACTGACAATATGAGGTGGCCTGTTCTTCCAAAATATCTTTATTTCATACACTCACCTTTTCTTCACAAGGTTATTACTCTAAACTCCTAAGCCTTATAGTGCCACCTCTCTAACCATGACTTAACAAATATAATCTTCACAATTACACTTTGCCCGTTTGTGGAACTGAGGATAAAAATATTGGAAAGAAAAATATTTAACCTTTAATAGGGACAGAGCACCTTCCCAACCTGCTCCCATAATCTATGAAGGTTTTGGAGGGAAATCAGTTGACATATTTCTAAATTTTACCCTTTTGAGAGCTTGAAGTATGACAGTTATTTAAGTGCTCACTTCAGCAGCATATATATATTTAAAATGACAGCTAATTAATAGCTATCTACAAAAGTCCTACAGTGTAGTCTGAAACCATGGGTTAAGGTGACAAAGTCACTTTGTTTTTCTAGGCTTTTGGGGAGAAAAGTATATGAAGGAGAAAAAACTGTAGATTCTTCAAATCTCAGGGTCTTGGAATCATAGACTTAAAGCCTGAAGGGACCTTATATACCACCTAGTCCAATGTTTTCATTTCACGGATGAAGGAACTAAGGCCCAGAAAAACAAGTGACTTGTCCAAAGTCACAGAACTTGGTCACAGAACTCGGATTTGAACCTTGGTCCTTTGATCCCAAACCTGTTATCATTTCTTCTACTGTATTTTGCTAATACCTCTCCATTATAAACTGTCAGGCTTGGAAGAAATTTGGAGTATCATCTAGTCCAATCCTGAGGACCAGTGAAATAAAATGACTTGTTCATAGTCACACAATCACAGAAACTGAACTGAAGCTCAGATCTTCTGGCTCAAGGTCCAATCATGGATCTTTACTGGAAAGTAATAACAATTGGGCATATTAATTTACTGGGCAAATAAGTGGTTCAGTGGATAGAGTGCTGGGCTTTAAGTCAGGAAGACTCATTTTCCCAAAATCAAAGCCAGTTTCAGTCACTTCCTGTGTGACCTTGGACAAGTCTCTTAACCCTATTTTCCTCAGTTTCTGATCTGTAAAATGAGCAGAAAAGGAAATTACAAACCATGCATGGAGAGTCAGACATTACTAACTTAACAACTACAAAGTTACAAAGCATTTTTTTTTGCTCATTGTCTTTTGAGGCAATGAGTTAGTATTAAAGTATTACAATTTCTATTTTACATATGAAGAAACTGAAGCTTTGGGAAGATAGATTAAGTGATTTCTCTCCTGGTCACACATCCAGCAAGTGACAGAGATAGGATTCAAACCTAGACCTTGGTTGTTGGAGTTTATAACATTGAAACATGAAGACTAATTGTCTCCCAAAACAAAATAGCATTAAAAAGGCATCATCTTGAACCTTTCAATCATAATAAATGAAATAATTATTTTTTCATCAATCACAGATTCTACCCCAACTTTGCCTCTACCCTACCTTTTTTTTTAATTATCTTTTGAACCTCACTGTGAGTTAAGTACTAAAAGTATTATTATTCCTGGAAAAAACTGAGACCCAGAGCGGTTAAGTTAAATAATTTCTCCCACAGTCATATATCCAGCAAATAACAGAAACAGGATTCAAAACTAGATCTTTTAGTACTCAAACCTTACCCTCCCCACCTTTTTTTTTCCTGGTAAAATTACCCCATGATTCTTGGAGAAATATTAGGCTAAGACTAATGCCTCTTGCCTTTGAAAAATTAAGTTATTAGAACCACTGCTGAAGATTTTTAAAAGGAAAGCACATTAATGTTCCCATTTCAACCCACGAGAGGAGCTTTGTAGAGGTTTTGAAACATTTCTCTGGTCCTGATTACTCAGGCACCAGGAAAGCTGGAAAGACAAGAGGATTTAGGAGAAGAAAGTCACCTCTATTTGATAGAAGGATTCCAAAATAAGAAAGAACAATTAAGAAGCATCTATTCCTCCAATGATATACCCCAGAATAAAGCTATTATTTCTATCCTCCCTCTGAACTGAAATTCAGGTCTTCCTTTTTATTTATCCTATATTTACAGCAGAACTTCATTCATAATTTTTCTTGGTGAAGAGTTGAGCTTGTATTATTACTTTATTGCTTGTTCAATACAGGGAAAGTCAAAACAGAAAATTCACATTGTTTCAGAAGTACTTTTGCATCTATTTTTAGGAGACTGTACAGGAACTGATCCTTATGAGAAGCCAAGCAGGGTTTTATAAATGTGAATCTGTTTGAGCAGATTCTTCTTTTTGGGAAAATTATGGTATAGGCAAGGTTCATCCTTAATATCCTCCTGTTTCATTTTTATAGCCTTCCACTCTTTTCTACACTTACCAAAGTCCTTTATGTCGCTTCTTAGCTGATTATCTCCCCACCCCAGCCTCTCAGACTTCTCCATTAATTATTACTTTTCATTCCCTACCCAATAAAATTTTATTTGTGGGATACAGGAGTGTGCTGGAACCAGTTTATTGTTATATTTTCATTGTAATTAATTATACTTCAGAAACTGGCAAATTCTATAAACCAGTTTTATTGTTTTCTTGTCCAGACTTTAGAAAATGGTGAAGAATATGTTAATGATGCAGATTAAACTCAAATGTATGTCATGCAAATATTTTACCCAAGTAAACTTCCTTCAATTATCTTCTATGCATTTTAGGTGTTTTCAATGACATTATTTAACAGCAGTTAGTTAAACATTTCACTTACACATAACTGTTGTATGTCCCATTCTTTGCGCAGTTGAAAGAGCAATGGATTTAGAATCAGGAAACATGGGTTTGAATCCTAGGTCTGACACATAAGCTCTATGATCTTGGACAAGTCACTTAACTTTTCTAGGTTTCAGTTTATTTTTCAAATGACAGTAATTATATTTCTATTTTCTGCCTTATATGTTGTTATAAATAAGTACCTTATTAATTATATGTAAATGTGAGAAGTAAAGTATAGTCATGAGTTTAAAAATAATGTAATAATAATTGATAACTGGTTTTAATGCATCGTCCTTCCAAGGAATAGTTTCATTTTATTAGACCTGGAAATGACTTAATCCAAAGAAATAAATTGCCAGTGGTATAATTTCAGGAACCAAGATATTCTAGACCTTTTGGATACTATTCAAATCTTAAAGGATTATTATAGGATTATAGATTTAGAGTTGGAAGGGATATAGGTTATCTAGCTCAGTCTCATCATTTTAAAATTGAGGACATTGAGGATCAGATACCTAGGATCATAAAGATAATAAATGGCAAAACTGTGAAGTCTATCAAGTTCCTGTAACTTCATATCCAACAACCTTTGCCTTTCACTGCTGCCTTAACCTTGTATCCTGGTATTAATTTTGATGTTTCTTTTTTATATTATTTCATTATCATTATTAATTTTAAAATATTATTTTATATTGTTTATTTTTTATTTGATATGATCAACTTGACACATATCAAACATCTTCACAATTGTTTAACTAAATAAAACATGGAAGAAGAGTATTATAAATACTGTAAATCAGTATTTTATATATAGCTTATTTTTCAAAGTATATATTAGATTAAACTCATTAATTCCAACACTACCCTGTTCATCTGTATCCCCCATGAGCTTCCTTCAATTATCTTCTTTGTATTTTTAAGTGTTGATACTTTTTTCTTTTCTGGATTGAAATAACTATCATACTTTATTATATATTTATAACAAATAGCAAGTTGTGCATGATAGATTTACAGTTTCATGTGCAATCATCTTTTTATCATACTTTTATCATAAGAAATTGCTTGTTTTGTTCCAAAATTAAAAAAAAAGAAATCACTATCACTATCTTCCCTACATCTTTCTATAATCCTCAAACACCCATCCCCCCAATAAAAGTCATCAATATAACTTTATGTCCTAGACACTGTGGTAAGTGCTAGGGATATAAAGAAAAATAATAAACAAACAAAAAACTGATCTCAGCTGTCAAGGAATTCACAGTCTATTTTAATCTCAGAAGGAAGTAAGAAATACTGGGGTGGGGGGGCAGCTGGGCGGCGCAGTAGATAGAGCACCTTCTGTGGAGTCAGGAGGACCTGAGTTCAAATCTGACCCCAGACACTTAATTATTACCTAGCTGTGTGACCTTGGGCAAGTCACTTAACCCTATGGCCTTAAATAAAAAAAAAGAAAAGAAAAGAAAAAGAAATACTAGGGAAGACTTCTTTCAGAAGGTGGGATTTGGAAGGAGTCAGGAGGTGGCAGAAAAAGTGATTAGTCAGTGAAAATGCCATATGGTATTGAAAAGTCCTGTTGGAGGACTAGTAAGAAGGGTTGCAGACTATGTGAGAGGTTCAGGGGTAAGAAGAACTAGAAAAATAAGGTAGGCAGGGCCCTGATTATGAAGGATTTAAAAAACCAGACAGAAAATTTTAAATTTATTCTGGAAGTAGGTGGGAGCTTCTGGAATCAAAAGGTCTGTTTTGCAACAAGTCTGTGTGTGTGTGTGTGTGTGTGTGTGTGTGTGTGTGTGTGTGAGAGAGAGAGAGAGAGAGAGAGAGAGAGAGAGAGAGAGATTGGCCTCAAAGAAACAAAGAGAAATTGCCAGATTCGAAATATTTAGGAGTTAGCTGATTGATTGGTTCATCAGAAATTAGAACCCTGAAAGGACTTTTTTAGAATACCTATATGTGTGTGTTTCTTCCACCAGTGAAAAGCTCATTCTCTATGAATTAATGTGATCAAAAATGTCAGCACCTGGTGACTGATGTTTTGATGATGAGCCTTTCTAAATGCAGCTAGCCTTGTCTTAGATATACTGCCTGTCACTGGACCTTCACTTGAAGCCTTTCAAGCTCTATATAACACACTGCCAGAGCCATTGTCATTGCTGATGTCATGCCGAGGTATCAAGGCAGTATTTTAATGTAATAAATAAATAAACAGCTTTCAAACTACAGAAGCTACTGTTTAAAGAAGAAAAGATTTGATTCATCCTTGTAAATACCAAACACACTGATACTTTATAATGCTTATCTTCCCACACACACACACTCCTACCCCAGGATCTTAAAACACTTATTCTCTTTAACCTCAAAATCTCTGAGAGAAAATCCATGTTTTTTGATAACCATATACAACTATATTGACCTAAAAGTGCACTAAGATTTTTGGGATACTCTACTGCAAATGAAGGAGAACTGAGGCACCAAGACAAAAAAATACATTTACCTCCACTGAATTTCTAGCATGACCAGTAATAATACTAGTTATATAAACTTTTATAGCACTTTAAGGTAGGTCAAACAGTGGTGCAATGGATAGAGCACTGGACTTATCTTGGGCAAATCATTTGACCCCTATTTGCCTCAGTTCCATATCTGTCAAATGGGAACACACTGGAGAAGGAAATGGCAAATCACTCCAGTATCTTTGCCAATAAAATACCAAATGTCCATGGGGTCACATAGAGTCAGACAACTGAACAACCACTATAACCAAATAAGGGAAAGAAATAAGTATATAGTAAGGCTTTTCATAAAAATTATCTCTCAGTTGATCCTTACAACAGCCTGTCAAGGTAAAAATTAAATTTTATCTTCATTTTATACTTGAGAAAACTGACACAAACAGAGGTTAAGTGACTGGCCTGAGTCATTCAACTAGTAAGTGCCTAAGGTCAAATTTGAACTCAGATCTTACTGATTTCAAGTCTAGCACTTTATCTAGAATCAATGAGAATGAGGATGAGGAGGAAGATGGTGATGATGATGATGATGTTTCCTTCATTCACAAAGAAGACCAAGCCATCAGGGTGGTGATGCCATGACAAGCAAGTAAAATGGATTTGAGTGAAGGGGTACTAAGCTAAGTCACCAGCCTTCTTTTCTTCTCAAGAGCTAGCTGGGTCCAAATATGGCCAAATATGAATCAGAACAACAGGGTTAAGTGACTTGCCCAAGGTCACACAAGTATCTGAATTAAGTGTCAAGTATCTGAATTCAAATTTGAACTCAGGGCCTCCTGATTCACTACCTAGCTTCACTACCTAGCTTCCCCTAACATTCTATCTACCACATCACCAGTTGCCTCAGTGCTAAATAAATATCATCATTATTATTATCTCATTTGATCCTCCCAACAATTCTGTAAGGTAGTTGCTATTATTATCCCCATTTAATTTTATATTTAGGGAAAGTGAAGCCAAAGAAAAGTTAAGTGAATTGTCTGGAGTCACTTAGCTAGCTATTGTTGGAGGCAGGATCTGACCTTGGGTCTTCCAAATTTCATGTCTAGCTCTCTATTCACTTTGTCACCCAGCTGTCTCCATAAGGTTTCCAAAGTGTTTTGTATATGTTACCACATTTTATCCTCACGACAACTTGTAAAGTAAGTGTTATTTTTCCTGTTCTACAGATGTGGAAATTGAGTCTGAGAAAGGGTAAGCAGCTTGCCCAGGGTTATATAAATATTTGAAGGAGGATGAGAATTTAAGTCCAGTGCTGTATCCACTAGACCACCTAGCATCAAGAACACATCCCTTTTCCCCCTTATTTTTAAAATCTTAAGATTCTAAATGTAGCAATATCTAATCTTTCAGGCTAGAGAAAAAAATGCAGCTAGTCTTGAACAGGCCAGCGATAAGCCTACAGTCACCTACTACTTTGGGTGATGCTAGTGGTTGGAATAGTGAGCCTTCATTAACTCATTTGTAAAATGAAGAGGTTGTCTGAGATCATCTCTATAGTGCCACAGCTTTAGATCCTATGGTCATTTTGCTTTGTTTGAGTTCTGTGTCTGATGTGTACAAACTCTGTTAGTCGAGCTACTTTTCTCCCCCTCATTCCTTCTTGCAGGCATCCTTATTATGGGAGATGACTGTCAGCTGTCTTCTGTGCAGTCCCACCACCACCCGGCCCACCACTAGAGCCTGAGAATCTCAACCACAGACAGACCACTCTGATGCATGAATAATTAGGTGAGCATAATGGAAGGCACTCACTCCACCCTTCAATTGCACAAACCCATTACTGAACTCTGCTACATCAGCTTCTATCTTCCAAAGGGGAAAGTCAGAGGATTTTCATATAAGGGCACTGTAACTCTAGACAAATCCAATAAAGGGTTTCATAGCTGCTATCAAGTCAGGGAGGGGTCAGATACCATCAGTCTCATGCAGCAGCCTTATGAGAATCCAGGGGACATTTTTTTCAAACAAACCACTACAAAAGACATCCTTATTGAGCTCTATAAGCTCACTGCGGAGAAGGAGCGACTACTGGCCAATCTGCTGAGCTCTCACCACATCTTGGGGATTAAGATGGGGAACCAGGAGGGGAAGTTTTCTGAGCTGTCTGGGGGCCTGGAATTTGAGGATGACTATTTCCAGAGTTCTGGGGGCTTGCAGGGGGAACCACTGGCAGGCTCTTTGGATAAGAGAACAACTCTGAAGAACAAAAAAACCAAGCGATTTGGCAAGCAAAGGGAAAGCATTGAGGAGCTCCTGCAGAAGAGGCTGAGGAGGAAAGAGCAAGGCAGCCAAGAATCAACTTCTGAGTCAGGGAGGGACAGGGTTCCTTCTCACTCCTGGACAAGGCCTAATCGGCATCTGGAAGACAGGGGCAACTTGCCCCTGAAAAGGAATTTTTCCTCCACAGGACAGAGGAGAGAACGTTATTCTCCAGAAAGCCCTAGGACACTAGAATTAGAGCCAGACCTTAGAGTCTCTGTGTCTGGCTATAAGAATGCTACATTGGAAGGGGAGATGCTGCCTGTGGTGCATCTTGGGGATTCCCCAAGTTCTACTGTTTGTGGTGTTCAGGGGCTACAGGGCAAGCCCCCGAAGGCAGGCACTCTGCTGCAAGTTGGTTTATCTAAGAGCAGACAGAACCTTGAGAAGGGGCTAGAAGCAGAGAGGTGGGGGGAGAAACCAACCAAGAAGATGCGAAAAAAGAGACCAGTCACCAGAGTGGTGACCCAAGTCCAGGATCTGTCTGCTCAGGTGCAGAGAGTTGTTAAAACCCTCCCTGATTCTCTCCATGGCCAAGACTTAAGGGAGGGGACTCCCCTTCACTCTACCATCCAGTCCAAGTATTTACCCAAAGCAGATCTGCTCACTCTCCCTGGAAAGGAGGTCCCAACTCAGCCAGCCAAGAGGCAGGGGAAGAGGGCAGAAGGGCACAGGACTCAGCCACTGGCCAAGGAACAAGCCCCGCTTCCCAAGGAATCTTCCAGCTTGGTGGGAGCTGTGAACAAAGCTCTCTTGAAGGTTATGCAGAGTGAGAATCTAGATGAAGTCAATGAATGGAAACGACTAGGTTTCCCCGACACTAGAAAAACTGTCTGCCCCTTTCCAGAGGTCAGGATTGGGAAGAAAGTTGGTCTGCCCCTAAGTAGCCACCAGGCCTTGGCTTCAAGTGGTTCCCACAAAGTAGACCCTGGCTCTTCCTTGCCCAGGGCAAAAGAGAAGAGGCTTTCCCCACCATCACCGGCACCTGTCACTACTCTATTTAATAATTCATCCCCACCATCCAACACGCCTAGACAAATGTCACCTGTTCCATCTCTTTTATCTTCAAGGCTTCCCAGCCCCCAGCTGCATCACCGAATCCTCCCACTCCCTCCCCAGCCAAGTGCGAGGGAAGCTGCCCTCTGTGACAGCCCCAGCAGGAAACCAGTCACCGTCTCCGGGCACTCCTCGGCTGACCCGTCTGGGCTGCAGCCTTCTACCAGACTTACAGAGACTGAAGGAGCCGGGCTGGCCTCCCTCCGAGCTGGCCTGCCTTGCTTCAGGCCTGGGGAGCATTTGGAAAAGGGGCCAGGGCAAGGGAAGGCCGTTACTTTGCCCCAGCATCAGCCACCTCCAGGTTAGTTCTGATTTATGATGTCCTAAATCTGCCCCTGTGCTTCTCAGGAAAACCCTAATCTGCATTCAGATCCTGGCTATCAGTGAGATCAAAAATACCACCTGATCATTTAGCCACGTGGATTGTTTGTGGCCTGGGTCTTGGTTGGAGGGTGGGGGGATAGAGATGAGGGAGGGGGATGACCTGAGAGAGTTGACGCCAGAGGTATTTCTATTCCAAATGTCTTTTTCTATGCTTTCTGGATCTGTCCAACAGAACCTGGCCTCAGGAGAATTTGGAGAAGAGATAGGCAGATAGGGAAGGAACCTGTTGGTTTTGTTTTTGATCACTGCATATTTAATTTCTTGCCCCTAGAATCAGCATGAAACATATGTGAGTGTCTGTGTGTGTGTATGTATGTGGGTGTATACACATACAAACATGCACCACCATATACACACACACAGATAGAATAGTTTATTGTGTTTGCTTGGAGAATATCGTTCATTGTATAACTTTGTCTAAATTAGACCTTTGATTTCTTTGGTACAGGGAGCTGTCAGGGACTTCCTTCAACAGTGCAGATGGGAATCCTCTCTACTGCTAGGTCTTAAGAGAGTTGCCTGGGGCCATGAAAGGTTAAATTACTTACCTAGGGTCACCCATTCAGTATATGGCAGAGAACCCAGGGCTTTCCAACTGAGGTCAGATTTCTTTCTATCTTCTACTACCTCTTTGACTTGTTCATTTTATTTTTTAAAAAAAATTTTAAGTCCTCAAGTCATGTTTACTCTGTTAATTTTTTCATCCTGCTATATGATACCAACCTAGTCAGCACAGTTTAACTCAAGTTGTTTTTTTCATGGTCATTCTCTTGGTTCTGATGGGCATAGAAATACAATTTGTTTACCCTGACTTGGGTTATTGTGGTTTCTGATTTGGTATCATAACCTCTTACATGACTGACCTGAATTATGTGTTGGATTTTGGCCATAATTAGTATGGGTGACACCATTTGAAGAGACAGTTATACTTAGACTCTTTCAAGTTTTCTCTGCTAATGCTGTAAGTACTGTGAGAACCAAATAAGGCTTTGTATAAAAAGTGTCACTTCTGTAGTGCTCATATCAATCATTCTAATCTGTTCATGGCTAATTAGTCTAATGTGGTAAAACATTCACCATCCCTATCTTAGGTTGTATCTTCAGTGTTTTCTCTTTCAGGCTTCCCTTTGTGATACATAGTCAAGGCTATGTCTAAATAACACTTTATATTCTGGTCTGTTAATGTTTTGGTTCTATGTCCCCCACAAATTAGGGAAAATAATGTTTCCCAAATATTAGCTCATTTGATCCTCATAACAATCTTAAGAGGTAGATGCTATTCTTACCACCACTATATAGATGAGAAAACTCAAGCAGACAGAGGGTAAAAGATTTGCACAGAATTATACAACTAGTATGTGTCTGAGTTCAAATTTGAACTCATTTCTTTCTAATACTTATCTACTATGCTATTTAATAAGGCAAATATTCACTAATTAAAAAGCAGTCTAAAATATTATATGCTTTAGCTGACTTTATAATTTAGACTATTTGGAAAAATTTCAATTTCCTGCAAATGTATAAACTTGGATCACATTTTAGGAATATCCCATAGTAATTACATTCCAGCTTCTTTTTGTAAGATGTTAACTATTTTCCTATCCTAAATTTGTCACTTGAGGAGGGTATGTAGAGTGTTATTCCCTATAGTTATTGAAGAATTAAATAGATTTACAGAAATCAGTCAGGGGTCGATTTAGTTCAGATTTTTCTGAATGTAGAGAATTCAGCTAGTTGGCCTCTGGAGAAATGCCTTTTCCAGGTTACTTACAGTTTCAGAATTCCTTTGCCATTTGATTCTAGCACAATGCTTTTCCATAATAGATATTAAATCAATCTTTATTTGTTAATTTAGTAGCTTTCTTTTCTATGTTCTCCATTTTGCTAGCAATTTATATTGTAAATATTGTAAAGATAAAACACCTACTATTTATATATGGATTCGAATTCTATGTGACCCTAACAGAGGAATCTGCTGAGATATCCTTTTATTGGATTATTTTTATCTTGTATGTTCCATGAACTGTCTTCTGGTCATTCATTCTTCATTACCCTGAGGAATGGTGTAGATCTACAATAGTAGTTTTGTAACAAATCAGTCATTCAAATAAGGAATATTCCTTTATAGGTTCTAGTACTTCTGAATTTTTTTAGAGACAAGAAAGGATAAAAGAGAGGAAGGGAATGAAGCAAGTGAAACAACTCTGAGTCACAATCCTTTTGTTGAGAAATTCAGGAATAGTTTCTGGAAAGAAACTTCTAAAAACAAGATGGAAGGAAGAATTTTCCATATATAGTTGCTAGGAATCAACTTTTCTAGTTTGATCTCAGATTGAGGATCTCCTTCTGCCTCAGACCTTTCTATAGCTGGTTGGGTAATGGAGTTGGGAAAAGGATATGGAAGTGCTATTATGGAGAAGAACATTGGACTTGAGTTTTGAAGATTTTTATTCTGGACTGAGTTCTACCATGATACTTTCCTTCCCTTGCCTTAGTTTTCTTATCCATAAAATGAGACAATTGAACAGATAATTTTCGAGGTGCTGCCATCTACCTCCATTATTCTAGATCCTTGTTTCTTGGCTAAATTCCTGAATCTGGGAAAAGTCAACTGTTATGGTCTATGGCTATCCTTGCTTGTGCACTTCTTTTTTCTCCCTTCTAATCCCAGAGAAAGCTATAGTTCAAATAGTTCACATTACAAATATCCAGCAGATATGGGGAGGTACATTATCCACTTATTCCCCCACAGTGCTCCAGCACATTCTCTGAAACCTCCTCTGGTGTTAGATAATAACCAGGTTGAGTTTACGGTCAGTGAAAAATATATTTCCTGTGGAAATAATTTCTAGGTATTTTATTGAAGTTGTGTGACAAAGATTATCAAAAGCCCTCATTAATGGCAAAAAGAAGGGATTAAAGGTGCCTGAAATAATCAGATTCCTTCCTATCTGGAGGAATCTTTCATACTATAGGTAAGTAGTGATACCATGAAAGGAATTAAATCCATTCTATGTATAACAGCCAGTGGCTGAAGTTGTCATAACCACCTGATGCAGACATTAATCCAGACCCCTTTCTTCCAAGGAGGAAGATGAGGATAACTAGAGTGACTATTGAATTACTGTGATTACAAACCCTGACTCCAAATGAACTGTATCAACCATAAGATTTAACTTTTTCTGATCTACTAAAGGTTGGTACATTTATAAAAAGTTCTTTTTTTCCTTTGTCTATCTCCATATAAAACCACATAGACCTTGACAATCATGGGTCATATGGATAGAGTTGACTCCCTGAGAACACTTAGATGTTATATATGTTACATCATTTCTCTAATTTAAAGATGGCAAAACATTGGGTAGAAGTGGAACAGAAAACATTTGGCTTTGCACCATAATTTGTATGAATAAATATAACTGCTCACCAAGCTTTGTACTATCAATATACCCCTTAGATCAGCCAGCTGCATAACTGTGTCTCTCTTCTTGAAATGGTAGGCTCTACTAGTATATTCCCTATTTTGGAAGATGTAAAAGGTGAAACATTGCTAAGGTTTTTTTTTCCCCCTCTTCACATCTGCCATTTAACTGTTACACTGTGAATTCTGGATGCATAGATTTGGCAAAACTGGACATAAGTAGATAGAAATGCACTATTCTTCATTCTAAAGATTTTCCACCCAAATGTCTTTTCTGAAGTCAGCAGTATCAATCGAATGCCTAAGAGTACACTAAGCATTAATTCTGGGTGCTAGGAATTCAAAGGCAAAAATTTAGTAGTCCCTTCTTTCAAAGAACATTTTCCAATATGACAGATTAGATATGTGTATGTATAAACACATATACCCTTAAAAATAAATATACTATCAATAGGATATATGTGTTTAAATGCATATATACATATATGTGGGTATGCATACACATATGCAATAAATAAAAGATAAGTGGGGAGGTCACTCCTGTTGGAAGGAGGTGTGTATCAGGAAAAACTTTATGTAATAGATGTTACTTAAGCTGAAGATTCAAGAATATAAGGGATTGTAAGAGGTGGGTGGGGGGAGTTCATTATAGGCATGAGAGACAGCCAGAGCAAAAGTACAAATAGGAGACAGAGTGTCATGTGAGAAAGAGCAGGAAGGTCTGTGTGACTGGACCTCAGCACACGGAAAAGAAAGTAATGTATAATAAAGGTTGTCAGGATAGGTTGCTAGTTGGTGGAGCCAGGCTATCTAAAAATCAAATAGAAGAATCAACTGAGAATAGACTCAGGATTTACCTATTGCTTACTACACTTCAGTAGATTCTTCATCTCACTGATAGGGGAATTTCCTCAACCAGTACAGCTTGAAATACCCATATCTCCTTACTATCTATCACTGTAGTTTGTGTCTTTCCTTGGATTCACCAAAGGGACTCAACTCAATACATAATATACCTCCTCTTTTAGTATTTGGGGAATTACAGGGCAAAACCTTGACTATCTGAAGAATAGATAGATCTATATTAGATATTTGATATGTTTATCTATATACATATAATATAATATATAGGGGACATATCTATCAGGTATCTATCAATCATATATATCATATATAGCTACATTTTGTGGAATTACCTAGAAAGGATCCATGTCCATAGCTAAGTACCTCCATGTACAGGTAGAACATAACTACATAGTTCATTCTCCATCACAGAAAATCTTTGATGAAAGGCAATAATTGTGAACATCTCTATAGTAATATTTGGTGGGAAGGATTGTTGCTGGGTGTTGCTTTCTAGCATTCATCTTTTATATGACTAGTTCCTTTTAAAAATCAGGAGAATCATGTGAATCCTTGTTCAGTCTTGTGCTCAGGAAATAGCCTGGTGCTCTGAAGTCCACCTAAACAATCTAATGTCATTGTTCTTTTAATAGGGAGACTGAAATTATGCTTTGGGCATATGTACTTTTATTGTGAAAGACTTGGTTGATTCTTGTGTTCAGATCTTGTGACTGTTAGCAGAAAAAACTAGCTCTCCTGGAAAATGTCTAGATTTGAAGTCAGAAGGTTCAACTTCAAATCCTCACTCTATTATTGAATCTCCATATGTAAGTATAGTTATGTTCTGTGTGGAATCCCTGTAGATCTCCTGAGAAAAAGACAACAAAAATAAAAGGAATGGGGGCTTGAGAATAACCTGTAGGGAGGAAATGCTGTTTCCTAGCTAATCTATATCCCATTGCTAATTTTCTTTTTCTCTGGATTTGTATAAATCCTTTACCCAAGAAAATTTTGGTATAGAACCATACGAAATCAACTCTTTAGTTTATATGGAGTGAATTCATTCTTGAATCTCATTGATTTGTACCCCAAACCAGGGTTTATTTGAGAATATTAGAATTTGCCAAATGTCTAGTTCTCTCAAGAAAAGGAAAAGGACTCTCTTTTCTTAGAGTAAAAAATGGCAATAAATTTAGGACAAGCTTGATTTACTCCACCCCCCTTCCCATTTGAAAAAACATTTGCATTTGAGTCAACAACTCTCTTTAATGAGTCCCATCTCCTCTAGGAATCTACATAGTTATCCAAATATACCCTGGTATTGAGTCTCTTCTTGAAACTCATCAAAAGAATTTCTACAGAAATATTTCCCTGCACAGTTCACATAACTCACAATATCAGTGAAGGGCCAGTTTCAGGTTTGTTCCTTTGTGGTTCTCTCTTGCTTCCACTCTGCCTTCAACTGCTCTCTGCTTGATCCAGGAATTTATCTTGGTGCAATAACACACCTACTTAGTCCAAAAACTTTTCTGATATACTGTGACATCTTGGTTTAGTAACATCTATGTTGTTTATCCCCTGCTGTAAAATTGTGTTCTTGCAGCTCCCAGCTTTATCCGGGTAAAGATTCCTCACTGCTCAGCTACTGCCTCCATTCACTAAAGTGATGCCATTTATTTCTGCAGATTTTCATGCAGGGAGCTGAAGTTTATACAAAATTTCTAACTCCCTAGATCTAGTTCTTTCCTTCCTGGTTCTCCAGTCTCCTTATTAATCTATTTTTTTTCTGATAGTCATTGACAGGATCCATTGTAAAATTTTATCTAATCTCAATTGATTCACTAAAATAGGAAGAAATTCTTATATTCCTACCTCTTTATCTTACCTTCTACAGAGTCTTACTCTTTCTTCAAGCATCCTAATACTACCTTTCCTTGATCCTTAAAGTTAAAGGATACCTTCATAGTGTGTGTGATGAATAAGGTTAGGAAAAAAAAGTCACCTATACCCTCTACCTTAATATAGTCATCTTAAAAATATTGCTTATCCATGAACTATAGGATAAACTTTAGAAAGATTTTTATCCAATGAAGATTAAATAAAAATGCTCTGACCTTTAAAATGATTGACCTTGAACTCTCTGGAAAAACCTTAAACACATAAAGTGACACATTTTAAAAGTATCCTGGTTATATATATATATATATATGTACACTAGTTATTTAATTTTTTGAAGTACATATATGCATTTGAGGGGTAGAAGATTGGGCTTAGAATCAGGAAGACCTAAGCTCAAATCCTACCTCAAATATGAGTTGTATGACCTTGGGGAATTAATCTACTAGCCTCATTTTTATCATCTATAAAATGAGGATAATAGTACGTTTCAACTCATTATATTGTTGTGAGAATCAGATATGATAAAGTAGCACTTAGCAAACTTTAAAGTACCACACACAAATATGAGTTATTGTTACTGAGTGTTTTGTAGTTTATAAAAAAAATTAGTTGCTTTAGTTGTATCTTAAGCATTTATCTTACAGCAACTACCCTAAATATAGAACTAGTGTCTAGGATGGAATTAATCCAGCTTGAACAGGATTTGTCTTGTTATCCCTATGCTTTATAAATGTTGCATGTAAACACAGGCTCACTAGGGTTTGAAGGAAATTAGATAAAGTCTAAAAGATATTGAGACAGTGAGAACTTCAGCAAAAAATGTATTCTCATAGTGCTTTAATCTATCAGTTTCAATAGTATAGTGGAATGAGCCAGTAAACACCTATATGAGGAAATCATTTTACCTTTTAGTCTCCATTTCCTTAACTACATTATGGAATGGGGTAGTTGGATTGATGGATCTCTATCCCAATTGTAACTCCAATGATCTCTTCACTGTTCACATCCTTTGATGAAATCACTTTTTATCAGATGAAATTGATGCAGTTTCTTTATAATCTCTCTCCTAACTCCCATTCTCCCTGGGTATTTCAGCTTTCATTCTTTCTATCTAATTTTCTTCTATTTCTTTTTTCTTTTTTCCACTTATTCTTCACCTCAACTTTTTCCCTAAAGCCTAACTGTAAATCAGATGGCCTTCCCATAAATTACAAATATGGTAAACTTCTTTACAAATATTTTTTCTAAAACTATATGGGGAATGGGTTTATCTGTTGGTCTTTATTTAGTAGTAACTATTTTAAATAGAGAGGTAATATGATACAAGGTGTAGGTAATTGGTTTAGAAGCCAAGAAACCATGGGATCAAATCATAACTCTGATATAGACTGACTACAGAGATCAATGTTGTAGTGGATATAGGACCAGAACTAGTCAGGAAGATCTGAATTAAAATTTAGCCTTCACATACTTATAAGTTGTATGAACCTGGACAAGTAACTTAGCCTCTACTTGTCTCAATTTCCTCAATTATTATATAAGGATAATAACAGTCCCTACTTCTTTAGGTTTTATGATGATCTAATGAGATAATACTTTTGAGTCCCTAATGCAGCAGTGCCTTGCAAATAATAGACACTTTATAAGTGCTTGTTCTCTTCCTCCTACTTCTCATCTTGACCATTTGAGACTGTGGCCAAACTTTTATTATTAGGTACAGAGAGAGTAGTAATCTATTTTAATAAAGGAAAGAATCTTCTCTTACTTAGAGTTCTTTTTAGCAATATTCGATATCTATTCCCCTATTCTTCAACTCACAGAAAATATAGAGCATCTTCATTTTTCTTTATGTAAGACTCCATGAAATACCATGCTATGATAATTTTTATAGAATTGAATACTGTGGAGGCAATTGAATAGAATTGTCCAATAAAACTTACTCTCTGCTTATCACGTTTATTGGATTTTATGCAGGGGTTTGAATAATAACTTGCTGAATACTAATGACAAATGAATATTACTTTCATCTTTTTTTATCCCTCATTTGTAGCTTTTGATCTCGACTAGCTCTTTCTAAAATCAATAAATAAGGACAAAAAGCATATCTTACTAGGAGAGACTTATGATAAGACTTATGATGAGACATATAATTTAATTTTCTATTTTTATATAGTATCATATTACTATATAATTACTTCTTTTTAATATAATTTGAGCTTTGGGAAAGAGATTTCCCTTGATTCCTTTTACCCCCATGAATTTTATTATTATTTTGTCTAATTTTATTAAAATATTCTCTTATAATTTTAGTGGTCAGGCCTCTAATTGGTAGATGAATTTGGCTAGAATCATCAGTCCATAAATAAACATTTCTTAGATCTCCCTTTTATTTTTGTAAAAAATGTTTTAAAATTGAATTTTTATAAAACTCCTATTGTCTCTAATTGATCATTAGATATTTAATGCATTTTGTTTTAAATGGAATTTATCTTTCTTTTCTAGCATTAAATGGAAATATTGATTTTTCCAGTAAATTTATTTTGTATTCTGATGCTTAACTAGTGTTTTCTTTTGGTTGGTTTTCTAGGTAAGCTATCTTATTAATTGCAAATAAGGATAATATTGCCATTTTGGTCTATGCATAATATCTTAATTTTTTTTGACTTCTTTTCTGTAACTAAGATTTCTAGTACCACAAAGGCAATAGATATCCTTGTTCCATCCTCTTATCACAAAATCATGGATTTAGACCTGGAAGGTGTTTAGAATTAATCTAGTTATCTTCTTATTTTACAGATGAGGGAACTGAGATGGACTGAGGTTAAATGACTCACACTTTATTTCACAGGAAGCAAATGATAGAGGCAGGAGTTTGACCTCATATTTTTTGACTCCAAGGTTATGTAATATAATAAAGATCTTCCTTTAGTTTTCTTAATTTGTAGATAGCAATGCAATTATTATCTGTCACTTATCTCTCAGTCTTAACTTCTGAACATACCTTTTTTAGTCATAGGTCTTTGTTATTTTATGTTCATTTTAATGCAATTTTCCAGTAATATATCACAATTTGTTAATTTCTATTATGTACTTCTTATACTCCCTGCTGGGTAATGCATAATCTCATTTCTTATTTATTTATTTTTATTGATATTATATTTTTACAAATACATGTTATAAAAGTTTTTCAACATTCATCCATATGCATATATATATATATATATATTTTTTTTAAGTTACAAAATTTCCTTCCACCCTCCCTTCCCATCCCCTCCCCTCAGTGACTAACAATCAAGTTGTTATATACACACATTTGTGATAAACATGTTTACAGATTAGTCACTTTCAGTATGAGGAATTAGGATTAAGGGAAAGAGATACATAGATATTTTTTATAAAGTGTTCATCAGATTCTGGTTTCTTATTGAACAATAATATTCCATAGATGATTTATGTGGGTTTATTTTATATCCTGCTACTTTGCTGAATTTGTTAATTGTTTCAAGGAGTTTTCTAGATGATTTTCTCAGGTTTTCTAAATATACCATTATATCATCTGTAAAGAGTGAGAGCTTTGCTTCCTCATTGCCATTTCTTAAATTTTGTTTTGTTTTGTTTTGTTTTTTTCTTCCTTTGTATGAGGATAGCATTGTCCATAGCCTAATAGGTCTAATAGGTCTAATATGATTGTCTTAGCTCTCTGAACTGCTGAGAGGAGATCCTTTCATCATAATTGATCATCCCACAATGTTGTTGTTAATGTGTACATTGTTCTTTTGGTTCTGCTCCCTTTGTTAAGCATCAGACAGAAATCCATGCTTCTCTAGAGTCCAATCATTTATGGCTTCTTATAGAACAATAATATTCCATAGAATTCATGAACTATAACTTGTTTAGCTATTCCCCAACTGATGAGCATATACTCAGTTTCCAATTCTTTGCCACTACAGAAAGAGCTACTATGAATATTTTGGAATATGTGGGACTTTTCTCATTTTTATGATTTCTTCTGGATATAGACCTAGAATTGGAATTGCAAGGTCAAAGGGTGTGAACAGTTTTATTGCTCTTTGGGCATAGTTCTATATTTCTCTCCAGAATGGTTGGATCCTTTCACAACTCCACAATGCATCAATGTCACAATCCTCCCACAAACTCTCCAACATTGATCATTTCCCCTTTTTCTCATCTTAAACAATGTGATGGGTATGTTTTTTTTTTAATTTGAATTTCTCTAATCAATAATGATTTGGAGCATATAGTTTTAATTTCTTCATTTGAAAACTGTCTATTCATGATTTTTGACCATTTATCAATTGGGGAACGACTTGTAACCTTATAAATTTTATGTAATTCTCTATATATTTTAGAACTAAGACCTTTATCACAACTCTAGTTGTGAAAATTGTTTCCCAGCTTTCTGCTTTCCTTCTGATTTTGGCAGCATTGATTTTATTCATGCAATATTTTTTAATTTAATACAGTCAAAATCATTCATTTTGTAATTTATAATGTACTCTATTGCTTGACTCTACAGAGCCCGGATCATATGTCTCCTGTACCCATCTTCTGCTGACACAAATCCAACATAAATCTATGCTAGATTACCATGCTAAATTCTGACTTCTACTTATTAGCCTTATCTTCATGATGGTCCTTGCCTCATCATGCCCCCAGGTAAAAGTCTCCAACAGCTTGAACGTGATAGATAATCTCAGCAGAAAATTCTTAAGTATTCTGAATAGAGATTCAGGGGATTTCTGAGTAAAGGAACTCTTCTTCATGCCCAGTGAATAGTAAGGATGATATTTGAGAAAGGAAGATACCAGGAATAGATTGAAATATTATAATGTAAGAATTAACTACTAGAGGCAAAGATTTCAATTCTCAATAAATATATGTTCTTGGGTAAGAAATAAAATATCTATAATATAACAAGTTTATTTATTATCTAAAGCATTTTCCAACCAGATAAGTTTTCAACTTTATCTGCCATCTACCTTCAATTCCCATCCCAGAAACTATCTCTGATTTTATCTTGAAATATTTCAATAGAAATATCAGAATTCCCTTTAAATATTTTACACGAGTTTAGAATTAGGAAATGGGCATATACAGATAATTGCTATGACATTCCCATTTACTATCCCTAACAAATTAGAAATTTATTAATAGTTCAAACATCAACTCATTTCTTAACCTTGACTACAGTGAAGCACTGAAAAGTGATGCTTCCTTCTTCTGTAAAATTCATGTTTTCCATTTAATAAGATGAAATTCAAGAGGCATAAAAGCAAAATCTCAGACTTGGGTTTTTAAAAAAAATCAAAGTATAACATGAGAAAGTAGCAAGATAGCAGTTTGTCTGAAAAGTAGCTGGAGGGTAGTAGAGGCTGAAAGTATCACATTAGTCAGTGTGATATGGCTGCCAAAAAATCTAATAAAATCACAGTCTACATTAAAATCTTATCAGAAATAATTGACCTTGGGGGAGGGAGGGAGAGAGGGAGAGAGAGATAGAGGAAATATATATCCTTGTTCTTGGTATACAGCACGGTAAATAGAATATTGGGTCTGGAGTCCAAAAGACTTGAGTACAAATTTGACCTCAGATATATACTAACCATATTCCTGGGGCAAGTTACTTGATCTCTGTCTTCTTCAGTTTTCTCACGTGAAAAATGAGATTGTTGTGAGGATAAAATAAGATGTTTCTGAAGTGGTTTGTAAGCCACAAAATTATTAATGTTGTTATTGTTAGTATGATTTTGGCACAAGGGCAGAGGACTCAGTTTCATACAGAGGTAATTCTTTTACATAGCTAGTCTTTTATTTAATGGTTTTAATTTAATCCAAAGGAAAGTTCAGTTTGAGGTAGCAGTGGGTATAGCCAAATGTGACTGAATTATAAAAAGAAAAGGTATTAATAAAATGCAAAAGATAAAGAAAATAACCTTACTGGTAATGTTTCCAGGGTTTCTTTGCAATGAATAAAGTTAGCTTTTGTTTTTAGACAAATTTCCTTCATTTTATAGGAAAGGAAAAGGCGTTTGTATTCTTAGGACTTTAAGGAGATGTGTTTTAAAAATAAAAAAAATAAATTGTATTTTATAGGTCTTGATTCTGCATAAATCTCTATAATTATTTTTCTTTTCTGTTTTGCTCTCCCTTCATTTGAATATCAAAATCATATTTGTCTGGAAACAGAAATTTGAAAAAATGTTTTATTTTGGAGAACAGTTCATGTAGAATAGAGACTATTTGTTCTTTAAACATTGGGTAGAATTCATTTGTAATTTGATTTGGACTGAAAGATTTTTCTACCCCTTTGGGAATTCCTCTATGATTTGTTCTGTGTCTCTTTTTTAAGATTGGCTGTTCTTCTGTTCAGCTAACTACACACTGAAGAAGAGACTCTGTCTGGTTGAAGAGGTATTCCAAAAGACCTATCTGCCCTAGCAGTGACTATTTTGCTCAAGGTATCCTTTGAGAGGCAAAGTGTGTATAAAGGAAGTGCTGTGGGGTCTGCTACCCTCTGAAAACATATAGACAGTGAAAAGATCTTAGGCTTTAGCTTTTGCATTTGTTCTTTTCCCTTTTAGGTGAAAGTAATTGAAGGTTTTCTCTTTCTGACTTAAGAACTCAAGACAGGCATCCTAGTGACATTCCAGAATCTAAAATATAGAGTTAATGAAACACTGAGGCCAAGGCAACAAGGAATAATTTGGAGGTTTAGCCTTCAGGATTCCAGCCCAATGGAAGCTGAGACAAAGACTCATTCTATAGTCATGCATGTTTAGATCAAAGCTATATAGAAAGTGAGCTAAATGTATAGCCTATTCCCCTCCTCCCAAAGACTGAGGATAATATAGAAGAGAGGATCCCCCTAAAGGGTTGAATGTGTGTGTATCTGTATCTCAGTTCTGGCCACATCTTTGAAGTAAATATTCATTTATAAAAATTAATTGATCTTAAGTGATTAAATGGAACTAAATAACTAGCAATTGGTACCTAATAATGGAAGGAACATTGCTAGTAGGGATTTGAGCTGATGGTATTAAAGAGACCCTAACTCTTCAGGAATACATTAGAATAATGAGTGAAAAATTTAAAGGCTTGACTGCAGCAGAAAGGGTCAGAGCATACTATGCTGTATATATATATATATATATATATATATATATATATATATATATATTATAGGAATTAGTACATTTAAGTTTTATAGAGATATTGGATGTTGTGGATTCTGAAAATTTTTTACATTTCTGGGTACATTTGAGCTTTTTTGATCATATAGAATGAAAAAATTAAACATGTTAATCTCTGTCCACAGCATAATAAAACATAAACAGAGAAATATTAACAAAATATAAGCTTAAATGGAGGATAAATAATGAATGAAACAAAGAATAAATTATAGCAAAATACATAATTATATTAAAGAGAATGATAGTAATGAGATAGTATATCAACACATAAAATATGGGATTCAAATGAAGCATTCTTAAAAGAAAATTTCTATCTCTGGACATATATTTAAAAATAGAGAGAGACAGAGAAGAGAGATGAATTCAACAATTTAAAGAGTGGAAAATAAGTTAATAAGCATCAAATGAGCTCCAAAGAAGAAATTTGAAATTCCAAGGAGAAAGAACAAATTTTTAAGACAGTCATATTGATAAAGGCAAAGAGATTCTTTTTTTGTGAAACTTACAAAATTGATAAGCCATTAGATAATTTTACCTAGAGAAGATGAACTTAAAAAGAAGACATATTCAGAAGTTGCATTAAGTGACCTGGACTAATTGATAAGAATGAGCTGAGGCTAAAAAAAATTTCAAAAAAGTGTGTTTTAAGCTATGTAGCAGAAAGGAGGATCAAAAATGGTATACAATCATAAAGAGGATGGGATAGGGAATATCTGAGGGGGAGAATTGCAATCATAAAGAGCTAAAATGACTTTGTTAAGAGCATATCATAATAAACGAAGCTCATTTCTTTTTTTAACAAGAGTTACTAGGCTGATAGACTAAGTGGGGGGGGATGACAAAAATAGTTTCCTTAGGCTTGAACAAATCATTTATCTCATACTGTTCTTGTGAACAAGCTGGAGGTAAGTAGTTTAGAAAATAATATTCCTAAATAGATTTAGAATTTGCTAATCATAGAACTGATAGCAAATTTATAGCACTTTACAAATATCTTGCAAAGCTCTTTACAAATATCTCATTTTATTCTTACAACAACTCTTATGAGGTAAGCTTGATTATTATCCCTGATTTACAGATAAAGAAACTTAAACAAAAATTAAGTGACTTGTCTTGGATCACACAGTTAGAAAGTATATGATGTCTAATTTGACTTAGGAACCTCTAAGTTCCAGATCAGGAATGACTAGTTTAAAGAAAAATTATTGATGAATTAATGCCATTGTAGAAGGAGTTAACATTTTAATCAATGACTTATATGGAGGCATAGATGATATCAGTTTGACAGATGACACAAGTTTGGCAGAGTTTACATAGATTATAGCCAGAATACAAAAAAAAAAAAGATCTTGATGGACCAGAATGTTGAGCAGATTCTAGCAACATTAAATTTATTGTGTATAAAGGCAAAGTTTGATACTTAATCTACTTGGCAATTACAAGATGATGATGTAGTTATGGCTGAATATTTTCATGAAAATGATTTCCACATTTTAGTAGTATGCAAGCTCAAATTGAGTAAATGATTCAAAAACTGCATAAACTATTGTTATATTAGTATCACAAAGAAGGGTGGAGATGGCCCTGCCTTGACTAGTATACATTAAAGTATTCTGTTCAGTTCTGGGTAGAACTTTCATAAATTGGAATGTGTCAAGTGAAGAGAAGCAGTTGAAATAACTGGGATATATTCAGTGTGGAGTTAAAATTTATGTAGAATATATTTCATCAATCAAAACAAGCATTTATTAAGTAACTGCTATGTATCAAATGCTGTGTTAAATGATAGAAAGACAAAAAAGTAGTTCGTCTTTGAATTTTGGGGAGGAATCTAATTGTAGTCTAGAATATATATATATATATATATATTTATGTATATATGTACATATATATGTATATGTGTGTGTGTGTATACATATAGAGTAAATGAAAAGTAAATACAAAGAAGTTAAATATGTGACAGTTGGGGGGGTGGCACTTGCAATTGGAAGATAAGGAAAAGATTAATGGAAAAAGATGACTCCTGAACTGTGAAAGAAGGAAAGTAGAAATAGGAAGAAATTACACTTCAGCCATGTTGAATGATTAGTGCAAAAGCATGAAAACAGGAGAGTGTTAGATCTGTGAAAGACAAATTTATTGAACTACAAATTTCTGGAAAAGGAACACTATATATATAAAAAATGAGGCTGTAAAGAACCTGATTGGGAAGTCTCAAAAGCCAACCAGTAGAATTTATATTTTATACTAGTGACAGAAAGGAGTCACTAGAATTCATTGAGCAGGAGAATGACATGGTCAGCCTTGCACTTAAGGAAAATCATGTTGTTAATTGTGTGTGGACTGGGGTATAGAAAATCTTGAGACAAGGAGACCAATTAGGATATTATTGACATAGAGTTATGGTTATGTGAATGGAATGAAGGGAAGATAATATGTATATAAGAGATGGTGCAGTTATGTAAAGAACAAGACTAGGTAACTAATAAAATATATAGAGGGTGAATGAAAATGAAGACTGGAAGATGAAACCAAGATTGTGAACCTGGAAAACTGGAAGAATGGACCGTAAGTAACAGTGAAGAAGGCAAATAAGAGAGATTTTTAGGGGAGTATAAAGAGCAAGATTTGCCAGCTAGTTGTTGTATTCAAATATTTTATGATTTGTCTTGTAGAAGAGAGAAGAAACATATTGATATTGACATCAGAAGGCAAAAATAGGAACAATAGTTTCAGAGAGGCAGTTTTTCCTTAGCTATGAGAGTCAGGAAGATAAGTTCAAATCTTTTCAGCTATTAACTGTTTGGGGAAGTCACTTAAACTCTCTTGGCCTCAGAGCCCTCATCTGTAAAATGAGGATGATTAAAGCATCTATCTTCCAAGGTTATTTGTGAGGATAAAATGAGATAATGTATGTAAAGCACTTTCAAAGCTTTAAAATGTTATGTGAATATTTATTATTATTATTATTTAAGGAAAATCTTGCTGGCAATTAGAAGCATTCAGAAGTGTATTGGACTGAGCTGGGAGAATTGATTTCCCTTCACTGTCTTCAAAAATGGTTTAATGACAATTTATCCCAATGTAGAGAAATAATAGTGTTCTAAGTGGTTAGTAATATTTGATCAAATAATTTTTGCAGTCCTCTCCTTTTTGTTTATGATTAATTTATATTGATATATTTGATATATATTTGATATATTTGAATATGTTTTTAAAAGTCCCCTCCATTAGATTTTTGCTCTTTGAGAGGAGGAACTGTGTATAATTACATATTTTTAATCCTTAACACTTAGCAAAGTGCCTTATATATCATGGTTACATAATATTTTTTATTTAATTGAATCAATAGAGATAAATATTTTCAAAATGCCATATAATAAATTTTTAAACATAAAATTACAATGGTCCATCATTCCCAGTTAACATCAGTGAATTCTAACTCTTTTTCTTGATTAATCAGTTACATGCCTATCATATAACAGGCAATATGCAAGGAGTTGAAGATCCAAAAATAAGAATGAAAATGTTTCTTCCCTCAAGGAATTTATACTCTGACAAAATAACACACACACACACACACACACACACACACACACACACATATATATATAGAAAGTTTCTAAACATATATTCATACTTATAGTTATATATATGAAATGCATCCAAATGAAATAAAAGGTTACTTTGAGAGGAAAGACACTATATGGTGGTGAGGATCAGAAAGTGCTTTGTAAAAAAAGCAGCACTTAGAGGAGAAACAGAATAATGAATGAAGTATTCCCACCCTCTTATTCATTTAATGAGCATTCACAGATTGCTTCAATTTTTGGAAGTCAATATAAATAATGACACTATATAATTCTATTTCCTATGAAGTCACATGTGCATAGCACAGCATAGCATTGGTTTTGTGGATAGGCAAAGTAGGTGATCATCATTAGAGTATGATTTCCAGAAGAATATGACATTTGAAAAAACAAACAAAACCATTAGTCAATGGACATATGTTAAATACCT
Organism: Macrotis lagotis; assembly: GCF_037893015.1. Lineage (NCBI taxonomy): Eukaryota > Metazoa > Chordata > Mammalia > Peramelemorphia > Peramelidae > Macrotis > Macrotis lagotis. The sequence goes on from NC_133661.1 coordinate 192,255,650, forward strand.
GCTATGTCCCTTTCACTGTACTAGCCCCTGGGGATAGGTTCATTTAATCATAGATCTAGAGGTGGAAGGGATCTCAGGGTTTTTCAGTTTCAACATCTTCATTTTATTGGATGAGTAAGCTAAAGTCCAGAAGTGACTTGCCAGCCAGGCAATAGGTGGCCGAGTCAAAATTTGGTCTCAGCTACTGACTCCCAATTCTAGTACCCTACCTTTTTCACTGTACCATGCTGGAAGCAAGACAGCTTCTGCTCTTAATGAGTTTATATTTGAATGGGGGAGGGAAGAAAAAAAGGAAAAAGGGTAGTAAAATGTACTAGAATTATATGACAAGAAAATTATATAATGAAAAAATATGCATTAGAATAGAAATCCATAATCCAGAACCAAGAAACACAGTAAAGGCTATTTCCATAAGGATCATTTGTGAGAGATATACCAGAAATATGTGGTAGACTTATATTATAGACCTCCTAGCTAGAAGGAGGAATTAGATGATGAATTCTATAAATAGATCATAAAATTAACATGGAGACCACATATAATGACCACAAGAGACTTGAACTATACCAACATTTGCTTATAAAAAGACTTGTTGACATTTGACTGTATTCTCTTAATAAAGAAACTCATGGATGCTTGAAGTATTGAAATATGTTTGCTTTATTTAGAATGTTTGCATACTTAATATCTTACAGAGTTCTTGAATCATTTATGTATAATATTCTTAGCTTCTCAAAAAAACTATAAACCTAAGGGCAAAGTCTATGTTGTTAGTTTTCTACTACAATTCAAGCTATCTTGTGTAGTTTGGGTATATCATAAACTTGTTAATGGAATTGAATTAGATTTTTAAAAGATAAAAACTGAAAACTTAATATCTAGGACCATGGTAAACTGAAAATATCAAGGGAATGACTTCAATTTAGGCATTGTCCACAAAGCTAACATACCACTTAATAATAGAAGGAACTGGATTAGTTCATTTCATGATGCTGAGGCTTGACACATAATAGAAGTTTAATAAAAGTTTATTGTCTGACCCAGCTTCATAAGGTCATTATTGCTGTTTATCTTGTGCTTCTTTATGTCAGCTGCTAATTCATGCCAGCTGTGGGCTGGGCACCAGTGTCTCACTATAAACCAGAGATTTCTCGTTTTGATTATAATTATTATGGCTGAATATTGGAAAAAATTTTCTTGAGAGTCAGCTATTGTGTAGTGGAAAGAGTATGGGACTTGGAGATAGTAGCCCTGATTCTATAATCACTGATTTTAGCTCTGGAACTATGAGCACATCATTTAACCTTTCTTTAGCCTCAGTTTTCTTATTTTCAAAATGGGGATCTTCATCATAGGATCATAGAATTTGATTTTGAAGTTATCTTGGAGATTATCTAATCCAAATCTCTAATTTGTCCTGGTTCTTTGTCCTTCTTTATGTAATTATTGTCATGGTTGAACTCTTTCTCTAAGCATTCTATAGACTGGTAATTCTGTTACTCAACCTATTTTGAATGATTGCTACATTTTTTAAAGAACCCCTAAAATTTCTCAACAATGTCCAGTCCTAGAAAATACGAACATATCACTAGAACTGGAAGGTAGTATTAGATTAAGCTTGTGTTCTGAATGCCAAGGGGCAGAGTTTTGAAAGACTCTCTCAAGAGTGGCTTTGGCTGTACCTCTGAGCAGAAAAGCCACTATTTTAATTGGAATAACGTAACAGCATGACCAGCATTAGTAACACTTGCTGTTTTGATCTCAAAGTGAGACATGACTTTCCAGTCAAAGCCAATCAGTGAAGTGTAGCCAAGTGAATAAAAGTGCAATGAAAAACCAGAGGCTGTTTTAATGTTTCCTGTTTCTGCTAGTCACTGATTAACAATTTTGTTATTTTGCAATACCAAAGGCTAAATACATTTGCTTGGATGCACACTTTATAGTCCAGCATGTTTGTGAAACACAGGACTGGCTGTAACAATTTTTTTTTATCAGACCGTAATTTCATGGTGAAGGAGGCATCCATCAAAGAGTTCCATTTAACACTCATACCAGCACCTGCTCTATTTAGTTTTAGAGAGTTACTGGGGATGGGAGCAAGAGGATGAGGTAGGAAGGGTACATTGAGATGTTATATTAGAGAAGGACTTGAAACCAGGTCTTTTTTTTTAAATTAAAGATTTTATTTATTTTGAGTTTTATAATTTTTCCCCCAATCTTACTTCCCTCCCCCCAATCCCCCACAGAAAGCAATTTGTCAATCTTTACATTGTTTTCATGGTATACATTAATCCAAATTGAGTGTGATGAGAGAGAAATCATATCCTTAAGGAAGAAACATAAAGTATAAAAGATAACAAGATCAGACAATAAGTTATCAGTTTTTTTCTAAATTAAAGGGAATGGTCCTAGAACTTTGTTCAAACTCCATGGTTCTTTATCTGGATAAAGATGGTATTCTCCATTGCAGATAGCCCCAAATAGTCCCTGATTGTTGCACTGATGAAATGAACATATCTATCAAGGTTGCTCATCACCCCCATGTTGCTGTTGGGGTGTACAGTGTTATTCTGGTTCGGCTCATCTCACTCAGCATCAGTTCATGCAAAGCCCTCCAGGCTTCCCTGAATTCCCATCCCTCCTGGTTTCTAATGGAACAATAGTGTTCCATGACATACATATACCACAGTTTGCTAAGCTATTCCCCAATTGAAGGACATTTACTTGATTTCCAATTCTTTGCCACCACAAACAGGGCTGCTATGAAGATTTTTGTACAAGTGATGTTTTTACCCTTTTTCATCATCTCTTCAGGGTATAGACCCAGTAGCGGTATTGCTAAATCAAAGGGTATGCACATTTTTTTTGCCCTTTGGGCGTAATTCCAAATTTCTCTCCAGAAAGGTTGGATGAGTTCACAGTTCCACCAACAATGTAGTAGTGTCCCAGATTTTCCACATCCCTTCCAACAATGATCATTATCCTTTCTGGTCATATTGACCAATCTGAGAGGTGTGAGGTGGTACCTCAGAGATGCTTTAATTTGTATTTCTCTAATAAGTAATGATTTAGAGCAATTTTTCATATGACTATGGATTGCTTTGATCTCCTCATCTGTAAATTTCATTTGCATATCCTTTGACCATTTGTCAACTGGGGAATGGCTTTTTTTAAAAAAAATATGACTCAGTTCTCTGTATATTTTAGAAATGAGTCTTTTGTCAGAAACATTAGTTGTAAAGATTGAAACCAGGTCTTCTTGACATGGAGACTGTCTCTTTACTGTCTTCTACACTGTCTTTCTCCCTTAATAATATCCCTTTTATATAACATTTTTTGGTATCAAACTATTTTACATGGGTTATTTTATTTGAACTTCTCAATAATTCAGTTAGGTAGGAAGGGCACATATGATTATTTTGGTTTTATAGACAGAGAAGACTGAAGTTCAAAGCAGTTTAAAAAACCCATGAAAGGTTAGTGATTTTTAATAATCACTAAGAAGCTGAGTTGTGATTAGAACAAAGTTAAAATCATGTTCCAACCCCAAGATCGTTTGATTTAAGGGGCATCAAACAATCCACCTCTCAATATATTCCCTCACTCATTCTATTGTCCTTTTATCTATATGAATTATGGAAGCTCATAAACAAGATACTTAGAATGAAAAGGTCAAAATGGAAAGATCACAAACAGTTCCATCATCATCATCATCATCATCATCATAACTAACATTTGTATAGCATTTATTATGTGCCAGGCACTATACTAAGAATTTTACAATTATCTCATTTGATCTTCCCAACAACTCTAGGAAATAATTGCTATTTTTATCTCCATTTTATAGATGATAAACCTGAGGCAAGCAGGCTAAGTGCCTTGTCCAGGGTCAAATAGTGTCCGAGACTAGATTTGAACTCAGGTCTTTCTGACTCCAGGACCAGCACTTTACCCACTATGACACCTAAGTGCCCCCAGATACATGCAGTATTAGTAGAGTTTAAATCGACTAAAACTTAAACCTATACTAAGACTTTTGGACCATCCAAATATCATTGTACCTTGTAGTTTACAATACTACTTTTTCTTTCTATATCTTTGAGAGGTAGGTAAGTTTTATAGACAAGTAAACTATCTATAAGGAAACTATATTTATAGATAAGGCAAAAATAGCTGGTTTTTAGCTTACTAAGCACTTTACATATGTTATCTTATTTGGTGTTCATAATAATAATTCTATAAAGTTGAGACTTTTACTAACTTTTATTTAAAAATGAAAAAACTGAGGCTGATAGGTTGAATGACTTGCCCAGGGACACAGTTATTGCTTTTTATTAATCTTTCATTCTGGAAGAGAACTAATAACATCTTGAGGATTATGTCTTGACTGTGAATTGAATTTAATTGAGACAGAGCTATGCAAAGTTGCGATAACCTCACTCTGTCTTCCACATACTATCTGAAGCAGAATTTGAACTTCCTACTTCCTAACTATCCATTAAATTTACAAACTACCAAATGGAAATTTAGAGATATATGATTTTTTTCATGGTTTCAAGGCATATAGTCTAGTAAGTGTTAGAATCAGTTCTTGAAGTCAGAGTTCATCTGATTCCAAACAAGAGTCCTTTCCATGAAGGCATACAACCTTCATTAAGAGATAAAGGTATGGATGACTTCAAAACCTTTGTCATATATGAGATAAATAATTATAAAGCAATAAATACTTTCTACATGCCTCATATGAAAATAAACTTCATTAATTTATATTGACCTTAGATCTAGGGGAAAAGGTGCTAGATTTGGAATCAGAGTACCTGGGTTAGAAGTCTGATTCTCCCATTTAAAACCATGTGAGAGCAGGCAAGCCATTCAAAATCCCTAGGTTCTGAGTTTCCTCATCTGTAAAATTAGGACTCTAAAGTTCTTTTTATATATAGTCCCAAATTCTAAATTCATCAGCACTCAATTCAAACAAGGCACTGTGTTAAATGCAGAGGATATAAAGGCAGAAATAAAACAGTCCTTGCTCTCAATTTGTTTACATTATCCTGGAGGAAACTACATACACAGAATTACTTTGAACACAGATGAAAGTGAATACAATGTCTATGCAGTGATACAAAATAATTTTAAATGAAAGAGAAAAATAAACATTCAGAACCTGGGAGTGGGGAGGGAGTTTCAGGTAAGGCTTGGTCTACAAGCTCTAAAGATGGGGATTCCATGAGACCAAATTGAGGAGGGAATGTATTTCAGCCCACCTGGGCAAAGGAACACAGGCAAAGACATTAGTAGCAAGCAGAATCTAGGAAATGTAACATTAGGAACAGTTTAAGATGATGGGAGACATTTGAAAGAGTTGGGATAAGGAGGAAAGACATAAAGTGCGTGTCTTTGGTAAGGGAAAAAAGGCTTATGAAAATACAATCTGCTTGAAGTGGTCAATGAGCCTTAAAGTCTTCTAATCCTCAACAAAGTTAGTGCTCAGCTAGGTGACACAATAGATAAAACCTCCAGGGCTGGAATCAGGAAGAACTGAGGCATACTCTAGTTGTGTGGCCCTGGGCATGACAACCTCTTATCTGCCTCAGTTTCCTCATCTCTAAAATGATTATACTCATAACACCTATTTTATTTTATTTTTTAGAAAAAATTTATTTATTTTGAGTTTTACAACTTCCTCCCCCCCCCATTCTTGCTTCCCTCTCCCCACCCCCCACAGAAGGCATTCTGTTAGTCTTTACATTGGTTCCATGTTATACATTGATCTCAGTTGAATGTGTTGACAGAGAAATCATATCCTTAAGGAAGAAAAATAAAGTATGAGATAGTAAAATTGCATAATACGATAATGGGTTTTTTTTCTTTGGTCTTTGTTTAAAGTCCATAATTCTTTCTCTGGATATAAATGGTATTCTCCATTGCAGATTGCCCAAATTTGTCCCTGGTTGTTGCATTGATGGAATGAGCAAGTCCATCAAAGTTTATCATCAACCCCATGTGGCTGTTAGGGTATACAATGTTTTTCTGGTTCAGCTCATCTCACTCAGCATCAGTTCATGCAAATCCTTCCAGGCTTCCCTGAATTCCCATCCCTCCTGGTTTTGGATAGAACAATAATGTTCCATGACATACATATACCACAGTTTGTTAAGCCATTCCCCAATTGAAGGACATTCACTTAATTTCCAATTATTTGCCACCCAAAAGAGGGCTGCTATAAATATTTTTGTACAAGTGATGTTTTTACCTTTTTTCATCATCTCTTCAGGGTATAGACCCCGTAGTGGTATTGCTGGATCAAAGGGTATGCACATTTTATTGCCCTTTGGGCATAATCCCAAAATGCTCTCCAGAAAGGTTTGGATGAGTTCACAGCTCCACCAAGAATGTATTAGTGTCCCAGATTTCCCACATTCCTTCCAACATTGATCATTATCCTTTCTGGTCCTATTGGCCAGTCTGAGAGGTGGTACATCAGAGATGCTTTAATTTGCATTGATTTGAAGCAATTTTTCCATATGACTATGGATTCCTTTGATTTCCTCAGATGTAAATTGCCTTTGCTTATCATTTGACTGTTTGTCAATTGGGGAACAGCTTATTTATTTGAAAATTTGACTCAGTTCTCTGCATATTTTAGAAATGAGTCCTTTGTCAGAAATACTAGTTGTAAAAATTGTTTCCCAATTTACTACATTTCTTTTGACCTTGGTTACAGTGGTTTTGTTTGTGCAAAAACTTTTTAATTTAATGTGATCAAAATTATTTAGTTTGTTTTGAATGATGTTCTCTATCTCTTCCTTGGTCATAAACTGTTTCCCTTTCCATGGATCTGACAGGTAAACTACTCCTTGATCTTCTAGTTTGCTTATAATATTGTTTTTTATGTCTAAATCCTCTAACCATTTGGATCTTATCTTGGTATAGGGTGTGGGGTATTGGTCTAATCTAAGTTTCTTCCCAGCAGTTTTTATTGAAGAGTGAGTTTTTATCCCAATAACTGGACTCTTCAGGTTTATCAAACAGCAGATTATCATTTCCTACTTATTGTACCTAGTCTATTCCACTGATTCACAACTCTATTTTTTAGCCAATACCAGACAGTTTTGATGACTGATGCTTTATAATATATTTTAGATCTGGTAAGGCTAAGCCATCTTCTTTTGCACTTTTTTTTCATTGGATCCCTGGAAATTCTTCACTTATATTTCTCCAAATAAATGAACTTACAACTTTTTCTAACTCATTAAAGTAATTTTTTGGAATTTTGATTGGTAGGGCACTAAACAAGTAGTTTAGTTTGGTAGAATTGTCATTTTTTATTATATTAGCTCAACCTATCCATGAGCAGTTGATGTTTCCCCAGGTATTTAAATCTGATTCTTTTTGTGTGAGAAGAGTTTTGTAATTGTTTTCAAAAAGTTTTTGAGTCTGCCTTGGCAAGTAGACTCTCAGGTATTTTATTTTGTCTGAGGTTACTTTGAATCGGATTTCTCTTTCTAGCTCTATCTTGCTAGTCATATATAGAAATGATGACAATTTATGAGGGTTTATTTCATATCCTGCTACTTTGCTAAAGTTGCTTATTATTTCTAGTAGTTTTTAAATGACTTTTTGGGATTCTCTAGGTATACCATCATGTCATCTCCAAAGAGTGAGAGTTTTATCTCCTTCCCTATTCTAATTCCTTCAATTTCTTTTTCTTCTCTTATTGCCTGAGGCTAACATTTTAATATGATATTAAATAGTAGTGGTGATAATGGGCATTCTTGTTTCACCCCTGATCTTATTGGGAATGCCTCAAGCCTATCCCCATTGCATATAATGCTTCTTGATGGTTTCGGATAGATACTGCTTATTATTATTATAAGGAACAAACAATTCATTCCTACACTCTCTAGTGTTTTTATTAGGAATGGGTGCTGTATTTTGTCAAAAGCTTTTTTAGCATCTAATGATATGATCATATAATTTCTGATAGGTATGTTATTGATATAATTAATTATACTAACAATTTTCCTAATATTCAAGCAACCCTGCATTCCTGTGATAAATCCTACTTGATCATAATGTATTATCCTAGTGATAACTTGTTGTAATTGTTTTGCTAAGATTTTATTTAAGATTTTTGCATCTATATTCATCAGGGAGATGGGTCTATAATCTCCTTTCTCTGTTTTAACTCTTCCTGGTTTAGATATCAACACCATATTAATGTGATAGAAAGAGTTAGGTGGATTTCCTTCTTCACCTATTTTCCCAAAGAGTTTAATATAGAATTGAAACCAATTGCTCCTTAAATGTTTGATAGAATTCACTTGTGAATACATCTGGCCTTGGAGATTTTTTCTTAGGGAATGGCTTGTTGAATTTCTTTTTCTGAGATAGGGTTATTTAGGTTTTTAATTTCCTCTTTATTTAATCTGGGCAATTTATATTTATGTAAATATTCATCGATTTCATTTAGATTGTCAAATTTAGTTGGGCAAAATAATTCCAAATCATTACTTTATTACTTTAATTGAGGAGGCTCATTGGTGGTGAGGTCACCTTTTTCGTTTATGATATTAGCAATTTGGTTTTCTTCTTTCTTTTTCTAAATCAAATTGAGCAAAGGTTTATCAATTTTATTGTTTTTTTCATAAAACCAGCTCTTGGTTTTATTTATTAGTTCAATAGTTTTCTTGCTTTCAATTTTATTAATTTCTCCTTTAATTTTTAGATTTCTAATTTGGTATTTAATTGGGGGGTTTTAATTTGTTCTTTTTCTAATTTTTTTAGTTGCATATTTAGTTCATTGATTTCTTCTTTCTCTAATTTATTCATGTAAGCATTTAAAGATATAATATATCCCCTGACAGCCTTGAGTGTAGCCCATAGGTTGTTTCATTATTGTCATTATCTAGGATGAAGTAATTAATTCTTTTTATAATTTGTTGCTTGATCCACTCATGTTTTAAAATGAGGTTATTTAGTTTCCAATTAATTCTGGGTCTATATCTCCCTGGACCAGTAAGTATACGGAGCTTAGGCCCCTGGCCCAGCTGGTTGCTCTCCAGGTATGCTCTGAGACTCTGTGCTGAAACTCACCCTCCCGTAGCAACTCTCTCTCAGGCCAAAGACTTTGCAGCTAAAGTTGGATCTTGTAAGGGGAAGCTCTGGACCGGGGCCACCCATGAAGGTCATATGACCTGGGCCGTGAGACCCCTGGAAGTCTGAACCTGCCTTGTAAGGTATCTTATAGGGTACTGGGACGGCTTCGCTAACAGGATGTGGCTCCGCCCATGGGTTGGAACTTGGGAGGAGCATGTACCCCGGGAAGAAAGGGTTACTGGATAAAAGAGCGCTGTGCAAAAGTTCGGGGGGCCATTTTCTGCTGTTCATGAATAAAGATGCTGCTGTTGTAAACCAGGCTCGTGTGTGGCTGTGAACTTCCTTCCCATCCCCCAGGGCGGAAGCCGGAGTGCACCCGAAGACCTCGGAGAGAGGTAAGCCCGCGGCTAGGCTCATTCTCAAGGCAGAAGCAGGTGCTCGGGTGCACGTTTCAAAGGTGCACGTTTCACATGGCGCCCGCACAGGGACACGAAAGCACTGCATGCTGAGGAGAATCTGAGTCGTAGCCGACCTTAGCTAGCTGGTCTAGTTAAGAGGAGCCACACACAGTCTTGAATATATATTCAAGATGGGGAAGAATATTAGTCTTCCGGTGGTGGAGCCTGAAGAAAAGGGAGTTTTAGCTTGCAAACTGTACAAATTATGTAAAAAGAATGGGTTAAAACCCCACCTAAGGCAATGCAAGGAATTTGTGGAAAAGTTATTTGTTATTTCCCCGTGGGTGGAACATTCAGGAATTGATGGCAAAGGTTGGAGGGCAGTAGGACAGCAAATGAGCTCATATCACCAGGCTGAACCTGAATTTGTTACCCCCATGGACTTTAAATTCTATAAGGTCATTAGCACATTGTTAGAAGAACCAGAAGAAATAAAGGTGAAAGTGCCATGCTCATGCCAGGTAGGACCTTCCTTGTGTGGGTCAGAAAGAGATGATCAATCTGAGTGTAGTTATGAAGAGGTAGAAGAGAAAGAGACTCCGTTATACCCCTGGAAGGAGTTGCAGCGGACTCAGGACAGTGAGAGAACTCCCAGAGAAGAGATAGCCTGTTTTGATAGATCTAAAGCAGTTTTCAGGGAGGATATGGCCCGTAGTGGGGGCTCGAGACTGTATGGGGAACAGTTGCGTTCCCGTGGGAAAAACTTGGGGGAGGAAGTGGGATCATGGCGCAGGGAGTACAAAGAGGCGGAGACCCAATTAAAGAATGTAAACTTAGGGTCGGAGAAAGAGGCAGAGACCCAATTAAAGAATGTAAACTCAAGGTCGGAGAAAGAGGCGGAGACCCAATTAAAGAATGTAAACTTAGGGTCGGAGCGCCATCTAGTGAGCGAAAATATTATTGCTCCAGTGAGAACTTCTACTTCTTTACAGATAAGGGATGCGCCTCTCCCTACTTCTAATTCCCTTTTTCATCCAACTCCCCTTGGTTCAGGCACCTCTTCGAAAGGGAGAACTTATCTGACATTTTCCGCGAAACCAGTTAAGACAGAACCTAAGAGTACTCAGAAACTAACGTTTTCTATGAAGCCAACTATGACAGAACCTGAGAGTGTTTTGAAAAAGAGCATTAGAGTAGCAGTTGAAGAGGGAGAGAGGCCAGATTTGGAAGAGTGGGGCTTTCCGCCAGTTTTATGTCCCTTGGAGATTAGCTATGACCCCCAAGGGAATGAAATAGCTGAACACAAACCACTACCATTCCTACTGATTAAAGAGATAAAGAGAGCTGTTAATGAGTATGGTCCTGCTTCTCCTTATGTTAGGCAGTTAATTACTAATGCTACCATGACTACTCCTTGGACTCCAAATGATTGGAAGGAAATTATGTCTGCAGTCTTATCCCCCGGACAGTATGTTACATATGTAGTACTTGTTCGTAGGGAGTGTGAAAAATATCTGAAGGGAATGCACGTCCCTGGGCAGGAACAGCGCAATTTTGATCTGGCCATGGGTGAAGGTCCCTTTTCTAACCCTGACCAACAAATAAATTATGACAAACCTCTTAGGGATGCTGTTACATATATATGGTCACAGGCCTTGTCTCGCCTGGATCGTCCGGGGAAAATGAGGGAAAAGTTTTCAAATTTGAAACAAAGGCCAAACGAGAACCCTGCAGATTTCTTAAGCAGGGTCATTGAAACAGTAAAAAGAACCATGGGCACAGGACCGGGGGCTGAAATGCTTACTACTCAATTGGTTAGAGAGGGATTAAGGCCCGCATATCAGCAACTTATTGGGAATTTAGGAAAGGATGCGACTATAGATCAAATATTGGATAAATTGATAGATGCCCCCATCAATGATCCTGTACAAGCTATGCAAGGTGCTATTGCTGAATTGGCCAACACGGCTAACACTTCACAAAGTGCCATTGCTGAATTGGCTAACACAGTGAAGAGTGTTATGGTAGTTACTCAAAAAAGATGTTTTCAATGTGGCCAACTTGGGCATTTCAAAGGACAATGCGAAGTGAAAAGGCCTATTAGATGTTTTTACTGTGGCAAGTTGGGACATATTGCAAAAGATTGCCGAGCAAAGAAGGGGACCCTACAGGGAAACGGGGGGAGGGGCCTCCCTTTTCACAAGAGAGGCCCCGAACAACAAACACAATAGAGGACCAGGGCACGAGGCACAGGGCACAAGGTACTGGGAACCAGGACTCTCAAACCCGATTGCAAGATACTAGTAACACAGTGAAACAAATAAAGCAAGACTCAATGACCTTTATATACCCTAGTAGTCACACAACCCTTCTCACGGAACCGTACTCTAATAAGGAAATAGAAATAGAGGGACAACCTTATGATAGATTGGTAACTGGTTTGGAAACTAACCACCTCCTAAATGTCCCTTCTCAAGTTATTCTGGCTAATAAGAAGACTATTCTTGTTTCAAACTTACATAATATCCCAATTCCAATTGACCCAGGGAAACCTATAGCTAAGGGGACAAGATTACAAGGCGGGCATGAAGTAAATATCAATTGGTGTACAAAGATAGAGTTGGCAAGACCTATGTTAGAAGTAATGGTACAGGGAAAAAAGGTCGTGGGGATGATAGATACAGGGGCAGATAATTCTTGTATCAATATAGATCAATGGGGTGATTGGCCAACTCTAGCAGATCCAATAACAATTCAGGGGGTGGGAGGCAGCCAAGGTGCCCTGCGATCTGCGAGATATCTACAGTGGTTTTGTCTAGGACATTCAGGACTTTTTAAACCGTTGCAAATTACAGGATTGTCCTATGCACTATGGGGAAGAGACCTCATTTCAGCACTAAATTTGCATGTGACCACCCCTGAACATTTAAACTTGTTGGGGTCATTGAACAAGTGAGCTGTCCCCCTATCCAATGGAAAACAGAAACCCCTGTGTGGGTTGATCAATGGCCCTTAACGCCTGAAAAGCTCACTGCTTTAAAAGATATAGTAGCAGAATTACTTCAGTCTAAGAGAATAGAACCCTCTTTAAGTCCTTATAATTCACCTTTATTTGTTATAAAAAAGAAAACAGGCAAATGGAGGATGCTCATTGATCTTAGAAAAGTCAATGAAGCTATGGTACTTATGGGTCCTTTACAACCAGGACTGCCCAGCCCCACAGCCATACCGAAGGATTCTCACCTGGCTGTGATTGATATAAAAGATTGTTTTTATAGCATACCTGTCCATCCTTCAGATAGAGATAAATTTGCTTTTTCAGTCCCTTCTAGAAATCTCCAAGAACCCTTTGAAAGATACCAATTTTGTGTCCTTCCCCAGGGGATGGCTAATAGCCCCACCTTGTGCCAACAATATGTCCATAATATTTTAAAACCTATAAGAGATTCAGAGCCACAGGTTACAATCATACATTATATGGATGATGTACTTATAGCTGCTCCCCAACGCCAACAAACATTGCAAATATTACAAAGGGTTACTGATGCTCTACAGCTCTACGGACTACAGGTGGCGCCAGAAAAAATTCAACTTACACAACCGTACAATTACCTAGGGCATATATTAGAGGGAAACATTGTCACCCGTGTTTCTCCAAAAATAAATTTAAAGGGACTGAAAACCTTAAATGATTTTCAAAAATTAATAGGAGCTATACAATGGATGCGCTCAGTAATTCCTATTCCAGATTCCCAGATGCATCCTCTTTATGATATCTTGAGAGGGGACTCATCACTGAATTCCCCTAGGAGTTTGACTCCTTTGGCCAAAAAACAGATGGATAGTATTTTAGAAAAAATTACATCGGTTGTGGTTCTACAGGATCCAAAAGAGCCCATATATGCCACCATTTTAATGAATGATACCCCGATTGGCTGTCTATACCAAATGCATGGGGTGTTGGAGTGGCTCTATCCTGAGAAACAAAAACGCATTTTACCAAATAAATGGAAAATGCTAGCCAACTTTTTCCTTTCTATTGCAGAACGTTCCTTACTCTTGTATGGTCGATATCCTGTTCTAAATCTTGCTGCTTCGGAGCTTTCTTTACGCTCGTTTTCAGAAGAAATCCCCGAGTGGGCTTCTCTACTCTGCCTTTGTTTTGTTGTTTCGCTTCCTTTACCACCTCCCCTTCGGGGATGGACTTTACTTCCACTGTCACGTCCCCCATCTGTTATAGCTCTGTCCCCTGTGGAAGGCCCTAATGTTTTTACTGATGCTACAAAAAAGAACCGGGCAGCTGTCTATGTTCCTTCCAGAAAAATCTTGAAAGTTTTCCCAACTGAATATTCTTCTGCTCAGAAAAATGAACTTCAAGCTATAATCTTTGCTCTACAACTATTACAACATGAACCCTTTAATCTTATCACGGATAGCCTCTACTGTGCTATTTCTCTTCACAATCTTCCTGAAGCTCAGCTCAATCTTCGCTCTTCTGCTATTTCCCCTCTGCTCTACAAAGTTCAGACCTTACTATTGCAAAGGACCTCTCCTGTCTATGTTCTTCATGTCCGTTCACATGTGTCCTCCTCTGGTCCTATTTTTGCAGGAAATGACGTCGTTGACAAAGCTTTACTTTGCCCGTTGCAGAAGGAAGCCTCTATGGCACATTCTAAATACCACTTATCTGCCAGATCTTTAAGACATCTCTTTGGCCTTTCTCGAGAGCAGGCCAGAGCTATAGTAAAAAGATGCTCTGCCTGTGTCCCTTTTTTTCCCAGACCTAAGGAAATAGCTGTTAACCCCAGGGGTGCCTACCCTAATGCACTCTGGCAAATGGATGTAACCCACTATACTAGATATTTGATACATGTATGTGTGGACACATACTCCAAATTCATTATGGCCACTGTCCAACCTAAGGAGACAGTGAGGTCAGTTATTATCCATCTTCTTACTTGTTTTTCCTCTTTCGGGGTTCCCGAATCTATAAAAACTGATAATGGTCCAGCCTATAAATCACATGCCTTTACACAGTTTTGCTCTGAATTTTCTATAAGACATATCACTGGCATTCCCTATAATCCTACTGGCCAAGCCATAGTGGAACGTGCCAACAGGTCTATAAAGACCCTTCTTGAAAAACAAAAAGGGGGAATTTCCCCGGGCATAAAGAATTCTCTGCAGGCACGCCTGGCACAAGCCCTCTATACCCATAATTTTTTATCCATTTCTGAGGAGGGTTTGGTTCCTGCCATGGTCTTTTTTACTCATCCACAGTCTCAGGGCACAGATATGGCAAAAATCTCACACACCCCTACTATATGCATACCAGGCACAAAAGTGTACTGGAAAGATCATGAGGGTGTTTGGCATGGCCCTGGAATAGTACGATTCAGAGGACAGGGTTTTCTATCCATACAGCCCGAAGATGGACCAGATGGAGAAGTCTGGGTGCCAATCAAATGGGTCCGAGAAGTCACTACGGCGCAGAAAGACAAGGAGAGGACAGAGAGGACTGAAACGAGCAAGACTGAGACGAGAAAGGAGGCTACAGGTGTGCAGAAAAAGGACTGAAATGACATTGGGTTTGACGATGCTGTTCGCCAACTTAGGCGCAACAATTGGAATGATGGTTACTGATCAAAAGTATTGGGCTTTCATCCCCTCTCCACCATGGCTGAAAGCTCTATCTTGGACTGACCCTATGCCTTTTGTCCTTTCTTAAGATAACCCTGGAACGATTCAAAGGAGACCTCTTTCCTTTGTCACCTTTTACCCCCCCTGTTGTTAACGAAAAGGGGGAATTGTAAGGGGAAGCTCTGGACCGGGGCCACCCATGAAGGTCATATGACCTGGGCCGTGAGACCCCTGGAAGTCTGAACCTGCCTTGTAAGGTATCTTATAGGGTACTGGGACGGCTTCGCTAACAGGATGTGGCTCCGCCCATGGGTTGGAACTTGGGAGGAGCATGTACCCCGGGAAGAAAGGGTTACTGGATAAAAGAGCGCTGTGCAAAAGTTCGGGGGGCCATTTTCTGCTGTTCATGAATAAAGATGCTGCTGTTGTAAACCAGGCTCGTGTGTGGCTGTGAACTTCCTTCCCATCCCCCAGGGCGGAAGCCGGAGTGCACCCGAAGACCTCGGAGAGAGGTAAGCCCGCGGCTAGGCTCATTCTCAAGGCAGAAGCAGGTGCTCGGGTGCACGTTTCAAATGTGCACGTTTCAGGATCTCATACTCATCACTTACCGATGTCTCTATGACTGTGGCTGGCCCTCTGTCATCCCCCAGCTGTTGTCCCCGTGCTGATCCTCTGCTCTCATATTCCGGTTCACCCACAGGCCCCTGAGACAGACCTTCTTGGTAGGTGTTCTTCTCCTAGCTTCTCTTTCTGGATTTTGTTGATCGAATTTCTGTTGAGAGGTTTCTCTCGTTATTTGTGAGGGGAAAGAGAAGCACTTATCACAGTGCTTGTCTTCTCTCCACCATCTTGGATGGAAGTCCATAACACCTATTTTATAGTGTGGTTCTAAGGATAAAATGAGATAATATTTGTAAAGTACTTTACAAACCTTAAACTGCTATATAAATGATAACTATTTTTATTATTCATAATTTTATTGGATATGACTCTTAGCTATGTTAAAACAATTTAAATTTCCAATCATATTTTTATTAAACTATATTTTATTTTCAGGTCTATATGCTCTCCCTTCTATGTTCCCTCCACTTCTCATTCTTTACTATGTCTATCCCTCAAGGGACTGGGAAAATCCAAGATAGCTTCAGCAATAGCTCATGCCTGACTAACTTCCATTTAATTTTGAGGGCAATAAATTGAGAGACCAAATGAACATTAAAATGTTGTAGAAATCTTTCCTATAATATGATTGTATTTTTGATAAGGATTTATTTCTGGGGGTGGGGTGGGGGTGGAGGAACTACATTGCACTATCATCTCTCCATTTTGCAGAGGATAAGGACCTCTTTCATTACCGCCTTGGGAAGCCTTTCTTCTTCCCCACTTCCCCCAACTTTACTGGTAGAAGCTCACCTTCTTGGTGCTCAACTTCGTATTTTCACCTAATCAGCTTTTACCTAATACAGATTAGAACCACTGAATTCCAGTAATAAACCTGTCTTATCCTCCCCACTAGAAGGGATTATAGGTGACTCTTCACCCCACTCAGCAAGGATGCAGAGCTTCTACTGGCTTAGCCTTGAAAATTCATGATCTTCACACTACAATGAAGTATCAGGATAAGACATCTTGAGGAGTGTTAGCTTGAATAATTTAACCAAATTGTAGAACTGGAAAGGACCTAATAGGTTATCTAATCCAATTTATCCAGTGAAGAAGTTCAGCTCCTCTAGAAGATGATGAAGTTAGTAGCATTAATGTGTGTGTTTGTGTGTGTGTGTGTGTGTGTGTGTGTGTGTGTGTGTGTGTGTGTGTGTGTGTTTTGAAGGTACTTTCAATCTTTGGATGCCAATTAGAAAATAAAATTATCCCTTCCATAACCTGACTTTCCCTATTTAGATTTTGATATATGAGTGAATGTCATCATAAGAAATTAAATAGGAATTTTGAGAGAGTTTCCTGAAAGCTGAAGAAGACATAAGAAAGCCAGATGAGGAAACAGAAAAAAATTAGAAACTCAGAAATGTATAAAATATGTGTACAGTACTATATAAAATCAATCTAAATTTTATAGTAAGGTAACAAATTCCCCTTAACAGAAAAAGAAAAAGAAAAAAATTCCTACTTCTCTAATACAAAAGTAGGGACAAAAATTTTTTAAGTAGATTTTTCAGATCATAGGGGTGCTGTACCCTTAACCTCCCTAAGATGTGGAAGGCATATTGTTAGGGTCTTCTCAAACCCCTGCCCCCTAAAAACTAGTTCCTGGTAGATTTAACCACAAGGGGGTGCTGCTGGTTAAGTACTGGTATTTCTATGCTCATCCTGGTAATTATGCATTTTACCATCACTAGAATTAACAGGAGGAAGCATCAATCCTTTAAGGTTTTCAGAGAGTTTGCTACCTCTGCCTCTTATGTTTATCCCTTGTGTAGGTGTTATTGCTCCTCATTTGTCTAAGGGTGTAATATTTGTAGATTTATCCAAATAGGTGGACTTCTTTAAGGATAAGTTTTAGAATGGCATAATGGAATCAATCTCAAATAGCCCAAGTATAAAGTATATTAAAACCACTACAACATTTTATGGGTGCTGTGACTCTTTTTAGACTCAAGCCAGTCTAGAGGTTCCAAATCAATGATTTGAGAAACACAGTTTGGGTGCAAAGATTCCTAACTCCTCTTCAACCATTCCCACAGAGAGATAGAAAATATCTCTCAGGATTATTCTATTCATGACCACTACAGAACAATTACATCTTTACATTTCACAAATGGTGAAACCTATTTTAAAACATTCAGAGAAATAAAATTCAGTTTTATCAATGAGAAAATTTTATTCCCCAAAATAAAATAGGAAAAAATTACATTCTTATCTTCTGTTTTCAAGCATTCATTTATTTCTTTAGAGATTCATTTCAGGGGTTGGAGCTTAAATACTTCATAATGTAGTAAATAAAGGATGGTATATTTGTAAGATTAGAAATTAATTATTTATGGAAATGACATTTTAGTCTATAATTTAAAAGTCAATTAAAGCCAATTGACTATAATAATGTTTCAGATTCATGAATAAATTATATCATCAGTACTTTTAGACACTGTTATATCAAAGAAATATATTTAGTGAGAATAAGGGACAATTGGAAAAGTGTTATGACAGCAATAACAGTTACTCAAATATCATTAACCAAATTCCCAATTTCTTTTTGAAAGTAAGCTATCTAGAATCATCTAAATAATCTCATTTATAAATTATCTCAGTTGTTATTTATACATAAGAAGATTTTTCTGTAAAGGGTCAAATTATTGAAAAAAATTTTTGTAGTATTAGATATTGATTGCTCTTTACAATTTTTTTCATAGACTTCAATTGCAAATTTCAGGACCAGGGATTTCCACCTCTCATTCCCCACTCCCAATTCCTCTGCCTTTTGTAGTTCTTTGAGACCTTATTCATTTCATTTCCTGGGCTTGTGTTATTTAAGATCTTTATTTCTTGTTATTACTTTGAGTTTATACTTTCATAATAATTATCCATTTCCTTTAAATTCTCCATTTTGCTGCTAGGTAACACTGTGGATAGAGTGCTATACATAGAGTCAGGAAAACCTGAGTTAAAATCTAAATTCAAATATGTTCTAACTCTATTGCCCTTAATTAGTCACTTGAGCTTTCTGGCTCAGTTTCCTCATTTTTAAAGGGTATTAGCACCTATCTCTTGGGACTATTGGGAGATCAAATGTGATCACATATGTAGCATGTTTTATGTACCTTAAAACACAGTATGATTATTATTAGATAACTTTATTCAGTAAATTCTGATTATTGTTTTATTTCTTTATTGTAAGTTCTTTTTAAATTTTATTTGGAATTCTCTTTTTAAATCAGTTTAACTGAAGTTTATCAATTTTGTTAATTTTTTCAGAAATTCAATTTTAAATTTTTTATGAATTCTAGAATTTTTTTCCATTTTATATATCCCTCCTTTAATATATAGGATTTCCTCTTATATGATTTTGATTGTCTAGTTTATTTTTAATTTCATGGTTAATTTATTTTTTATGATGTCAATTTATACTTCCTGAAATATTTTTTCTGAGGAATTTCTCATCATTATCATGACTTTTAACATAGTTATTGTTCTGTTGATTGTTCCTTGATATACTTGTTATTTGATGTTATTAAGTTCACATCTCTATATTTTGCTTTATTATCTTCATTAATAATTACTGTTTTATTACATTCTAGCCTATAAGTGACTATTTACTATTTCTGTTTTTATAGTTACTTATAATTTTTCTGTACCCAATATTGAAATCTTCTAGCTCTTGTGATTGAACATCTCTTACAATCAAGTATTTTAATATACAACTCCAATGTGTAGCTTTATTCCTCTGTAAATATGCTAGTTATTAAATAGATTTTAAAATTCCACCAAAAAAATAAAAAGATAAGGTAAAAATGAAATACTATTTGGTCCTAGAGTCCATTGAAAACTATAAGAATTTATTTAGTAGGGGAATATCATGGTGATGTTTTTACTTTAGGAAAATAATTTTGGCAGCTCTGGGAGGTATGGATTGGATAGTGAACAGAATCAAAGTAGGGAAAAGTAGGCAACTGCACTTGAGCAGGCAAGAAATGCTGAGAGTCTGAACTAGAGTAGTGACTGGGTAAAGTTAAGGGGACAAATGAGATATGAAAGTAGAAACAAGATTTGATGATTGATTTCCTATATTAGGTGAGGGGGAGTAAATAGCTGAAGATGACATGAAGCTTGTGAACCTGTGTGACTAAAAGGATGGTGGTACCCTTATAGAAATTTTTGGAAGATGAGAGACGTGGAAACAAAGGTAGTATAATGGTAGCTGTGAGGCATCAGATCCCATCCTGACTGTTCACACTGTCCCACTGAAAATGCAAAAAAAAATGAAGGTAGGACTTTTACTTATTCATCACTGCTTTAGAATGCAGAGTCCATCCTCAAAAGGGCACTTGGGTTATCCAGAAAGTTATTTGTGGGCAGGGATGGGTATAGTAGGGTTTGAAGGGTGGGAATTTTTCCAGTAGCACCTATGCATCCTCTGCCCTAGTAGCTGGGTCAGGATTAGATTATCATTTCCCTGAAACTACTGATTGTGAGTTTGGGTAAAAAAAGATGAGATACAATGAAGGAATTCTGGTGGTTAACTCCTTATGTGATTTGGGGATATGGGAGTGAGAAAAAAACAGTAGATATGATTGTTTTAGGGACAGGTTTCATAATTGACTATTATGGAAAATGTGGGATGCAATCCATTTTCCAACTTTCAAATTGGTAGAACATGTAGCCCTTGCTGTCAGAAACCTTGAAGTCAGCTTCTGGTCTCATGGGGAACTGACTTAACAGGGAATATTTTTGTAAAAGTTTCTTAAAATATTGAGATTATATATATATATTATATATGTGTGTATATACATATTATATATATATATATATATATATATATATATTTGGTCTTTCAGATCTCATTTCTGCAACAGATATATACACATGTGTATGTACATACATACATAGCAATTTCTTTTTATCTTGGGTTTTTATTGATTTTGTCAAATATCTCCCAAATACATTTTAATTTGATTCTGGACACATGGAAATTCTGTCACTGAGGGAATTTAACATTGATGAAAGCAGTGATTTCAGAGAAACTTGGAAAGACATGAAAAAAGTAGAGTGAGCAGAACAAGAATAGCTTATGAAATAAACAGCATCTTAAGGACAGACAACTTTTACAGACTTAAGATTTCTGTTCAATACAATGTTTAAACACAATTATAGATGACCATCATGAAGCATGCTACAACCTGACAGGTTATGGACTCAGGTTCAGAGAGAAACATAATCTTGAACATAGCCTTTTTGGGAATTTCTTTTGCTTGGATACATAGCAATTTTTAGTGTAGCTTCAAATTTTTATTTAATATGTCTTTATTAGCTGTCTTTTTCATATATTCCTTAATGGTTAGTTTTCTTTTATTATTTTTACATTTTATATTTTAAATCTTTTTTAAAATAAATTTTTTAATCTATTCATATTTAACATGCTTTATGGCTTGTTTTGTCACAATCTATTCCTTTTATATTGTTTTTACCCTTTATCTTATTTTAAGTAAATATGGCTATGATGCAATCCATTCCATTCCAATAACCTTTTCCCCATACCTATTTGTCTACTCTATCAAAATCTTTAAATTTTTGTGTTAATTTTTTCTATCTAGTTTCTTGTTTATTCATTTGATCATTTCCTTAACTATTTAATAATCAATCAATTAATTATGCCTTTCTGCCACTCTCTTGAACCTTCTCTTTCCTCACACAGAAAAGGTTGTGCCTCAGATATTTCTCTCCTTATAAGTCAATTTTGAATAACTTTCTTTCATAGTACTCTTCTCTAAGAAGTTTTCCTTAACTGACCCACTTTTTTCTTCTTTGCTTTGAGTTTATTCTAAATTCTGTGAACTCTTCTCTTCCTTCTTTATTTTCTTTTTATATCTCATGAGCATAGAACTTTTGATGTTATAAATTTGAACTCTCTGTTATTAAATGTATAGATTTTTACTCCATCTTCTCTATTTTTACCTGTTTCTCACTTATTGAAATGTCAGTTCATAAAAGAATTGATGTTGAATAGAAACAGTGTTGTATAGTGGAATGATAGGACCTACATTGTAGTACAAAATATGAGGCACAGCTCTGTTCCCTGCCCTCAGTATATGATCACTAACCCTAAAGGGTTATTTGATCTCTAATTCAATGTCCCGCCATCCTGCGAATTGGGTTTTTTGTTTTGTTTTTTGTTTTTGTTTTCTTTAGCAATGGGGTTAAGTGGCTTGCCCAAGGGCCACACAGCTAGGTAATTATTAAGTGTCTGAGGCCAGATTTTGGACTCAGGTACCCATGGCTCCAGGGCCAGTGCTCTATCCACTGCACCACCTAGCCACCTTGGGAATTGGTTCTTCTTGCAGATTCATACTTTCTCCTTTAGTGGGATACAATCTTGGAAGGTACAATGTGGTGGTTAGCAAGGTTTGATTTCAGAAAACATACTAAGACTGTTCCTGAAACCATGCCTGTAGTCTTTATAGCACAGTAGAACCTTTCACAGTTTATTTTCTGTTATAATAACCTTCAAGAATCTAAGACCACCTCCATGCCTAAGAGGAATTGGAGTAGGGCATCAGGTGAGATATAAAGCAAGTATATAAATATATGCTTGTAAAAATATTCATCACTATGGTAAAGGAGATCCAGTGTAGAGTCTAGTGAACTCTGGAATTCCCTATGGATAGTTATCTTAGATCCTGCAGGTGCTCCTCTTCACAGAATATGTTAACATCACCAGTCCCCAGAATATTGAAGAACATTCAGAATGAGGAACTTCACCTGGAAAGGGAAAATGAATGAAGAATATCTATTGTTCAGATTTCAGTATACAACTGAAAGGACCCCCTATAGACTTTGCCCAACTGTATGTTTATTTTTTTTCTATTTTTTTTTTTTTTTACTTTTTGCAAGACAATGGGGTTAAGTGGCTTGCCCAAGGCCACACAGCTAGGTAATTATTAAGTGTCTGAGGTCAGATTTGAACTCAGGTACTCTTGACTCCAGGGCTGGTGCTCTATCCACTGGGCCACCTAGCTGCCCCCCAACTGTATGTTTATCTGGGACAGATAGTACAGATAAGACAGTGAAGTGAACACAAAGTTGAAAAGGAGGAGGAGATCAGACTATCTTATTTTCAGGTAAAGGGAATAATACATATAGTATTTATCTTATTGAGTTGTGAAAATCAAATGCATGTAAATGTATATAAACTATCAATTATTAGATACTTTCAACTCCAGTTTCTTTTAAAATTTTTAAATATTACAATTGGGCCTTTGGAGGTTAGATGGATTTTTATCTTTCATCTTCTTTTTATATGAATTATAAATAAATATCAATACATCTATAATTCTATTATTTAAAAAGAAATAGTGTAATTAGTCACTTGATAAGTGTTTTAAAGTGAGTATGATAAGATGATCTCTTTTGAAAATAGAGTTGAGAGAGTTGCATAAATAGATTCAACTCTGTTTCACTTTGTTTAAACTTTCTGTAATGTCTACCTGGTAAAAAAAAATATCCTGAGTTTTAAAAGATAAAAATGTAACTTTTTCCTTTTGACATCCATTGCCATGATCCCAGCTTTTTAGTATTAATAATATTAAACTTTCTGGATATTGTACAATATCTTCAGATAACTATTGTGCCTGCCGAATACCAGCTGCTGTTGTGTGGTCCTAAATACTAATCCTCCAAGAGACATTTGGTTTCATCCATTTATCTCCCAGTATATAGCTCTTCTAATCTATTTTATGTTATCAGCAAGAATGGGTTTGAGCTATAGTGCTTCATCCTCTGAGTAATTAAGATATTCCAATCTCACAGATGCAGCTTCATGACAAAGAAGTCAGAATTTATTTTCTTATTGCTTTTAAGACTCCTTTAAGAATCAACAAGACACATAGTAAAGTATAATACATTTCACAAAAAAGGGAAGATATACTCTGGTGTCGATGCTGGAGAAGTTCTTTAATAGAGGCTCCTGAAATCCTGAAGAAAAATCAATTCTTATTTTCCTTGGTACAGTACTTTCCTGTTGGAGTTTTACAAGTTGATGATTAGAAGGTCTCTTATCTCTATTTGGCCATCTCTGAGATAATACTGAGCAGATCATAGTTAACAATCACTCTCAAAATCTTAGAGCTAGAAGGGATCATCAACCCTTCAATCAATTAATATCAGCCAAAAATATTTATTAAGTAGCCACTATATACCAGACATCTTAAGCATTAGGATCACAAGAAGAGATCTTTATAAATGAAGCAAGTTGCCCCAAGGGCACTTTGAGTTAGTGGCAGAACCAAGACTGGATCCCAGTTGTCCTGTCTATAAAATCAGTTCTCCTTCCATTGTTCTTTCAGAGGCAAAAATATAGGATAAGACCTATTATAGAAAGTTCTCAGTCATCTGTGTGTATGGATGCTTTGTCTTAATTTTAAAACACATATAGGCTTCCTCCTATCCTCCAGCACATTTCTGGGCCCCATCTTTGGAGTCAGATGATACATATTTAGAGAGTACATTCTAATTTTAATATCAACCTTTCTTAAATGGAATTTCTTGGGAGGACCCTCCACCCTCTAATAAGAAAGATGCATCTCAGGGGCAGCTAGGTGGCACAGTGGATAGAACACCGGCCCTGGAGTCAGGAGTACCTGAGTTCAAATCTGACCTCAGACACTTAATAATTACCTAGCTGTGTGGCATTGGGCAAGCCACTTAACCCCATTGCCTTGCAGAGAGAGAGAGAGAAAGAGAGAGAGAGAGAGAGAGAGAGAGAGAGAGAGAGAGAGAGAGAGAGAGAGAGATTTTTCAAAATTGAAGAGGTTTCTGGAACATAATGGAGATGTTTAGAGAAATGTAAGTGGAAATATTTTCAGGGACAGAAAATTATGCCCCTGATTCTATTATCATAAAACTACTTCTTAACTTTGTTGTCAAAGTGCTATGTATGTGTGCATTACTCTTATTATGTATTTTGTTTCCTATGATCCTGTGGAGTCACAAAGCCTCAGCAAAGAACACTGTAATCTATTGGGAGTGTAATATTCAAACTTCAGCTATGCTAGGAGAAAGGTTACATGTAAATCTACCTACCTCTATCACTAATTTGGTGTGTCTCTATAGATAAGTCCCAGATCTTCTATGGGCCTCAGGTATCACATTTGGGAATGAAAAGGCTCAACTTGACAGTCTTTAAGGTTTCTTCTGTCTCTGAGTTCATATTATAGTAGTAATGAAAATCATTGCTGTGTTGGTTGTTTTTCTTTGTTTTCAATTTAGTGAGAGAGTAGGAGGCAGAAGAGTGGCCCCTTTCTCAAAGAAAAGAAAGAGCACGATTGAAATATTTCTTAAAGGTTCAAAAGAGAACAGAAAGAAGGTTAAACAGAAACAGAAATAAATTGGACAGCTTTGAAAGTTACATTGAATTTATAATATACTTAAAAGGAAAAAGTAATAAGTATCTAATAGAAATTTACAGCTTAATGTGCCATGTTCTTTTTCTGTTCTACCTATATTTTTAAAAAGGTCATTTGTTTGGTTAATTTTTTAAAAATTTAAGGATGATCATATTCATTGAGCTTCTGATGATGCTTGTTACTGGCAATCTTTCCTGGCAGTCTGTGTATGGAAAGATGATTCTTTCATTTGGGTCCTCATTAATTTGACTATCTCTTAGAATCATAGTTGTCTTGACTCATAAAGAAAGGAGGAGTAGGTGAAAAAAGGTGAGACTAGGAACAGAAGGGGAAAAGGAGAGTGACAGAGCAAGGAATGCTTTTGCTACCATATCCTAGAGAGAGATGATTAAGGGCAAAATGACAGATGGATAGCATCTTTTATGTCCTAATTTATATTGCCTCTAGCTCATCAGATTACTAAAGGCAGCAGGCTTTCAAGCTTCAAAGTCTGTCCCAGTTCTGAAGGCATACATAACAATGACAAGAACAATGATAGTAATTGACATATATTGGTTTTGTCACAACAAATACAAGTATCATTTTCCCTGTTTTACAACTTTGGACACTAAGGTTCAGAGTAGTTAAATGATTTGCCCAGAGGGCATATACCTAGTAGTGACAAAGATTGATAAAAACCTAGGTTTCTTGATTCCAAGTCCAGAATGGGCAAGCACTATAGATTTCATGTTTTTTTTTTCCTACTGAAAATATTGTTTTATTTATCTCCTACTGGTAAATAACCTTAATAGGATGCCTAAGTTTCTTTGTTTATAAGGTATATTAATTTTTTAAATACAAAAATCCATAAATAGAAGTTTTATTGGAAGTTCTTAACCATGTAAGTAGTCTTTCCTCAAGTCAAATTTCAAAATAATTTGTCTCCTGTTTAATATAAATCACTGGATTTCTATACCAAAGTAATGAATGGCACAGTGAGTACAAACCAACAAATTCATGCACCTCTTGGACTGAGAACATACTTGGATTGATTAGATATTACCTCTTAAAGCTCTTTTTTATCCTTTTTGACCCTTGGCTAAAGTATTTTTCTTTGACTTAAAAAGATATTGTTTGGAATCAGGAGAGAAAATAATGTCTACAAAACTAGAGCAAAACCAAATGAAAAACCCCAAAAATCAAGAAAAGGAGGGTGGTCTGAAGTTCAAGGGTTCAAGAGTTTAAAAATGTTCAACCTACATAGTTGGGAGTCACAGTGAATATGAATAGCATAAATACTGTACAATTGCCTCTGATCAGTCACCAAAATTAATCAATCCTACTTCCTGACTATCTTTACTTACACTACAATCATTTTAATTCAGACCTATATTATCTTCCATTTGACTTGTTGCAATGGCTTTCTAATTGACTCCTTGCCTCTTATTCCACTCCAATCCATTTTCTGCACAGTTTCTCAATTACTCTTCCTAAAACAAAGGTCTAACCATACCAAAAGTTTCAGAAAGTGAAATATAGTAAGTGTTGAATCTGGATATAAATTCTACTTCTGACACTTACCAGCCATGTGAACCTACTCCCCCCGCCCCCGTCATTTCCTCATTGATAAAATGAGAGAATAGAGGTAGATAGCTTCTAAAAATACTTTCCAGCTCTATAGCTATGGCTTATGATTTTAGACTAAAACAAAAAAAAATCCTGTTTGACTTTGGACAACTCAACCTCTTAGGTGTGGAGAGATTCCTATTAATAATTTGATGACACAGATCGCCTCACTTTTGTCTTTGTATCCCATGCACCCAGCACATAGCAAGAATATTATAAACTCTTGTTGATTGAGTAATTGACAATGTCAGAACTTACCTTCTATAGGCATAATCATCAATAATTTAGGGTGATTTCCTTTCCATGATAAAAATAGTTAGGGGAATGTTGAATTTGTTGAAGGTTAGACCCAAAAAATAATCATTAATGATTTTATGTCAAAGGAGGTGATGTTGTCCTTCTTACTCAAAGAGGATCAAAATGCCTTCACTATGATTGGGTCTTACAGTTTGATTGTGACTGATCAGACCAATATGAGTTTGGAATGCTCTATCAAAGATTGGGCACAAACATTTCATGTGAACACCTGGGGCAAATTCTCTAAATCTTGAGAGGTTTTTTTAATAATTGAGTTACCACAATTCTGTTTTGCTCAAAAAACACAGCATCTTCTCTGTTGAGTGCATACCATGATGGACAGTACTGTGCTAATATTGCACAGTCAATTCCAAACTTCTTAAGAGAAACCTTGAGAGTATCCTTTGTATCACTTTTTCTGACCCCCCATTTGAGTCAAAGTCAAAAATTTCTAGTGGAGTACCTCAGGGATCTATACTTGGCTTTGTACACAACATTTTTTTTCAATGATTTATTTGAAGACATAGATAATTTCTTAGCTATCTATGGGATTTTATGGAATTTTTAAAATGGCATTTGCTAATAAACCAAAGTAGGAAGAGATAATTAATACATTGGATGACATGGAGACTATACATTGGATGACAGCAGAGATCTAAAAAATCTCAACCAGCAAGAATATTGACCTGAGTCTAATAAGATGGAATTTAATCTAAAAATGCCTTATATTGGGGGATTTAAAAACATCAACTTCATAAGCAAAAGGTGACAGAGAAATGACTTGACATAAGTTTTATCACTGCAGTGCTATACTTAGGAAGAATATTGACAAATTGTAGTAGGTCCAGATGATGATACTTGGATGGAGACCCTGAGATCCTGCCTTTCCAGGACAGATTGAAGAACTAGGGACGTCTAATGTAGAAAAGAAATGACTAAGGGAGAACAAGTTAACTGTTTTTTTAATATGTGTGAAGGGATTGTTACTTGTCCTGCATGCTTGTAGAGGATCATGACATCAGAAAGGTGATGCCATGACATGCAAGGGAATTGAATTTAAATAAGAGAGGGGCAGCTAGGTGGCGCAGTGGATAAAGCCCCAGCCCTGAAGTTAGGAGTACCTGGGTTCAAATTCGGTCTCAGACATTTAATAATTACCTAGCTGTGGGCTTTGGGAAAGCCACTTAACCCCATTTTGCCTTACAAAAACCTAAAAAAAAATTTAAGAAAAATAATTTAAATAAGAGAATGCTATGAAAGAAATAAATCTTTCTCTATAGTAAATTTTTACATGGATTTAGATATTATCCACATTCCTGATGATTCATTTTGAAGACTATTTAATCTCTTTGATTCTAGCTCTAAATCCTTGGGCTATAAGCTCAAACAACTTCAGTTTCTGGAAAGAAGGAGAAGTCAAGAACCTTGAAATTCTTAGAATGTCTTGGATCTGGAATTTAGTCCTGAGCTTCTAGATTTAGAGCTTTTGATATGAGCTAGAGTAAGAGATACTGAGTCTCTTTAGCCCTAATAATATTTTTTCCATAATTAATACAAACACAAAATGGACCATGAGGAAATGATTCTTTCTGTGACTGCTACTTTTTTTAATACAACACTCCAAGAGAAAACTTATTTTTGGAAAATGTGAATAAGCTCTATATGTTTTTGACAGAATTATTATTTTTCAAAGAGAAGACTTATCTATGAATATATTATATTATTAATATATGATATATGATTTCTTATAACTCAGTTATCCTTAACTATAATATTGTTACCTTATGTTCAGCATTTTTCACTCCTCAAAAGTATTTTTCACAAATTTTATCTCATCTAGAGTTGTTATATGTTCATTTAAATTCCTATGAAAATGCAGTGCTAGATAAAGAATAACATCATTTATCAACTCAAAGTATGATAAACTTTTAGTTCAGAAAATATGAATGTTTTTGAAGACTTTTTTATGTTAAGGCTTTTTTTTCCTTGTAAATTTTTCCATAAATAAAAATCTGACTAAGTAAACAGATTGAATTTAGAAAACAAGTTATCTTATGAGTCTGAAATACTTCTGATTTTATGAAATGATTTCACTGTAAGTAAGAAGTGTACATTGGTAAAATAAGTTTGGCTTTCAATCAGTTATTGAATTTTTATTTAGGAATAAAACTGTCCATCCCTATGTCAACAATACTTTTATTTCATAAAAAATACGAATAAGCATACTTTGCTTAGAGAAAATAAATACATTGTCAGCTTAAAACAAAACTAGTTTGTTGTGTGAGAATCAGAATCTTAAAGGAATATAAACCCTCTAAACTAAGCATTTGATGTATTTCCATTGCCACCTTATCAAATTTTGTACCTAGTGTTTCAATTCAGGAATTGTGGCACATTTGACATTTTCCAGCTATTAGAATTATCACAGGAATTAAAGATGCATCAGATATTGAATACTATTAGCTAAAGGCTTTAATCACATTTACAAAGTGGCAGAGATTATCATTTTTATTGTCACTAGATTCTAGGGCCCTCCAACTATGTTGGATTCTCACAGGCTGGATCTGAAAGTGAGGACTAATTCAAAAAGCATTAGTCTTTTTTTTGGTTTAATTTACCTGACAAGACTAATTAATGCTTTAATTTGGGTCATTCTATAACTATAATTTAGGTATAGCTCATTTATATTTTCTCAGATTATGTTAGAGGCTCTATGGCTCTTATATAAGGACTCAAGGCTGCATGTTAATGAGTAGATGACAGGTTTTATTCTGCTCATCAGAAAATTCACTATCACTAATGTATTTTGGGACTTTGGGCAATTTAATTAAAAAAAAATTTATCAATTACCTAACATGTTCAAAATCCTGTGCTTTGTCCTGGAAACACATCTGTGCTTATAAAATCTTTCTATTATGTATTCCCTCTAAACCAGAGATTGTAAAGCATTTTGGTGTCATGGACCCCTTTGGCAGTTTAGTGAAGCCAGATCACTTCTCAAAAGGTCTCAACTTTGGAGCACTCTCAAAATAATATTTCAAAACACATAAAATCAAAATATATAGGATTAGAAAGGAAAGCAATCATATTAAAATTGTGAAAGCAGTTGTGGATTTATTTTTAAATACACAGATCCCAAGTTTGAAACCCTGTCACTAGCACCTAGCCTA
Organism: Macrotis lagotis; assembly: GCF_037893015.1. Lineage (NCBI taxonomy): Eukaryota > Metazoa > Chordata > Mammalia > Peramelemorphia > Peramelidae > Macrotis > Macrotis lagotis. The sequence goes on from NC_133661.1 coordinate 192,285,929, forward strand.
GTGCTTTGAGCATGGTAGATTCTAAATAAATATTTGCTGAATTGCCCAAATTCCCAGGGCAAGTTAATAGTAGAATTATAGCAAGAATTTAGCTCTCCTCATTCTTAATCTATTTCAACCTTATGACGTGATGTGTCTTCCATAGGAAGTAAAATGTTTGTTTTTTTCCCCTAAAATCTATAAAATCTTAAATTGACTACAGGGTTGGTTCACATGAGTGATTTCATTATTTTCTTGGATACACTTGGGCATCCAAGAAAAGCAGTTCTATGTAATGAAGTTTGATCAGTTAATGAATAACTTTAACTAGACCCTGTGGTTGCCCAAAGGAATGTTTGTGTATCGACCCTGAGCAATATGATTGTTTAATCCCATAGTAAAACTGTGATGAATAGCCGAAGTCTCAAAATGTTCTACTTATTACTGAGCTAATAAATGCTAATTAGTATGCAAACTCATTATTTATAGTAATTCTAAAGATTAATCTGCATTGATGGATGAAGTTCCAACATCAGAGAATTCTACTGCACTAAAATATAGGTCAGCCTTACCAGCCAAAAAGAACATTGTAATTAGAGGAAGATTTTTATAGACTTACATAGTTGTTGTTGTTGTTGTTATTGAAATTAATATCATATGTACACATAATCCTACTCCAGTGTTTCATCATAGCATGGAGTTGACCATGGTCTCTTAAAGACTATCATAATGAAGTACAAGTTCTGTCAGTCTCTGACATGCTAAAACCATAATAGGCAATAAACTCAATGTTTTCTGAGAAGCAACATAGCAGAATATGGAAAGGCTCAGCATCATTTGGCTAGAAACTTGAAATGTTTCTAAAACTAATGAAATTTTTGATCATGTGAACCCATGAAACAAAAACATTAAAAAGTGCCCTCAAGCCTACTTTACCCTCACTAAATGCTGCACTGTAAAAAAAGCAGTGTAAAAATAGTTTGTTAAAAATTTTTACTTTGTGATTTTTAGTAGATTATGCATCTATAAAATTTAATTTAGCTATTGGTACTCTAAATGCGAAATCCTTTCTCTACTTACCAACCAGGGGTTATGCGTAGTTGGTGGCCCAATGGATAGAGAGCTGGTCCTGGAGTCAGTAAAACCGTAAGTTCAACTTTGCCTTCAGACAGTTACTACCTCTGTGACCCTGGGCAAGTCGCTTAAACTCTGTCCCAGTTTCTTCAATTGTGAAATGTGGGTATTGATTAACGCTTATTTTGCCAGGTTGTTATGAAGATCAACTGAAAAATACAAACACACACACACACACACACACACACACACACACACACAGTTCCATTGTTACCTCTTTTAATTAAATCTATTTTAACTTTAACTTTATCTAAGATCATGATTGTCACCTCTGTTTTTTTATATCAGCTAAAGCATAATAAATTCTATTCTAATCCTTTATTTTCATTCTATGTGTGTTTTATTTTTAAATGTGTTTCTTGTAAACACTAATTTTTGATCCATTCTACTACCAGTTTCTGTTTTGCAGGTGAGTTCATCTCATATACAAAGTTTTAATAACTAGTTGTGTATTTTTCTCCATCCAGTTTTCCTTGCTGTTTATCTTTCTCTCTATTTTGCTCCTCCTCTGATAACTAATTTACTTCTGACCAGTGCCTCCCTAAATCACACACCTTGCTAAAAGTTTCTTTCATTTCTTAATCTGTGCAATCTCCTTTCTCCTATCCCCTTGCCCTTGTATTTCAAGTTAACATTTTTTCTTCTTACTAAATGAATATATTATTCCTTCTTTAACCTACTTCCACTGAGAATATGGTTCCTGCACTACTCACCCTCCACCCTATATTCCCTTCCACTGTAATAGTGCTTCCATTCATGCTTCTTTTGTGAGATAATTTGCTCTATTTACCCCTCCATACAGAATTTTATCTTTTAGCATCATGCCATCATAATCGATCCCAAGCCCTCTATCTGTAAATACTCTTTTAAACTACTCTAGTAGTTATAACATTCTTAAGAGTCAAAAAAGTTACTAATATTATGTTTTTCATATAAGAAGTAAATAGTTTAATCTTATTAAATCACTTAAAATTAGTCTTTCTTGTTTACCTGCTTATGATTCTCTCTATTCTTGTCAATTCTATTTAATTCTGGTCTTTTTCTCAAAAATACTTTAAAGTTTATTAAATATTTTTTCCTTGTGTGATTACATTCAGCTTTGCTAGGCAGGTTATTCTTGGTTGCAAACCCAGATTCCCTTTGATTTTTTTCATTCTTTTGATGTTTGTTTATTTCTTTTAAAAAAAATATTTAAGGCAATGGGGTTAAGTGACTTGCCCGAGGTCACACAGCTAGGAAATTATTAAGTGTCTGAGCTCAAATTTGAACTCAGGTCCTTCTGACTCCAGGGCTATCCACTGTACCACCTAGCTGCTCCCTATTATTTCTTGATATCTTATGAAGTCATTCTTATTTTTAAGGAATCATTTTCTTTGGTAAGTTTTTGGACCTCACTTTATTTTCATAATTTTCTTGCTTTTCTTTTGATACTGTTGTTTATTTTCCTATTTTTCTTCAGTCTCTTTCATTTGATTTCAAAAGTTCTTTTTAACTTCTTCCAAGAATTCATTCTGGGCTTGTGACCATTATATATTTTTCTTTGAAGTTTTATAAAAAGCTCCTTTGTCTTCTAGGTTTGAACCCTGATCTTCTCTCACCATAATAGTTATTGATAGTCAGATTTTTATCTGTTTTATACTCATTTTTAATGGTCTATTTCTTTACTTTTCACTTTTTGTTAGAATTAGGTTCTATACCCATGGTTTGGGTATAATGTCTCAAGTTTCTTGGGTTTTGTGCTGTTGTTTTCTGAGCTCTGTTAAGGCACCTTTGGTTCTTCTAATGTTCCAAGACCAAGTGTGATCACTGCTTCTCCAGTTGCCACCAGACCTCCATCACCAAACATAAATAGTTTTATTCCTTGTGATTCCTCAGGGAACTGCAAGCATCAATTTCTCCTCTATCCAAGAACCCTAAAGCAAGATTTCACTCTCTTGCAAGTGACCACAACAGGGCCTCTGTCCAAATGCTACTGCATTCACTAGCATTTGCTCAGTCCTCCTCTCTTTGAGTCATAGCCTGGGACCCTATCTGGTCAGTGTATGGGACCCACATCTAGCGCTGATGCAAGGCCCTCACAATCATCCCTTGATCAGCTACCTAACTCCAAAAACTTCTGTGGGGTGAAAACTCCTGAAGCTAAGGCTGCTGCCTATACAATTTCCCCTAGAGCATAGAATATGTACTTCAATCAGACCAGATAACTACCCAGGGAAGTCAAATTTTTCCTAATATCCTCCCAAATTGTCTTAGACTGAAGAACAACTTATTTACCCCAACTTTGAATTATTTCTGCTGCTCTAAAATTTATTTTGAGGAATTATTTTAAATTATTTGTAGGGGAATTTTGTCAAGCCAAATAGTTTCCTGCCTTATTCTGCTATCTTCCCACCATTCCCAAGAGCACTTTTAGTGGGTTCTATATAAATGCTTATTCCTTTACCTCCTTAGTGTAAGAACTGCATCTTATCATTTGACATTCTTGTTATACATGAAAATAAGAAGAGAAGGAAAGGTATGTAAATAGAAGGATATCTTGCAGGTTCTCCTTGGAAAGGCAAAGAAAAGAGTCAGTAGCCTACAAAGATAAAAAGAAACATTTTGAAGACAAATACTTTGAATGAATATCTTGAGAAAAGAATTGGAAGAAGTTGGATATAGTGAGCATCAACTAATATTTAAAAAATATGAAAAGGTAGTTAAAGTATAACTAACAAGAAATAAACTGTACTCCTATGGGAGGCTTTCTTGAAGTCTGTGTCTACTTTGAATATTCATTTGTTTAAACCAAAATACCAATGAATACAAAGCTAGAAAAAGAATAAAATTAGAAAAAAAATAGGGTATGCAATTAAATTTTAACTACAACTGGACCTATTTAAATGAGTAATTGATTTAAATTGACTATGAATGGCAGAAAAAGATTAGAATAGATTATAGTAATTTTATATAGTAATCAAACCTATGTAAATAAGTCATTATAAAGAACTAAAAAGAGCTTAAAAGTACCTTAATTAACAAATAGTTGACTAACTTTCTAAGTGAAGATTTCCCTAGAGTTTTACACTAAGATGACAGCATTAATACATTAAAGAGAACTTATTTATTTTGAATTCAAGACCCTTGGAATGTGTCAGGTTTGTGTGACCTCAGAGTCTCCTTGAGAGTTGGAAGGGAAATATACATATCAATTATATCATATATCCCTTTGAGTATTTGACTAGAATTTCTTTGTATTAGTTTTCCTATTTTAGAATTTTGACTAGATCATTTATAAGATCCTTTTAAAACAAACTTCTATGGCTCTGTAAAATCTCATCAATGTGAGTGCTCCTTCTAGTGGCCCAAGCTAAAACCTTCTATGTTTTTTCATCCTGTGTGATTCCTTTCATATCCTTCCATTAATACTCCCTTTGGGATGAACTTTCTCTAGTTAACTTAATATTATGAAGATACCAATGGAACATGTAGTCTGTCTTTCAATTTTTCTTTGTTCTTCCTCTACACTTGTCTACCTCCTTTTCTGTTCATATCTTTTGATATCACTTTTTAAAACAATTTCTCATCTGCATTTTGTCATTGGATAGGTGCTGCAGTCTACTTTAACTAACACTTTTATATTCTTTGGCTGAACCACAGTTTTGATATTCAGAGAATGTGATATTCTTTCATAAATATTTAATATATAATAGTTTCTTTAGCATGGGGAACTTTCAACCCCATCCACTGTTGCAACTAGTAAATATTAAATTGCTACTAGGGAGTTATGCAAAGATAACAAATGAGCTGTCTATGTTCACCAAGCTAAAAAATGGTATAGTTGGGATTTGAGCCAAACCTTCTTAAAACCAACAGCCAGCACGCTGTCCTCTCACTATAATGAAAAAAAAAAGCCAATTTTTTTGTATTTGGCCTCAGAGACACAGATAAGAGTAAAATCCAGTGGTCTTCTCAGACAAAACTTGCTAAACCCTAAGTTCTCAGTAAATATGAGAAACCTGCCTAGGTGGTCAATATTAATATTGATTAAACATAGAAAAGAATGATAGGACATGATTGACTGATTAAAAAATTAAAAGAATGATGAGAAGATGTAGTAAGATTTAGATAGGATGGAATTTAAAGCTAGAGGGAAGTTAATTTCTAAACTAACCCCCCTCTTCTTACTGATAACAAAAATAAGACCCAGCATGGTTATTTGACTTACCTCAGCAAGAAGAGGTTATGTCAAATTAATCTCATTCTCTCTTCCTCCTCCTCCTCCTCCCTCTTTCTCTTTTATATACTAGTCTGTAGTGCATTACCTGACTTGTATCAAAACATTTGACCAAGTCTCCAGTGTGATTCTTATGGAAAAGAAAAAAGAAATGTATATAATAGGTGGCTTTAGAATTTGTTGGAAGGCTGAATACAAAGAGTACTCATTAATGGTTTGTTGTTAACATTAAAATTGTGTTTCTCGTAATATGTGTTAGAAATCTATGCTTCTCTACTGTTCAATATTTTATCAATGACTTGGACAGGTATATAAATGGTTTACTCAGACTGAAAGAAGACACAAAATTGGGAGAGATGGTTAGCAACTTGGGTGACAAAGTCAATATAAAAAAGATCTTGCTAAATTAGAAGAATGGGCTAAATTTAATCAGATGAAATTTAATAGGAATAAATATAAAAGTATATATTTGGATGTGAGGAATATGTGGGTGTTTGTGGGTTTCTTGTTCCACAAGAATATGAAGGGAGAATTGTTAGTTTGCTTTACAAAGACTGGGTTTTGCCCATGGGCAGCTCCTGAGTTAAAGTCAAAAGATTTAGACTCAATTTGATCAAAAACTGTGATTAGTAAGGGTGTGCCTAAATTGACCAAGGGTCTTGACCTCCTATGCATATGCTCAAGGAGATAGCTGTTCATTAGTATAATGAGCATGGCAGGGGAAATATATGGGGATCAATGCAATGTATCAATTAGATTGTGACCCCAGCCTATGATGGGCATGAAGGGGCAGGAACAAAACCTTTCAAACTGTATAGAAGACCTTCCATTTCTGGGATTCCTCCTTGAGAGAGGTGTGCCATTTTGTTAAGATATCCTAATAAAAACCATTTTAATCATTTTTGACTAAATATTCATGAACCATTTATAACATTGGATTAAAATCAACCTCATAAATATGAGGCATAGTGCAATGGTTGTTGCACAGCAGGTTGCTTTTTTAAAATATCTGACTATTCTTGGTGGAGTGAAATGTCAATTGAGTCAAAAATATAGTGTGGCAGTGGAGAAAGTTGATATGATTTTAGATATATTAAGAAGGGAATAGTATACAGAATTAGGGAAATGATAGTCTCATTGCACTTTTCCCTGGTTAGATCACACTATGATCATTGTCTTCAATTTTGGATACCTTAATTTTGAGAAGATATCATTAAATTGAGAAGAATCTAGAGGAGAGCAATTAGGATGGGTTAGGAATCTACCTCAAAAAAACATGATTGGCTAAAGGAGCTTGAGATGTTTGGCCTTGACAAAAGAAGAATTAGGGAGGAAGATAGGCCCACTATGGCTATCTTCAAGTATTTGGAGGGCTGGCACATGAAAGAAAGAGTGCTTGCTTGGTCTCAAAAGCAGATTGAGTATAAATACAAGAGTGTGTGAGTAAATGTGTAACAAATGTTTCTCTGAGGGAAAAAATGCACAATATAATTCTGATTAAAATATCTTCTCTATCAGTTTCTTAATTCGCAACAAAACAATAATTCAAGCCCGATTTTTTAATGTTTGCTGATTACTGATATGTAAAATTACACATTGAAAGTTCAATAATTGGCTTTCACAAGTACAATTTAACTGTAACAAGCCCTTGAATCAATGGGCAAAGAGATAAATTTAGGCTTAATATAATTAAAAACTTTCTAACTCCTTAGATTCTCCAAGAAGGAATGGGTTGTGTCAAAAAGTATTTGAACCATCATTGCTCTCTAAGCAAAAGATCTTAGAGATCTTCTCAGATGTACTGAATAAAGAATTCTATTTTGGGTATGAGTTGAACTAGATGACTTCTCAAGATCACAGATACAGAACTTAAAGGCCAACTAAACCAACTTCTTTTTAGAGATGAGAAAACTGAGACCCAGGGAGGTTAAGTGACATGCTTAAGTTTCCAAATGTAGTAAGAGTTAGAGATGATATTTGAATTTGAGGTTTTCCAATTTTGGAGCCAGGATTCTTTCTGCTGTTAATATGATTTAAGAATCTTTGAGATTCTGTGATTTTCCTAGATAATAAGTGACAGAGCTCAGATACAGACTCAGTCTCTCTTACCATAGAACAAAAGTTAGGAGTCTATCACAAAAGGGTTAATGCTCAAGGGAAAGCTTCAAGCAGTTTGGAGAAAGTTTGAGGGTAAATTACTCATAAAAGGGATCCTTAATAAATGTGTTTGTTTTCAGATAAAAAGACAACTCTTTTCTTTGATAGCCTACTTATAACCCATTAAAAAAATGCCAACACAAAGCTTTATTTTTCCCCCTATCAGGATTAGGAATCTCTGATATTAATTCAGAATAAGTTTGCTCAGCAACAGTGATTCTTTTTATGCTGGTGCAACAAAATAGTGCTTTACATTGCCAAGATCTTTTAAAATATTGAAGCTTTAAACTTTGCCAAAACATTTTGCAACTCTAGCAATGGAAGACTTTAATCAAAATTAATTTTTGATGAATGCTTCATAGCCCACCAAGAATTATGTTAGCTCAAATAATTTAACTGTGAAAATTTTAACCTATCTGCAAAATTTTTATTAGCTCTTTCACTATTTTCCAGTGTTTTTTCTTCTACTCATGGTCTCAGAAGATGAAGAAAATTGAAAGTGTAGTATATAACTAATATATAATACTATTTGCTTTTCTTATTCCCATTAAGGTGCAAAATACCAGGAAAACTCAATATAAGAGTAGAGGAAAAAAGAAAATAAAGAAGCTAGGTATACTTCATTTTTCTTGGGCTAGTATATATATATATATATATATGTAATTTAAAATATATATACATATATACATATTTTATGCTTCCCCCAGTTACATGGTAAAATAATTTTTCAACATTTAAAAAATCTCTTGAGTTTTGAGTTTTAAATTCTATCCCTCCTCTCTCCCTTCCTGAGACAATAGGCAATTAAATACAGTTTATACACATGCAATAATGTAAAATATTTCCATATTAGTCATTTTGTATAAGAAGATTCAAATAAAAAAGTGAAAATTAGCATGCTTTATTCTGTATCCAACTAATATCAATTCTTTTTCTGAAGGCAGAGAATATACTTCATCATTAGTCCTTTAGGATTATCTAGGATCATTGTATTATTGGGAATAGCTAAGTGATTCACAGATCTTCATTAAACAATATTGCTGTCACCATGTACAACATTCTTCTGGTCCTGTTCTCTTTACTTTGCATCAATTCATACAAGTCTTCCCAGGTTTTCTGAAGTCATCCAGTTTGTCAGTTCTTATAGCATAATAATATTCCATTATAATTGTATATCACAGCTTGCTTAGCCATTCCCCAAATAATGGGTATACCTTCAATTTCCAATTCTTAGACCAGAACTTTTTAATGAAAATTCTGCTCAGAGTATCTTTGAATTAGTCTACTCAAAAAATAGAATATGCTCAGATCTTATATTTCTTGGTATTTTTATGAAGACATTATCTTCCTCTTTCCCAATTCTAATTTTTAAGGAATTATTTTTCTTCTCTAAGTTTTTAGATCTCTTTTTCCACATGGATGACTTTCTTTTCATAATTTTCTTGATTTTCTTGCATTATTCTTATTTTTTCCATAATTTTCTTTCAATCTCTCTCATTTGATTTTTTAAAGTCCTTTTAAAGCTCTTCCAAGAACTAATTTTAGACTTGTGACCATTTCACAATTTTTTCTTTGAAGCTTTAGAAGAAGCTGTTTTCACTTCACTGTCTTCTTCTGAGTTTTAATCCTGATCTCTATCACCAGAGGAGTCATTTCGAGATGGAGTTCTTTTTCATTTTCTTGCCCGTTTTTTAAGACTGGTTTATTTCTGGTAACTTTATGTTAGAGTTGAATTCTAATTCTGAGGTGTGGGTGATAATGTCTCAGGCTTCATATTTTTTATACTTCTTTTCTGAGTGCTATCTCAGTGGGGTGAGATGGGAGCTGATCTCCGATATTCCTCTCCATCCCTAACCCATGGCTAGGGACCTCCAGAAAATTTGTCACCACAAATGCTTACTCTCTGTGGTCTCTCCAGTGGTCACAGTCTTCAGCTCACCCATTTGCCCTGGAAATGAATTCAGGGACTCCACTTTACTGTAAGTGATCATAGCCAATGGGGTTTTGTCTTTCTGCAATCTTATTCACCATTGTGTATTCATTCCCCCTCACATCTGATCAGTGCACCTGGGTCTCAAGTCCAGTACCAGTTAGCAGAGAGGATCCTGCAATCTACCCCTGATCAGCCATATGACGCCAACGCTGTGCATGGGATGAAAGTTCCTGAAACTGAGGCTGACATCTACACAGCTGTCCCCAAAGCTTGCTATTTGATGATTCAGCTGTATGTGTTAAAGGTATCTGCACTTCAATCAGACCAAACCATTACCCTTAGAAGTCAGTTTTTCCTAACATTTTCCTAATTGTTTAGACCAAACAACTGCTTTCCTCCAACTTTTAATTATTTCTGCCACTCTAAAGTTCTCTTTGAGCTATTATTATAAATTATTTATAGGGGAATTTGGGAGATCCAAATTGTTTTTTGCCTCATTCTGCCATTATTCCAAAATCCTCTTCAACACTATTAAAGTATTAAAGTAGTTTAAATAAGCATACTTCCATCTCTTTAATAATCTTCAATTTTAAGCAGCCTTAAATCAGGAGAGGATTTTTTGGGTTCACTTTTGTCATTGCTGTTGAATTTGAGGATCTAAAAATGGGAGTTTACATGAATAGAAATTTGTGTGCACATATTTATTCAAGTAAAAATCAATGAAAACTATAAAAATGGTGTGGTTTTTTTTTCATTATTCTACTGGACTCAAATTTTAATTATTTGGACTTTAAACATTAGTTCCTTAACTACTCAAGTGATACAGAATGAAATAGAAGAAGCACTAGTCTGGAAGTTGGAAGTGTAATGGTAGAGGAGAAAGAACAGTAAATTTAAGATCATAGTATTTATTTTCTTTAGTTCTTTTCACATTCTTTTGTCCTAAAAAAATACCCAGAATGAATCAATAGAAAAATTGATGTTTGTCCTTCATTTTTTTTTTATTTTATGCAATGGGGTTAAGTGACTTGCCCAAGGTTACACAGCTAGACAATTATTAAGTGTCTGAAGTCCCATTTGAACTCAGGTCCTCCTGACTTCAGGGCAGATGCTCTATCCATTGCACCACCTAGCTGCCTCTGTCCTTCATTCTTTTTTTTATTAAAGATATTATTTGTTTTACAATTCCCCCCCCCCCAATCTTCCTTCCTTCCCCCCCACGGAAAGTGATCTGTCAGTCTTTACTTTGTTTCCATGTTGTATGTTGATCCAAATTGAGTGTGATGAGAGAGAAATCATATCCTTAAGGAAGAGACAAAAAGTCTAAGAGGTAACAAGATCAGACAATAAGATATCTGTTTTTTTTCCCTAAATTAAAGGGAATAGTCCTTGAATTTTGTTCAAACTCCATGGTTCTTTATCTGGATACAGATGGCACTCTCCTTTGCAGACAGCCCAAAATTGTTCCCGATTGTTGCACTGATGGAATGGGCAAGTCCTTCAAGGTTGAACATCACCCCCATGTTGCTGTTAGGGTATACAGTGTTTTTCTAGTTCTGTTCATCTCACTCAGAATCAGTTCATGCAAATCCCTCCAGGCCTCCCTGAAATCCCATCCCTCCTGGTTTCTAATGGAACAATAGTGTTTCATGACTATCCTTCATTCTTGAAGAAGATCATGACATCAGGGAGGTGATGTCATGACAAGCACATGAATTGGATTTGAGTGAGGGTGGGCTGTGCTACAAGTCACTAGAATCACTTTCTCCTCCAGAGTCATGGCCAGATATGGATCAGGATGACTGGAGATGGGCCCTGGATGTAAGGCAGTCAGAATTAAGTTATTTGCCCAAAGTCACAAACTAGTAAGTGACAAGATGCCCAAATGAAGAATAGAAGTGGAGAGAACAGGATGCTTTGGGCAAATCAAAGAGCTTCCTTAATCATTTTATTTCTTTGCTTGTTCTTGAGCTTGGTTGATTAGGTTGAAAATTCATTGACCACTTATAGGTCTAATCCCACTGTTGATCTATATGAAAGCTTAACTGCTCCATATTCCAAGGTTTGGCACTTTGTCCTCCTCTTAAATTAATCCTATATTGATAACTGAATTTAGTGCAGACATCTGATCAACCCTTAATCTTACTGTAGCAGAACTGTCAAGCTCAAGCAATCCAACAGCCTCCATCAGTAGCAGCAATTTAAGGAATATATCTTGTATTGCCTTGTTTCAAAAGGGATAGTTCCATATAATACAAAGTTGACACTTCTCTTTCAATCTATTCTCTCCTTTAGCAAAGCAGTTGTGCCAACCTGGGTTATAGATAAGGGACTTCATCAGTCAGAGTGAATTAGAATTTGACTAACTAGAAGGATCTATCCCTCCTGAATCCTTTAAGGATTATAGCACCTACTCTCAATTTTGTGATTTGCTTTGGTTTTACTCCTTTGAGTGCAGTGACTGTCACAGACTGTCAAGTCTTTATAATGATCAATGAATTCTCCCTTCCTGGTTTTTACACACACCTGGGAAATAAAGATAAGCTGAGGGATGAGCACTTAGAACTTTTTTATTGACCAAATTACCTATCAAATGATAATTAGGTAATGTACTTCCTAGAGTTATACATTAATGTAGCTATATATAGAGAGTACTCTAAAAACACTGTAAGAATAAATATTACCCATTTCTATTCAGGAAGGTCTTTGCACCTCTTTATTACTAAGTTTCACAAATGTTTTTCCTCTGTCTGCTTTAGCCAAGGTCAATTGACACTGCTTCCCCTACCTCTGCTCTTCCCCCAACAGCAAAACTTTCAGATCCTTCTTGCTCAAATGTAATATTTTTATTTTTCATTGTTAGGAGCTTTAATGAAGCTTACAAGCTGTTTTCTCATTTCACTATCATTTTGAACTAATAACCTATCAATTTAGAGGGGTTTTTTAGCTTGTAGAACTAAGTGCTGATAGTTGGTCTTTGCATTCTTCCATCTTTGTTTTAGTGTCATTAATGATTCCTTCTGTCATATTAACTGCTAATACATATTCTTTTACTTATCATCCTTGGAATATATCTCTGTATTTTTAAACATATTCTCCTGTACAGCTAAGTGGTTCAGAAAATAAAACACTGCATCTATAGTCTGAAAGATGGGATTCATTAGCTGCATGACCCTGGGCAAGTCACTTAAACTCTGCTTGCCTCAGTTTCCTCAAATATAAAATAAGTATAAAAATAGCATTTACCATCCCATAATTGTGAAGATCAAGTGTGATATTTGTTTTCTTTCTTTCTTCCTTTCTTGCTTCAGATCATAAGACTAGATCATGAATCACAGTTTGATATTCATTTTCTGTGCCTTTTTTCCTTTACAGGAATACATATTAATCCAATAGCAATCACTATCCAATGCAATTTCAGGGAATGGAACTGCACATGGGGTTGGTAGAAAGTAAAAGTAAATTCTCTAAGAGGTTTGTGTTTTGCAACCATATCTTCCTCTCCTGGCACACTTTAATTTCTACTTGTGTCTGGTCATCAATAGCTGTAAAGAACACCTAGTTCTTCTTAGTTGGAATAATGTTCTTATTGATTAATAAGGTCTTAGTGCCTTGGGGAAAGTAGGGTGACATATAGTAGTAGCACATTTATGATATCACCAACCAACACACATCCCTGAATGGCAACTCTAATAATCATGGTTTCATCAGGTTTGACAGATTAATTTTTGACCTAACCAAATAGATTTTGTACAATCTAGGTCAACTTCTGGAATTTTACTCATGGCACCAAGTGATAAGAATGTCTTTTCTAATGTTGTTCCAACTTTAGCAGCTTATATAGTCTTTTAACACTGTTCAGTTGTCTTCCTGATGGCTTAGTATTAAGACCTTCAAAATGAGGTCAAACTAGCTCCAGGTGCAAGTGTTTTGATCCAGAAGCATCAATAGTCAAATATTAAGTTGTTGCAAATTTTCACAGGAAAAAGTTCACATTTGACCTTTGTAGAGGCCTGCCAAACTTAAAGATCAGATTGTGTTTGATAAAGTTATGTTCAAAAGTGAGATGAGTAAGAATAATTCTAAAAAACTTGTGATGGAAAAATGTCATCCATATCACTAGGAAAAAACTATGGACTCTAAATGTAGATTAAAACATTAGATTCACTATTTTAAACTTCTTTTATGCCTTTTCTCTTTTTTTTGTGCTTTCCCCCTTAGTTCTAGTTCTTTCACAACATGACTAATATGGAAATATTATATTACAACTTGTATCAGATTACTCATTGTCATGGGGAGAGGGAAGGGAAGGGAGGGTGATAGGAAAATGTGGAATTCAAAAGTTTACAAAAAAATGAATATTGAAAACTATCCTTGCATGTAATTGGAAAAAATAAAATAACAAAAAAGATAGTCATATTCTAGTTCTCTTTTGAACTCCTTCATAATATGCTGGAGCATAATCTGATTAAAGTCTTCACCAAATAGGAAAGTATCTCCATTGGTAGATTTTTCCTCAAATATTTCATTCACAATTTCTAGGGAAAATATAACAAAAGTTCTACCATCTATATCGTACATGACAATAATTCTCTTTTCAAATTTGTCTAAGTTATAAATGGGTCAGAAACCATAGATTCTTTCATGATTCAAAGCATATCATGACCAAATATTTGTTCCACATCCTTGGTGACTAATCTCTGGAAGTTATTGAGATAAGTTAGAGGAACAATTTGGTTATGATTAGCGTGAATAATGAAACCATGAAGTGGTCACATATTCATGTTTTGTTTGCATATTTCCATTGGACCAGAACTAACTACCATATCATAAATATATATATATATATATGTATATATATATATATATTTGAAATATATATATATGCTTCAAATGATGAAAATTTGAATAATATGACTACTTCATGGAATTCATTATTTGTATTAATTGAGATCTAACTGTACAGTGATAGCAGAATTTTGTGGATTGTTTTCTACAAATTCATTGATCTTCATCCACACAAATGTATTCACCTAACTTTGAAAATTTAGTTTTCCACAGGCATTTTTCTGCTTAAGCAATCACCATTAGAGAATCTAATAGACTCTAATAATTATTTCTCTCTTTCTGCACTTCAAGATAATCAAATCAGTAGTCAATAAAAACTATAACCAAGGGAGTAGATCTGGCACCTTCAGCATTTTCCAACTCTGCTTGTACTCCTCCCATAACTGCCAGGTAAGAGCTGGTTGCACTTAAGTCTACACCAATCGCCACCCCTTTGATTGTTTCTAATACACAGTCCCACCCTGAACTTGTTTTAAAAGTATTTTAAAATATTGAGCAAGGCAGACAATTTCTGCACATTGGCAAATATAGCTTTTCTCAACTTCATAATATTTACAACTTAAAGGGATCTTAGTGATACTATAACTCCTCTTTTGAGTCCCACTTCTGGACTCCCTCAATCTTCTCCAGGTGAACATTGGAGGGGCAGAAGCTGACAAGGAAGGAAGACAAACAAGATTGCCAAGTGCTCCATTTATTTATCAAAACACCAGTGCTTAAATACCTTTCCCAGTACCCAATCCACTCCCACTCCCATGGCACTTTGTAAGATAAGACTGGTGCTCAAGGATGCCAGATGAAGATCATTTACAGTGCTCCCATACACAAGGATTCCTAACATCTTCCTATTTTAAGATTTAAGAAACTGAGGCAAAGAGAGTTGCTTTAAGTAACTTGCATAAGGCCACAAAAATAAGTAAATAGATTCAGGATTTGAAATGAAAGCATTTAATTCTAAATTCAGTTTTCTAGGAAATGAGTTTTGAGTCTTTTTCTGCCACTTACTCACTTTGTGCCTTGGAAAGCTATTTCACCTTTGCTGATACATATTTCTATATTTTAAAAACAGTTTTATCACACTGTAGTTTGGGAATTAGTCCTTTATGCTTCCTCTTCTCTTATATAAGGGATAGAGCTATAGCTTACCTAGTCCTTGTCATTTGAGCCTTGCCTATCTCCACTCTGTCCCCCTTTCTTTTTTACATATAGAATGAATTATTCACATCTCCTTAGGTCCAAAGGTCACTTTCTCTATTATGTTATAGAATTTAAATCAGACATAAAAATATTAATAGAATCATAATAGCAGAGCCACCACAGTTAGGAAAGTCCTAACATTGGTATAAAGATTTAGACTCTATCCTAATTTATATTATGTGATTTTCCAGCTCAATGATAATATTGTCTAAATCACTTTCAGGGCTAAAAGGGGAAAACTTGTCCCTATGAACTACAAATCTGTAATGCCATTCATTTCTCAACCTTCTATTACATGTAAAATAAGAATTTTTGTTTATCCTTTCTTCTTGAAGAGGACCAATGACATCAGGAAGGTGATGTTTTGACTTGTAAATGAATTGAGTTCAAAGGAGTCAGGGCTATGCAAAGTCTTACTCTCTCCTCCAGAGCCATCTGGGTCCAGTAGCAAGAAATAGATCAAGATGACTGGAAATGCCCCTAGCTGCAGTGGGAGACCTTGATCTTTTTAAGGTAAGGTATTTCCCAGATCTCCCAGGTTTGTCTAAAACAACACCCATTCATTTCTTCAGATAAGAAATGAAGACACCCTCTCCAAAAAATGGCCTCTTTTACCTACTCAAAAGGTGTTACACCTTACAATCTCTTAAGTCTTCCTAGGTTTTTGAGGTCTTTAAAGTCTAACATTTTGTGATTCTATAGCCTCTTTCCTCATTCTTACTTTACCATTAACAAGTTGCATGACTTTGGGTAGATCACTGAATATTATTCAAAGTAAACCTCAGTTTCCACAGCTGTACTGTTAAAGAATTGGGATAGATAACCTCTTGATTTCCCTAAGATTATGTGGTACAATTTTTATCTGCAGAAAGTCATCCTGGTGATGCAAATTGAACTTCATAAGTTCTTTTAGGTTTTAGAGATAGAATGGGCTTTCTCATAAAATCAAAAATCACTTTCCTATTGGGAGAAACTCAAAATAGGACTTAATTCTAATTGAAACACTTAAAAAGATCTTGAAAGAAAATTATACAGTTACTACCTTATGGCTAAACATGCTTGTTTCTGTCCTCAGTTTATGAGCGTTGGGTGGACAGTTGCATTTGTTTGAGTGTGAATCAGATTTCTACCCTTTCATTGGTGCCAAAAAAATCAAGTCTATTAATTGCTTCTATCAGAATCTGGAAGTGGGTTTCTAAATAGCAGCAATCCCAAAGAGCAGTTTTTAGAATTTGAATGATTGGTCCCATTAATTCAGTAACCATTTTCTGGAAGAATCATACTTTCCTCATCATGCTTTTTCAAGATCATGCTTTAATGAATGGTGGATCTGAGGCTGGGGAGGGGATGATCTTTGGGTTAGATTTCTCAGAGTAAATGATGAATTGTGAAAGGTTTATCATCATTTAGCTGGGTATGTAAAATGATCGTGGTGAAAGAGAAGTAATGTAGTCTTGACTGCTTCCTGGAAGAACTTGGAAAGCAGAAGTGAAAGAGAAAATGAAAAAAATCAAATGGAAGAGTATGACTCGGTACAAAGTTCAATAGTGAAAAATTGTAAAATTATAATTGTAGACAGCTTGGTCAGCTCACTAATTGAAGCAGGAGAGATACAGATAGAACTTGGGATTGTTTTGCTAGCACAAAGGTTGCTGAAAATAAGTAGTATATAACAGAAACATTACCAGATGTTTTGAATCTAAATTCTGACACCAACTGAAGGCATATGGGCAAATCAGTTAACCTCCTAAGGCTCAGTTTCCTTTTAAAATAGGGATGGAAACATTTAAACTATCTCTCTCACAGTGTTGTTCTATGGGAAGTGGTTTATATATGAATGAGAGAGTTTTTATATTATTGTTGTTGCTAATTAATATTTCTTTCTTTAATCCTGGGTTTCCCATTTTTGTCCAGATTGGAAGTATAGTAACTGCTCACAGACCTGACCTCACTAATAATAATCATGGATGCTTTAACTTGCTCTGGTTCTGTCATAGTCACTTTACTCTTTCTCAGAGAGTCTGATGGCTACACTATCACTCCCAATTATATTGTATTATTTTTAAAATTTATTCTTAGCAATCCTCAGTATGATTAAAATGTAATATTTAAAGAAACTGTCTCTGAGAGCTCCAGTGACTTGTTCATGATCTATTAAATTTCTGAGGCAGGATTTGAATCCATATTTCCTAACTTCAAGTTTAGATCATTGTCTCCTATTCATAGGTTCACAGATTTAAAGCTGGACTATTAGAAGTGATCAAGTCCAACCCTCTCATTTTACAGATAAGGAAACTGAGACCCAAAGAAGTAATTTTCCTAAAATCATATAGGTTACCAGAAGCAAAATTTAAACCCTAAAGTCAAATGCAGTGTTCTTTCTATTATATTCTACATCCTATTGCTTCCCCATCAGTGTCTTAAAAGATAGGAATTCTAAAACTTAAGGAGGGAAATTAGGGAGCTACTATTTTGTGACCTTAAGTGATATTTCATTTGACAACTTTGTCTAACCAGGTATTCAACCTTAGTAGTGAATGGACTGAAAATAAAGATGAGAGCAGATTAATAGAACAAGTGCTATGGAGATTATGAATCCTAAATTATTCTTGAATATTAGGTTTTATAAAACATTGCTAACAAATAATAAGAACTAAATTATATCAGAATTTCTAGTATCCTTCACACCCTAATTCTCATTAAAATTAAATTTCCTATTATTGATAAAAATCCAAAGCATATAGCCCCCAGAAAAGGTAGATATGGTGGATATGGTATGACATTTCAAGGAGATTCCAGGACATTTGAAACAAGTATCTTTAATTTATAGCAGAATTAAGTTAAATCTATAGTACTTTGCAACATTTTATATTCTTCCTGTGGTTTCCAACATTGCTATTACCACCAATTTCTCTTAAATAGGGGAGAATACTTAAGCCTACAGTAAGATCTGAGCAGAGTTAGGTCAAATTGCAGCTCCTAGATGTGTAGCAACTAAATTCTGAATACATTACAACTGCAAGGAATTGGGTTTCCTTAAATATGTTGCATATGGAAGGTGGGGTAGGGAGATGACAGTGAATGGAAAGAATTTTGTTTTCCAGTGTCACTGTTATTCTTGAAGCCAAGGTAAACCAGGAAGAAGAAGGCAACTCAGAAAACCTGGAGGTATTTGTTTTAAGTCCAGGTCTTTTTGATAATCACAACAGTATTGTGAGGGAGTCAAAGCCAAAACTAGGAATTGTGGTACCTGGGGCACCAATTTGAGTTGGTATTAAAGAGAAAGAGACAGAGAAACCAGGACATCCTAAGGCTACTGTACATTACCATCATAAATTCCTATAGTCTTCCTGGGTTGCGTGCAGTCATACTTGTTTACCTGTAGTCAAATATGGCTTGGCAAAAATGGTGTGTGTTTCAGTAAAAGGATAAATAGGGAAGGGAGAACATATACTTCCTCTCCCTTTAGCACTGATATCTGGAGGAATACTCATTTTCCCTGTAAGGAAACCTTCCTATCTCATGATCCTCTGTACCCCCTAGTACCCTGAGGGGAGGAAGCTCACTTCCCTACATGCAGTTACCCTGGAGAAATATCTTGATGGTCCAATGCTAATGCTGTTTATAGCTCTGTAGTGATGGAATGGAAATGTTTATATTAAGCCATGGTAAGTCTAGAAACAGTTGAGTTTGCTGGGATAAGACTATTTTCCTTATTTTTTATGGAGAATAAGATAATTAGAGGTTGTCAAGAATCTCTTGATCAGTTCTGTTCAGGAAGGATGAGTTCTCATGCCAAACCCTAGGAGAGTAGTACAGTTTTTAACAAGAGACTAACAAATGTCATCTGAAAGATTTGAATTGATCTCTGCTTACTCTATGTACCTGCTATTTTTTTACTCTCCTATTCTTCCATTTCTCATAAATATTAAAATGGAACTCATTACATTACTGGTTGTTGACCTTTGCCTTAACTGCTTGCTTCTTTAATTGTTATATTCTACATTAGTATCTTCATAAAGTTCCTGTGTCATTTTAAAGATTTCACTTTGAAAACTTATAATAACTGAAAAATTCAATGCTCAACAATGGGTGAATTTCTCTGGTAAAATGAAGTGAATTTTCCTTTCACAATTCAAATGTTTCAATTTATCTGGACACATAGCAAGTACCTAATACTTGTTGAAAATGATGGCAACATCTGTCAGTTGGGAAAATGTAAGATGATGCTGCAACTTCGTGAACTTTTATCTTCAAAATAATGTTTAAGGCAAGGAATAATTTTCTAATTCTAATAAATTGGTATAATTATATAAGTTGACTCAAAAATCTTCTTTATTCAAATCTTAGCTACTAAAACTGAAAAATGGACTCAGACATTTGAAAAACCCTGTAAAAAAGAAAACAAAGAGAGACATGGAAATGCTTCGATATTTCCAATTTAAGCTTAACTCTGGTTTGTTTGATGATGTGCTTAATTCTGAGTCATAGCTTACATCTTACAGCCAATCCTCATTCTGCTGTCTGGATATCTTGTCCTGCCTTTGGTGCCATTAATGTGAGTAATCATCAACGAAGCAGCATCAGCTAGGGGAAATTGCTGGATGGTTCCTTCTCAGTTTGTTTCTGATAGATAGTTAGACTGCCAGTATTGATTTTCTGGGTCATTGTTTGATATGTGAAATTGTCTTTGCTCCTTTCTTGCAAAGTCAGAGATGGGCTCTGAATTTAAGTGCCATTTATCTCCACTGGTGAGGATTTGCTTCCTCGCTTTAGGGCTTTCCTTTCAAGATTCATACAAGTCCAAGTGAGATGAGGTGAAGTGAGGTGAGGTGGATAGTTTTCCTTTCCCTGCTCCCTGGCTCTTTAGTGAATCGAATTGACTAGAGAGGGGCCAGGCTAGCACCTGAAATGACTCTGTGTAGGCAGAAGCCAACTGAACAGCGGCCTGTGTGTCAGGCTATGGCAAGGGAACACACCTTAATTAGAACAGTAGGAAAAAGACACCTGCAAATTCTGGATGGTGCCTGTGGCAGCTGGGAAGCTTTATCATGAGTGACTTATTTCTGTTTTGTTGAATGATGGGCATCACCAAATCTATTAGTAGCAATTTTCATAATTAGAGCAAGTTAGTGGTGGGATAAGATCGGTTGAGATTCAGTCCCACTAGAGTTAGAGCATACCACTGTTTGGTAGCTTCCCATTTTTAACTACAATAATTGTTGTGAACTAGATGTGAGTTCTGTGGTTTTTATACTGTTGGAAGATTGCTAATGCTCTCATTTCCTCCATTTAAGCTCTCTAGGAAAAACTTCAGAGATATAGAAGAGATTATTACCATTATTATCATTAGTATTATCATCATCATTATCATTATCCTTGTTATATCATAATACCCATTTTTACAGATGGAGAAAACTGAGACCTAAAAAGATGAAGTCATTTGCCCAGGGTCATATAGTTATAATATATTAAACTTGAGACTCAACTGAAAATCTTCTGGCTCCTAGATAGGCATTTTGGAAAGAGTGGAATTGTGTCAGAGACCATAATTGTACATTCTAATTCTTTTGGAAATTGAAGGAATAATGAATCTGGAACTGCAGAACTACAAGATCTTAGGTTGAGAATGTCTTCCACTAAACACTTTTCTTATACCCTGAATCTGACAGCAAAATTCTCTGTATTACTAAATCATCAATTTTAGGAAAATTACCAATTCTTAGTATTAATAATTAGCAAAAAAATGTGAGAAGATAATGATATTTTGGATACATTTAGGGCCTTTTTTTCTAAATTTTACCTATTTATCACTTTTTTTGTCCTTGTAAAGGGAAGGAATGTGACTGCTTTGCTCCAGGTACTTAACTATTTATGAATTATTTTTTTCTTTTCTAAATATTTTATTTCCCCCAATTCCATGTTAAAACAATTTTTAACTTTTGTTTTTGTAAAGGAAGTGGGGTTAAGTGATTTGCCCAAGTCACACAAGCTAGGTAATTATTAAGTGTCTGAGGTCAGCTTTGAACTCACATCCTCCTGACTCCAGGGCTGATGCTCTATTCACTGCGCCATCTAGCTGCCCTAATTTTTAACATTTTTTAAAAAGTTTTGAGTTCCAGATTCTATCCTCCTCCTCCTCCTTTCTCTCTCTCTTTCCTCCCCCTTCCCTAAGATGGTAAGCAATCCAATATTTATGAGTGCTTGATTTGCCTTATTGATGAGAAATATAGAGGAATCAATAAAAGAAATTACTGCTTTGGATACGATTCTGATCAGAAAGGAGGAACTCTTTGATAAAGGACAATTGATGGAGAACTTAGAAGAAGCTAGCTATCAATATGCTGACTAGATCCTAGGAATTATGCTAGGCACTGGGAGAATAAAGATTGAAACAATCTTTATTCCACTGGTGCTTATATTCAAATGTAATGACTCTCCTCTTAGGGCTCATGTTGAACAAAGAAGACGATACTGAAAACATTCTGAGTTCCAGACCTATGAAAAGCAAAGGACAACTTAAAATTATAGGCATGTTCAAGACGAAATCTAAAAAAGGAAGACAGTTCAAGAGGGATTGGAAGCTCTTAAAAATAAAATTTTGATTTAATTGCCAATGAGCCTAGTGAGGAAGATGACTCAATGAGCACAGGATTTTATTTTATTTTTTAGGGTTTTGCAAGGCAAATGATAATAGTGAGCCTATGCATGATTTTTGTTATTTGATCATGGTTCTGATAGGTATGGAATTTTTGCATCTTGCATGGAATGATATGTTTCATGGTTTCTATATTTCCCTTTAAAAATCTGCATCTATCAAGTAGTGCATTTCCTTATAAATGAACCTTCTGTAGTTTCTGGTAGCAATGATAGCAATATAGATTCTATATTGCTAACATGGAACCCTCCATTTCTGTACAAAAAAATTTATCTGATGTGTTATTTTTGGTAGGAATATTTTTTATTGATTTCATGTGTATCTTACACAGAAAGGGTAATGCTTAATGGATCTTGTTCAGTAGGCTCAAGCTTTTGGTAAAAATGTATAATGAACCCCTTCCCCCAGCTTCCACCAAAGAAGCACACCTAGTCATCATTCCTACATCCAGGAAACCACTGGAAAAATGGGTAGTGGTGTGGGGCATTGCTTCTATATATGCAAAATATGGGGGACTTGCAATGGGAAATGATAAAGAGTCCCTAATTGGCTACTGAATTAAAAGAACTAATGACTCAGTGGATATATGCAAAAAAAAAGATTTATGGAAACTTCAGCACTCTTACTTAAAGATTGTGATGTGTATTGGGAGCAAGTCAATGAGTGTGAGAATAGGGAGCCTGATTTCTCTAATTAAATGTCAGTCCTTCCTCAGAATTGACTCTAGTCCAGAAACCAGTAGCTTGGGTACAGGACAAAGAACAGTGTCCTTGAAGGTATAGTTACTATTTCTCTATGCTCTAGGATATTAGCTACACGTAGTCATTCCCATGATATATTTCTAGTATCAGCTTTTATTATCGCTCCATGTATGTTATCTGTTGAGGATTTTTTCTCTAAAAATTTTATAGCTTTCTCATGTAATCTGAGAACATTATTTTCTCCTATCATTTTGAAGAAGAAGGAATAATCTTCCTACAGTTGTCTTGGGATGGTGATCCTTGTATTTTAATGCTATTGTTCAAGTTTTTCTTTCTGATATTTTCTAAAGCAGTTATCAATTATTTTACTATTTCAGAGGTATACATTAAGACTGACACTTGTAAGGTCTTCCATATTGAGTTTTGATTTCAGGGTGCCAATGACAAGTTATTACATTTTTGCTATTTTTTCTCAATAACTTTGTGCTTGGTTTGTCTTTTTTTTTTAGGGTTTTTTTTTTGCAAGGCAAACGGGGTTAAGTGGCTTGCCCAAGGCCACACAGATAGGTAATTATTAAGTGTCTGAACCCAGGTACTCCTGACTCCAAGGCTGGGGCTTTATCCACTGTGCCACCTAGCCGCCCCTTGGTTTGTCTTTTTTAGAGATGATGGTGAGATTTCTAAATAATACTTTTATCCATTGAATTTATACAATGGAATATCCATATTCATTCTACTTAATCTCTAGATCTAAGCTTAAAACCTTTAGTCTCCATTTTTCCTTGAAAGTGAGAGTTAAATACTTTAGTCCAAGTAACATTTTGAAATCATTAAGACAACTTCTGAATTATGGAATTTTTCAATGTGCAATGTGATGTTGTATGCATACAACAAATGATTAATGCAGCAGAATGATGCAATTTACTCTTTGTTTTGGAAGTCCTACAGTAGGCTTATGAATGAGCAGAATCATGATATTACTCTATTTCACTGAAAGATGTTATATTTTATGTGATTTTTATTTTATTTTGCTCATAGTAAATTTCAAATATTTAAAATAAATTTCAAATATACATCAGATGTTCTAGCATTCTCACTGTATTATTCAAAGTTTATATATTTGAAATAAATAAATAAATATGCAATGGCTATGTAGCAAAGTTGAAAGCTCTTTGATAAGTGAAGACAATAAATGACATGATTTCCTATTCTATATGTATCTTTGTTTTTATTTAGAGATAAATTATACTGCTTCCTTTCTTTTCTATTCCTGTTCCTGTCAGCTTTTATCCTTTATCTAATTCAGAATATCTGACCTAACAGTTGCCCATGTAATATGAGGGGTCCTTGAAGGACCTTTTGATGTTTAACCTGAAGAAGTGAAGACTTGGATTAAGTGGAAGTGAAGAGAGGTCAATGGTATACCATAACTACCTTCAATTATTTCAATTTAAATTATAATCTGGAAAAGGAATTAGATTTATTTTGTGTAGCTTTAGAAAGCAGAATCTCACTCAATCTCTGAATGTTATAGAGATGAGTTCAACTGAACTGCAGAAGAACTTTTGAACAATTAGAAGTGTTTAAAAAAATAAGCTACCCTCAGTGTTGTTTCAACTGAAGCTCAAGAAATATTTTGTAAAATGATTCCTTCATTAGTTAGGGAATTAGATTGATGACCTCTAAGATTCTAATGAGAACATTGGTTTTCTGAATTCTGCACAGGACTTTTTCTTGAAGGGGAGTTTGAATAATTAGATATTAAAAGATCAGGAGGAAATCAAGGAGATGGAGGGAAAAGGAAAAAGGAAGTACCTGTAGGAAAAGGAAACATATGAGTAAAGGGAATGGAGGTGAGATGGTTCAAATTGGGATGTGAGACAAGAACAGTAATTTACTTGCCTGAGCTAAGTGTATATGGAAGGGAGTGGTAAAACTGCAAAGGTAGGGTGATATCGGATAGTAGAGGGTCTTAATTCTTAGAATAGGGATTTGGACTTGGAAAGCACATAAAGAGTTTTGAACAGAGAAAGATAAGACCAAGTCCACAAAAAGTCTGTGTGTTTAGCAGTGGTGTGAAGGGTTAATTGAATCAGGGAAGAAGTGGAGTCTGAAATATTTTTAGAAGTCTATTGCAATAAGAGAGGATGGTAGCAGTAGGATTAAAAAGGGGAAAAGAATGTAAGAGAAGACGTAGAAATGGGATCAATAAGAATTGATAAGTAATTGGTAACTAATAAGACACTAGAGAGATGAAAGAATCCAAGGTCACACCTTGGGATCAAATATGGAAAACTGTGATACCATTTATGGATCTAGGTTTTTTGAGGGAAAAGTAATAGATTTGATTTAGAATATTTTTAATTTGGGATAGTACTATGATATTAAGGTAAGCTAATCTTTTAGGCACTATAAATAGGGTTTATAGCTCAGAGGAGAGATCAAGACTAGAGAAATAGATCTTAGCAATCACAAGATGTAGAGCTGAAAAAGATCTTAACTATTATCTACTACAGTCATCTCATTATACAAATGAGGAATCTGAGCCCCCAGGGATATTGAGTGACTTAGCCAAATTGCCCAAGTAGGTGGCAGAACTAGAATTATAGTTTGCCTGTCATTTCAGAGGCAGCCAGGTCATCATGGATAAACTATTGGGCCTGCAGTTGGGAAGACAGGAGTTCCAATGAGGCCTTCTCAGACACATCCTAGCTGGGTGACCATGAACAAATAACAATCTGTTTCCTAATCTGTAAAATAAGGATAATGGTAACACCTTCTAGGGCTGTTATGAAGATAAAATGATAGAATTACTATAACTTGGTACAGTGCCCAGCACAATAGGAAAAACTATATAAATGTTAATTATTGTCAGTGATAGTTGAACTTGGGAGTGAATGGAATTGCCTGTGGTGAGAGGCAAAAAGGCTGGGGGCAGAAGTTTGGTGGTAATAAGTAGCATATAACTGACTTATATCATCTAAATATTTTCCTAAAATGTATGCCTAATCCTTCTTAGTGCCTAATCCTTTTAGTATTTGGGAGAACCTGGACAAGTTGCTTAACCTCTGTTTGCCTCAATTTTCTCATGTGTAGAATGAGAATAATAATAGACCAACCTCCCCAGATTGTTGTAAGGCTCAAATAGTTGAGTGTTTAGAATTAGCCTGGCACAAAGTAAATGCTATATAAATATTAGTTATTGTTGTCATTATATAAAAGGCTTTGAACAAAGAGTGACAAGGTGATATCTGCATAAATAATATGTTTATAGAGGTGTGAAGGATAGACCAGAATCTTAAATATTTTATGCATATATGTGACATGTATTGCCATATATTTATATATCATATCTATATATGTATGTATATTTAAGTCATTTTTATCATATCTGATTTATCCCATTTGGAGTTTTCTTGACAAAAATGCTGGTTTGACATTTCCTTCTCCAGCTCATTTTAGAAATGAGGGAAATGAGGCAAATATGTTAAGTGACTTGCCCAGGGTCACATAACTAATGTCTTATGAGGAATCTTATAAGGAACCTTATAAGGAAATTTAGAGAACTTCTAAACCAATTCCTTTATTTTATAAATAATGAATTCATAATACTAATGGAAGAGACAAGATGGAAGCAAATATATTCATACTAGCTCTAGCAAGAATGGGGCAGGAAAAGGGGAAACCTCTTACCACATCCTTTTGATCCCAGATGTGCCACCTCTCTTGAATTATCTTTCTTTCTTCCCTTATTATTCATTGTAGTGCTGGCACATAAAAACTTGAGATAATAATGAGGATGACAACAATGATGAGAATAAAAGACAAGGGAGAGAGAAAAATCAAGGATGATATCTAGGTTTCACATAGAGAAAACTGGATGAATGATAATACTACTGATAGAGATAAATAAAATAAAAGCTTATTTTTCAAAGTTGAGAAAGGTAATCCATTTGGTTTGGAAAATGTTTAGTTCAAGATGCCACTGGTTAAGCTGTCCAATCTCCAATTGGAGATATGTAAACATTGAAATTAAAATTTTAATTTTGAGTCCCTCAGGTAGATACAGAATTATTAAAAATACATTTTAAAACATGTTCATATTCTTCAGTCTGTTGAAATATCATCTGATTATGTACTTGGAAGATTAATACCTATTTTGTCTGATTGGTTACAATCTTAAATAGATTTTCACTAGCTGAACCTCTAAGTGAGGCCACCATTTTCACTGCCATTCCAAATGAGAAAACCACTGCTTTATCAGTGTCAAAGAGACTTTTGGTCTCTTTCCCTTCAGTGACCCATACAAAGTGGCCTCTTCAGCCCTCTGGGAATTTGTTTTCTCACATTTCAGAAGAACAGTACAAACTTTTGTTCAGGTGTGAAATGGATCTTTTCCAGCTGATGCCAAAGAGAAGCATCATCAGGGAAGACAGATAGAATAAGCATTTTCTCTCTTAACTAGGTTATGTTGTCCTTTCAGTATATCTTAATTTTTGATCTTCCTACTGGTTTTTTGGGCCATGCTAGCATTCAAAATTGGTATTCTATTTATTTTCAGTGACACCTCTTTACAAAAGGAGAGTGGAAAGAAATTTTGGATTGCCACATGTTCTGAAATTCTCCATAATAGCTTGAATATTTTTATATAGTGATATTTCCAGGATAAGTTCCCTCATTGAGCCAGGCACCAAACATTTAAAGTACTTATCTATCTTGGTAGATGTTTGAGTGTCAGACCGCTCTTCATCTGAAATTTAAAGTTCTTTTTTTTTAAGTATCTTAATGAAGAAGGAAAGAGTCATTTAATGAAGATTTTAGAGAGAAAATGGAATAAACCAAATACCTTGAGCTTATATTATTCCTCCTTTGAATTCTAAATACTTCAAATTATTATTTCTGTAAGTGTAATTGTATTTTCATTTTTAATAGAAAAACTAAGGCAAGCATAGTCCAAATTTCTTCTATCCACATTTAAAACTTAGGAATCAGTCTCATTATTACCCTCATTCACATACTATCAAAAATGACTGGACAGTAGAGCTCTACAGAGAAATGAATGATCATGGTATCACTAACTCGGCCAATAACTAGCTATGTGACTTTGGGAAAACTTTATATATCTAGATTTCCATGTCCTTTTTTACAAAATGAGAGGGTTGAATTAAATGTTTCCTAAAGTCTCTTCCAGCTCTAATATGCTTTTATAAATAAGAATCATCATAATTGTGCCCGATTAATTATGGAGACCTTTTTTTTCAAAGATCCCTAGTAACTTCAAACCTATTCCTATTTCCAATCAAGGTTCATTGACCATTCTTCCCACTTTATAAATGAGGAAGATGAGATCACATAGGTCAAGTGAATTATTCAGTTACAGAAGAAGAATGAGAAATAGAGTAGGGATAGAATCAGCAAGGTGAACTTCTCAATCTACTGCTCTACAATCAGACCATAAAGTCTTAATAAACCTCATACTGCTAATTTGAGAATTGCTATAAGTGAAAATGAAAAGCAAGAAGAAAATGTGATTTTAGGCTACTAGCTACAATATTAAAATGGAAGATGAGCAAAGAGAAGAGAAAACTTTAATGGAAGTGATGGAAATGAACAAAGAAGCAAGTAAGTTATAGCCACTAGGAACTGGAACTTAGACAAGAAAACCTGATGGGAAGAGTAATAAATAGAGAAGCAAAAAGCTAACCAACCAAATTAAAAGCATCCTTGTATGCACATACACACACACACACACACACACACACACACACACATATATATACTTTTTCCTCTTCTGTCATCTTTCTGTGTGACATTGGATAAATAATTTGCTTAGCAATCACTCGTTAAGAGCCATTTTGTGCCAGTCACCATTTTAAATGGGGGTAGGGGATTCAAATACAAAAAGTGAAAAAATTTCTTTCCTCAAAGAATTCACAATATCCTGTCTGGGAAGATAAATATAGTTACAGTGAAATAAATACAAGGTACATACAAAATAATGATAGGAGGGAGGGGGGAGGGAGGGGGGAGGCAGAAGGAAGGCAGAAGGAAGCTTGGAAGTTTAGAGTATATACACTAACAGTTGAGAGAGAACCAGGAAAGGCTTTAATAGGAGGTGGCTCTTAAATCAAGCCTTTAAGAGAGCCAAGGATTCCTAGGAGAAAAAAGTGAGAAGGGAGAGGATGTGTGGCTTAGGAGACAGCCTGTGCAAAGAAAAAAACAACGATTTCACATATAAGGAAGTAGACTAGTTTGACTGTTGAGTAAAGTGTGGTGTGTAAGGGTAAATAGTATGTTATTAACCTGTACATTGGAGTCAGAATGTAAAGGTCTTTAAACACTAAATAGTGATGTATTGATTTTGTCCTATAAGCCATGAGGAGCTACCATAGTTTCTAATAGCAGGGAAATGAGTTTCTCAGAGCTGAATTTTAATAATATCAATTTGGCAGCCAGGTGGATGGATTAGAGAGGGAAGAAACCAGATGTAGAGAGATCAATTGGGAAGAAACTGCAATAATCAAGGAGTCACTAGAGTGGTGGTGTTGTGAGTAGAATGAAGGTGGAGGTTGAAAGAGATGTTGATAAGATGGAATTGAGAGGCTTTAGTAACCAAATGAATCATAGACACACCTTCTTAGTTCTAGAAGAATCTTCCATGATTATCTCATTCAACTCCCTCATTATATAGCTGAGGAAAACAGAGACCCGCACATATAAACTGACTTGCTTGAAGTGACTTAGCTGGTTAGTGGCAGATCCAGAATGACAAGACAGATCTCCTAGTCTATCTCCATGCCATGATCATTTATTTCTTTGTGGATCTCTTAATATCCAAACATTTATGACTCAAGGACATAGCACCTTAGAAATTCCAATGAACCTGGCATCTTGAAAAGAGACTCCCTAGAACAGTGTCCATGGTCCCAAATAATTTGAAGTTAAACATGGGAAAGTATATTGTAATTGCTGAACATTCAACAGGGAGTAAGAAGACTTGGATTCTACTCTTTCTTCTGCTACTTGACTATAACCTTCTAACTACTCTGAACCATAGTTTTCTGATCTATAAAATGAGAGGGTTGAGCAAGACAATCTGGAAGGTCTTTTCCAATTCTCGTGCTATTCCCAGAAGATAAATCAAAGGATAAGAATGAAAGATGTTCATAAGAATTACAAACTATTAATTGTAGATGAAAGAATGCTTCAAATCTCTGGTAAGAGACATGCAAAACAGTCAAGGTTTTATCTCATACACAGCAAATTGTCAAAGATGACAGAGGATGAGAATAGTCAATATTAGAGGCACTGTAGAAAGATAGATCCATTGGTGCATTACCGGTGGAATTGTGAATTAGTACAGCTGTTTTGGAAAGCAATTTGGAATAATGCAAAATCACTAAAATGTCCATACCCTTGTAGAGTTCTACCATTAAGCATAATCACTCTATAAAGAAGTAATTGATAAAAAAAAAAGACTCCTTATATACAGCAAATTATTTATTGCAACAAAGAACAGGAAACAAAGTGGTTATTCATGGATTGAGAAATAGCTAAACAAATTTGTGTCCCCAGAATATAATATATTATTCCTGTAGGAATAATGAATATGATGAACATAGAAAAGCATGAGAAAATATATATATAGAGAATGATATAAAGAAGCAAGAAAACAATTTATAATATGACTATATAATGTAAATGGAAAATATAACCACCACAAAACAATTGAAAATCAATTACAAAGAAAACACATGGTCCCAAAGAAAAGATATGAAAAACATTTCTCCTATTCCTTTGTAGAGGTCCATGAGTATGCAACATTATTTATAGTCTTCAGACTTTTTGCATATAGTGATTGTTTTCACAAATATTTTTTCTTCTTTCTCTTTTTCTTTTCTTTCCTCAAAAATTTCTTTGTTGGGGCAGCTAGGTGCTGCATTGGATAGAGAATGGGCCCTGGAGTCAGGAGGACCTGAGTTCAAATGTGTCCTCAGAAACGTAATAATTAGTTGTGTGATCTTGGGCAAGTCATTTAACCCCATTGCCTTGAAAAAATAAAAAAAATTCTTTATGTGAGATGGCTCTTGAGGAGGAGAATCAAAGGGAGATTCTGTGGCTGTAAAGAATAAAAGGTAGTAAATTTTATTTTTAAAAATTGCTGTGATACCATGGACAGTTTTTTTACCTCTGTAGATGTCATTTTTTTTTCACATGTATAATGCGAGGGATGAATTTAGATGATCAGTAAGGCAGTGTGGTGAATGCTTTAACAGAGTATCAGTTTTAGAGGCAAGGATCTGGGTTCAAATTCCATTTTTTAAACTTATTGTCTATGTGACTGGGAAAGTTCCCTTACCTCTCTGACCCTCAGTTTCTTCTTTGAGAAGGCCATACTCAATTATCCATAAAATTCCTTTCACTTCCAAATCTGTGATTCTTACTCTGGGATCCATAATGTCTTATATGTTGGGATATAGTTTGCCCAGTAGAGGGGGATGTATCCTTATAAATGAACTCCCCTCTGGGCAACTTTTCATGCCATTCTCTTAACGGGACACTGTAGGAAGGATTGCTTAGGAAAAGTAATGAATTTTGAGGAATGACATCATATGGGTGGAGGGGAAGCCAATGATGACAGAAGGAACATTGCCATGTGGTTAGGGATTAGAAAAGAATATTAAAGGTTGCCATAGGAAATAGAATCCACAGCCTTCTGTGTTCCTCTATGTTAAATCTAGTGCTAATTTAAGAATAACATTGTGAGTAAAAGAGTAGGAGGAAGCAAGCTTGGGTGTTCCTGCCTATGCGTGGTTTTACTTTTTCAGTTTGTGGTTCATGTTCCTGATATTCCTGAAAAAAGATGGCAAACTTCACACTGTGCAAATAGTCAAATGTGGCTTAATTGATAGATAGTAAAGTCATATCATTCAACGTCATTGCCAAGCTCTGGACCAATGATATTACCAGATCCCCAACCCCCAAATGGAGGAATGCATCATATTGGAATACTAAGGAATGATCAAAGTTGTAAATACTTCTCCACTGATAGATGACAAATTCAGGAAGAGTGAATGTTCATCTATTTATAGTTGGAGAAGCTATGCAGTGGCTTTCTACTCCAGAAAACTCTGTTTAGTAACAGAGTGTCATGAGAATTTGGTCAGTTTTCTTCATTTTATTTGTCTGGCCCTTATAATTTTTTCTCACAGTACTCATTTTGTGGTAGCTCTATTTGGGGACAAAAGTACTAAGCACTTGGCATCAATTGAATGTGCTTATATGCTTAGGTTTTATTGTGAAGGTAAAGTTCTGTTTCCATGGAAACATCCCTCTTTGTGGTATTTAAGTCAGGAGTAGCTCCAGATAGCTTCTGGTGATGGCCTGTAATCTGGTAGGCTAGCCATGATTAAATTTATATAAATTTCCTACTTCCACAAGATCTTAATACCATCCTTTCCATACAATTAGTACATTATAAATTTTTTAAAAATTGAATAGTTAGTTGCTGCAGTATTTGAAGGCAAGATAATTGAAAATTACCCACATTCTCTTACCTAGCTAATGAAAAGATACTTTAAGAAATCTTCAGTTTTCTTGGAACCTCCCTCTGACTGTGAAGGGAAGCATAGAATATGCCCAAGGAGCTTCCTAGGACAAGTAAGTGTTTCTATCTCTATCTCTTCCATCTTTATAAAGGGTAGAAAAGCGGATGAGAAAATAATAATATGTTGTATCTGTTCAGTATCATCTCTCATTAACGACAATTTTTTTTTGGTCCAGGTTTGAGGGAATTGGGCCTGGACCAAATATTCACCTTATCTAAACTATCTCCAACGGGGAAGTTAGAAATGGGGATTATTGTTCTATATATCAGTTGAGGCTGGACTACCTGAAAGGATTTTTGGAAAGATATTTGCTCTATGGGCTAAAAAAATAGTTTTAGAGAGGAATCCAAGGGAGCATCAGTAACTATAGTCATCAGTCCTGAAAATTGTCCCTAACAACTTGTTATTATGGGAATTTGATCAATTTATTTCATTTTGCTTGGCAACACATGCTGTTTCTGCACAGAATTCACTTTGGAACAGCTTGTATGATTAGTATAATATAGTGGATAGAGAGCTGAATGTAAAGCCTTGAAGACCTGAGAAAGAGAGCTCATTAAGATTAGAAGTTGCAGAAAAGGTGCCTACTTGTAATACAGGGGAATTTTCTTTACCCTGGAGTTCCCTATACTAAAAATATCTAGATTGATATAAGACCAATTCCCTTCCCCCAATACTTGTGTACAACAGCTTATTGTTGATTGAGTGTCCATAATAGGAAACTATGCAGAAATTACATATGACATAATCTTTTTTTTGGTAGAGCTGTGTAGGCAATATGAAAATCTTGCAGAAAATATGGATAATATATGTGAGTTCTGTTTACATATACATTGATTTTTATTTTATTTTTGAGTTTAAGGGTTTTTTAAGTTTCTCTTTCTTTTAACCTGATCATAGTTTTCAAGTAGGAAGGAACCTGAATGATGGCTTGTCAAGAGGTGGCAACTCTCAGTTCTTGGGCCTCTCATCAGAACCAGATTAAAATGTAATTAAAAACATTTGACAAAATAAATTTAAAAAACACAATAAAACCTAGATAATGTTAATATGTGATTTTCCAAGTCACTATGCAACCCTGTGGGATCCTTTTGTATAATTTTATGGTACCTTTTCAATTTGGGTTTGATACCACTTATTTTGTTCAAACCTTTTGTTTTACAGATTTGGAAACTGACACCCACAGAAGTCAAGTAATTTTCTGAGATTATAGTACTAATGTCAGAACTGTGTTTTAAAGCAATTCTTCTGACTCCGAGTCTGGAATTTCATTTTTTATATAGTTGTTTTAAAGCTAATGTAGATCATTGATTTGCATTCCACAAGGTCTTCAATGTAACCAAAAAAGAGTGAGATCTTCTCAAGCATCAAGCATAAACTCTTTGTCCCCAAACACACACACACACACACACACACACACACACACACAAATTTGCTTTAATATATCAGTGGCTAGAATTTTTTTCTACATACACTAAATGCTAATTTTTGAAGTTGTCACTTCTGTGATGTCTGACTTTGTGACCTTACTGGGGTTTTTTTTTTTTGACAAAGATACTGGAGTGCCATCTCCTTCTCCAGCTCATTTTATAGATGAGGAAACTGAGGCAGAGTTAAGTGACTTGTCCAGGGTCACACAGTTAGTAAGTATCTAAGACCAGATTTGAATTCAGAAGAAGAGTCTTCTTGATTCCAGGCCCTGTACTCTATCCACTCTGCTGCCTAGCTGCCATCTTTGTATCCCTAGCAACTATGAAAGTGTCAATAACATAGTAGATACTAAGTAAACGTTGTTGAATGACTGATTGATAAAAATTGGATTCTATAAAAGACTTATTGAATAACTTATTATAAATAGTGCTGACAGATTTTTCCTCCAGATTTATATTTTTTCTATTATTTCAAATTCAAACTCGATAGAGTTTAGTTTGATTTGAGGATTTTGTTCATTAAGACAAATGTCTGGTACATTAAATTGCTCACACTTAAGGCACTTATTTGATACTCTTCAATTCTCAAATTATTCTATATTATTTAAGCTTTCATTTCCCCACCCCCATTTTTTGCAGGTGATTACATTGTGGTATTGCCTAATTGCTGTTTTAATTGCTAAGTTGTATTACTCAGACTTTAAAATATGTATTTACATGAAAGATGATAATGCCACATATGCAGGGTAATGAATGTAATAAGATGTTAAACTTCAATGAGATTTTATATGCTGGACTTTACAATGCTTTGGGAATACTGATGCAGCTGGAAAGAGAAAAGGAGTGTCTTCTTCCATTAAAAAGATAGATGAGATAAACTAAAGTAATGAAATAAAATGGTGAATCCAAGCTAGGAATCTAGGATCCTGACTTCAGATTTTCTATTCCTTGACAACATTTTCATCTCACTTACTCATTGTCCTGCTTCAGGTTCATTCAAATTATTTCTCCATAGAGCGCTCACTGAATTTCTATTATTTCTTCATAATGCAAGGTTTTCTCCTTCCATCTGACAATCTGGCTCCTTTAATGTTCTCCCTTATCCTTTTCTTGACTCCCCCTTCCTTTTCCTATCCCTCATTTTTGCTGTAACCTTTAATTTTCCTCTTTTTTGTATTTCTTTCTTCCTATATTGGGCTTTTTTCCTGGAATCTTTCTCTTTCCCTTCTTTGCCAGATTTTCACACCTACCCCTTCTTTCTCCATTTTCCTGAAGAACAGGTAGAAGTATGAAGCTCCAAAAAGCCATAGCTACTTTCTCATGTGGGATGCACTATGCACAACCCACATGTGTGACTCTGTCAGCATGTTCTTGGGGAGGGGTGAGAATTGAAAAATATTGCACATAGATTTTTAGCAAATAGGAAAATTAATTGTAATATCATTGTCACAAGATCCTCCTAATGACACCTGTAAAATATTTGGTCACAGTCCCATCAAAACCTACACCAATTATAGTTTCACAGTCTCAAGAAAAATTCAATTTAAAGTGAGTGGGCAGGGCAACTAGGTGGATCACCTGCCCTGAAGTCAGGAGAACTGAGTTCAAATCTGACATCAGACATTTAAAAATTAACCTAGCTGTGTGACCTTGGACAAGTCACTTAATCTCACTGCCTTGCAAAAACAAGCAAAAAAGCAAAGATAGGTTCTCATGCCTAGAATGTAAAGTGAGTGGGCATGAAGCAAGGACATGTGCCATGTGATATATGGATTGAATACAGGTTTGATTTGGAAAAAAATATGAAATTTCAGTTTTGTTTGCAATAGTTCTGTAATATGTATAAATTTAGAAATTTCTTTTACTGGTTCACAAGGTTTCAATTTAAAAAATACTATCATTTTTAGTGTAGTCTTTTTTCTTTTTAAATCTCTTTTGGTTTCTATTGAATTTGGAGCTTATAAAATCAGACATGGTATGATTTTTCAGTAATCGTTAGATTTGGTTCAAGTTTCTAAAAGAAACCCAATTTACTAAGCAGTTATAAATCAACAATGGTTTTGCTAGTAGGAAGGAAGCTTGTGGTCCTGACAGATGGTTGAACTAGACAACCATTAGGGTAATCATGTCAAGCAGGGGAACATAATAAGTCTTTAATATTTATTAAATTGAATTGTTTCAGAGGGACCTAGATTTGGTCTTATGACTCGAATTTCTACAATTCTACACCCATTTAGAATATCAAGTAACAATTACTTGTAAGAAATTTTACTTCCTTCTCTACACAAGGGAAAGTGTGGTATAGAAGTTTATAGGATTTCTTAAGCATGGGGATTGGAAATTGATCTATTATTTCATTAGTATAGGGAACCTCCTGAGTAAGGAAATTCTTTCCACCAATACAAATTGATGATTTTTTTGTAATAGTTGACATTATCTAGAGCACTGAGGCATTAAGACCCTTGCCGAGAGTCACCCAACCATTATATGCCAAAGGATAAACTAGAACTAGGTATATATGATTTTAACAATGTCTCTCTATGGATAATATTAAACTATTGATCAGTAATTCCTTATTATTCCCAAATCTAAAATTGATGATATCCTTTTTTTCATTATTTTATCTTTCCCCTGGTTACATGCAAAAAACATGTTTCAGCATTCATTTCCAAAACATTGAATTCCAAATTTTCCCTTCTTCCTATCCCACTGCCCCTCATTGAGAAAGCAATATAATTGATATAAAGATGTGTAGTCATGAAAAACATTACCACAATAGTCATGTTGTAAGAGTAAATATAAGCCCCCTAAAAGAGAAACCTCATAAAAAAGTGAAAAAAGTATGCTTCAATTTATATTCAGACATTATCAGTTCTGTCTTTGAGATGGATAGCATTCTTTATCATAAGTCCTTCAGACTTCTCTTGGGTCACAGCATTGCTGAGAAAAGATAAGTCTTTTAATTCAGCACTACTACTGTTAGGTCCAAAGAGCTCATAAAGAAGGGAAAAAGATTCACATCTATAAAATTATTTATAGTAGCTCTTTTTGTGATGGCCAAGATTAGGAAATTGAAAGAACATCCATCAATTAGGGAATAGCTCAACAAGATGAGCAGGTATATTTCAGGGAAAAAACATGCAAAGTCCCACATGAACTGATGCTGAGTGAAGAGAGCAGAATCAGGGCAACGTTGTATACAGTAACAGCAACATTTTACCATGATAAACTATGATAAACTTGGCTCTTCTCAGTAATGCAATGATCCAAGACAATTCCAAAAAATTCTTGATGGAATTTTTAACTTATATCTCCAAACTAAAGAAGGTGAAATATAATAGAAATATATGATAAAATTTTATACTTAGGTTCAAATGATCAATTTTTAATGAGCAAGTTTTTCATACTCTAAGAAGTCCACCAGGAGCAGCTAGGTGGTGCAGTGGATAAAGCACCGGCCTTGGAGTCAGGAGTACCTGGGTTCAAATCCGGTCTCTGACACTTAATAATTACCTAACTGTGTGGCCTTGGGCAAGCCACTTAACCCCATTTGACTTGCAAAAACGTAAAAAAAAAAAAGCCACCAACAAAGTCTGGATGACCACTTTTAGGAATCAGGCTAAAAAGATCATAGATTTTTAGCTAAAAGCAACTTGGAGACCATTTATTCCTTCATCATTTCTGTCTCTCAGAATTTTAATCTTCGTTCAGGGAGGAGCAGAGGTGTTGTATTTACAAAAACCTTAATTACTCCAACTGTTAATTTCCCTCTTTTTTAAAAAATTAGTTGATATTTAATTTTCTGTATACATAATTTATTATCTCTCTATCCTTACAATCTACCTCTCAAAAATGTAAAATTCTTGAAGAGACTATTCAGTTATATTTTTGTATTTCCTAGTTGCCATATGTGTGTGTGTGTGTGTGTATGTGTGTGTGTATGATAGCAAGTACTTATATTTTAATTTGATTAAATCTAATCCAACTCTTATATTTTACAGATAGATAGTATAGGATTGTAGAATTTTATAGATAGAGATTGCTGTTTGGGTATGAATTGGACTAGATAACATCTGGTCCCATAAAACTCTAGGATATCTGTCATTAGCTTTCCATCATCCAAAATGTCTATTGCACACCATACTGAATGCTATTTTTCAGTCTTCCACTTTTAATATCTTTCTTTTTTTTGCAAGTTAACTTTAATTTATTATTACTATTATTACAATAATTTTGTTATAGGAGTAATCATAAACTCCACTCCCCCCCAAGAAGATGAGAAACCTTAAGAATAGTGAGAGAGAGAGAGAGAGAGAGAGAGGAAAAAAATGTACTTCAGTCTGTGTTCATATTCCAGTGGCTCTGTCTTTGGGGTGAGTTGCTTTCTTTATGACAAGTCTACCAGAGAAGCGGCTTCAATATTTTTACCACAGTTGCTATTACTAGCTGTACCTCCACTCTATTCCTCCCCACTCTCATGTATTCTATTTTCTCTCTCTCCTTTCATCCTGGCTCTGTCCAAAAGTGTGTTGCATCTGAGTACCCTCTCCCTCAATCTTCCCCCTCTTCTATCACTCATTCCCCCTTTCCTCCCCCCCCATTCCCCCTTATCCCATCCCTTTCTTGTCATTTTTCTCTAGGGTAAAATAGATTTCCTCACTCTATTAATTGTGTATATTATTTCCTCTCTGATCCATTTCTGATGAGAATGAAGGCTTACTCATTCTCCCTCGCCTTCTCCCTTTCCACTCCATTGAAAAAAGTTTTTTCCTGACTCTTATGTGAAATTTCTTAGCTTCTGCTTCATCTCCTTTCCCTTCCTCCCAGTACTTTCCTTTATCACCCATTGACTCCATCTTTTTTACTACATTATAACATTATATTGGGCTCCTTCCTGTGCCTTATCTATATATGCTCCTTCTAACAGCTCTTATAAATGAGAAAGTTCATACAAGTTATCAATATCTTCTTTGCATGCAGGAATACAAATAGTTCAATATCATTTAGCTCCTCGTAGTTAGTCCTTCTCATCCACCCCCTCTATGATTCACCAGAGTCCTGTACTTGGAGATCAAACTTTCTGTTTAGCTCTAGTTGTTTCAGTAGGAAAGTTTGAAAATCCCCATCATTGAAAGTCCATCTTTTCCCCTGAAAGAGGATGTTCAGTTTTTCTGGGTAGTTGATTCTTGTTGTAAACCAAGATCTTTTGCCTTCTGGAATATCATATTCTAATCCCTACAAGCCCTTAATGTAGACACTGCCAGATCCTGTGTAATCCGGACTATGAAGCCTTGGTAGTTGAATTGTTTGTTTCTGGCAGTTTTTAGAATTTTCTCTTTGATTTCAGAGTTTTGGAATTTGGCTATAATATTCCTAGAAGTTTTTCTTTAGGGATCTCTTTCAGGAGGTGACTGGCAAATTCCTTCAGTTTCTATTTTACCCTCTGCTTCTAGGATCTCAGGGCAATTTTGCTGTATTATTTCTTGAAAAATGAAGTCTTGGGGTGGCTAGGTGGCATAATGTATAGAGCACTGGCCCTGGAGTCAGTTATCTTAATAGTTATCTAGCTGTGTTAATAATTATCTAGCTGTGTGGCCTTGGACAAGCCACTTAACCCCATTGCCTAGCAAAAAGAACTAAAACAAAATGAAGTCTAGATTCTTTTCCTGTTTGTGACTTTCAGCTAGCCCAATAATTTTTAAATTATTTCTTCTGGATCTGTTTTCGAGGTCAGTTGTTTTTCCAATGAGATATTTCACATTTTCTTCTAATTTTTGTTTTTTTGGGGGAAGAGTTTTATTTCTCCCTGATTTCTTGCAAAGTCATCAGCTTCCTTTAGTTCCAATCTTCATTTGAAGGACTTATTTTCTTCAGAGAGTTTTTTAAATCTCCTTTTCCAGCTGGCCAATTCTGCTTTTTTTTAAGGCATTCTTCTCATTTGCCTTTTGTTTTGCTTTTTCCATTAGCCCTAAACTGGTTTTAAGCATATTATTTTCTTCAGTATATTTTTGTATTCCTTTCATCAAGCTGTTGATTTGATTTTCATGATTTTTCTGAATCTCTCTCATTTCTCCTCCCAATTTTTCTTCCACCTCCCTTATTTGCTCTTCAAAGTCTTTTTTTGTGTTCATCCATAGTCTGAGTCCATTTTCTATTTCTCTTGGAGGTTTTGGATATGAGAACTCCAATTTTTGTTATCATCTGAGTATGTGTTTTGATCTTCCATGGGACTAAAGTAATTCTCTATGGTCAGATTCTTCTTTTTTTCTATTGTTTACTCATTTCCTCAGCCCAAGACTAATTTACAGCACTTCCAAGGCTTTGGGTTTTTTTAGGGTGGGGACACATGCCACTGGGACCTTTATTCCTCCAAGGTCTTATGCTCTCTTGCCTGTGCTTTGATATGTAGATGACCACAGCACTTCCCTTTGCCCTGGAGGTGTAAGGAAGAGTCCTGTTTGGCTTAGTATAGAAGCCTAAACTGCAACCTGGATCTGAGTGTGGACAAATAGCAGAGTTCTACTCTGAGGGAGAGCAATGAAATTTATACAGTCTTCCCTCACCCCCTTACTGTCTGTGGGCTGCTTTCTGGAGATCCAGGCTGTATTCTCCAGATTGTTGCTGCAGGTTCTGCAGCCAGTGCTCCCTCACTTCACACTCACTCTGGTGTAGCAGAATTCTCTCCCTGCCCCTTCAAGCTGTTCTGGGGCTGTGCTGCAACTGGGGCTTTTTCCAACTCCCAGTCCTGGTGAAACACACCTTTCCCAAGGAACTTCTAAGTTATCTTGGACTGGGAAAATGTATCACTCAGTCTTTCTAGGGGTTCTGCCCCTTTAAATTTTGGCTAGAGTTATAATTTGTGGGCTTTTGGAGTTTTGAGGGGAAGTAGTTTCCAGGAAATGCTGTCTTCACATTGCCATCTTGGCTCCACCCCCTATTAATATCTTTCAAACTTCATCTTTAACCAACTTGGGGTTAGTAGGTGGTGAAGATGGATGATTCCCCAAACCTTACTGAAACAAGTTTTCATCTTGTTATTACATGGAGGTGAGAGGAGGGATGGAGGGATAGGAAGAATGTTTGCTTATTAAATTCTTTTATTATCTTGGTTCTCCCAAAGTCTTTCAAGTTACTGTCTTTTACAATCTGAAAAGAATTAGTGGCAAAAGTAATTAGGATTTAAAGTAGCTATCTCAAAGAATTTTATAAAAACTGAACTGAAAGACTTATTCCAATTTCCCTACCATCCCTAGAGAGAGAAAATAAGACAGTTCTCTATCCCATTAGATTACCCAGAAAATTAGATGTAGTTTTCTAGACTGTACCCAAGAGGAGAGATGGGCCAACATGGGCAAATTCTACACCATGTTGTTACCAACAAGATGAAATCATTGTCAGTAACATGTCAACCATCTCTGCTCTTCCATAAAGAGAGGAAGTTGTTTCCTCAAGGACTGCCCAAAATGAGCCAAGGGGGCAACTGCATGTGGTACCCAGGTCTAATGTTTCCTTTTATGAGAGCATTTATATGTCACACACACACACACACACACACATACACACACACAACACATAAACACATACACACGCATACACACACACAAAATGTACTTGGCGGATACTTTAAATGTACTTTAAGGATGCACCTGATTTAGAGGCACGAGTGAAGCTAATTAAAACCTTGCATTGTGCCACAGAGTCACTAGCTTCCTATGCCATGTAATTTTAGAGAACTAGGTGATAACCTGTTGGGCTATTTTTAAAAAATATACACATGTCTTTTCCTCCCTTGAAATAAGTTGCCTTGGTTACAAAAATTCCTATAAATCAACATTTTATGAAGGATGAGTAAAGATGATTCAATGCAAGAGTTATTAAACTTTTTATGTCACATAGATTCCTTTTCCAGTGTAATGAAGTCTATAGGCTCCTCAGAATAAGACTTGTAAATGCATAAAATAAAATACATAGAGTGACAAAAGAAATCAGCTATATTGAAAACACAGTTTAAAAATTTTTTAAGAAGTGCAAATTCATGAATATAAAGTTAAGAACCTCTGAAAACAATTCCTCATTGTATAGGAAGAATGAGCCAAATTTTCCTTTACTTTTATTCTTACATCCATCAAATTGGGAGGAAGATACTATTATTCTCATCCTTATTTTACACTTGAAGAAACTGAGGTAGACAGTTTAAGAGATTAATCCAAGATCACAAACCAGTAAGTATCTGAGGCTAGATTTAAAGTCAGATTTTCCTGATTTCAAATTTAGAATTCTATCCCCTTTACCACCTAGCTCTCTATCTAGTTCAAATGTTCTATCACTCACCCCTGAACTTGGTGATAAAGATGAAGAAAGGTGCACAAGATAAAATTCCCCCCATTGTCACATACTAACTCAGACCTAGGAAAAGAGTGTCAGCCTTTAATACTCCCAAGTGTGTTAAC
Source organism: Macrotis lagotis (assembly GCF_037893015.1). Taxonomy (NCBI): domain Eukaryota; kingdom Metazoa; phylum Chordata; class Mammalia; order Peramelemorphia; family Peramelidae; genus Macrotis; species Macrotis lagotis. The sequence goes on from NC_133661.1 coordinate 192,328,240, forward strand.
TTGACCTGAACAAGAATGAAATTTAATTGGAAAATATTTAGCAAAATAAATAAAAATACAATAGATAATGTTAATGTGTATGTGTGTTTTTTTTAAGTTAACATGCTGTCCACAGAGATAATTTTACCTGGTCTATTTGAATTTGACACCAGGGGACTATTTGATTTCTGAGGTTCCTTTCAGGTTTGTCTTTAATCAGATGGATTTGTGAGAAGTTCCACAAATCACTTAACCTCTCTGACTGGTAATTTCTCATTTGTAAAATGAAATTGGATTACCTGGCCTCTGAGGTTCTTTCTATCCCTAAATCTAAAATAGTGATAGAGAAAAGGGATATGTGGCAACCCTTGGTTCACATATTATTTTGGATGCATATTTAGCTGTCCTACATCTAGATCAAATAAAATCAGTCAAAATTTCATATAGGAATTTAAGAAATAGTTTAAATGGACAATAGGAGAGAACAATTTCTCCTCAAAAAATATTTTTTTTTCTAAATCTCCCTTTTCTGCTCAAGGGTCCAGTTGCTTAGAGAAGGAAACCAGTCAAGGAGAATATCAGAAAAATAAAACAAAATTTCAAATTCTGAATGTGACCTCAACTTAAAGTATGACCTTTTAATGAATCATTTAATCTCCTTTCCCTCAGTTTCTTTACCTGTTAAATGGGCATAATAATCATTGCCATCACCATTCCTAAATGGGGCGTTGTAAAGCTTTATAAGATCATGTTGGTCAGGTGCTTTAAGTTCCTCAGATAAAAGACGCTATATAAACAAGAAGTCTCATTAAGGATAATTATATTGCTATTTTTCCTACTTCAGGTATATAGCTGAAACTAAATGGTGTATGAAGAAAGTTGTTCCACATAGGAAATAAGGAAAACAAGATTTCAGAAAAATCCCCAAATATTCTTTGAAGAGAAGATTTATTAGATCTTTGGGATTTAGAGGAGGACACATTAATATAGGATTTGTTTTTTTTTAAAACAAAAACACAAAAAAGGGTCTGAAGTTTCTGAATTTAAATTTTAAAAAAAAGAAAGAAAAATAGCTCTTCATCAGGTTCTCCCTATTCCCAAAATAGAAATATTAAACTTTACAAGAAGAACATAGCTAGACTTTTTTTTTAAATATATTTTAAATATGTGAGTGTAGAGTGGGGAAACCTGTTTGACCCTCTGTACAGACTGCTGGTTGACTCACTGGTGTTCAGTATGCTTTGTGTGGTATAGTAACTAGTTGCTTGTGCAATGGAAGAGGAGAAGAGTGTCCACCAAGACTTTTCCATCTCCCTCCATCCTGAGAGCCCATCATGTTTGCTGCAGGCTCCCCACCCTTCAGCACCATGAGTCCCTGCTACCACCATAATCCCAGACATGGCCAATCTATTTCAGTTGCCAAGATCTGGAAATGCCGTCACAGGAGGTCAGTAACCCCAGAGGAAGGTAAGCTTGGAAATTTTGGATTCGGCATACTGGTTATAACAAAACTGTCAATTAATAGAGTGAAACGTGTCTGTCTTTGTGTATATTTCAGCATCTAAATTATTTTTAATTGACTTCTATTAGTTTTACATATTTGTGATCTACTAGAATAAATATTGAGGGGTTAAGGTAGCATTTTGGCAACTCAGCATTGGTAAAATGGCTTGAACATGCATTTTGACTGTTACCTTTAGGGTTGCTGTAAAGGGTATAGTGTTTTGGCATCAAGTTTGGAGGGTTTTGAGTATTTCATTGTATTAGATTAAGCCTGTATGATGAGTTGAAAGGATAGAGTTTGGGTTAGTATTTAACTTTTTGGAAAGGAATAAGTTTTGTAGATAGATTATCTCGAAGCTAGTTTCATAATTGAAGATTGTACCTTTGGGAATAGGAATAGTTATCCTTTTTTAAACTACTTAATGTCTGGCCTATGCCTTAAAAATTTTTATTTGAAGCAAGAAAAAGTTGTCATATCAAGGAAGCAAAGATTCTGTTTGGAGAATAAGGTTCTCTTTGTTAAAACTCCTTTTAAATATTAAACTTTGATATTTGGTTTAATAAGGAAAGAATACTGAATCTGGCTGTAGTTTCAAATTCTGTTCTGCCACTTAATATCTATATATTGGATAAACTACTTAACCTTTCTGAGTATTAGTTTCATATAAGTAAAATAGGGTTGCCCTGGAAAAATATTAAGTACTCTTGTAACTCTAAATCTTTGATCTTATGAATTTGGGAAAGATAGTATTTACTCTTTTCTTATTTTCCTAAGAACTCTTTCCTTATCTGCCATCTTCAAAAAAAAAATTGCTCATAGTTGAAGGTATTGAAATTTCATTTCAAAGTTTTGAGGTAATTGCTTAGAAAATGAATTTATTTTGGAAAAAAATGGAAATAGTCTAAAGAAATTATATTTCATACCACCTACACTTAAGCTTCTTATTCAATGGTATCTGCTTGATATCATTGTCATTTTTCTATTCTTTTTTTTTTATTAACCTCAAAATGGCTTAGCTCATATTTATGTTGAGGGGGGGAAAAGTGAGAAGGAATTTAGCCTGCATATAAAATGGTTATTAATGAAACCAATGAGAAAATTCTTTAACTTGTAATTGCCCCCTAGTAACTAGTAATTAAATCAAAAAGACTGGTTTCCCCTGGAATGTTTAATCAGCAAGGGCAATCATTTTTAAGATTGTGAGACACAATTTGTGATTGTAAAGTGTGTTTTAAAGGGGTCTAGGTGAAAGTTGGCAGATTAATTAAACATTTCACCATTCATTTTTCTTGTATGGCTAGTAATAAAAAAACATTAAAGCAATATCCTTTTACTCTCTTATATGATAAATACACAGCATTTTAATTTGGAAAGTAATAGATTTTCCCACCTAAGAAAGTATTGAGAAAGAGCCAAAAATCAAGATTCAAAATCAATAGTCTTTTTATTTAATGAATCACAGCAAATAGTTTAGTATTAGGGAATTTGGATGGCAATTGGCATTGGGATTTTATTCCCAGTTTTGTCTTTGATTTACTGTTTGACATTGAGCACATTTTGTAACCATTATGTCTTTTTTACCACTTTCATTGATTCAAAGAAAATGAATTTCATTCCCTCTCCTCCTTTCCAACTTTGTTGAAGAAGCTGTTTGCAGAGTTTTTGAATGGTAGACAAAAAATATATATACCTGAAATGTGTGTTATTTCATTATTGGAGTCAAGGTGAAGCATTTTTCTTGCCTTGATTTTTTACTTTTTTAGTTTTTAGTTTTTTGCAAGGCAATGGTAGTTAAGTGGCTTGCCCAAGGCCACACAGCTAGGGAATTATTAAGTATCTGAGGCCACATTTGAACTCAAGTACTCCTGACTCCAGGGCCCATGCTCTATCCACTGTGCCACCTAACCACCCCTTGCCTTCATTTTCAAACTTGCTACTAATTATAATTTTTACTCCCTAAAGTAAATCCTAAGTGCTGTTAGCATTAATCATCATAAGTTGCAACTTCCAATGATCTCTCATTAAGGTTAAATCATTTATTTCTATGTCATTGTGTTCAACATAATAACATATATAAATAAGAAGAATTCATGAAATGAAGGTCACTGTAATAAGTTCAGAGACCCTAGAACAAGGGTTCTAGTTTTTGTGTCATGGACTCTGAAAGCTTTATTAAGTCTGTGGAATGCTTCTCAAAATAATATTTTTATATGCCCAAAATAAAATGCTTGGGATCATAAAGGAAACCAATTTTATTGAAATGCACAAAATATGAAGATTTTTAAAAGTAAGTTTTAAGTTTTTAATTCCAGACTAAGGACCCCTGCTCAAAGCAAAGCCATCACAGTACTGGTACTCAGAATCTGTAAACAGCTGTCAAATTATCTGAATTTTAAGCAACAGTTAAGTAGAAGCAGATATATGCTTTATGTTTTTAATGACAGGAAATTGTAATTACTCATTTTATTATTGTCAGATGAATTCTGGGGGTGTATAGCTTCAAGGCAATTGTACCTAGATTTTGTTTTTTTGAGGAGGGGGTGAGAGTTTGGGGGGGTCAGTTTCTCATGCCAGCTACCCAACTGTTAAACATTCTTTCTCATCTTAATCATCCATAAACAGTCCTACCCTAAACTTTTACTAGTAGAGACCTGCCTTCCTTTGACTGTATGAAACAAACTTTGTAAACATAGAGCTTTTTTTTTCTCAAAACTGCTGCTAAACATTGGTACCTCTGATTCAGAAAATATCTTTCAATTTACTATTTGATATTTAATCATTCACCGTTGCAGGCCCAGGATCTAGCATGGCTAGATGACCTCTTTCTCTTGTGGTGACATACAGAGTTCTATAACACATGCTCTGGAGAAAGGAAGGAAAGACAAGAAAAAAAACTGTTTCTAGTTGTAAAGTCTATTAAGTGCTGAGTGCTTTCTGGCTCAGTAGCTAGTTCTGTTTGACACAGGAACTTCTTGCTACTGTCAGGTGATTAGGACTATTGAATCAGCCCATCCTTTAGTGCCAAGTTCTTCAGCAATGAGTCTCACACATGATATTGATTTTCATAACACTGTTTACTACTGCCTCTGTACATGATCTGCCTCTAGAATTCAGTTCTAAGAAGTAAAAAACACACTAAAAGTTGAGTAGCTGAATCTTGTTTTGGTTCTCTTCCTACCCATCTGACTACTTCTGAGATTCCTTTGTTGGACCTGATTCTTGGTAGTACCTACTAATCATGGCTATCTCCCAAGACTCTAAATGGAAGTCTCTTTTCTCCCACTATAGTGTTTTGCTTAGTGATCTCATCAGCTCTCATGGATTCAATCATCTTAATTATCCTCTCTATACAGATGTTTTTCAGATATATCTCTCTCCAATCCTACCCCTTCTCCTGACTTCCAGTCTTATATCCCCAACTGCCTTTTGGGGTATTTCAAACTAGATATCCCATAAATATTTTAAACTCAACATGTCGAAATCTGAAATCAGTACTTTTCCTCAAAATTTTGCCTTCTTCCTAACTTCCCAATTACTATTGAAAGTAGTACCATCGGGGCAAATAGGTGGAGTAGTGGATAAAGCACCGGCCTTGGAGTCAGGAGTACCTGGGTTCAAATCCGACCTCAGACACTTATTATTTACATAGCTGTGTGGCCTTGGGCAAGCCACTTAACCCCATTTGCCTTGCAAAAACCTAAAAAAAAAAAAGTAGTACCATCTTCCCAGTTTCCCAGGCTCAAAAACCTAGATATTGTCTTCCATTCCTTATCCTCTATCACTTTTTACCCAAACCTAGTTCCTTCCCCACACTTCCCATTCCATCCCATAATTCAGGCTGTTGAGTTTTCCTGTCAATTCTACCTTTCCAGTATCTTTCATATAACACTGCTCCCCATCTATTGATGCTGTTACTACCTTAGTACAGGTCACTCATCATTTCACATCTAGATTATTATGATAGTTGAATGAATAGTCTCAGCCTCAAGTCTCTCCTTGCTCTAGACTATGCTCCATTTAGCTATCAAAGTATTTTCTCTAAAGAGCAAGTCTAACAATGTTTTACATATACACACACACACACAGGCACTCACACTCTTGATAAAACTCCAATGACTCCCTATGCAGTGACTCCAACATCCAATATAAAATCCTTTCTCTGGCTTTCAAAACTCTTTATAATGTGGTCCATGCTTCCTTTTCCAGTCTTTTCACACCTGATTTCCTGCGAGGTATTCTATGACCTAGTAACACTGGCCTCCTTGCTATTCCTTGTACAAGATACTACAACTTCTATCTGAATGCCTTTCCTCTTGCTGTCCCCCATCTGGAATGGTCAGCTCCCTTATACCTTACCTCTGCCTCTTTTAGTTTCCCTGACCATTTTCAAGACTGAGCTGAAATCTCTTTGCCCCATTATCTCCTTTTACCCAGATGCAAATTCCTTCCTTTTTCAGATTACTTTCATCTTCTCTGTACTTTGATGGAGAAACAGAGGTGAGAAACCTGATCTTGGATTCAGAAAAAAAACCTCAGAGCAAATCCTGCCTTAGATACTTCCTAGCTGTGTGATACCAGATATGTCATTTAATATCCTTTAGCCTCAGTTTCCTCATCTGTAAAGTGGGGATAATATCAGTAACTACCTTAACAGGGTTGTTGTGAGGATCAAATGAGATATCATGAAAGTACTTGCAAACCATGAAGTCCTAAATAAATGTTAACTGCTACTTTTAGCTAGTTATATCCCTAGTTATTTGTTTTTTATCTCTCCCATTAGAATGTAAGCTCCTTGAGTAAAGGAACTGGATTTTGGGTGTTTTATTTTGTGTGTGTGTGTGTGTGTTTTGTTGGGGTTTTTTGGTTCTTTTTTGATCCCAGAGCTTAGCACAGTCTCTGATACATAGTAAAGCTTGTTAACTGATAACTCTCCAAGCAGACCTCCTGTAGTCTGGTGAAGGTGGTAGCCAAGCAAATGAAACCACAGATTTCATCTCTCCAGAACCTGTTCCTTCTCAACCCTACCAGCATAGAGGTGCTCTTATACTTACAAAGAAAGAGTAAAAAGAGAACGTCTTCACTTTAGCCCATGTATGATAGAGCCACAATATAATTACAAGAAATGAATTTTGGGGACTAGGCATCCTTTTGCCAGTTTAGAGGATTTAGAACATTTAGTGACTTAGATACACAATGCAATGTGTCATGACAATGTAATCCTCAGAACCAAAAAGCACTTATTCAATAAATGCAACACAACCATATTTTCCAAATTGATGAGGGTTACCCTTCAACTTTTGTACCTTTGTATATGGCTACATGGAAAGTACCTATGGTCATAATATAGATCTTTCTAAGTTAAGGTTAGATGCTCCCTCCCTCCAAAAACAAACCAAAAAAAAAAAAAAAGAAAGAAAGAAAAACCAAAAAAGGTGGAAAGACATGAATTCAAATGTCACCTCAAATAGCTATGTGTCCCTGATCAATTCACTTAACCTTTTTCTGCCTTAGTTTCCTCATTTGTGAAATGAGGATAATTAGACTTACTTCTGAGAATTCTGGTAAGAATAAAATGAGATAATATTTGTGAAGTTTTTCATTATTATTAGCAAGACTTGCTTCTGGGAATCAGAGACTAATAGAATCTTAGCTACTGAGGTACTTTATCATTTCAGAAATAATAATTTAAAAATAAAAAATAACTAGTAGTCTATATTTATAACACACTTTAAAGTTTGCAAAGTGTTTAACAAATATTATTTTGTTTGATCCTCACCATCAATCCTGGAAAAAAGCTCCTATTTTAGCTCCATTTTACAGAAATTAAGTGACATCTCATAAGTGTTTGAGGAAAGCTTTGAACTCGTCTTTCTGAGTCAAAGCTCATTGTTCTATTCCCCTACGCCATTTAATATTTTCTATCTTCTAGCTATAGTATAAAAGAATGAATCTTGGTGAAGAGTGAGTAGGTTCATGTTTTCAATATAGTTAGGAGGAAGTAGAGTTTTGTTTAAATATTTAAACAAGATAAAATGAATATGTACTAAACTCTGATTATTAGACACTTCAATAAAGGAACATTGTTGGTCACATTGTAGAGGTGGAAAATTTTTGGTGGTTCTGTCATAAGAAAGGTGGGAGAGACTAATGTTTATGTGATGTTTGTGAGGTGAACCCAAACAAGCTGTGAGTGATGTGATTCAAACACCTGAGCTAATGATGACACCCAAGAAGAGGAGCAAAAGCATCAGAGGGATTTTTGTAGGTCTGATGACCAAAGAGCATCTAAGTTTGTTTGTTTTTTCCTCCTATCAAAGCGAAACCACCCTCATATTTAATTCTCTTTTGAAAACTTGGACTCTATTTGGTAAGAGTATCTTGGGAAAAGTATCTGGTGATTTTACCATTGCCTTTTGGTTGTTGGTTTTAGGTTGCAAATCTATTCCTTAAGATAACTGTCTTGGTTATAGCTTTATCATCCAAAAAGTTTTCATTCATATATATGGTTAATTAGGAGAAATTAGTATCCTATTACACTGAATTATCTTTTTTTAAAAAAAAGCTTATTAATTTATTTTCCCACTTAATTATAATTTATTTTTTTCCAAATATACGTAAAGATGTCTTTCAACATTCATTTTTATGAGACTTTTGAGTTCCAATTTTTTTCTCCTTCCTTCCCCTCTCTCCAAGACAAGCAAACAATCTAATATAGGTAATACTTATACAATAATATTAAACATTTCCATATTAAACATGCTGTGAAAAGTAAATCTGAACAAAAGGGAAAAACCATGAGAAATAAAAAACAAAAAACAAAAGAAGGAAAATATTATACTTTAATCTGCATTCAGGTTCCATAGTTCTTTTTCTGGCTGTGGATAAACATTTTCCATCAAGAATTTTTTGGAATTGTCTTGGATCATTGCATTACTGAGAAGAGCCAAGTCTATCATAGTTGATCATGGTAAAATGTTGCTGTTACTGTATACAATGTTCCCCTGATTCTGCTCTCTTCACTCAGCATCAGTTCATGTGGGATTTTGCATGTTTTTTCCCTGAAATATACCTGCTCATCTTGTTCAGCTATTCCCTAATTGATGGATGTTCTTTCAATTTCCTCATCTTGGCCATCACAAAAAGAGCTACTATAAATAATTTTATAGATGCGAATCTTTTTCCCCTCTTTATGAGCTCTTTGGACCTAACAGTAATAGTGCTGAATTAAAAGAATACACAGTTTTATAGTCCTTTGGACATAGTTCCAATTGGTTGAATTAGTTCACAATTTCATCAATAATGCATTAGTGTTACAGTTTTCCCCACATATTCTCTAACCTTTATCATTTTCCCTTTCTGTCATATTACCCAGTTTGATAGGTGTGAAGTGAGTTGCTTTAATTTGTATTTCTCTCTTCAATTGTGATTTTGAATATTTTTTGTTTGACTATAGATAACTCTAATTTCTTAAGGTTTGTTAATTTAAATTAAAATTATGTTGCAGCCCTTTGTTGTATCACAGTCATTTCTCTAAAACCCTCATGTGTAACAAAGAAAAACATACAAGTGAAAATGGCAGAGTGACTACATACATAAGACCAAGAGTTATTATGAAAGGATAAATTTTGAAAGAGTAAAACAAGGCAGCTAGGTGGCGCAGTGGATAGAGCACCGGCCTTGGAGTCAGGAGTACCTGGGTTCAAATTTGACCTCAGACACTTAATAATTACCTAGCCATGTGGCCTTGGGCAAGCCACTTAACCCCGTTGCCTTGAAAAATCTAAAAAAAAAAAAAAAAAAAGAGTACAAATAAAAGTTCTCAAAATTGCAAATTAGTAACATACTAAAATAAAGTTTGCTCCAAAGCACTAATAATAAGAGAAATATGAATTAGAATGACTCTAAGGTTTAACTTCATATCAAATAAATTGGTAATAATGATAAGAGTTTGTAATATTTAGTGCTAGGATGTGTCTGCAGAAAATAGATATGCTCATATACTGTTGGAGAAATGATGAATAGGGTCCAATCACTTTGTAAAGCAATCTGGAATTATGCTAAGAAATTAACTAAAATATTCATACCCTTACCTAGGAATCCAACTATTAAATATATACTGAAAGGAATAAAAACAGAAATCCCATCTATTGAAATATTTACAATATCGCTATTTATAGTAATTAATAATTTTATAAAATAATTTTACAGAAATTAATAATTTCAATTAATAATTGAAAAGATTTATTGGGGAGTGGATTAACAAATTGTGGTACATGAATATAATATAATATTTCCATGCCATAAAAAATGAATATAAAGAAGCCTGAGAAATGGAAGATTTATATGAACTGATAAAAAGTAAGCATGAAGAACCAAGAAACTAATATACAAAAATGACTACAGCAACATAATTGGGAAAAACCCAAGAAAAACTAAAATAAAACTGAATACTATTAATTGTAGAGTCCAAGCTTGTTTCCAAAGAAGACATTAGAAAATATACCTGCCTCCCTCTTTGAAGAAATGGAAGAGGAAAGCTATGGAATATATATAGTCATACTCAACTGATATGTTGTTGCTAAATTGCTTTCTTCCCCCTCTTCCCCCTTTCTTCCAAAGAATTGTTCACTGGGTAGGGGATAGGTATATTCAGAAATGAAAGTAATATAAAAATAGAACATTTCATTGGGAATCAAAATTTTATGTCATTGGCATTATCTAGTACTTCTCTCATTAATACAATTTTTCAAAAGTTTAGTGATTTCAATACTCTGGACATTTCTTATTTGAAGGCAGTTCATAAACCTTGTATACTTTAGGAGATGGTATTTATGAGTTCTTTTTGAACCCCCATATTATTTCATAGTAACCCATTTGACAAACCTCTATAAACTTATCTAGGAACAATCTTGGATGCCATGTTCTCACCACATCCATACTTAAAGTCAGATTTTGAAATTTTCTGACATTGTGTTTGGGAATGCAGTTACTTCCATATAATGATGAAGTCTCAGGCTAGGACTTAAGTGAAGTCATTCATCCTTATTAATTAATACTTATTCTAATACTGGTTTCATCACTATCCAGTCTTGAGCAGAAGGGATTATCTCTAGTACACCCTAAATTCTTGTTTTGGAATTAGAATCTTCCCAACACTTGTCTATAGATTCTGGGATACCTGGTTTGATATAAAAAAAAAAATCCCAAGTGGTTTATATTTTCTATCAATGAAACCCCTAATGAGAATCCTCTTTGTTGCATGAGCTTTAATATTCATCCAGTGGAATTCAAAATCATCACTATCTAACTTCCAGCTTTTCTCAATCTTAGGTTAAACCAAAACACATTATATGCAGGGTGGGGTGGATATGCCTGGAAAAGCAATGGTAACTTTCTTTTATCATATCTCTCTTAAAGCCCCTCTTATCTGTTAGGATATCAACTCATTGTGATTAGAAATTATCTCATTCATTTTATTTGTATCCCCAGTGCCTGGCACATAATAGGTGCTTAATAAATGGTTTTTGATTGAGAAATTTGCTCCACAGAAGCAGAAACACACACACACACACACACACACACACACACACACAAACACAAACACACAAAACCAGATTGGAGTGGAGTGTGAGGAGTATTCAATTGAAGTTTTATTCATGTCAACATTTAAGAACATGCCATGTATAAAGTACCCTGAAATGTACCAGGAGATTCAACAATAAAATGATATTATCTGTGACTTTTTTTCTGCAGCTTTGCCTATTTTTAACTAATTTTTTGGAGAGACCCACATCCCTTCTGAGCAAAACTTTAGCTAAGTTTTGTATAAAATGAAATTTAGCATCTTATGTTTCCTTAACAACCAGGTCTAGAATTGAGTCTGAGAGAACCAGTATGATTAAATGGAAAGAGCACTGAATATAGTATCATAAGATCTAAACTGGAATTCTACCTCTAACATTTATTACATGTGTGATATGGGACAATTCTCTTTGCTTCATTTTCCCTATCTGTAAAATGAAGGACTATGATTAGTTAACCTCTAATGCTCTTTCCAACTCTACTCTCTGACTCTAATATTAACTCTGGTGTAACATATCTTAGAATCAAAACAGTTCATGTACACCCCAAAGTATTTCTTAAATAGAGCAATTCCTTTTTCTGGAACAAATTCCTTCTAAGTTGTATTTTGTGATATGTAAAAATTCAAGAGACATGCTTTCTGGGTAAATTCATCCTTGTATTGATCATGCTAGTAATAATTAACTCTCAAATGTCAAAGATCCCTCTTGGAACCCATCCAGCATTTATATGTCCTTAGAAGAGTGGGTAATAGACTCTGATTGGTAAACAAGTGATAATATTTGTTCTTCATTTTCTAAAAAGACCATGACTTCAGGGAGATGATACCATGACTTGCACATGAGTTGGATTTGAGGGAATGGGTGCACGATGCTTAAGTCACCAGCCTCATTTTTTTCCAGAGTCATCTGCATCCAGTGGCCAGCTGTGAATCAGAACAACCAGAGATGGCCCTGGATGTGAGGCCATCAAGGTTAAAGTTGCTTGTCCAAGACAAATAGGAGGTGTTAAGTGTCTGAGGTAAAATTTGAACTCATATCTTCCTGACTCCAGTGCTAATACTACAGGGCACTACTGCATTACTTACTGCCTTAACGAGTAAAAGAGAATGAATATTATCATGAGTCAGACTTAATCTAATGAAGGGCTACAAAACAGTGAGTCTGATCACTCAGTACTGGAAAAAGAAAATTGTCTCACTTGGCTTGAACTGGTTTCACCTCCCTGCTGTCATGATCTTCTTCAAGAACAAAAGACACACACACATATCATCATCATCATCATCATCATCATCATCACATCACCCCACCCCACCCTTATGGAAATTTTAAATAAAAGGGGATCCACCTCTGCTTAGACTGATATGAGTGGAACACAATGGACCAGAATTCACCTTTTATTAAATCTTTGTAAGGTTCTCTAAAAGTGGGACAACAATCCCAAGATTTCATCTCATCTTCCCTACCCCTTCAGAGAACTAAGTTTTAACTAACCAATCTCCAAATGAGGAAGGAAAAAATCCTGCATTTCCCCAATATTTAGTTATTTAATATCATTTCTCTCATTTTTAAAAGAATAAGAATAGAGGGTTTGACCACAAATATTTTAAAATACCCACTTGTTTTATAACACAAGCCAAGTCAGCAACTTAATTCACCAAGCATTTAATAAGCAGTTAATGTTTACCAGGCATTGTGGTAAAAACTGGAGAGACAAATAAAGAAAAGCAAAAAGATTTTGACCTCATGGAGCTCATATTCTCATGGGGAGACCACATGTAAACAACTTGGTACATACAAAACAGAGATAAGAGAAAAGATACTAACATCTGAGAGTGGAGAGTGTTTGGGAAAGTTCTCCTGAGGAAGGAGAAATTTGCATTGAATACTGTATTGAAAGAAGCCAGAGAAGCTAAAAGAGAGAAGAGGGAGAAAAACCATACCAATCATGTTACAAGAAATTTGGGGGAAGTTAAGTGTAAAAAAGATCAGAAAGGTTATGTTAGCACTTTAAATGTCAAGGAGGAACTTTACAGAATCTCTGATCACCTACTGTGATTTATGAATTGCCTCTGATGATATACCTTGGTTGTCAATACAATGTAGAGTAGAAGATAGAATCAAGAAGTCTTAGTTCTAAGTACTAAGCCTCAATTTATTCATTTAAAAAAATGAAACCTCATAGGATTGTTGTGAGGCTCAAATGATATAATTTGTGCAAAGTGCTTCACAGACTTTAGATTATTATATGAATCACTATATGTGAATATTTGGAATTATATGAATGCCAGTCATTATTGTTATTATTGATACAATTAGTCATAATTATCTAGGGTCTCAGCATTCACCATGTAAATGGGAAGAACAAAATACCCCAAACTGAACAGTAATTATAATGATCAAGTGTGGCTTTTGAGAAGAGATGAGAAAATGAACCTTTATAAAGTTAGGGTCTAAGGGGTAGAGAATGCTACATATACTGCCAGACTCAGAGCAGTAGTGGATTTTCCTGTATCATTTTCTTTCTTTTTCTTGTAACAAATGTTGACTGTCTAAATAGGAAATGAGGGAAAATAACATCTGCAAATAAAAATGATGTAAAAATAAAACATTTTAATATTTTTAATCTAGGATCTTTGACATAAAACTCAATATTGAGCACACTTGATTTACAATACCAAAATTTTACAAGACTTGAAAAACATAATTATTCATTTTAGGATGTAAATCCCAAGAACTATACTGTATTTAGCTGCTAGTTAGCTACATACAAGTAGTAATTTACCTTGGTGGCCTTAAAATATAACTCTGATTTTATACATGCCTCATAAATGAAAATGACCCGCCCTTAGCAAGACATGCACTTTAATTTGTTTTTTTCTAATTATAATTTTTATCCATTCATACTTTGGAATCAGTGGCAACCAATGGCATACTATTATGAGAGATGGCTAGCTAGGGGAAGGAGTATATCACTGAGAGATACACACATAGATAATTGTAAGTAAATGTTATTGAATTTTACTTCAAAAAGCTTTTTTTTAACCAGTTTACAATTCCATAAGCAGAGGAATGGAATACTTGTTTCCCAGTGGTTTTCTTTATATGATCCCCATTTCAAACTTTTAATGCTTTCTTTTCCAAAGAAAAGATCTTTTATTAGAGAAATCTTATGCCTGAACTATAACAATGATAGCAACAATAATAAAACTCCATCATAAAACATAAAGTGAAACAAGGGAAATGTAAACTAGTTTTCCTGGCTATCAGAAAGTATTTTTCCTTACTTTTAATACTGCTTCACGTCTTTCATTTGTGGATTATCCCTTTAGATATAGCCTTTGACCTCATTTTCACAAAGTTGGAATATAAGTAGAGGATGTATCTAGAATGAGATCATGAGTGACTTTCTGAAGATGGTTGCTTTATTTACTAGGATTTGGAGAGAGACATGAATTTCTTTGTAGTCAACATATAAATTAGTATAATTTCATTTGGTTCATGTATTTCAGTGTTATGACAAGTTCATTTTGTTTGCTCTTTCCCAAGCTATTCCAAAATCTTGGGAAACCCCCCACCTTAGAATGTACATATTTTCCCATGACTGAACAAAACATCTAATTGATTAGCCTTGGAGGGCAAAGTGGTTATCAGTATGAAAGTTGCATAAGTGGATGAAGACCCAGAATAAGAATGTGTGAAATTTAGGATGAATTGCAGTTTGTGTCTTGTCTGTATTTACTAAGTCTGTGTAGTTGTTTTGGTAAATGCTCTCTTTGGAGTCTCTTTGAAGTGACCATCTAATGAATCAAGAAAAGGGCAGTTAAAGCTCTCATAGTAAGAACATCAAAAGAGGAATGAGATATGTTAAAGGCCAGGAGTCAAGGGCTATATGTTGACTTTTCCAAAGATTGAGGATGGAAGGGATTTGGATGACTGGGTGGGTTTTCTTTATCTTTGACCTTTTTTATCTCTTCATTTACTAACTCTGCCACCTCATTTTCCTTCGAACTGTTCATGCATAGCTTAATATCACACCAATGTTCATGACTGAGAAAATGAAAGTTATATTTTATCAAGAGGAAAGTTGTCCAGTTATTGTTTTACTGTGTAATTTTGACTGGTTTAGAGCAATGAAAGTGAAGTATTTGCATGATACTGGAAATAGCAATATTCACAATATAAGTTTGAAGTCATAATCTGCTTCTATTAGAAAATTTTTTAAAAAGGAGTTGTAGGAGAAATATCACTAACTTTTAGGTTATCATTTTAAGTATTCTCTTCAGGATCAATTTCCTTTATCATAGAATTGTAATATTAAATAAATTGCAATAAAATGGAATTGTTGGGATGTTTGATTTTATTTTAATATTTTTCTTGCTCAAAATCAGTTCTCTGCTTTTCTTCTGTCTTCTGAGAAAGAAACTGCTGAATTACAAAGAACCTAGAAGGAAAAATAGGAAAGAGAGAGGAAAAATAAAGGTTTTAAAATAATTCACAAATATAATAATTTCTGCCCAGAAAAGAGCTTGATTATTATTGAAGCAGCCAAAAAACTTCTAAATCCAGATTATGAAACATACATACATTCCTTGCTATTTCCCATCATTACCCTTGGAAGAAAACCAAAGTACAAACTATTAAACAGAATAAGATGTTAGAATAGGGAATGGAGCAAACACTCACCCATAGGTTATTTAGGTCTGACTCTGCCAAGGCAACTGCAGAAGGGAATCGAAATTCAATAAATCTAGGTGCTTTTTAGGGGTGAATTTAATTAAATGTTTGACCAAATACAGACAGTAAATGATGTTATAAATATCTAAATGGTACTTTGATACCTGCTTCTAATTCTGAATTTTGAAGTCAGTTTTCTTGATCTGGCATGTTTCTTGACTCTTCAACAGCCTCGCCAATGTTAATGAAATCTGTCTTTGGTAATGTGCCTTGCCCCCCCCCCCCCCACCAAATTTCAGAGTCCCATTAGCTAGGTTATCAACATCTATTAGTAATATTTTCAATATTTTCTGGAAGTCTTGCCTGTCTCTCCAAGGGGGTCAATGGATAATTAAGCTTTAATAGTATCTACAGAAGGTCAAGAAAAGGTATTGAAGATGACTTCTACCATGTCAGACATTGAACTTAAAGGAGGACGTACACATGGTCTGATATGGAAGGTTTAGAATATCTATAATTAGAAGGAAAATCTACATTAATGAGATCATATAGCATTGAGACAATCACAAAATGAATTTTATAACATATTAGTGTGTGTATATGTATATATATATATATATATGTATATATATATATAGCATATACCAAGAGTACAGTTAACACAGCAGACAGACCCTTTGTTAAATTGATATGTTCAATATTATTTTGTAGTAATGTTTTCAGTGAAGTTTTATTATGCTTTTTTAAAAATTTATGGCAATAGGATTAAGTGACTTGCCCAAGGTCATACAGATAAGGAATTATTAAGTGTCCTAACCCAGATTTGAACTCTGGTTCTTTTGACTACAGGGGCTGTCCTCTATCCATTGTGCCACCTAGCTGCCCCAAATTTTATTATATTTTTTAAAAAATCTACAGATACTTCAACTGTTTATGATAATGTTTTCATGACACTAACAGCTCTCTGTAACATTTTAATGGTATTTTTCTCAATTAATGATATCTGAAAGAGTATGTAAATACTCTTTAAAGAAAGAAATCATATGACTTTGTTTGGTGAGGCAGGGGTATACAGATGTTTAGAGTCAAGGAAATAAAGTTCTTTAGCCCCTTACTCTTATGATTTTTCCTCCAAACTTTGATTTCATTGTAATAGTGAAGTCCTAGGGAGAAAATTTCTTCCACTAAGGCATATCAGCAAATATGCTGTAAGTTTTAGAGTTGGTTTTTTTGTTTGTTTTGTTGTTGATTTTAAGTTTTTGCAAGGCAAGTGAGGTTAAGTGGCTTGCCCAAGGCCACACAGCTGGGTAATTAGTGTCTGAGATGGATTTGAACCCAGGTACTCCTGACTCCAGGGCTGGTGCTTTATCCACTGCGCCACCTAGCCACCTAGCCACCCCCTAAGTTTCAGAGTTGTTTAGGATAACAAGAGGTTAAGTGAGTTCTCCAGGTCAAATAGTCAATATACCTGAAATGTATTATTTGAACCCAAATATTCTTGACTCTGAGGCCATCTCAGTATCCACTTTGCCATTCTACCTTACCATGTAATACCCCTTCAACTATGGTAACACTATTAATCTGCACCCAAGGCATTCCTGTTTTTGTTTAATTTTACTTTATGACTTTCCCCCCTGCCTCAGTTAATTTGCCATATTCTTGATCCTACAGCAAATTAGAAAAACAGTTTATAATTGAATTAGTTGGAAGACATTACTGAAAGATTGGTGCCAGTTGTTCTTGATAATTTTATTTTAGTTTCCCACAGCTGACTCAATCTTTTATGGTCTGAGTAGCCTGGGCACATTTCAAGTTTTAATTGTGTTGAGTCCTCTGTGATCGTCATTTCCATGACCTCACACCAGGGGGTTTGTTGATTTCTTTCAGAATATTCTCCAACTTCATCATTAGTGGTTTATCTACTGGGAATTCAAATGAAGGATAAGAATGGAAATTGTTTGGTTTTCCAAGCATTCTCAGTGAGTCACTGCTTTGTCTCATTCTCCTTTTTAAAAAGATAAACCTGATATTTAAAATGTACATTTTAATTGCATATTAACAAAATAAGTGTAGTGATAACTCACTCACTCACTCTTGAAATACTTGCCAGCTTAATAAAATGAGATCAAATATGTTCTACTCAGAGGTAATTTTTGAATACAATTTATCTGTTAAATTCTTCAGAAATACTATACCAAAATATTCCCTTTGTAATCTAAAATCAAAATTTGTGAGATGGAGTTGTCTTTACCCTGTTCTCTATTACTGAAATACCCCTCACCAACTATGTTTTTCATTTAGAAGTCAACTTAAATGCTATCTCCTTTGCAAATCTTTCCCTGATCCCCTCTCTCTCCATCATTCAAAATCAAAAATATTTCCGTTTTTTAGTTTGAATGCCACTTGTATAACTCTCTCATATGGCTCTATATATTTTCTATTTTGTATTTTACATAATATTATGACTATATGTCTATTTCCTATTCCAGATTATAAACTTCATGAGAGAATGGATCATGTCTTGGACATTTCTGTATTGTCTTCCAGAATTTAGCACTGTGCTAAAAAAAAATATGTCCTAAATTAAGTTGTTGGATTGAATTTATTGGTAAATAGTTGAATTAGTATTAACAGTAACTGATACTGTGTTTCACTAAGCACACATAAATATTTTCCAATTTTAGCCTCACCCCCCCCCCCAAAGAATTTAATTCATAGCTTTTAGAACTGTAAGGGACTTTAGAAACCACTGAACCTAACATTTTCATTTTACAGATGAGGAAACTGACACCCAAGTTTCAGCGTTCAAGTTCACACAGCTAGTATGTATCTGAGGTAAAATTTGAACCAGGTCTTCCTGACTCCAAGATCAGTACTGTGTCCATTATACCACACTGCAGATATGATTATTATTGTTTAATAGGGAACTAGATCTCAAAAAAATTAAATGACTTTCCATTAAGTAAGATAGCTAGGCACACAATTTATAGAGTTTAATTACAGCATAGTATCATAGAAAGAGCACTAGGTTTTGAGTGAAATGACCTGAATTTGAATTTTAACTCAATCTGTTTCACCTTAAAGAGATTTTAGACAATATAGTTTCCTCTAATCTCCTCTGATTCTAATCTCCTGATGAAGAAGATTTGAATAATTTGACTTATGGAAAAGGAAGGATAGAAGCTGAAATAGTTAGCATTGATATTTTAGGGAGAGAAGAGCATCAGTTTTCCTCCCAGATTAGTACTGGGAAACTAATCCTCAAAGACAGAAAGGTGTTTATTGGTATAGAAACAGTATTACACCCAGAAAACTTACACTAGTGAATCAGTAGCATTTTCTCTAATTCAGTTGTGCAACACCTGCTATTGAATGTTGGCAGACATCACATAGGTTTGGGTTGCCCTGTCTGGTTTAGCTATCTACATCACACTAATAAAAACAGATAATTATTAACTTTCTATTTTATTTTCTGCTGTGTTAAGCTAGTTTCCTAGAGGGTGTGGTTAAATTTCATTTTTTTCCAGAAAAATTATATTCCTCCTTAGCAGTTCTTTTTTCCCATTATTGAAGTCTTTCTAGCTTCAATTTTCTCCAGGTTCATTTATTGTGAAGTGATTCAATTCCTGGAAACAAATTCAGTGTCCATGAATTAGAAAATAGTTGAATAAAAAAAATATGATATGTGAAAATAATGAAATGCTTTTTTGCTGAAATAGATAAAAGGGGACAGTTTTGGAGAAATTAGGGAAGACATGTAGGAATTGTTGTAAAGAAAACTTTGAAAATTATATAAACCCTGATCAATTCAATGACCAATCATGATTTTAGATTAATGATGAAGCGTACTATTCATCTTCCATCAGAGAATTCATTATATGAAAAATAAGATATTATTTAAAATATGGGCACTATGGGAATTCCTTTAACTAGGCACATTTGTGACAATATTTCCTAATCTTTTTTCATTTTTCAGTAGCAGGAAATGGGTGGGAAAATAAAAACTTAATTTCTATTCATTGAAAAACTATAATTTAATTTAAAAGGAGTTTGAGTCCAGAAGGGGAGAAGAGGAAAAAATAAAGATTTCATGGAAAAGGTAGTATCTAATGCAGATAATAAAGCTAAAATATTACAAATTAAGATATATAGAAAATTAGAGGAAAAATAGATAAATTGGAAGCCAAAAGACTCTAGAAATGTTAAACAAATCTAAAAGATTATTCCTTGAAATGACTAATGAAATTGATGAACTTTTATTTAAAGGAAAAGGGACCACAGAATCTCTAAAATACCCTTTTGAGGTCATTAAGAAGAAAAAAGTACCCATATATAGCAGTACATTTCTAGCAGCATTTTTTTTAGTGGCAGCAAAAACAGAAGCAAAGCAGATACCCCAAATTAGGGAATAACTAAACAAAATTATATTACATGAATTTAACAAAATATTACAATACAGTAAGAAATGAAAATATAATAAATATAAAGTTGCATGGAAAGATTGGTGTCTAATGCAGATTAAAGAAGACCAAATATGCATATATATATATATATATATATATATATATATATATATATATGTATGTATCTGTACATTTATGGGCAGCTATGTGATGATGCAATGGATAGAATGCCAGGCCTGGAGACCGGAAGACTCATCTTCCTTAATTTAAATCTAGCCTCAGACACTTGTTACTAGCTGTATAACCCTGGGCAAGTCATTTAACCTCATTTGCTTCAGAGTCCTTGTCTGTAAAATGAGTTGGTGATGGAAAAGGCAAATTAACCCAGTATCTTTGTCAAGAAAACCTTAAATAGGATCCTAAACAGTTGGACACAACTGAACAACAAACACATACACACACACACACATATAAACTATAAATATATATGTGTTGTGTGTATATGTATGTACACACAGACACAATGTCTATAACAATGTAAATTAAAAGAATAAGCAAAAAGTAACTTTTAAGTTAATGTTGCAAAGTTACAAAGAAGCATGGCCCCAACGAAGAGATATAAGAAAACACCTTTATCTAACTACATTGCATACATTTTCATACTTATAGACACATTAATTGGTTTTGCTGATTTAATTTTATTTCTTTTTCTACTTTTTATTTTTTCTTTCTTTAAAAAAACATAATTTTGTGTATGGAATAGCTCTCTGGAGAAAAGGAAAGAAATACTAATAAAAATTCTGATATTAAAAATAAAAATATCAATAAACATGTTTTAGATAGATAGATATAAATTGAAAAATAAAATAAAATGTAGAAAAGTCCAGATCTGTTTAATTCATCAAGCACTTATTAAGCACATATTATATGCAAGGCACTTTGGAGTTCTAGGAATACAAAAACAAAAATGAACTGTTTCCAAACTTTATGTTTCTGCCTCCACAACATATTTTACATATCCATATCCCTTTTCTCTATTCTCATAGCTGCCACCTTAATTCAGACCCTTAGTAACTCTTACCTCAGATATTACATTACAGTTGGTTTTCCTGCCTAAGTCTCTT
Organism: Macrotis lagotis; assembly: GCF_037893015.1. NCBI lineage: Eukaryota > Metazoa > Chordata > Mammalia > Peramelemorphia > Peramelidae > Macrotis > Macrotis lagotis. The sequence continues at coordinate 192,349,508 of NC_133661.1, forward strand.
CTCAATGCAATCTATCCTCCATAATTTTGTTTCATGATTTTTTTAAGCACAGATCTGACCATATCACTCCCCTTTTCAGTAAAATTCATTGGGTCCTTATTTACACAAAAATTAAATATAAATTTCTCTGCTTAGCTTTAAAAATTCCTTACAACTTTGCCATGATTTATCTTTCTAGGTTCATTAGCTATAACTTTTCCTCCTACACATTGCAACTCAGCCAGACTGGTCTTTTTGTCCTTCATATGCGACACTACATTTTCAGCCTTGTACATTTGACCCTGTGCAATGGACCATGCTACATTGCTAGAATGAGATTCTAATGAATGTGCTAAGGTCCTCTTTTCCAGAGACAAGCTACATGCATCCCCCCAGAGTTTTAGGTTATTCTTATGATTTAGGGTAGCTTTTTCTCTACTACTATTTCCTCAAGTTCCACACCCATTCCATTGGCTGTTTCCTGTCACTAATAACCTTTGCTAAGCAAAAGAGGATTAGGTGCCAAGAACTAGCCCCCCAGTTACATTTAACTACCCACATCAATTGCTTTTATAAAGGAATATTTACTTTAAAGATATAGCAAAAACAAATGTATACTTCTAGGGTATACACTCCCCAAACGCACCTTGGTCTCTTAGGGAAATAGGCTCAAACTTAACTGTTTACAACAAAGCATTAGTCCCATAAGGAGGAAGTACAATGATATCATTTTTGTCCAATAAATTTTCATATTAGCTGCCATTGGGCTGAGGTTCAAAAGGTCATTCCCAAAAGTTGTACCTGATTCCTGAGGGTATTGATCCTGTGCTAGCTGCCAAACCCAGTCTGGACTCCAAATTCTATATTCTTGTTGTCTTACTCTCATGACCTTTTGAAAATTGACATGGTTTCTAACTTGAGATCATGATTTAAAGAGTTGCTCAAGGCAAATAAGAATGAGTAAAATGAAAAGATATCAAGTTATTCCTAATCCCTCAAATGCTAGACCCCTCCTTTCCAAACCACCTGTGTCTAATTACTTCATGTTTATTCTCTTTACATTTATTTTAAATTAGAGCACTGGCTTTGGAGTCAGGAGGATGAGAATTCAAATTCAGCCTCAGACACTTAGTACTCACTAGCTATGTGACCTTGGGCAAGTCACTTAACCCTGATTGCCTCACATACAGAGCCATCTCCAGTCATCCTGATTCTTATCTGGCCACTGCATCCAGATGGCTCTGGAGGAAAATGTGAGCTTAGTGACTTAGTACAACACCCCCTCACTCAAATCCAATTCATGTGCTTGTCATGGTATCACCTCCCTGAGGTCATGATGATCTTGGAGAACGAAGGACAAATATCATCATCATCATCATCATCATCATCTATTCTAAATGTACTTAAATATGTGCTTGTCTCCCTCATCGAAATAGAAGCTCCTTAAGAAATGGGATTGCTTCATTCATTGTATTTGCTCTAGCACCTATCACAATGTCTGACATATAGTAGGTGCTTAATAAATATACATGATCTGATCAATAAATTAATTCAGGATCGAAGCAGCTCAGTAGTAGGGATTTAGCTTTCCAAATATCTGACATTTAGCCAAGTCAACAAATAACAGATGTATCTCTGTTAAGTTTTCATATATTGGGAGTTCATAATATACAGTTTTAATAGAGACCAAAGTGTAAAATATCCCTGTTCATTAACTCTGTCTTGTTTCTAACTTAGTATTCTACTGATCCAACTTCATTTGTAAGATTTTGATTCATGGAAATTCTTTATGATCTTTTCAGGGATCTGAGAATTCACTGAATACTACAGTTAAAAGGTACAATAGAAAATGTGAATGATAGAAAGAAAAAGAAGGAGGAAGGAAGGAGGGGAAAGAGAAAACGAGAGAGAGAGAGAGAGAGAGAGAGGGAGGGAGGGAGGGAGGAAGGAAGGAAGGAAGGAAGGAAGGAAGGAAGGAAGGAAGGAAGGAAGGAAGGAAGGAAGGAAGGAAGGAAGGAAGAAGGAAGGAAGGAAGGAGAGAGAAAAAGGAAGGAAGGAAAGAAGAAAGAAGGATGGATGAATTTAATGGATGGTAGAGAATGTTACAAATATCCACTGTCACACAATTTTTTATCTCAAACTAAGAATTTAATATTGAAATGTGCAAAATACATCCCTCTTCCTAATGCTCACAGGAATTCAATGACAACCAGAGTTAGATATGTAACAGCTATTCACTTAAATAGAAATCCTCAGGCATTTGTCATTACAGTTAAGGCCTGTGTTGAATTTGTGTTGGGAAAACTTTTCTTCATTAACTGACATCAATGGGATTGCATTTTACTGATTGATTAATATTCAGTGAGGAATTAAATTCTGGACCAGGCTTCATGTCAGGATTTACAAAGACCTAAAAATAGATTTCGGGATCACAAAGTAGGAAATGTTAGCATTCATTAATGACTTTTTTTTAACCTTTCTCAAAGTGAAAAGTGAAGTGCCTGCCAAATTGGGTATTGGAGAGTAAGCTGATTTGCTGAAGACATAGTAAAAATATCATTATATTTCTTTGATTGGAATCTCTAAGAGAGAAAATCCTGGGTAATATGACATCCACTATCTCGTTTTGCTTATTCAAAGCAAAGGCTTTTCATTCAATTAGGGTTTAATGATAGAAAGAGCTTAGGAGTCAGCATGACTTTTGAAGGCAGGAGATATGGATTTGAATCCCACTTCAGGTACTTACTCTGTAGAAACATGAAAAATGTCATTCACTCTCTCAAAGCTTCATTTTCCTTCTTCATATGTAAATAGGGATAATAATATTTATATACCAGAGGGTATTTCAGAGACCTCAGAGCATTTTTTTGTCTGTAGGTTGTTATTATCCTATGATTCTGAAATTTTGCTTAGAATGTCTCAGTGTTTGTTGCCACTGTATCTCTTTCTAGTATTTGCCAAGAGACAGAGTCCCCTCTTTTAGGACTCTTCATAATTTGAAAACTTGAAAATTTTCTTTTCCCTCACAGAAAGGTTGGGGATTCCTGAACTAGTTCAAGCCTCTTATTTTGTGAATGAAGAAAGTCCTAGAGATTTTAAAAAAAACTTCTTCAATTTAGAGACAGACTTGATATTTGACTTCTGGGTTCATGTTCTTTCTTATTTTTAAGCAATTATTCATTTGCTCTTTTTCTCTCTCATCCACCCCCCCTAAATCACAGGGGATAATCCCAATATCATTGTAACAAATATCATAGTCAAATGAAACAAATTCTCCCATTGACTTTGTCAAAAAATAAATATCTCATTCTACACCTGAGTTAATGAACTTTCTGATAAGAGGTGGTTAACGTGTTTCACTATTGGTCTTCCAAAATTTTGGTTATTTCACTGATCACAGCTCTTGTCTTTTCAAAATTGATTCCACTATAAAATATTGTGCTCTCTCTCTCTCTCTCTCTCTCTCTATATATATATATATATATATATATATATATATATATATATATATATATATGTACATATATATATACATATATATGTACATATATATATATATATATCTATAGATAGATGATAGAGATATGTAGATATGCATGTACATAAGAATATATACACACATAGCTCTCCAAGGCTCTGAATTTAACTTCTAGAATTTTGGTACCTTTTTGCTTTTAAAAGATGTCATTTGAGAAGAAAGAGTAAGAAACATTAGAATGTGAGGTAGACATTCTGTTTTATTATCCCTTTTTTTCACTTTAAGAATCAATAAATCCCAAAACTAAGATACCACAAAGACTAGTTGGGAAAGATGAGCAAAAAAGAATAAAAAAAATAATTTTCTGTTTGCCATTGTGTCTTCTTTTAGATTCTAATTTTTTTTTCAGACTACAGGATTAGACCTCTAAACTAACAATAAGATTTTAAAGTTAGAAAGAGACCTTGAAGATTGTCTAGTCCAGTATTTTTTTTATAGATGAGGAAATGGGACCAAAAGAAGCCATGTGATTTTATCAAGGTCACAAAAATTCAAAACTGGATCACTAAACTATACTGCCTATACAGAGCAACACACTTATGAAAAATATTTGGTATATACTATTTGTGAAAAAAAAGAGTGCTTTCTGACCTCTATGGATAGGATCATCTATTAACTAAGATTATATTGGACAGAAAACAAATGAGACATCAGAAAAAATGAGTGCAGTATTTGGTGAGTTGGCATATAGTTGACTTTATTATTTACCTTCTCATTTGGCATAGTTTGTGGGTTGGTTGTTGTCCTTCATTCTCAGAGGACCAAAAGTACATCACTATGTTTGAGTGAAGGAAAATTGTGTCCGACTATAGATGATTAAACCAATACAAACTCCAAAGATTCTATCATAGATTGGGTGCAAATAGTCCATATGAACATTTGGAGATGTCTCTTAATTTGTGCATAGAATGTTAGTAGTAGAAAAGTTAGTTAATTTGACCCCCTAATTTAACATATAAGGAAATGGCATCTCATGTGATGATGATATTTGTTGGGACTTGAACCCAGGTCTTCTATGCCATGAAGCCTTCAATAGTCTTAAGTATTTGCAGCATGGAAGACTGTTTCAGATTTTGTATGCTGTGGAAATCCAAAATTGGTGACTCATAAACTTCTAAGACTTCACCTTCATTTTCTCTCTTCCTGGGCCACCTAGATGTCTTATGCGAGATGGGGTCCACCAGTAGTGAAACTTTAGTTATCAGGCTATAGGATCATAGCACCCTAAATCCAGAGCTGAAAGGAACTTGAGTCACCTAGTTCAATTCCTTTATTTGACAGATGGGGAAACTGAAACCCAAGGAACTAAAACAATTTGTCTAAGTTCATGAGCAATAAATGTCAGAGATGGGAGTTAATCTTAAATCATTTGTCTCTGAAATGGCAGCTGTGTTGCAGTGATTGGGAAGCAGGATTCAAAACCAAGAAGACCAAATTCAAGTCATGCTTTTTTAACACATATTAGCCTAAAACCTATGTCAAGTCACTTAATCTTAGTGCTTTATGCAACTCTTTGAAACTAAGTTGCATAAAAGGTGCAAACTATGAAAGTTGTTTCACTTGTAAGTTCTCTACACCAATAAAATCACAGGACAGTATCTCTCTTTTGTCTACCCCCCTACTTTTTTTTTAATTATGGGTTTAAACATCCACAAACATTTCATTATACAAGGAATGATTTAATAAGATTGTGCATACAACTGGGAACTTGTATTATGTACCCATTTTTTAAAAGTGTCTATTAAATTTAACTTGATAGTAATTAAAATTGCCTTACTTTTCTGTCCTTTTCTGAACTTCCTTTGATTCTTTTCTCTTTAAAAAAATTTTCATTGACACCATTTTAGTTGCATAACTATATTTATCCTTTAATTCTCCTCAATAACTTCCCTTGTAACAAGTATTATTAGCAAAACAACTTTATACATCGACTATGTCTGAAAAGTATGCCTCATCTCATACCTTTCTGTTCAGAGGTGGGAAAAATGATTTATCATTAGTCTTTTGGAGTCATGATTGGCTATTGTATTGAGCAGCATTCTTTCTTTCAAAGTTGTTTGGGTCTATATTATTGTAGTCACTGTATGCTCACTTTACTCTGACTTGAGTTCATAAAAACCTTCTCAGATTGCTTTGCATCAATTTCTTTCATAATTTCTTGTCATGCAGCAAAACTTCATCATATTGATATTCTACAGTTTGTTCAATCACTTCCCTCTTTATTTCCCATTCTTTGCTATAACAAAAGAGATGAGAATTCAGTCAATGAACATTTTTTAAGCCCCCACTATGCACCAGGTGACAGTTCCTATCCTCAGGAAGCTCACAATCTATTGAAAGTCATAACACATAAAAAAGGAACTGAAAAGCCAGAAGATGGGGAGAGGGAAGGTTATCCAGGCACAGAGGCTTGTATGATAAAGTCATACAGCCAGGATGAGAAATGATATGAAGAGAAATGAGTTTCTGAGTTGATTTAATCTTGTAGAATGATGATTTTTCTGGAGATATAATCCAGAAAAGTAGCTGAGAAAGGAAATGACAAGTGGTAAGAAATTATAAAGAAAAATTTCCTGGCAGCCACCATCCTTAAATGCAGGGGATAACAAAGGAGCTCCCAGATTTCTATCTCCTATTCTCTCCAACCAGAGGGAAAGAGGAATCCCAGGAGCACAGGTTGCTAAGGTTTGAGTTACTGAGTTGAGTTCATCTTGTAGAATGTTGAATTCATGTAATAGTCTTTTCATTTTTCCTTGACCTCTTTAGGATACATGCCTTTTAGTGATATCACTCAAAGGGTATGTTTGCACAATTTAGGGACTTTATTTTATAGAAGCATATTTAAAAATGTCTCTTTTGAGATTTTTCTCAAAATATTAAGAAATAATAATCAAGTCTAAAATTCTTTCTAGCCTTTTCCCTTTAGAAAGGTAGCTTGTTCTATTCTTAGAATACTAAAGCTTTAGTTTTAACTACTGGATTAGGAGTGATAACCAAACTTAACTCTGATCTAGGTAAAATCCAACCATGAAGTGTTTGGCGCTAGGATCCTTCCAAAGGAAAAGCCTTCTTCCACTGAAAGGCAAGTGCCTTCTTTGCCTGAATTCAAATTAGATTCTTAGTATAGATTTTTAGGAGGAGTCTCATTGATATTTGAAGGGCTGTGATCTAGGAGGATTGTGATAATGATTTGGTTGCTCAGTGATTCTTAATGATGACTCAGAACTGTAATATTACCTATTGAGACTTTTTCCTTTGAGATTCCTATAAATGTTACCTAAAATTGTCTTGGGGAAATAAGTCATATTGGAGGGAATTTAGACATCTCTCTGTCAAGCTAGAAATGCTTGGCTATTCCCTTAAATTAAATTAAATTTCTTCTGGAAAATTTCAACTTAAGTTGAAGGTTACAATATTAATAGCATTTTTTCCTTGGACAATAGTTGTATTTCTAACTGATTTCCAGAAATTTTGAACTATTTCTCAGCTCCACCAATAAAGTATTATGGGCTTTATTATTTTATTACTACATGATTCTGAGACTCAGCTTCTACTTGGAATCCTAGAATGTTCATTCAGGGTGTAAGATACTAAAGAGATCATTTAGTCCAGTTCCATTACCTTACAGATGAGGACACTTACCTAATTTGCAATCTGTGCTCTTATTTTGGGTATCTGCCCTCCCTGAAGACAGTCACCAAATTTCTCTGATCTTTGTGCATTTCCCGCAGAAAGAAGACGAGGAGAAAGGACATAAATAAAGCATTGGTCAGTGGAAATTCTCCTGGGGAAATGAAACTCTCATTGGCAATGGCCATTTCTAACTCATCCACCTTCTTTTTAACTCTTGGATAATCATGTGAGTGACTGGGCTTTCAGTAAGTCCAGCCAAGAAAGAAATCATTGTTTTAAAGTGCAAAGAACACTGGATTCAGCAGAACAGAGTTGAGGTTTTGGCTTTGCCACTGAATGACCTTGGGCAAGTCACAACATCTGTGAACCTTAGCTTGCTTTTGTTTAACATGGTATGTCATAGTGGATTATTAAGGTCTTTTTCTGTTCTTACTAAATATTCTCTTTAAGAACTAATATCAGGTTTTTTTTCATTTTATAACTTAGATCTATTACTTTGGAAAGCATTGTTTAGTGATACCTAAATTCATGAAAAAGTCAGCTCTATGGTTATTTGTTGAGGTGATTGGCTGGCTTCCTGGGAGCTATTGCATTTGATGATGTGAATCCTATTTTAGGACTTGGGTAGAGGCTGGATCTGCTGCACTGACATACTCCTATGAATTCTGATGAGTTTGATGATTTTTCTTTTTAATTTACTTCAACAAAAATGGTCACTAGTACAGTTTAACATTTAGCGAGCTTCATCATTATATGGGATGCTACCCCTTCAAATTTCATAAAAGAATATATGCTACTACCAAAGTTTAATAAAGGACTCCTGAAGAAGTCAGTTTTGAGGAACACTAAAAACAGAGAGAAGTAGGAAACATGATTTATTCGTTACCTTAACTTGGAACAGTGACCAAAAAAATGAACAAAGAAAAAGGAATAAAAAAGAAAACCACAGTGGGAAACTTTGATAGCTTCAAACCACACCAAAACTATCGAAACACTCTGTAGACCATAAGAATACGGATAAAATAATATTTCAGTTTTTAAAGGGATTTTGGTAGCTGTCTCATTTAGTGAGGAGGAGGAGATTTGAGAAAAGGTCATTGGGGAAAACTTATTTACCCTCACAGACATCAGTTCTCTCAGCAGTTAATTAGTATACCTCTGTCTCATGGAAATTGTGGGAATAAGTGAATTTAGCACGAAAGTGAATTTAATTCTCTGAAAGAATGATTTATGATTTCAAGATTTTGTTGTCAATTATAACCTGGTAACTTTACAAACTAACTTGTATATAATACAAGATTATGACTGTTTCAAAGATGAACTAGTAACAAATTAAGGAATCAAGAGTTTGCACTTTATGAAATATTTATAAATTTTAAGAATATCTTTTGTCTTAATTATAAGATTTAACTGGTTGTGAAAATTATGTTGAGTCTAGTTCCTTACTGTTAAATAAAATATATTCTGGTATCTAGAACTTTCAACTGGGAACCTGAAAATCTGGGTTCTTCTATCTCTTTTCCCTTGGTCTCAGTCTCTTTATTTATTAAGTTAATGAATTATAGTTGATGGTGCAATGTCTGGCACATAGAAAAGAATTGATGAATTCACATGATTGATTTATAATTCTATAATCACATTCTAGAACTGGAAAATACTATCAGATAATGTTTGTTACACCTTAATCAATGAAGATACTTTAACCTAAGACATCTCTGAAAAAATAGTATCCCAGACTTTGCTAAACAATTCCAAATCACAATGAGTTTTACTAAATTTTGAATCAGTTTATTCTATTTTTGGACAACTTATTATTAGGGAGCTATTGCTTAATTAAGCCCCAAATTGCCTTCCTATAATTTTTTTTACTCATTGATCCTCATTCTTCTTTCCAAAGTCAGTCCACTAGTATGTATTAAGTATTTATTTTGTGTTAGATATTGTACTAAGAGTTGGGGGAATACAAAAAAGGGTAAAAAACAAATAGTTCTTGCTCTGAGGAATTCACAGTCTAATTGGAAGAAAACATGCAAAGTATCATTTTATATATAAATATATATATACATATTTGCATATATGTATATATTTACATATATAAGTATATGTAGATACATATATTTTGAAAGGAAGAGAAAGAAAAGGGAGGGAGGAGAGAGAGAGAGAGAGAGAGAGAGAGAGAGACAGAGACAGAGACAGAGACAGAGACAGAGACAGAGACAGAGACAGAGACAGAGACAGAGACAGAGAGACAGAGAGAACAAGAACATTCCAGGCCTCGGAGGCAGTCAGATGCATATCATATATAAGAACAGCAAAGAGCTCCTGTCATAGAATCAAAAAGTACACAGAAGGGGAAAAAGATAAAAGAAGACCATAAAGACAGGTAGGAATCAGTGTATGAAGGACTTTTAAAAGTCAAAAAGAGGAGTTTATATTTGATTCTAGAAGTTATAAGGGGTCAAATCCTTCACATGACATCTCTTCAAATACTTGAAGGTCAAATTTTTATTTTTCTTCTTTTTGCAAGGCATTGGGGTTAAGGGACTTGCACTTAGCTAGGTAATTATTAAGTATCTGAGTTTGGATTTGAATTCCAATCCTCCCGATTCCAGGGCTGGTGCTCTATCCATTGTGCCACCTAGCTGCCCCTGGGTCAAATATTTATTTCTTTAAGCCAAGGGTTCTTGGAGTCCATGAACTTAAAAAAAATCTTTTTTTTTATAATTTCATTTTAATATAATTGACTTCATTTTTAATTTTGCATTGAATTTTACACATTTATAGGCATTATCTGAGTAAGGGACCATAACAGATAAAAGATTAAGAGCCCTTGTTGTAAGCTAAATATCTCTGTTTGTTCTAACTGATCTTCATAATATATGCTTGTGCATATCTTAATCATCTTGGTTACTACTATTTTAAACATACTAATCTTTAATATATAAAATTTCTTCTAGGTTTATAAGTCAAGCTAGGTCCAGGTTTGTGCAAATAAATGAATTGTCTGAAATGTTAGCATTATTTGAATGAATTTTGCATATATTCATTGAATTAGAACCAATATCCATATTTCAGTTAATTATAACTTTGAATAGTTTGAATTTAAATATTTGTAATAACTTCAAGGGATTCATTATTTCTTAGTATTTGGGATATAGCTATATTCTATAACTAGAATTTAAAACTACTTAAACTTTTGGAAAGTTGGGATCCTTTTAATTTGAAGATTCACTTTAAAAATTTACAAACTGACAAAGAGGCAAGGCACTAATAGTGATGAAACATTTCATCTAAATAGCTACCAGAAGTATTATTCAAAAAGTATATAATCTTGTTGTATTTTTTTAACTTACCTCAGCAGTTTCATCTTCTAGATGGTAGAAGAATTAACCAGAACTGTTGTTGTACTTAACTCAAAGCTACCAGGAAGACTGAGGCATGTAGATTTTTTGAGTTCAGAGGTTTTTGTGTTACACTACCTAAGTAGATCAGGTGACCATATTAAGTTTCCTACCAATATGGTGAGTGCCTGGAAGTATGGGGTGGATAGGCCTTCTAACGAAGACAAAACAACCTATTGCAGAAATGGAACTGGTCAAAGCTTCAATGTAGATCAGTAGTGAGATTGGGCCCATGGATGGCCACTGTATTTACTGAATGGAAGATGTATACTCAATCTCCAAGGGAAAGGAAAGAAAAGGAGAAGAAAGGAAAAAAGGAGAGGAGAGGAAAGGAGCGGACCTAACCCTATTAGTACACTAAAATTTTTATCAAAATTATTAAATATATTTTATATCATTTTAAAATATAACAATATGATTGACCCTTTGTGATTCAATGGACTTCTATCTTGCATTGTCTCTTGAAGTCTGTCCAATTTCATGTTTTTTACTTCCATGGTACCATTTATTTGTCTCATCTTCTGCTGTTCTCTTCTCCTTTTGCCTTCAATCTTTCCCAATATCAGGGATTTTTTTTAATGAGTCCTATCTTCTCATCATGTGGCAAAAGTTCTTAAATGTCATCATTTGACTTTCTATTGAATAATCTGAATTAATTTCTTTAAGTATTGATTTATCTGATCTCCTTTCAGTTCAGTGAATTCCCAAAAGTCTTCTCCAGCACAATAATTGAAGAACATCAGTTCTGCACTGCTTCCTTAAAATCCAACTCTCACAGCCATACATTGCTACTGGAAAAACAATAGCTTTGACTGTATGAACATTTGTCAGCAATGCAATATCTCTAATTTTTAGTATGCAATCCAAATTTGCTATAACTTTCCTTCTAAGAAGCAAGCATTTTTTAGTTTCTTGGCTGGCACCACCATTTGCAATGATCTTTGACCAAAATTTTAAATTCTGACATTGCTTCCATTTCTTTTTCCTCTTTTTGCCAGAAAGATATGGAACAAGTTGCTAATATCTTAGTTTGGGGAAATTTTTTAATGTTAAGCTTCAAGTCAGCTTTTACAATGTCTTCTTGCACCATCATCAAGAGATTTCTGAATTTATTTTCACTTACTGTGACCAGAGTGATGTCATCTGCACATGAGATTATTCATATTTCTCCCAGGCACCTTAATTTTGGTTTTTGGTTCATTAAGCCTGATTTTTTTTGTTAATATGTTTGAAGGGAATACAGAATTTTAAGCCCTACTCCCTCTCCAGAAGATATGAATCTTTCCTTGATACAATTCAAAATTCTTTTCACTCATGTCTTTACCAATACCCATCTACTTCTGCTTAAAAGTCCCCAAATTGTATTTTCACAGAATATTTCCCAATCATACTTCATTTCTATAGGGAAAAACAAACTCCTCATGGTCATTGGCCCAAGGATTTCATTACCTTTATACTCCAATGTGATATGCAGAATATCCTGTTCTTAGGAGATCAAGGAAATAACAAGGATCTTCTCAGGAAAACCTCCCACAGTCCAAGAGGGACCCCAAGCAAGAAGGCTTGGCAATCAGAGGAAAGGTAAGGAGAAGCAAAGAAAGAAAAGAAGAGAGCAGAGAGAAGGAATTTCTTGAAGGGAAAAAAGTGTCAGAAAACTTTGAAGACTTACTTCATTAAAGAGTCATTCATACTCAATAAAAGAAATGAGTAACCTACACTTATGAGAGCAAATTTCAAAAGGTTCTGTGTAATTATAATTGTGATCATAGACAGCAATAATATCAAACTCAAATAGAACCATAAGTAGAATGGTATATTGATTTAGAAACCACATTATCTTTGTTGTACTATAACTTTTTTTTATTTTGTTAAACATTTCCTGTTTATATTTTTAATCTTATCAGGTAGCACTCAGGAGTTTTGCAGCCCTATTTTGACACTAATTGACATTAATTTGGACCTAATAAAAATATGACTCAAAGGAATTAGACTGCTCTAAAACATGAATTTATGACTATAGAATTAAATGACCTAAATTAAGAGGAAAAGAGCAAGGTATCTGGGGGGGGGTGGCAATGTCATTGCACAGGTACCTGTCATATGAGTTCATGTTTCTAAAGAGAATATAAAAATTGGAAGGAGGAAACATAACCAAGGGGCCATCTAAGAATAATATAGCACTGGAAAGTTGACTTCCAGAATGAACAGGGCCTTGTGAAGATTATTAAAGACAATAAAAACAGTCCTTTAAAGTACCACCTCCACAGTAGAACTCTCATTGCTTAAGGACAATTGCATAGAATTGCACAGAAAAAAAATCAGTGGCTCAATTTCTATTACTTTTTCTACCCTCACAATCAATAAAGTTTCTTTTTCAACTGAAAATGGTATCATAAAAAAAGCGGGAAAGAAAAAAAAGACCAAAGACTAGTGCAGTTATAAGAAACTAACTGCTTCAAAAGAATTACTCTCATTAAAAAAGAAAAAGAATCCATTATCTCTAGATCCAAGTGAATTACATATTCTGATCCCAAAATAATGAGAAAATGTGATTTGGAATGTCTGTTGACAATCTTGGGAAAATCATGGAGACTGAGAGAACTACCAGAAAACTGATGATGGATTGTCATAGAGAGATTAAAGAAAGGTACTAGACACTATGAACCAGTAAGCTTAACATTGAATATTAGAAAAATTTTAGAATAGAATATTAAATAGATGATTAGTGTATATTTATAAAAGAAGATGGTAATCATTTGGATCTAGGTTTGTTCCTAAAGAACAACAAAGTTGCTCCAAACTTACAACTTCATTTTTAGCAGGATTATTAATATAATTAAATGATAAGCATATTATAGACATTGCTATACATATATTAATTTCAGTACAGTATTTGACAACTTTCTTATAGAAAAGAGAGTGAAAATGGTGATTTGATATTTTAGATAAAACAGATCTGTAATTTATTAACTAGATGTTCACTCCAAACTATTGATTAATGTATTGATAAACTAATTGGAGATTCCTAGTTGAATGCCATGGAATTGTACTTGTTCCTGATTTTATTAACTTTTTTTATCATTGACTTAAAGAAGACACTAAGGTTATTGAGGTCAGTTTTGCATATGACACAAAGCTAGGAGAGATGCAACATAAACAAAATTCAAAAAGTTCTTAATATACTGGAATAATTAGCAATTGGGATAAGAACTAGACTGGTGATTTAATTAGCATAGGGAATTTCCAGGTAAAGACACTCCTTGTGCCAATGTACATTAGTCTCTTCTTGTCAACTTAGAGTGTTTTCTAGTACACTGAGTGGTTAAGTAAGTGATCCAGGGTCACAGACAATATGTGTTAGAGGCAGGACTTGAAGGTCTCCTAATTTGGAGATCAACTTTCTCAACATTATATTATGTTGCCTCCAATGAGGTTAGAACAGAAAGTTAAAACAAACCAAATTAATAAGGATGAATTAAAGTTTGAGATGTTTTAAATTTTAAAAAATCTACACATTTTCAGGATGGTAAAGATATTGCTTGACAGTAATCCCCTTGAAAAAGTCAAAAAATTTCATGAGGAGCAAGAAATGTGATGTAGTTGCTAAAAATACCAGTGTCATCTTAAACTACAGAATAGGTCCTAGATTAAGGGAATTGATAGCCCTATTGTAAACTACACTAGTTAGACCATCTGGAACCTTGTGGCTAGTTGTAAACAATGTAATAGGCACATCAAATTATTTTGAATGTGATTAGGGTACTGAAGGGACTAGAAATCATTTCTCCTGAAGAATAGTTGAATAAATTGGAAATGTTTAGCCTGTGGAATAAAATGTATGGATAAGAAAAGAGGGAAGGAGGAAGCAGTCTTTTTCTTAAAATATTTGAAAATCTTTGGCGTGAAAGGTAAACCATCAATGAGCCAAGGTGAAAATTAGAAGGTAAGTGGTAGACCAATAAAAGGCAATACTTTCTGAGGAATGGGGCCATTCAAAGGATTAGGAAAGGATTATTTTGAAGAATTGTGATCTCTAGTCAATGAAAATTCTCAGGATGTGGCTGGACAAAGAGATCCAGAGATGTTAGAGGGGGAAAATGCTACATTAGAGGTCAGGAGGATCTAAATAAATCTAAATCTAGTTCTAAGATTCTGTGACTCAGTGCTATGGATGGCATTAATTTAGGCAAAATTCTAAAATGCAAGAGTCTGGATGCTAGGTTTCAATTTTTCTTTCTTTTTTACTTTTTTAATGCTATATTCTTCTATGCTGCAGACATTAATAAAATTCAGTCTTTTTCCATTCTATTTATAATAACTATAATATCAGATTTACATGTATAAAAATCACTCATGTATTTAATACATCTCTCTATTGCTCACAGCAGTTTTAGGGGTAGTGTTGAGATTTCCCCCTTAAGTATAAATCTGTTCAGACAATGGTTATTCTATTTCCCTTCTATGATCAATCCTTATCTCTATGGAGGGAATATATTAACCAAACACTTTTCTCTCAAAGCTCATATTTTTGAGAGTACTGCTCCTCCACTCACAAACACCATCATTTTCCTCTCTTAACTTCCTATAGTTGAGATTTAGGATGGTAAGATGGACATAGATTCAGACAATGTGTCTTTCTAGCTAATTCAGTGGCATTAAATAATAGCTGCAAGTTAATGCAGGTGAAGGTTATTTTCTGAAACTGACAGAAAAACTATTCATTGCTGCGCTGTCTTTCCAGGTATAGATGTGAATATTTACATGTGTATACAGAGTCTACATGAGTATTTAATACTGTCGCTTTCCATTAGACATATATCTAGATAGCTGTCTCCTTTACTTGTAAGTACAAGTTTTAAATCACATAAGGAAAGTAACCTGTCTGTGTCTTACATATCACTCATGATATTCACACTTGAGAAAACTTCACCTTGTTGAATTTATTTTAACTCAAGTCTGATGGATAGCCTTGGGAACTATAGCACTTTGAAATTCATGAGAGGAATTCAGATTGAAGAGGGTTTTTCCCCCCCCCCTTATTTTAAAAGGCATTACCAATTTATCACTTCTGCCAAGAGCAGGATTCTGGTTGATGTAAAACTGAAAGAAGTAAGACTGACAGTACTAGAAGTTTACTTTAAAGCAAATGCTTTAAACCCGAATACAAGCATTTTAAAGGGAAAAATGATAATTATGTTGCAATATAATTGACTTCCTTTGTAGTTTTTTGGGGTATTTTATTTCTGTGTGTTTAAAAGCATTACTCTGAGAAGATATCCATATCCATATCCAGCTAGACAAAAGAAACCATGACATTAAAAGAAAATTAAGAACCTGCTAAAAGGAAGAGTTTTGCCCAAAACTGATTGTGTAATATATGTAAATCAGCTTGTTCTAAGGGGAATGTCTTCAATGAGGAAAAAATCATGCTTGGGAAATGAGATTAAGTTGTGATATTTAATAGAAATGGAGATACTTGATATGAATTAGAAATTATGCTATAAACTGTCTCTTAGGTTATTTGATTTTTGAAGCTCTGAACTTCTTTCTAAGTGTTTTCATTAAATTGACACAAGAAGTTGAAATTTCAGCTATGAATATTTACTAGGATTAATTATCCTTTATGACAGAAATGGATTTAGGGTGGGATTTGCAGACTATGTAAGGTGGAGTAATAAATGATATTTTAGAAATATCAGTTATATATATGTATACGCACTGTTTCCATTACTAGTTGGAACTTAAACAAATTTGACCACTCCTTTCTGGGTGGCCACTGTTTTTGATAATTTCTAGTGGAAATCCCAGTCTGATGTTTTAGGTTAGCAACAGGAAATGCAGTTCACCATTTGAATGCATGGGGAAGGTCCAGACTTTCAGAGTGGTTCTAAGGTAAGTTATATCATTATTACTGTAATTGTAATGTGTTGCATTAACAGGGCTCAGTTGTAGGATTAACCTTTGTGTGCACATGTGTATTTCAGTAATGTCTGTAGGGAACTAAAATAATAAGTGAAAATTGGAAGTTCAGAAAGGGAAGATGATAAAGGGACTCATTTTAGTCACATGAAAGCAATAGATAAATGAAAACTCTATTCCCCAACCCCCCCCAATATGTACAGTATCGTAAATGATTTTGAGTGAAAGTTTAATAGAATACACTTACTTTATTTTAGATATTTTTTGCCAAAATTAATCAGGAAAATAAAATAGAATGATACACATATTCATAGCAGGGGAAAGCTTGCTAGATTTCTGCTTCATATACTCAAATAAAGAGTATGTCCTGTGTTCTAACCAATATCATGATATCATTTAGAATAAAAGCTTTTTGCATTGAATGCTGTGTCTGGATTAATTTAGCTCTTGGTCCTTTTGTCATACTGACAATTCAAAAATGTTTACCTATCAAGGTTTCATAATGCATGTTTCCTTCATAAGGATATTGTCTTCTTTTTTAAAAAAATTTTTAATAATTTACTTCTTGAAGTGTTCTCCAAAACTTAATTACTTTTTACTGTTTCTGCTCTGGGTTTCGCTTCTTCCCATCTTAAGTGGCAAGTAGACCACATGCACAATCCCAGTGACTGCTATTTTGGAATCACCACAGAAGAAAGATTTTTTTCTCTCTTAAAATGGGAAGCAAAAAAAAAAATTATTCATGATTATCTAAATCAAAATCTGTGAAATTCTGTACTCCCTCTGGGGAGTACAATAAGAATTTGTACCATCAGACAGTTTCCTTTGACTATACATGCTTTAAAAAAGCTTGAAGGTATTTTGCTTACTATGTGTGATGATGTGTCCAATTTGTTTTATGTTGTGTCCTTCCTTCATTATAGCTACATTTAATATCAACAGTAATTCCAAGTCCAAATGGAAATGAGATTTAGAAGTGAGAAAGTTGACTGATGCTAAGAAAGTTGTGAAGGGAGAAATCATAAATTAAATCAGTTTTTTGGATTCCCCAGTTCTACTTCCTATGAAGAGAAAAAAGTCTCATAAAGAGACAATTTTTGAAAAAGAGGAAGCAGTGCTGAAAGGAATTCAGTTCTTTGGTTCTATAAAATATTCCTATTTCATTTGATGAGAGTAGGAGAATGCATGGAGAGAATAAGAGGTATGAAAATATAGAGATATTTTGCCTTGAAAGAAGTAGCAAAAGACCTAAAGGACAATGACACTTGAAGAGGAGAATTATTTTTATCTGTCCTTCTAAGGTAAAATGGCAGTCTGGATTTAAAATTCTGAAATCTGCTGAGTAGAGACTAAGCAAACACTAGCAGAGATCACAATTTATCTCTTGCTACTTTAAAAACCTTTAACCAGATAAGCAAAACACCTGTCATACAGCTAGATAGTTTGACAGATGGTGACAGTAGAAGCACTGCCCCCTATATGATGAAGCATAATAGATGCTTTTGTGTTTCCACTTTTTTCCCCCTTTAAAAAAAAAAAAAAAGACCATCTGGTTTGAAAGGTCAGCATGAAATGTTGCCTGGCAGTCCATTTCCCAGCTGGCTTATTTTAAGCTCATGTTACTCATGAATTGAATTTCCAATTGGATAGCAATGGCCAGTTAACTGAGCAACTTTTGCAAATATATAGCCACACAGAAGCATAGCACTGCTATAACAACCTTGAATGCCAGTTTATTAGATATATTTACCTGTTACATGCATAACAATGAGTTTTAATGCAGTGGTAGGTTGGCCTCTATTTCTTTGGTCTTTCCTGCTGGTCTGAGTTCGCTCAGAAAGCTAGATCTGGAAGGAAACTTAATGAAAAAATGAAGAAACTGAGGCCTAAAGAAGTTAAGAAACTTACTCAAGGTTACAAACTAATTTGTGGCAGTGTTAAGACTTGAACCTAGCCTTCTGACTGCTTGTCTGGCAATTCCTTCCTTTTTTGCCAGAGATTTTTAATCTTTGATCCATGGACTTTAATGGGTCTAAGAATAATATTTCAGGGGATTCATGAACTGAGGTGGAGATTACTTATTTATTTTCATTAGCCTCTAACTGAAATTTGGTATTTCCTTCAATTACTTAAAAATATTATTCTGAGAAAGGGCCCATAGGCTTCAGTAGACTTCCAGATGAGTCCATGTCACAGAAATAGAAGACCAACCTAAAGGTAGTAATAACCATCCTTTATTGACTGTGAATTTGGACATATCTATGAGTGTGATCCAGAAATGGTGATTATGATGTAAGCATTGAGGGAGTAGAGCCCTAAAAACATAATTCTGAAATAAAGGTAAAGGAAAGAGAAGCTAAAAATTTATATAGGGATTTCCACAAGTTGGAAGATAGGAGATTTTTTTTTCAACCAACATCACTGATGATCTTTTAAATGTATGTATGTGTTTACATCTTTTAGGCTTCTCCCTAGAGGGTTTCATCAAGGATGGCTTCACTGAACAGTCAACATATAAAGACAGCTCCAGGGATGGAGATGTATGGGTCCTGGGCTACAGATCAGGACCAACCTACCCCTTTCTGGTCCATGAGGAGAAAGAGAAGCCCAACAGGAGTGAATTGCATTTGGACCTTCATGTGAGTATTTCAGTAGACATCTTAGTGTTTGTTCTATGGTTTTAAGTAACCGATACAGATTTATTTCATATTCTTAATCCATTCCTATTTTTAAATGATGTGTTTTATCATTCACAAACTTGTTTAGATCAGAAAGATATTATATGGAGTTTTTAAAATTTATTTTTATTTATTTAAGGTCATGAGGTTAAGTGATTTCCCCAAGGTCACACAGATGGTAATTAAGAGTCTGAGGTCACATTTGAACTCAGGTCCTGACTCCAGAGGCAGTGCTTTATCCACTGCGCTATCTAGGTGCCCCATATGTGGGTTTTTAAAAAAAATGTTGCTTATATAAAAGTGTGAACTCTGAAAGAAGACAATGCTTTCTCAAAATAAATAGGTAAACTGAGGCTAAATATCTTGACTTGGAGCATATGGTATCAGAGGTGGAGACAGGAATACAATATTATTTCACTATTATTCAACAAGCACCTATATTATACTTCATATTCACTAGAAATTGTGCTAAGTGCTCGAAATATAAAGAAAGGCAAAAATAGTTCCTGCCTTAAGGAGTACTAAAATTAATAGTAGTAATTGTAATAAATAGAAGCTAGTATTTATACAGTGCCTATACTATACTAAATGTTCTATAGTTATCTTATGTTTCTTACAACAATCCTGGAAGGTAGGTACTATTACTATCCCCATTTTACAAATGAGGATACTGAGGCCAGCAGAGGTTACATGACTTGCCCAAGGTCACACAGATAGTCAGCATCTGAGACAGGATTTCCTCAGGTCTTCCTCATTCCAGGCCCTATCTAATGGAGGAAACAACATTCAAATATGTCTGTGTGTAAGTATGTGTGTGTGTGTGTGTGTGTGTGTGTGTGTGTGTGTAAATAGAAGGTAATCTCAGTGAGAAAGCATTGCCAATGAGAGGAATGGTCAGGATAGAAATTGGGATTTGATGGGTCTTTTTTCTTTAAGGTTTTTACAAAACAAACAGGGTTAAGTAGCTTGCCCAAGGCCACACAGCTAGGTAATTATTAAGTGTCTGGGACCGGAGTTGAACCCAGGTACTACTGATTCCAAGGCCAGTGCTTTATCCACTACGCCACCTAGCCTCCCCTGATTTGATGGGTCTTGAAGGAAGTCAGGGAATCCAGGAGGCAGAGATAAGAAAGGCCAGCATTCCAGATCTGGGAGAAAACCAGTGAATGGCAGAGGCAGGAGATAGAGTCATGTTGAAGTCACAGCAACAAAGTCAAGGGATTTGGATCATAGATTATGTGAAAAGCATGAGAAGACCGGGAAGATAAGACAGGTCATGTTGTAAATGCCAAACAGAGGATAATGTATTTGATCCTATGGGAAATTATGAGTCACTAAAGTTCAGTGCTTGGAGAAAAAACAGCACTGTCAGACTTGGGTATGAAGAAATTGAATTAGGCAGCAACTATCAGACTATTTTATGTTGGATTGATTCTTACAATGGGTTTGAATGATAGTCCAAGTGACTACTCTCTCTCTCTCTCTCTCTCTCACACACACACACACACACACACACACACACACGCAAACATACATATTTATACATACTCATTATATATATATATGTATGTATGTATGTATGTATGTATATACACATTTCCAAGTTGGTTCATTGATTGATACTCTTAAAAGCCATTTTAAAGAAAGCTGAAGTGAAGAAATTTCATTGCAAAGAATTGTTGTACTGTTGCCTTACTTTCTTACTTCTATTTCCTCAGGTAAAAAAAAAAAGGTGGAACTCAAATTTTTAGAGTCAGAAATTAATTTAAAGGAAATTTTGTCCAATCCATACTTGATGAGTTCCCCACTAAAATGTATTGCCCAGTACTAAATTCAAAGAGAACTGATTAACTTCACACTAGAAAACCCATATAATTCATGAGGATCCCTTTAAACAAAACACTTTTCCCCCTTTCCTTTTTATCCATCTATTCATACATTTTATCATCCAACAAAATCATATACAATGTATATTTAATAAGCTCCTACTACAGATAAAATTCTATAAATTTTAGTCACCCTTCAAATAAACTGAAATAATTGATCATACTACAAATATTCCTACTGACTCTGCCTCTATTTACTATCTTCAATTTCCTTTTATTTTTAAATTTAAAAAATATTCCATAGTCCCCTAACATGGGAAACTCAAATCCTTCCCCCACCCCAATAAAATTTGCATTAAAATATGCACAGTTCAGAAAAAGAAATTCCCCACATTGGCCATGTCCAAAAATGTGTCTTATTCTACATTTTAAGTCTATTACCTCTCTAACAAGAGGTAGGTTGTTTGTTCCATTTTTGATTGAAACCTTTCAGATGCATAGTATATTTCATTGTATGAATCAGAGTTCTAAAGTCTTTCAAGGCTATTTTTCCCCTCTAAAATATTATTGTTATTATATGAATTGTTTTCTTAATTTGATTTCACTCTGCATCAGTTCATAGAAATCTTTCTATCTTGTGATTCCATCCATTTTATCATATATATATATATATATATATATATTGTTTAGCCCATCCAATATGTAGGTATCTTCTATGATAAGAGCTACTATAAATATTTTTATGTATGTAGATTTTTTTCTTCTTTCTGTGATCTCTTTGGAGGATAGTGATGATGATATTTTCCTTCATTCTCTTAGAGGACCATCATATCAGGGAA
Source organism: Macrotis lagotis (assembly GCF_037893015.1). NCBI lineage: Eukaryota > Metazoa > Chordata > Mammalia > Peramelemorphia > Peramelidae > Macrotis > Macrotis lagotis. The sequence continues at coordinate 192,371,321 of NC_133661.1, forward strand.
GTGATGCCATGACAAGCAAGTGAATTGCATTTGAGTGATAGGGTCCTATGCTAAGTCACCAGCCTTACTTTCTCCTGCAGGGCCATCTGGGTCCAGTGGCCAGATATGGATCAGAATACCTGAATCTGAGACAATCAGGGTTAAGTAACTTGCCCAAGGTCATACAGCTAGTAAATGACAAGTGTCTGAAGGTCGAATCAAACTCAGGTTCTCCTGACCTCAGGACTGGTGCTATAGGTCTAGTACTCTGTACCCAAATTCCCTCTGCTGATGGGAATTTGTATACAATAGTAATTAAATTAACATATTTAGGTTACTGAGAACCCTACCTATTCCTTCTTGGTTCATTCCTTCTTGGACCTTATCTAATTATTTTCAGACTTTGTACCTATTTGCATGGCTAGTTTGGATTATGCTTGTATTACTCATAGGCATGATGATTTACTTGATCAACTAAAAGCCAAGGAGAGTCTCACACTTTTCAAAATCCACTCTGGGTGTGGCTTTGAATTTTCCTGTGGGAAACACAAATTAATAATTATCTTCTGTCTTGCAGAAGCAACAGATCTCTCTCAGCCAGGCTCCTCTAAAGGTTGTTTGAAATTAGCCTGCAGGTTCGAAATAGTTCTTTAGGAGCTGACATGGACTTTGTTAACATTAGTCACTTCCTATTTTTCAAACTAATTTCACAACCTGAATGATGGACTAGAATCTTGGAGGGCAATAGTGACATCTATTGGTGGAGTAGCTGGAGAGAATTTAAATGGAGATAAATGTAGCAAGACTATCCCCAAAAAGCTACTGGACTTAGATATTGCTGATCAGATTTTTAGATCCTAGTTTCTGAGTCATAGGCTTGTTTTAATTAATATAGTTCATAGGCTCATAGATTTGGAAGGAACGTTACAAGTTATTAAATTCAAGCCTTCATTTTACAAATGAGAAAACTAGGCCTAGGGAAGTTAAGGTCAAACATCTAGTAAATATTTGAAGCAGGATTTAAACCCAGGTTTTTCAGAATCTAAGACCAGAATCCTGTCCACTATAGCATGAATTCTCTTTTCTAATATTTTTGGGTAGGGCTTAATACTCTATAGATGATAATTTCTTTTCTATATCATTTCTTTAAGGGTGACCATAACAGATAACAAAAGACATTTTTTTTTTCACCTGGTGATCTGAACATTAAAGATAAAATACTGTTTTTAGGAGAAAAGGGAATTCTATAGAGACAGTTTTTGACCAATCAAGAAGCAATAATATGTATTAAATACTATGCTAAGGGTTAAAGAGCTGATGAAGGGAAGCAGTGTATTACAATGGAAAGAGAATTGATGTTGAAGTCACAAGAATCAAGTTTAATGTTGCTTTTTCTCATTGATAACCTGTGTGACAGAAAGCACATCATTTAATTTATCTGGTTCTCTGTTTTCTCATCTATAAAAATTCAAAGGGTTGAACTAAAGATCCCTATTATCTCTAGTTCTCTGATCCTGTGATATAAAATTATCTATCATCTATTTTTAGTTCTGTTCCTGATTTAAAGTGCAACCCTTGGAAAGTCTGTCTTTTTGTAGATTAGAGATGATTTTTTTCCTCATCTATTTATCACTGAAATTCATTCACTACATGACCATTCAAAATGTATTCCTTTCCAGACCAAGGCTACTTATAAGTACACTTAGGATCAGGTAGGTTCATATAAGATTGAAATTGATGCTTCATCAACTTCACCTGTGAAGTATTGAGCACTAATTTTTTAAGCAAGATGTCAATGGTGGGGAAAATGATGAAAAGCTACCACTTCAATGAAAGCATGTGAAGGTGACAAAACCTTAGTCATCTCCAAGTGCACTAACACCCTTATGAGTGAAAAAGTTTGAAACATAAAGATTTAAAAAAATATACACCACAATTTTTTTGACTCTTCTGCCTTCCCAATTTCCTTTGGTTTATAACATTGTTTACAGGTTGTTTTTGTTCAATTGTTTTCAACCCCTTTTGGGGCTTTTCTTGGCAAAGATTCCAGAGTAGTTTGCCATTTCCTTCTCCAGCTTATTTTACAGATGAGGAAACTGAAGCAAACAAGGCTAAGTGACTTTCCCAGGATCACAAAGCTAGGAAGTGTCTGAGGCTGACTTGAACTCATAAAGATGTCTTCTGGGTTCCAAGTCCACTGCTCTATCCATTCTGCCATCCAATTGCCCCTATTTAAAAGGAGTTAGTGAATTAAATCATAAACTAGAGCCAGACTGGACCTAGTCCTTCATAATGACCAAAATAATTATTTGGAAGCCTGTAGGAAGAGACTCTTTCTTGCCCAACATGGGGAATCATTTATTAAAAAGTCCTTAAATTTAATATTATGGAAGAATAACCACAAGATAGTGGAAAGAAGACCAAGTTGAAAGACATAGCTTAATAGATTGAGTGAAGCTGGGAGTCAAGTAGACAGTTTTGAATGTTATATAATAAATTTGTTATATATTTAAAAGAAAAACAAGCTATAAACAAGACCAGAAGTTTTGTGTGCAGTCTTCTTCACTAAGGCTATATGCATGTAAATACCTATTTTTATTTGGTATTTAGGTTCAGAATCTTGAGAATAGTAATTTTTTAAAAATCAAAATTAACTATGGTTCTACCCCCATGAAACCAAGCTACATAAGGGATTGCATGTCATTAGTTTCAATAAAAGAAAATGGCATGTTCAAATCAGGTATAGATGATATGGTGATGGATGATGGCTTTTGATCTGTGTACAAACTGGATTTAAGTGAGACAGAACTGCACAAAGTCATTAACCTCATTCTCCCTTCCAAAAAACATGTCAAGACAACTGATGATGGCTCCAGATACAGAGGATGACCTTGGCATCTTCAATGTCTAACTAAGCTCTCAATGCTCCACAGCACCTGCTTCAGCTGCCTTCAAGACCATTGGAACAAATTGTTCTCATCCACCCATTTTACTAGTGGAAACCCCAAGCAAATGCTTGGGGTAGAGACTCCCCCAACTCACCAATGGGTTTAAGAATTCCTGAGTTACCCTCAACCTGGTTTATCTTGCCTGCCAGAATGGTTAAGTGGGATGTATCAACCTTTGCCCCACTACAGTTTCTTGGAGCTACAAAAGAGAGAGAATTAGGTGGCCCAGGTGGACATCAAAGGTAGAAAACTGCCTTGAAAAGGACTTGGTCATCCTCCCACCAGAGGTACTAGTCTTCCTTGAACACACCCTATACCCCTAATAAAATGGTATATGTGATTCATAATGATAAAGCAAGTATCAATAAAGGGGTTCAAAATAATTTAGAGGATTATTTCATTTCCTCTTGATTATGTAAGGGTAAGATATCTTCAAGTGAGATATGGGATGGGAATGACAGCTTTTTATTTCCCCAAAAAACACACAGAATATAGAGAAGCAATAATCAAGAACTTGTATAATTTGGCATTACAAGGGATCCAGGAATGATGAAGGTAAGTGACAAGAAATCCAAGTGAGCAATGAATCTATGATGAGTAGTGATAATGGAATATCTCACAATGGAGATGTTAACTCTCCAGCTCATCTTTCTTTCTTGACATTATTGACTCTTCAAAGTACCAGAAAAATCTGGATATACTTGCATAAGCTGATGCAGAGTGGAGTAGGCAGAAGTAGAATATGATATTATAGAGTTATGATCATTTATTACATAATGGTAACAATATAATATATTACATATGATTCATAATTTAAAGCGTTAAGATCATAGAAAACTAACCTACATTTGAGTACTTTGAACAATTCAGTGACAATTTGTTATTTAGGAAAAAAGAAAACAAAATTTTATTACTCACCTCTCAAAATGGGTGATGGTCTCAAGGTGCAGAGGGGGATATACATTTTTGAAGGACAAATAGATGAGTTTGTTTTTCTTGACAATGTTACTATGAAGATTGTATTTTTCCCTTTTTTTATTTGAGAGAGGGGATTTGTCAGAGTAAGGGAAGGAAGGTGATAAGTACTACTCCCCCCACCCAAGTAAAAAAAGAAATAAAAGGAAAAGTCATTAAAACATCTTTTAAAAAATGTAGAGAAGGGAAAAGAAGGAAGTACATAGGGAAACACAGCTTTGAAAGTAGCATGTTGCATTTTTATAACTTCTTTTTAAAAAAAAATTACATAATTGAAATTTGTGGTTTCACATATATTTTTCTTCTTTATATGTGAAAATATTCTTTTTTTGCTTTCATTAAATTCAAAATAAAAAAATTAATTGGGGTGGCTAGGTGGCGCAGTGGGTAAAGCACTGGCCCTGAAGTAAGGAGTACCTGGGTTCAAATCCGATCTCAGACACTTAATAATTACCTAGCTATGTGGCCTTGGGCAGGCCACTTAACCCTGTTTGCCTTGCAAAAACCTAAAAAAAAAAATTGCTGGAACCACTCTATAATATCACCCCCACTTGACTGCTGACATCCTTAAAAGTGGAAAATACTTTGTATTATACTTCTGAAAACTTCATGGAGGTATTTGGTTAAAGAAATTGGAATCATAGCTGTACTTGGTGGGGATTTCACTCTTTTTATCCCTAATGTTAAGTTTTAAGCATTGTTTTATCTTTGTGCTTCAGTATCAATATCAGATCAGTAAAAAATCTTCATTTTTGTGAAAAGAATAATTTTTCAATTTTTAAATACCATCAATCAGGGAAAAAAATTCAAAGGAATGAGAGTATGGTTTACTACCCCCTTCCTGTACCCCAGAGCTCCTATAACTAATAGCTTCATATCTCTACTTCTCATTGTTGTACATTAAAAAGAAAATACCTCTCACAAATATATACCTTAGATTCACAGATGGTTTTGAAGATGTTTGTATTTTAATTGCATAACTCTGACCCCAGGAGACTTTTCTTTTAATTATTGTTAAAATGGATCCCTTTCCTCTTTTATGAAATATGAAAAATTAGCATGGTAGGAAATTTCACTCTTTAATTGGAGCATATGATAAGTATACATTTTCCATTTGAGGAAATAATATTCAAAGATATATAGAAAATTAAGTCAGGGCATACTTTGAATGTGTTTGCAAAATCTTTTGTTTTCTTTTATGGTTTTTGCAAGGCAGTGAGTGGGGTTAAGTGACCTGCCCAAGGTCACACAGCTAGGCAATTATTAAGTGTCTGAGACCAGAATTGATCTCAGGTCTTCCTGACTCCAGGGCCAGTACTCTATCCACTGTGCAACCTAGCTAACCCTGTTTGCAAAATCTTTCAATGAGATCTCTAGGTCTTCTTTTCGTCTCCTTTCTATAGATCTACAAGATCATCCTTTCCTTCTTAAAGAAGGAAGTACTGATGTTCAGGAAACTTTACTAGCCTGATAGAGAATTGTCATTTACATGGAACTATTTACAATAAAAAATCATATGTCTGTGAGAAATAGTTTCTGTTGCATGTTTAATTTTAACATATAGAAAAAATTTCTGAATGTGTAAAATTTTAGGAAAAGGTAAATTTTCTTGAACTGTAGGTTTTCTAGGCTAGATATTCTGATATTTCTTTAAAAAGATTTAAGAGATAGCACCCTGAACTTTACAAAATACATTTATTAAGAGAAGTCTGGCATTGTGGCTTTATAGTAGACCTCTGAGTCAGAAAGACTTATGTTCTGCCTTTGATAAATATTGGTTGTCACCTTGGGTAAAGTTTCTTACCTTTCCAGGGCCCTAGGCCAATTCTTTAAGCCTAAAAACTACATAACAATTTTGCTGATCTGCATTGGTGGAGGGACTTTTCTCACTTGATTTCAGCTGATGAAATCACATAGCTGACCTTATAGACCTATACATAAATAATATTTTTTGATTCTTTCAACATAACCACAAACACCCTAAAAGCACCTACCTCCTAGGGTCATAGCAAGGATCAAATAAATGCCCATGATGTTCAGTGCACAATGCCTTACAATTGGTCAGCTCTATATAAATGTTAGCTATTATTTTTATTGCTATTATTATTCATTTATCAAATGAGGATTGGAAATGTGGATCTATTATTCCCATTTTATAGATGAGAACAACTGAAATTATCCATCTAGAGTGACGGATTAGAGCCAGGATTTGAATTTAGGTCTTTTGAGCCTCAAGTCCAGGACTAAAACCTCCAAGAACAAAACAGAATCACAGTAGCATAAAGGAAACATGAGATACACAAATCTAGGGGAATCACTAATCAAAATGTTCAAATGAACTATTTGTGCCCAACCTGTGATAGAGTCTGATCCCAACATAAATGTCATCATCCTCTTCGAGTATGAAAGAAGAGTAAGTCATTTTAATATGATGCAGGAAGAACTTTAAGGAGTTCAATCCAATTAAACTTTGAACAGTATTTGAGAATTGAGATGCTGATGGCAGAACAACCAAATTTGGAGGACTTTGCAGAAAATCATCAATCAAAAGGACAATTGGGATATGGGAAAGAAATTAGTCATAGAAAACTCCAGAGTTATGAACCTTTAGCCAGGATATACTTATTCAATATCCATATAGCATCAATACTGTGCTGTATACTTGTCCAAACCTATTTTTTCATTATGGCCCTTTACTATTAGACCTTATCACACTTAGCTCTTTTCCACTAAATTCTCTCTTTGGGTCTCTCTCCTTTGCTTTTTTGTTGACTCTGGGAAGCCTTTTGAGAATGGTATTAAACAGCACTCTTGGAAACTTTTGGTTTTAAACTCTGAGAAAAGACCCTAATCACTACAACCTGCTCCTGCAGTGTGCAGGTGCATTTGATTTGTGCCAATTGATTAAGCTTGGCTGTTGGTTTTAGATAGATTGGATGCATAGGGAGTCGTATCAGTCAAGCATTCATCAGGACTTAAATGGTGGATGGTCCTAGAGAACAACATGAAGGTAAGAAAAATACTTCAGTTATAGTTCTACGCTCTTTCAGGGCTCAAAGAGTCTTCCTGGATTTCCTAGTTTTTAATCATAATGTGCTTGTGAGTTAGGAAAGTATGAGTTATTGTCCACTTTTTCCCAGGTAAAGGAACATTATGTGGGGAAGAAGCTGAGATGTAGAGAGGGTGAAGTCACTCACTAAATTACTGAGAGAGATGTGGAATTAAGTATTTTAGGGGAATATGAAATGTATTAGGAGTCAGGAGACCTAAATTCAAATCCTGGTTCTGTAGTTATTTTGGGAAAACTGAGAGAAATCAATTTATTTCCTTGGACTTTATTTCTTTTGATCTACAAGGTAAAAGAATATAATTAAATGGCCACTAAGTCCCCTGGAATACTCTGGAATACTATGATTCTGACATAACTCTCAACTCATCTATGTGTACAGTTTCCCCATATAATCATTTGGGTAATTTGATGATTTGGCAGCATTCCTCAGATAAAATCAAACAAACAAAAAGGCCTTTGCCCTTCCATTATACCATACTGTTTCTTTATTATTTCCTAAGTCCTTAGTCTTTCTTTGCCCATTCTCTACTCAAATAGTTCCTAGTCAAAGATTGTCCCTTCACTGAAACCCTTCATATTTCTACACCTTGGCGTTTTTTACCCAGTCTCTAATTGTTCAAGGTATCTTGTTCTAGTGTTAGTCAACTGAACTATAAGTGACTGACTCCCTTTGGCAATTAGAGCAATGAGAGATGTCAAAAGGAGCAGGTAAAATCACAGAAACCAAGCATTGTGCATAGGAGACTACTTGGCTCATGCTTTCCCTTCCCTTCTGGTGGTTGCTTTTATGAGAATTTCTCTCTACAAGGATATCCTTTAAGCTAAGTAATCAGTAACCAGTAAAAATCAGAAGACTAGTAAAAAGGAATGAGGAGAAAGATGAGCAAAGTTCATTTTGTGGTTTGCATAGAATTTCAATGGTCTAATAGCTTTGGAAAACTGTTTTTAAGACTGTATTTACTTATAAGCTGAGGCTAAAGCCCTTGTAGTACAGTGGAAAAAAAAAAAAACTAAAGACATGCATTTTATTCTGTCTCTGCCAAATTACATGATGTTGCATTACTTACAAGATCATTTGAAGTCTTGGTTTCCTCATCTCTATAATAAAGGGGCTAAATCAAATGACCTAAAAGTCCCATTTAAGTTCCAAAATCTCATGTCCCTGTACTCAGTGAGTGGGGAGAATCTAGCATCTAATCCTTGTTTCCCAGGAACAGATGATAGGGAAGACTTTACCTCTTCCCATTCTTTGCCTTTTATAGAGATAAGCCATCTTCTTAGCTGATATATAGAGAGAAACCATCTTTTCATTTGATAATTATACTCCCTGGGATGAACAACATTTGGCTGTAGCTTTAATCTGAGTGTAACTGAGATTATAGTACAATGAAGGGAAAAGGAAGAATTCCCTGATACTTTATTCAAAGAAGTATCTCAGATCCTGAGTCAAGTACTCCAAAATTATTTACTATTTGTACCTTATTATGACAGCCTAAAGTAAATCATTATGAGATCCAAAGCACGTGTGTAAAAACCCTCAAGTATAAATGTTGTGTAGGTGACTTGTGACCAGAACAAGTAGACTGAGATAGTATGATAACATACTAAGAGCAGCAGATATGAGAAATTGCAGTTATATTTAGAGAAATCATCTTGACTAGAAGCATCATGGGCAATGCTGTTCAAGTTTAGGCAGGGTCTTTATAAGTTGTTAGTGCTCACTTAGCATTTGTTAGTTAATGACTCACATGTGTCCACATACTTCCCAGAGACAATCTATGGAAATATACTCCTTTATCTGACTGTATTATATACCATACTTAAGGAAAGGGGGGGAAATCACTTAAAAAATAGATGACCTCAGGGCGGCTAGGTGGTATAGTGGATAAAGCACCTGCCCTGGAGTCAGGAGTACCTGGGTTCAAATCCGGTCTCAGACATTTAGTAATTACCTAGCTGTGTGGCCTTGGGCAAACCACTTAACCCCGTTTGCCTTACAAAAAAAAAAACCTAAAAAAAAATAGATGACCTCTTTTATGTCCCCTCCTATGCTAAGATTCAAACAAGCATCTCAACAACATATAACTTTTTTAAAAAAAATGATTGCACGTAAAACTGAAAATTATGTTTAATTTTCTGTAATCCATGCCAATGTTAATAGATTTCATCTTCATTTTAAAGGGTGATCTGTTAGATATCCTTTTAAAATTCTATTGGTGATTAAGAATGACTATTTTTATATTCAGTTTTCTGGGATTTAATGTGGAAATCAAGAAACATGAGTTCTAGTCTTTGCTTCTAGCTAAACTTGGATAAGTTACCCACCTTCTCTGAGTGGCTTCTTGCCTTGGCTTTTTTCTCTGTAAAATGTGATTCTTAGACTAGTTGACCTCTAAATTCCCTTGCATCTCTAACAGTTCCATAAGGATGATTTTTGTTCTTGTATTTTTAGGCCCTACCTAGCATAGTGTCTTTAACATAATGAATTAAATTTACTAAATATTATTCATTTAAGTTCTGAAACTGCTTTTCCATTTTATAGCAAAACTCATCACAGTGACACTGAGCTCCCTGGTTTTATGGTAAGAGATACCTACTGGCACTTGAAGGGAGATTCATGTCCTTGAAAACTTAGAGGCAGCATAATGTGGTGTGAAAAGTATTCCATGAGGAGGCAGGAAAGCTAGACTCCATCTGTCACTATCCCATGTTTGCTATCTGACCAAAGCCTGGTTACTTAACCTCTCTAGACCTCAGTTCTTCAATTATAAAATGGGAATAAGAACACCTTACCTGCCTCAGATTGGACCAGATGATCTCTCTCTTGAGGTCTCTTCCATTCCTCAGCTCTAGGAATCTATGATTCTCCCTTCTTAAATTATACTGGCTATGAGCATTGGGATGAGATGAGGACATCTCATTCTACTACATAAAATTTATAAGGTTCCTGTGGTTTGCTATTACCCCTTCCTTATTCTGTCCTACTATGTCCTTTTCTAAAAACCAAAATGTGGTTAGTTATTCATAGAAAAGCAGGGTGGAACAGTGGGAAGAGGACTGGCTCTGAAGTTAGAGAGACTTCATTCAAAGCCTGACTACTTGTGTGACTTAGGCAAGTCAACTCAATTTTCTTAGTCCTCATCTTGTAAAGTAAGGAGTTTGTTCTAGACAGTCTTAAAAATAGACCTCTCTACCTTTAAGGAAGCATTCTTAACTTTATATTTGTCCTGTATTCCTAGACAGAATGGTAAATACTTTGTATTCCTTCTCAAATAATGTTTTCTAAAATGTATTAAAATAAAATGTATTAGGTTACAAAGAAAATAGATTATATTAAAATTTAAATTTAGTTATCTATACATTTATATAGAAATATATACATCTATAAATTTAAATATAGTTATCTATACATATATATACACATACATGTGTGTATTATGAATATGGACACAAACACACACACACACACAGAGTTCACCACTTCCTGTGAAGGATCCTTTCTCTAGAGTCAAGATCCTCTAGGCCAGATCTTCTCACTTAACTCCTTATGTAATATACATACTTTTCCCCTCATCTACTCTAAATATCTGTTTGTCTACAAGGGTCTCAAGTTTGATTTTTGAAGATTTAGTTTATTAATTCCGCTTTCCTTTCTTTTTTGTTAGAAACTTTGGAGCTTTATAATAATGATCCTTAATGAGTAGTTCAGCTGAACAAGAAGCAAGCCTACTTTGAAACTCCAATGTTATGTCTGAGATTTCCTCTAGCATCTTAGTATTTGTCCAGCCTAATCAATAAGCTGACATCCCTGAATTAGGGGACTGAATGTGGAAAGATAAATTTGATCTTATGGTGAAAAGAGGAATAATGTCTTTGATAGAGGGCAGTTTCTGTATGCATCAGTGAAAAATAATGTAATCTATTTACATATATATATATATGTATATATATATATACACACACACACACACACAAAATTGAGAACATGTAGAAACAATATATATGCCTCTTATAGTATGTATACACAGACACACACAGACACGAATTGTAGACTTCTTGGGGACAATATTGAGACCATATATATATGTATATATATATATATATATATATATATATCTTTAAATAATGTATTTCTACTGATTATCTAATTTCTTTGTACTTAATAAGCAAATTGTTTGATATATATTCACATCTTTAAATATACATATTTTTATAGAAAATTACATTGGATCAAGTACTTCATGATAGTATTTTATTTGTGCTTCATGAAAGTTGACTTGGGTCATTTTACACATTAGCTTTAGGGAATCACTGAACACATTGCCCATTGCACAGATATGAAGAGTAGCTCATTAATGTTGTGCATACCAGTTCTCAAAATTCAGAAATTGCAAATTGTTGTCTGAGTAGAGAACATAACTAGAAAGATGAGTGTGCCCCCCCACCTAGTCCTTTCCATACTGAGCACACAGAACTTATCTTTTGGCCTGAGACTGTAGTCCTCTGTTTAAAGAATTTGTATTAACATTTTTTTGCCACTTGGACTCCCTCTTCTTGACTCATTCTTTTTTTAACTTTTATCTTTTGGTGTCAGACTGTAGCCCTTTGTTTAAATAATTTGTATTAACAAATTTTTGCTCCTTGGACTCAGTCTTCTTTTGCTGAGAGCAAATTGAACATATTCATAAATGATAACTACTCATCAAACTTGGTGTGCCCTTACAGTGCTTGCATATAGTAGGTGCTCTGAATAAATTTGTGGTTTGACTTGGCTTTAGAAAATGTATTTAGAAATAATCCCAGAAGACTTCACAGAAACTAGGCAACAGTCAGTGTTTTTATACAGCCTTGGTGTCCCACCTCAGTAAGTTAAGAGGTGTGGTGGTAATGAGCTTGAGTTTGTGTATTTATCTGGTGACTTGGCTCTGCCCACGAGGCTTGTGTGAGCCTTGTAAATCCATTGGACTTTGAGGAAATTGGTCCCCCTGGCAACAGACCTCATATCAGTTTGCCTAATGACAGGTTGCATTTTGCCTGCGGTAACTGTAACTTCAATTTAGTGTATTGTATTATCCTAGAGGTGGTTGGATGGGTCAGGAAAGGGGTGTTGAGTAGGAGGGTTGCCCCTCTGCTGCCAGGATTTTCCTAGGGAAATTGAGAAGTCTCAGTTGCTGTGAATGTTACACATCCAAGGTGCATCTGGGGCTGGCGGTTTTACTCTACCACTGATACAGCTTACAGACACTGGGCGTGGTAAATATGCCTCCTAAGTACCTGTTTGTAGAACACAGGCAGCTAAAACACCAGTAATCTGAAACCAGTCGTGTTGGTTTTCATCCTTCACTGGCCCTGGCAGCTGAAATCTGCATTCCAGATGAAACCTGTGGGGAAACGGAAGAAAGCACAACTTTTTTTTGGGGGGGGGGGTGGGAACTGCAGAGTCAAGGGCAGTAATTTTATCCTTCAAAAAAACCTTGAGGATTCTGGACATTTTTGCGACTTTTCTGTTTTTCCATCTCTTTGGTTTGGGTTTTGTGAATGCCTGGTGGGGGTGGGGGTGGGTGATGGCTTTTTTTTTTTTTTGCCTACTTTGGCCCGGCCCTCTGATTGTAATCAAAACTGAAAAGATGATAGGCGAGTGCTTTTCTGAAGTTTTCTGCTGAATCTTCTTTGAAACTCTGGGGAGCTGCTCCTCCTCCCAGAGCCAGCCAGGCGCTGTCCGCCAGGCAGACCGGCCCAGCGTGTTCGGGGGAACCTCGACTTTCCCAACCAGGAGGAAGTTGAATCGGACCAGGAGAAGGGCAGGAATTGGGGCGGAGCTCATCGGTGGAGTTCTCGGCTGAGATTACAGAGTTGCCGGCTGACTTTCTCTCCTACAAAAAAAGCCTTTTGTCCCGGAAAAAAATACGGAAGTGGAGAAGCCTCCCTGGATTGTGTGTAGGAAAGGTGCAAAGGCCGTTTGGGGCTGTAAAGTTTGACAGACGTCTTAAAGTTGACCTCGCCTCCTCAGAGCTAAAACAGGAAGAAGGTTACAGTGATCTGAGGAGAGACCAAGTTTGTTAATTGGGTCAGTTGAGGAGACCGGTTGCCTTGCTCCCGTTGGGTTCTTTCTTGTATGCTCCTCGCAGATGGACGGGATTAACTGAACTCTGGACCACATTTGAATGTTTTGGAAGACATGGAAGAAGGGCACAGTTCTCTGAAGGGCCGCGATGGCCCCAGACCTGAGCATTCAGCAGATGATGGGATTGAAATAACCCAGTCTATCCTGAGTAAATTTTCCATGAAATCCTTCTTTGGATTTACTACTAAATTGGAATCTACTAAGCCAGTAAATGAGGATGCTACGCTTAAAGCCTTTCGAAATTTGGGTTCTGAGCCTCAGCTTCAGCTGGAGAGCAACAAGGACCAGGAGGCCAAGGTAGTCCTAAATTGTAAAGGTAATGTGAATGTGGAGCCTGAGTCAGAGAAGGAAGGATGCCCCGGGAAAGAACAAGATGAGGGATTTCTTCTCAGGCAGGAGCCATCTCCATCCTCTGCTCTGAGTGCAAGCACAGATGATGTTCTTCTCGTTCATGGGACCCTTGTCCATACCACCAGTGATTCAGAATCGGAGGCTGAAGACCTGGAAGACAAAGCGGGTAAAAATATTGACAGGACACCACCAGACAGTTCTATTTTATCTGAGCCATCTGTGGACCCAAAAGAAACATCTGGGGAGTCAAGAAAAAATGAATCCATGAATGAGATGGATGAAATGGAGCTCAGTCCAGAAGTTAACTCAGTGGCACCATCTGAGTTAACAAGTGATTTGGAACCAAGAGAAGATGGCCTTTCCATAGAATTGGACCCCAAGCAGGCCCATCCTGGGGAAGAAGATTCCCCCACCATGACTTGGGCAGTAGATAAAAGCTCATTTGCTGGAAATGGTGAAAATGCCTCTTCCAAAAAAGAAACATCAGGAGAGAAATCTTTTCAGCTTCCAGCCTTCTTCAGTGGGCTTCGTGTACTGAAGAAGGGGGCCACCTCTGAGGGAGGTGAGACAATCACTGAAATTAAGCCAAAGGATGGTGACTTGGCTTTGCTTAAACTGACACAGCCTGTCCAAAAATCTAGGGGCCTACCAGGGACACTCTCTAGGAAGAGTGGGGAGAAAACACCAGACCCGAAAGCCACTCCCACTCTCTTGGAGCAGATCTCTCAGCTGCTAAACATTGATATGGCCAAAACTGAACAGAAGGGAGAAAACTATGAGCAGTCTAAGGAAGATGAGTTGGGTAGTGACACTGACCAAGAGAGTCAGTGCAAGACTGAAGAAGTCTCATTTCAAAATGAAGAGATTAAACCTAAGCCCCCAGAGACTGCCCTGGAGGCCTTTAAAGCCTTATTTATGCGGCCACCCAAAAAAGGGTCAACAGCAGACACTTCTGAGTTAGAAGCCATCAAGAGGAAGATGAGGCATGAGAAGGAGTCACTGAGAGCTGTGTTTGAAAGATCCAAGTCAAGGTCAGGGGACGGCTCATCTGATTCCAGAAGCGTATGTAGAGTTGCATTCCTACTTTAGGGCAAAATGGAGATGGTTTTTTCTTTCTCCCCACAATCTTTTTTTTGGGGGTGGCTGTTAGGAGGGGATCTGCAAGCAATAGTTGGTGGGAATGGTAATTATCCTGCTTTCTAGCTGAATATTATAGTGAACATTACACTATAAAACAAAACAAAAACAAAAAATGAGTCTCATGGGTACAGAAAGCAACCTAACCATGTGCTTTCAGTTCCTGAACATTCAGTCCTAGGTTTATGATTTTCATGCCTTTCGGCTATAGCCCTGTAGCATATCAGTCTGTGCTTTGGAAATCGCCTGGTTGGTTATAGCTCAATGGAAAGTGCATAGCATGAACAAAATTTCATTCATTCAACAATCCTTTATTAAGAACTTTCTGTGTTTTGAGCACTATGGTAATTTATTGCTTTAAAACTATTACAGTTGGGACTAACAGGACTGAAAGGGACTGGATTCTGAGTTTGGGACCTTGAGTTGCAGAGTAAGGTGTAGTGGAAAGAATCAGGAGTCACAAGTTGTAGTCTTGTCACTTAACTTCTATGATTTTGGACAAGTCACATTTTCTCCAGCATCAGTTTCTTATCTCTCTCTCAAATGAAAGGATTATACTAGAATCTAGCTTTTTTTTTGGTGCAGACTTATCACCAGCCAGTTGATAGTCTAGCAAAATCTATAGCTAGATCCTTTCTTTCAAAAAAAAAATTTTAAAATATGTGAGATAACAAAGGAAGTAGTTATATTGAAATAGTTATCAAAATATTGAAGAGACTAGTTCAGATACTCCTGGTTAAGAACCCCTGCTCTAAATTCACTGCTAACCTTGTCACGTGTTTCTCTGGGACTCCTGAAAGGGACAATCAGATAGTTCCCCCCTATTTGTAAGGAAATTCATAAAGATTAAATAATTCAGGGAAGAAGGTTGGTTAAAAACATGATACTTGGTGCAGCTAGATGGCGCAGTGGATAAAGCACCAGCCCTGGAGTCAGGAGTACCTGAGTTCAAATCCGGTCTCAGACACTTAATAATTACCTAGCTGTGAGGCCTTGGGCAAGCCACTTAACTCCATTTGCCTTGCAAAAACCTAAAAAACAAACCAAAAAAAACACAAAACAATGAAAACATGATACTAAGAATCTGGATACCTAGGATAGCAAGATTGAACAATGGATAGAACATTTACCTCTTATCAGGAGGGCCTGAGTTCAAATTCTGCCTCAGATACTTACTAGCCTTGTGACCCTGGGCAAGTCACTTAAACCTCTATCTGCCTCAGTTTCTTCATCTGTAAAAATGGAGGAAATAATATCAACTACCTCCCATGTAGATCAAACGAAATAATGTCTGAAAAGTATTTAGCATGTGATAGGTGCTTTTTCCTTGTTTCCTTGTAATCTCTTGACTGTATCTAATCACTTTACCTCTTTTCATTTAGGAAATAAATGGGTTGACCCTGTGACCTTCTAAGATACCCTTCTAGCTCTATTATTTTATCATATGAGTCAGCTTTTAAATCATTCTCTTCCTCACAAATATCAGCTGTAAAAAAAAATGGACATAGAGTGTAGAAAGAGAACATAGACTTTCTAGTTCAAAACAAACTGGAATTTGGGAGTCCTGAAATCTAATTTGAAACTTTAAACTGGAAAGGTTATTTATTGAAATAGTTTTGCATCTCTATTTGTTACTGCTTAGAAGGGAGATAATAATAATTTGAATTTCTCTATTTAGAATAATGGTAGAATAAAAGGAAAATGAAGAAAGTTGAAGTAACTGAACAGTATAAGTAAAGGACCTAGATTTGTTAAGAGTATCTAGATTTGAATCCTGACTTGTTTAACAAATCACTTAACCTTTCTGTTTCTCAGTTTCCTTTGCAAAACAATTAATTGGGATAGATAATATCTAATATTCCTTCTACTCTAAATTCGATGATTTTTTTAATCACAAAACTAAAACAGATGATTTATCAAAATTAACAAATCTCTCTCCAATAAATAAAATGAGGTCTTATATAACACTAAAATATCCTGTTGAAATATCTGCTCATAATATTTTGACTCACTATTAGAAATTTGAAGTTAAGGACACTGAAGGATATGGGTTTAAATTTCTGCTCTTGTTTCTTTACTATCCTTGTGTCCTTGGGCATGCCACCTAACTTCCCTGGGCCTCATTTTCCTCATAAAATGATGCAACTGGACTAGATGACCTCTAAATCCTTCCCAACTTTAAAAATCTAATCTTATGATTTGTATACCTTGGAGAAAATTATTTCATGGTATAAGTACCATAAATATGAAGATACAATATTATGCTCATTGGGGAAACTGGTTGCTTTAACTTTAGCTAGGAAACAGGTTTAATTTGAAGATTATATTGTGTTATTTTTTTCAAAGGTATATATCAGGGAAATAAGAAAATAGATACTGAAGAGAACCTGGAGAGTCATGGTTTGACATACAAAAAGACTGGCATCACACTTTTGCAGAACGCCTGAAATTGCTCGGATACCCTACAAACTTTACTATCAAGACACTATATATATATATATATATATATATATATATATATATATATATATATATATATATATATATATAGTGTCTTTAATTTCAAGTATCTAATTAGTGATTTCTCATAAATATGAGGTAATATATATTCACATATGTATTCTATAGAATCAATTATATGTGAAGAGAAAATAGGCAAATTTTCATAATATGGTCATAAGGACTAAGATTGTGATTTCATATTTCATATACATATGTATATTCTCTGTTCTATGGAGAATCCCCAAGTGAGAATACTCCCTCTATCCTTGCAGGGTGACAACTTGTCAATAGTATGTCTAGAGCATTGAAATGTCAAATGACAAGACTAGGATCAAACAGCCAATATGTGTCAGAATTGGATCTTGATTTTATGATCAGTTCCTTAGCCACCGTTGCTTCTTATTTCATAGGCATATTTAGTTTTAATGTATCTTAAATGTGCATGCCTATATAATGTTTGTGATACTCCTATCATGTGGAAGTTGGAAAGGGCTTACTCTATAATACTTTAAAGTGAAGAACATTAAAACCAAAGAGTCCTAAGTTACAAAGAAGTAGGTTTTGGATCAATAGGAGAAATAGTTGGAGATTTTTTCCCCCAATACCCTAGATTCTTCAAAAATAGAATGGACAGCCTCATGAATTAGTAACTTCTTTATTACTGAAAGTATTCAAGTAACTACAAGATAAGAAGTTATTGCTAATATTCTTTTTAAATTTCAAGTCCTTTCATATTTATTCTCTTATTCTCTCCCATGAAAAATCTAACTAGAATGATAAAAGAACTATGTAGGGGTAACTTTTTAAACTTCTTTTTCTGGGAAAAATTGGATAGGATTTAGAGCTAGAAGAATCTTTATAGCAAAAGTTCTTAATCTAAGTTCAATGAATTTGTGTTATAAAAATTTTTGGATAACCATTTTATTTACAACCAGTTTCTTTTGTGCAATCTTACATATTTAGGAGCATTATTTTTCAGAAGGGATCTATAGGCTCAAACAGATTGTTAAAAGGATCATTGATATAAACAAAAAAAATTAAAACTCTCTGATTTAGAGCATTCAATTCCACTCCCTTTAGACTCTACAAAATAAGAAACAAAACTGAGATCTAACTCTATTTTCTCCAAGCACATGCCTAGTGCTCTTAAAATTCACCTTATTAACTCATTATAGCATATTAACCTGTATGATGCTATGATTTAGACAGCTTTTGTTTTCACCACAACTGATCATTTTAAATCATTGAAATAGAATCACATTGGTAATGAAATACACTCTTCTTTGTTTGGATTAAATGAGATAAAGCTAGAGATAACTGGTATCATTAAATTTTAGAGCCAAAAGAATGGATTGATACAGTCACCTCCTATTCAACCTTCTTTCTCACTCCCCCCCCCCCCCTTTGCCCTCTTTTTCTTTAAAATAGGCTGACCAGAGTCCCACTGAGCAGGATGATAGAACTCCTGGACGACTCCAGGCTGTGTGGCCACCTCCAAAGACAAAAGACGAAGAAGAAAAAGTGGGTTTGAAGTACACTGAAGCAGGTAAAATGAAAGGGTGCTAATGGTGCCACTAATCTCTTATGACAGCTGGGCTTTTTTTGTTTTTGTTTTTTTTAAAGCTGTTAATTGGATCTAGTCTCTACTAGATTTTTGTATTATATTGTCTTGTTGCACCTTTGCTTCCAAGATTCTCTATTGCAGTGACCCTCCAACAAACTATTGTTAATAAGTCTATTCTAGAAGATGGAGGAAAAAATGAAGTGAAGTAAATGAAACTCTCAGTATGTGGAATGCTCTGGTGTTGTCTTGGGACTGCCTAGTGTATAAATTACAAATTCCTTGGGAAGCTAAGAGTGCCTCTCATGCAGTACATTAGTAGGCTCAGGTAGGGTTGCTTTCTTTTGTGGGTGATGGGGAGAGTATGCTTTAGGGCATTGATTCTCTAGAGCTGTAATCTGATGTGCTGATGATTGTATTTAGGCAATGCTTTAAAGCTAGAGGAGAGCTGGGCCAAGTAAACGTACAGATACTTTATCAGTTTGTTCCTTCTCTTTTATTGTGCAATGCATTATTTATTCCCAAGCCAGTTCTAAATCTGCCTGATTTTTCTGGGAAACTTCCCAGCAGCTTTGCCATGTTCTATGAGAGAAGGAAAGATTGGATAAATGAATTCTTTGAATGGAGCTTACAAGTGGAGACATCCAGATAACAGAAATGTGGAAACACAAGATAGCCACATTGCATATGTATGACACTTGATTATAATGAAACCTGTTGAGGGTAAGGATGTGAATGGACTCATATTTGAAGATTGTCTATTCACAGATCATTCTTTGATATTGCTGTGATTTTCTTAATTTATGTATATATGCATAACTAGCACAAGGCCATCAGAGGTTTTAGCCCAGGAAACTAACATCTGGGGAACATTCATTTTCCCAAGGCAATAATCATCTCTCCATATCTCGTTTTGTGGTCTTATGGAAGCAACTGACCCAAGAATCTCATTGCCATGGTGCTTCTTGTATGTACAAGGGCTTGATTTGTAAGTTCTAAGCTGCTCTCTTCCATATGACTCTATGCAATGCTAAGACTATTTTATGCCCCATCCACTACAGTAAATTGTCCCAGGCAACAGTTTCAGTTACTTGCATTTTTGTTTACACTGTATTTTTTTCTTTAATTATAAGTAGTCATGGTAATTAGAATTTGGGAAGTAGCATAATTTGATGATTTTGCACATTGAGTTGCTTTCATTAATTTTCTAAAAGAGTAGAGACTTATCATATTGCTATTAAAAAACTTTGACTCAACTCAATAAAATTTGTCTCAGTAATTTTGAATAATTAATATCTTGATAGTATTTTGAGACTTATTTTATAAACCTTTCTTCTTCATATTTAATTACTAGAGTTAGAATCTCTGTAGCTGTGTTTTGCTACAATCCTCTTATGACAAATTTGGAAAATGAAATATATCAGCAATATTATAACTATCTTACTTAACAATACACATTGTTTTTCTCTAGATAAGTTATGGTTTGGGTGTTTGGAAAACAAAGTATGATGAGGTTTGGTGAACTTTGGCTGACATTGATGACCTTAGGCTATGACCTTGGAGGATCAAATGGTTACTTTCTGATAAGAGTTTAGCAAAGAGATTAAAGGGAACATATTCCCATAGATTCTTTCTTCCTTCCTCCACCCATCTTGTTTTCTCTCTTCATTGCCCAAACCTTCACTAGTCTTTCCTAATCCTGTTTCACTTGCCTAAGGCAAATTCTGACTAGATATTCTTGGTTTAGCCCTTTGTGGTAATATTACCTCTCCTGTTGAAGTCTAGGCTGATACTGGGTTCATTTGACTGGAGACCAAGAGGCCAAGCCTTTGCTCTCAACTAGACATGAGTTTGTTACTTGTAACATGACCTTAACTTATTCTATCCCTAACTTTCCTTAGGTAAAGTCTGTCTGAGCTGATGAACATAAGATATCTTTCCAACCTCCTCTGCTTATCTGAATCACGGTTTAAAGAGGTTTAGGGTTTTTACCCTTTGAAAATAGATACTATGTTCCTAAATGAATCTGTGATCCCATGTATTCTAGTATTCCTCCAGTGATTCAAATTGAAATCTATCCATTTTTGTCCATAGTATATAATTTGGCTCTTTTCCCAAAATTTCACTACAGGAGACAGACAGTCTGAACAGGTTTTATCATAGAACTAAGGAGGAAATCTGTAGACTATGAGTAAAAGACATCATTAAGGAATTATAAGGCAAGAAGAAAAGGTGGGCTGGCAGGAGCAAGCTTGGTTCTTTTGTTCCTAGAAAGATAATGTTATTTAGTTACTTTAGTTAGTTTAAGGAAACTGAGGCAAACAGAGTTTAAATGATTTGCCTAATGTCACACCACTAATAAGGCTGTCTTGAGTAAATTATTCTTTATTTTTGATTTTTCTTTGAACTCATCCTCATTTTTTGTTTCTTTTTTTTTTTTTTGCTTTTTTGCAAGGCATTGAGGTTAAGTGACTTGCCCAATGTCACACAGCTAGGTAATTATTAAGTGTCTTAGACTGGATTTGAACTCAGGTCCTCCTGACTTCAGGGTTGGTGCTCTATCCACTGATCAGCTGCCCTGAACTCATCCTCTCTTGAAAAAATATAATCTTGGAACAGATTTTTTAATGTATTCTGCAAATCTAGGTACTAGGATCTATGTACCTTAGAGGGAAATATCGAAAACCTATAGCTCTACTCATGAGTCAAGTTAAATCCTACAGGGACATACTAAACTCTTAACGAAGCCTAAAAAGTCTAAATCTTATATCATTTTCTGTATTCTGAATCAGTTTTAGATAAATCTGAGAATTAGGCAATTACTTTAGAGGCACAAGTTGGTAGTAGATGGAGAGCTGGATCTGAGGTTGAGAAGCTCTGAGTTCAAATCCAGCCTTATTAGTGGTGTGACTTTTGGCAAATCATTTAACCTCTATTTGGTTCAATTTCCTTTAACTAAAGTAACTAAATAACACTATCCTTCTAGGGTTGTTATGAAGATCAAATAACATAATATTAAAAAATTTATAGCATAACTTTGTTAAAGGGTTCAGCTGGGGTAGAAGGGACACCATCCTAAGTCTCAGATTTTTTTTTTAATACTGTTTCTTTCACACCTAAGTCTGGGACTCAGTAAGTTTTTGGTTCTTCCAAGTTTGCATGACCAAAGGAGAGGTATACTCACTGATCTCCTCGTCAGTGCTCTTTTCTGAGAGAGATCACAATTAATTTTTTCAGCCCTAGAACTGAACTGTGTCCTTTTAATAGTCCCTTTTATGTGGAATTATTTTCCCAATCTAGTGTAGTAATGCTCCTTCTTATCCTGACACTGTGACCAGAAATCACTTATAAACAATGCAACAAAGTCTTACCTAGTGCCAGTAAAAAGTATCCTGTAATTTACTTCTGAGTAGTTTTCCAACCCCCTTACTGTCTGTGGGCTGACAGCTTTGAAACCACCACTGGTGGTTCAGTCTTGCCCTGCTGATGGTGTCCTGGAATTCACTGGTCCTGGTCTTCATTCTACTCTCACTCCAGTGAGACAGATGTTTCTTGCTAATCTTCTTGGTTGTCTTAGTTTGAAAATTGTTTCACCTCATCCTTTTGTTGGTTCTGCCACTTCAGAATTTGTTTTGAAGTTAAAATTATTTGGAGGGTAACCTGGAAGAGTTCAAATGAGGCCCTCTTTTACTCTGACACCTCAGCCCTTTCTAACCCTTGATTTATACACATTATACCAAACTTCAATGGAATGACCAACCATGATTCTAGAAAATTGAAAATGACACATACTATTATTCATTGCCTGACAGAGGTACTGGATTTGAGATGCAAATTAGAACTATTTTTTTGGACATATAATGTAAGAAATTTGTTTTGCTTAACTGCACATATCTGTTTCATAGTATTTTTTTTCATCCAATGGAATGGTAATAGGAAAGAGAGAGATTGCTGTTCACTGAAAAAAATGAAATTTAATTAAAAAAAATTATGCCATACTGACTTTCTAATTAATGAATAGGAAAGGTACTTTGACCATGAAGTCAGACCTGATTTCACCTGTCTCATCTTCCTGCTGTATTCTAAATTTTCTTCAGGCCTGGGACTTGTTCTTTACTTTTTTTATTTTCCTAGTGCTTGGTAGAATACTTTGAAAATTGTAAGTCCTTAATAAATGTATGTTGAATTGCCTTTAGCACAAGATCCAGATCTTTCAGATGTTTTCTGAGGAAGGGGGACAATTAGATAAGTCACTTAACCTCCCTGATCATCATTCTTCTCATCTCTAAAAGCACCCATAGGGCTATTTCCTGAGTTTGTTGTGGGGCCCAGATTGAAGATAACTCAGAAGTTGTCTGATACTATTCCCATATGTTACAAATGAGAAAATGTATGTAAAATTTTGCAAACTTTAACCCTATAAAATGTCAGTTATTATTGTTATTACTCTTTAAAATGAGAATGGTGACCTGGTTCAGTGGCCAAGATTCTGAGTAATATTTAATATTTAATGAGAAAACTTCCAATTTGATTTTTGAACTGCAGTCACTCAAGAAAGATTCTCCTGATAAAAGTGGATTTTAGATTTCCTTATGGTGAAACACGGGATACAGAAAGGCAATAATTTTAATGACATAATGCAAAAAAAGAATCTTGGGGGGAAGGGGCAGCACTCTTAAAATCATATAAAAAAACAATTTTTTTGTGCCAATGGCTCTAGATTGAACTTTTATTCTATGCTTATTTAAGTTCTCACAAATATACTCTTTTCTGTCTTTTCTAAGTAAAAATAAAGATCTTTGACTCCAGAATAAAGTCACTAACAGTAAAGTAAAATCTTGACTGGCCAGAAATTTGGAAAAGAGAATGTTCTGGTTAACTGAAACGTTTGATTAATGGAAAATTAAATGGAAATTTATGTCCACCTTTAGTACTGAAAATCTTACTTTAAAAAAAAAATTCATTTTTCCAAATGAAATTTAAAAACAATTTTAATATTCATTTTTAAAAATATTGGCCCCCAGATTCTCTTCTTCCCTTCTTTCTCCTCTCTTGAGATGTTAAGTAATTTGGTTTGGCTCATGCAAAGCATTTCCATATTAGCCTTGTTGTGAAAGAAGACAGATCTCTTCCTCCTAAAAAAAAAATGAAAAAATGAAAAAATGAAAAAAGTGAAAAACAGTATGCTTCAGTATGTATTCAGACTACATCACTTCTTTCTCTAGAAGTGAATAGCATTCTTCATCATGAGTCTTTTGGAATTGTCTTGGGTCATTGTACTACTGAAAATGATAAAGTCATTTTTTTTTTAGGTTTTTCAAGGCAATGGGGTTAAGTGGCTTGCCAAAGGCCACACAGCTAGGTAATTATTAAGTATCTGAGGCCAGATTTAAACTCAGGTACTCCTGACTCCAGTGCCGGTACTCTATCCACTGCTCTACTTAGCCATCCCGACAAAGTCATTCTTAATTGCTCATCATTCAAGTTTGCTATAACTATGTACAATGTTCTTTTGTTTCTGTTGACTTCACTTTGCATCAGTTCATTTAAGTCTTCTTGGGTTTTTCCAGTGTGTCATTTCTTATAATACAATAACATTCCATTACATTCACATATATACCATATATAGCATAACTGGTCAGCCATTCCCCAATTATTGAATATTCCCTCATTTTCCAATTCCTTGCTACCACAAAAAGAGCTACTATAAATATTTTTGTACTATTAGTTTTTTTTCCCCTTTTTTTAAAATCTCTTCATGATACAGACCTGTTGGTGTTATTTCTGGTTCAAAGAGTAGGCACACTTTTGTAGCCCTTTGGATGTAGTTTCAAATTGATCTTCACAATGGCTGAATCAGTTCACAACTCCACCAACAATTATTAATGTTCCGTTGATAATCTTTCTTGAGATATACTAGAATAATAGATCTAGAGCTGAAAGAGATCATAAAGGTCATATAATTTAGCACTTTAATTTTTCAATGTGCAAACCAAGACCCAGAGATTCTAATTGATTTAGATTTATGCAATAATAGGGATTCAAACTTCTGTGACTCCAAATTTAGTACTCTTTTCTTTGTACCATGAATACCACTTTTCTGCCTCAGAATCATTTAATTTGATTTAAGTAAAAATTAATTTGATCATTTTTTTATAATTGAGAATTTTATAATACCTTGTTACTAATGCTAAGCATAAATCCAGTTCTTTAACTATCTTCTATCTTCCAATCTATTGTAAGCACTGATATAAAAGTTATTAGAAGTAGTTGAGTTTGCTATATGCTGAAAGATGGGGACCTTAAAAATTATATTAGTAGTTTTTATTTTTGGAAAGTATGAAAAACCGACTTTCCTTGTGATATATCTTTTTTTGCCTTTAAATAAATATTTTATTTGAGATTCAGTCAAGACCTTTGTTATTTCATAGGAGTCTGACAAGCATTGGAGGTACTGATGGAGGATTGCATTTCTGAAAGCAAAAAAATCAGTGTAGCATTTTAAAAGTTTCCTGAATGATAACTTAGGTTTGATACAGATTCATCAAGTTCCAAGCTCCTTTTTTTTTTGAAACTGGGAGGATTTTGAGCCATTTCACTGCCTATCTAAAAAGTATAGGAGATTCTCCTCTGTTGCTTCCTCCTCTTTGATGGAATGTGACCAAATACCTGGCTGCATCAGCTATGCACCAGCTATGATCCATTGGTCAAGAAAGGCAGCCAGATATTTAAAATGGCAAAGTCTTGCTTAGGGATTCATAATGAGTATAAAAGGACTAAGGAGTATAGAGATTGAATAAACTAAGTTTTGTTAGACTACACCTTTTTGAGAAACTATATAACCCTGCAAGAAAATTTATTAGAAATTGTTTTCTGCAGTATAGGGAAAAGAATTATGGATTTATCAGGGTAGCTAGGTGGCATAGTGGATAAAGCACCAGCCCTGGAGTCAGGAGTACCTGGGTTCAAATCCGGTCTCAGACACCTAATAATTATCTAGCTGTGTGGCCTTGGGCAAGCCACTTAACCCCATTTGCCTTGCAAAAACCTAAAAAAAAAAGAATTATGGATTTATAGTTCAAGCTTCTCTACTATTTGTTGTTTGGTGATTTTTTTAACTCTTTGTGACCTCATTTGGAGTTTCCTGGTGAAGATACTAAGCGATTTGCTATTTCCTTCACCAATTCATTTTATAGATGAGGGGACTCAAGCAAATAAGATTAAGTGATGTGCACAGGGTCACATAGCTAGGAAATGTCTCAGATCAGATTTGAACTCAGAAGATGAGTATTCTTTTTTTTAATTTTTTTATCATTTATTTATTTATTTATTTTAATTTATGTTTTATTCTCATTTTGTACAAATGTTTTTTTACATTAATAAAATATTCTTGTTTACAAGTAAACAAAATACCCCTCCTCCCCCATGAATATAGATAGACTTGCTTGGGTGAAAAAAGTAAAGGGGAGAGAAAAAAATTAAAATAAAAAAAATAATAGTAATAATTGTAGGTATGGCCAGGTGGTACAATGGGCGAAACACCAGCCCTGGAGCCACGAGCACCCAAGTCCATATCCAGCCTCGTAAACCCAACAATCACCCCTCCACGTGACATGCAAGCCACCCGATCCCCACTGCCCTGCAAAAACCAAAAAAAAAGAAAGAAAAAAAAGACCCAAAAGAAAATAAAATAGTAATAATAGTAGGGGTGGCTGGGTGGCAGACAGAGCATTGGCCCTTGAGCCAGGAGCACCCAGGTCCAAATCCAGCCCCAGACACCCAAAGATCACCCTGCTATGTGGCCCCAGGCAGGTCATCCAGCCCCACTTGCCCTGCACCCTCCCCCAAATAATAATAACAAAAAATGTGCTCGAGTCTTTGTTTCAACACCAACAACTCTGTCATGGGTGAATCTCATTCTTTATGATAAGTCCATCACAAAAGTTATTTCCATATTTTTCCACCATTGCCATTGCTGATCGCAACTCCCTCCTTTCTTATTTCTCCACTACCACGTACTCTATTTTCTCTCTCCTTTCACTCTGACTCTGCTGTAGGGTCGCTGAGTGGCGCAGCAGACAGATCCCTGGTGCTGGGGCCAAGAAGCCCTGAGCCCCCATACCACCCCTTAGGCCCAGAATCCACCTGGCCCTGTGGTCCTGGGCAGGCCTTCCAATCCCAGCCCCTTGCAAGAAGTAAGAAAGAAAATGTGTTATATCTGACCACTCTCCCCCCATGGTCCATCCTCTCCTCCTTTATTCACATCCCCACCCCTTTCCCCTGCTCCCCCTTCCTTCTTACTCCAGATGTCTATACCCCATTGAGTATATATGCTGTTTCCTCTCCTAGCCATCTCTGATGAGAGCAAAGTTTCCCTCATTCCCCCTTGCCTCCCCACTTCCATATCATTGCAATAGCTCATTGTAATACAAAAAAAATCTTATGTGAAATATCTTGGACTATTCCCCCTCTCCTTTTTCTTTCTCCCATTCCATTTCCCTTTTTTCCTATTGACTCCATTTTTACACCATATTTTATCTTCGAATTCAGCTTTCTCCTGTACTTCAACTATAAAAGCTCTCTCTACCTGCTCTATTAACTGAAAAGGTTCATATGAGTATTATCAGTGTCATTTTTCTATGCAGGAATACATGCAGTTCATCCTCATTAAGTCCCTCATATTTCCCCCCCTCTCCTCCAATCTCCATGCTTCACCTGAGTCCTGTATCTGAGGATCGAACCTTCTGTTCAGCTCTGGCCATTCCAAAAGGAACATTTGAAATTCCCCTGGTTCATTGCAAATCCATCTTTTTCCCTGGAAGAGGATATTCAGCCTTGGTGGGTAGTTCATTCTTGGCTGCATTCTAACCTCTTTTGCCTTCCGGTATATTGTATTCCAAGCCCTACGAGCTTCCAATGTAGAAGCTGCTAAGTCCTGTTTGATCCTGACTGCAACTCCATGATATTTGAACTGTGTCCTTCTGGCTGCTTGTAATATTTTCTCTTTGACTTGGGAGTTCTGGAACTTGGCTATAATATTCCTAGGGGTTGGTTTTTTGGGATCTCTTTCTCTGGGGGATTGGTGGATTCTCTCCATTTCTATTTTGTCCTCTGCTTCTAGAATATCAGGGCAATTTTCCTGTAGTAATTCTTTGAAAATGCTCTCAAGGCTCTTTTCCTGATCATGACTTTCAGGTATTCCAATAATTTTTAAATTATCTTTCCTAAGTCTGTTTTCCATATCAGTTGTTTTTTCAATGAGATATTTCACATTTTCTTCTAATTTTTCATTTTTTTGGTTTTGAAGTATTGATTCCTGATTTCTGTTAAATTCATCAATCTCCCTGCATTCTATTCTTTATCTGAAGGATTTGTTCTCCTCAGAGAGTTTTCTTATCTCTTTTTCCATCTGGCCAATTTTGCCTTTTAAAGCATTCTTCTCCTTAATAACTTTTTTGAACTGTTTTATCCATTTGACCTAAGCTGGTTTTTAGCATGCTATTTTCTTCAGCATTTTTTTGGATTTCCATGACTAAGCTGCTGACTTCATTTTTCATGTTTTTCCTGCATCTCTCTCCTTTCTTTTCCCAGTTTTTCTTCCAACTCCCTCATTTGATTTTCAAAGTCTTTTTTGAGTTCTGTCATAGCCTGAGCCCAATTTCTGTTTTTCTTGGAGTCTTTAGATGCAGGAGCTTGTGCTTCCTCATCTTCAGACTGAGTATTTTGATCCTTCTTGGGCTCATGAGCAAAATATTTCTCAATAGTCTTCCTTTTGTTTCTTTGCTTGCTCATTTTCCCAGCCTGGGCCTGGTTTGGGGGTGCTTCCTGAGCTTTTGGGACACTCCTACAAGGGTCTCAGTGTGTGAGGCTCTGTCCTCCCTCCTGGTCTGTGAATGACCATAAGCACCTCCCTCTGCCACGGGGCTGAGGTGGGGGGAGGCCCTGCTGTTCTATTGGGGGGCCTAGACTGGGATCAGGATCTGAATGTGGTCAGAGCCCCAGAGTCCTGTTCCAGAGGCAGAGGACAGAGCTCTGCAGTGTCTCTTCACTCCCCTCCCTCAGCTCAATGGGCTCATGCCCTGGGGGCTCCTGCTTACTGGCTCCACCTGCTTCTGTTTCCTGGTTCAGGGCTGGGGAAAGACCTTGCTGCTAGCTGTGTGCCCTGAGGGCTGGGCTCCACTTGCTCTCTCTGGCAGAGGTCCCTGCTGTTCCCCCACTTTGTGCCTGATGTTCCTCGGGGTACAACTCAGGAGACTCCCCGGCTGCTGTGAGCTGAGGCTCCCAGCACCCTGGGGCTGCCTCCGGGAGGTTGAAGTTCTTTCTCTCTTCTGGGCCACCCCTCTGGCTGGCCGCCCCTCAGACCCCAGGGAGCAGAGCCTTTCTGCTCTTTTCCAGGTTACCTTGAGTAGAACTGCCTCACTCGGTCCCTTTGTGGGTTCTGTCTCTCGAAAGTTTAGTTAGAGTCCTTAGCTGATGAATTTTATCAGAGAGCTCCTAAGACTGGATCCCTTCTTGTCGCCATCTTGGCTCTGCCCCGTGATATATCTTTCTATTGAAAGTTAACCATTGGATAAACCCTGATTAATGGAAAGTTTCTAGATGGTTGTGGTTTTATTGCATATGATTCTATTCCCATGACCAAGATTTGGTTGCCTGATATGTATATGTTTTTTTTCTGATGGGTTCACCTTAATGGAAGTACTTCTCTCTTTGTCCTTTCAGTCCTGAGCCTACTGAAGACTACCTTTGTTTTCCCTATCACCAACTTAATGAGAATTTATTCATTTTTACAGGACTTGCTGCAATGTTTTTGTCTCCTGCAGAGGGGAAAATATGTTTGATTTTAGTGAGATTGGAATAGAACTCTCTTAAAGGAATCGCGTATTAGTGAAGTATAAATAGGAAGTGTGGGGGGGAAACTTTTATTTGTAAACTTTAAATTGTACAAAGAATTTGTTGCTTTTCTCAACTGTAAATTTTGAGATTATGCCTGGCTTTTTGTTATATTGATCATGAAAATCTTACTAAATATAAAGGCTATTATAGCTTTTGTAGAGAGAAAGATGTAAGGTGTTACATTTATAAGAGTCATAGGAGGATCACTTCCAAAGTTTATGATATTTCATCCTGGACCTTAACAACCTTATTCTGTAACTCTGAGTCATCTCAGAAAAAATGTCAAAATGACCAACTGCCTAACCTAAGTGGGGTCAGTAAACCTTTTAGTTTAAATAGGATTTTGGGAACCCTTAGATAGATTCAGTGTTTTTCTGTTCCTACTGTGTCATGTATCCTTGTAGTTTTAGGCAGGGGGGGATGTGAATTGTATATACTCAAGTAGAGTGTTTGCTTTGAGTTAGTTTGATCATCCATTGTTTCGGTTTTAGTTGGGTTTTGTTCTTAATAAAGTGCAGGGACCTAAACTGCATATTGATTTCCCGAAGGTTTTTCCAAGTCTCTATTACAACTTAGGCTGTGGACTTCATTAGTGAATTTCAAGATTTAGAGTATGGGAAAAGATAAATTGATCCCTGACTCCTCCAAATGGAACTTTAAGTTTTGTACTAAATAAATATGGCAAGATCTCAATTATGGTCAGGGTAACAATTCAATTAAACTTAATCTGCAAATTTATACTGTGTATAAGGTATAATAATAACTAGAATTCAAAGATAAAATATAACCCCTAACCTCAAGGACCTCATTATCTAGTAAATAGTTATAGAAATAACTGGAATGCAAGTTAGAAAAGCTGTTTCAATGCCTAGAAGAAGGTAAATAGCACTGAAAGAGAAAGAAGACTCACATCCAGAATCATTCCTCCCACCCTCATTGAGGGGCCAGGCTTCCATCAATGGAGAGGAAACAAATAGAATAGTACTCAATACATATTCTCAAAAATGTGTATTTCTTTTTCAATTAGGAAGTCTTTATTAAGAGCCTTCAATGTGTTAAGCCTAGGGATACAAAGTCAAAAATGAAAGAGTTTATATAATGAAGAAGCCTATATCCTTAAAGTGAAAACTACATGAATGTTTCCAAGTATGGCATGTCCCAAAAGTCTTAGAGCTGTTTTAATATTTAATATCTTTAATCACCCTAATACTTTTGGGACACCCTGTAAGAATTACAAAGTATATAAAAAAGAAGCACATGGTAGTTTGGAGAAGGCACAAAAAGCTAGAAATTTCATGAAAGATTCTGTGTAAAAAAATAGTTCATGAGCTCCTGTGTTAATTTTCATAAAAAGTAATTATGACAAGTTAGCATGTTAGTATGTGAAAATAAGAGAGTAAGTAGCTTAAAATTTTGGAGCTTTAAAAGAGCTTAGAGCTCATTTCATCTAGTCTTTCATTTTATATGTAGCGAAAGGACCTGAGTTCCAAAAAGGAAAAGGAATTTTGTTAAAGTCATGTAACCTGCTTCACAGAATAGCTTGGAAAGGAACATTGAGATTAAAGGTTTTCATCCAAATGGAATTCTAAATTTTCAAATATATATGCAATTGAAGAAAATAGAGTAGAAAGGAACTATTCAATAGTATATAGAGTATCTTTTAAAGTAGCTCAAGGGAGATTTTGAGCCCATGATTCTTTCCAAGAGGAAGAACGAAAAGGGATGGGGATGAATGACTCATTCTGAACAATGAAGGACAGCATACGAAGACCATACCCTATGCTCTGGCACATCTGCTGATGTTGACTCATTCAGTTCACTTGACTTTGGTTTCCCATTAAAAAAAAAAAAGAAACCAAGAAATGAATTTACTCCATATTTCCTAATGTTATAGATGACCTGTGAACCTGAAAAATATTCTTTGAAAAAATTTCCTAAAATGCCATCTATTTGGGAACATCTGTAAGATCCAGATGGCTGTAGATTCAATTAGTTTTTATTGAACATTCACATATTGAATAGTCTGTTTGGAAAAAACACTGCACTGTGAGTCAGGGCATTTGATTTTATATTTCTTCCAACTAGCTTTGTAACCTTGGACAAGTCACCTTCCCTCCCTGAACCTCCTTTTCTTCTTCTGTGAGAGGAGAATGGGTGGTAGATGAGATGATTTTCAAATTCCTTTCTAAATCTAAAAATTCTCTAGGAATTTTGGGATGAAATAAACCTGTAATAGTGTTTGCTTGAAAAAATATTTGATTAAAGAAAGCTTAATAGAGAAAATATAGATAAGAATCTCATGAAAGAGAAAGTAAGAATGGATCATAGTCAGCATGGATGGAGAGAGTTTCCACATTGATTAAAAAAAATTGTTCTGTCAAAGTATAATAAGAGATATTAACTGTAAGATAATACATATGCAATATTATCTAAAGATCTACTCTTTTGCTTATCTGGGCATATATCATTCACTAATGTAAATCACATGACCTATATCATTTAGAACATAACTTAGTCATTGCTGTTCTGGTCAAAAAAATGTGAACCTTTAAATTTAGGTGGATTGCTTTTAAAATGTAAGGAAGAAAGAAAAGTACAAAGAATAAAGGAAGAAAGGTCTACTATGTGTCAGGCACTTTACATATGTTCAGTTTGGTCCTTACAACATTCCTGGGAGATATATGCTACATCCAATTCATTGCTTGGCTCATACTCAAAGATCTTTCTAACTTGGTAGGATCTCCTAGAATTATATCTTATAGGGTGAAAGGATGAAAAAAGTAAAAATGTAAATCAGTAGGGATGCAAGTACAGGAAGGGAAACTATAATGGAAG
The DNA here is from genome assembly GCF_037893015.1 of Macrotis lagotis. Classification (NCBI taxonomy): domain Eukaryota; kingdom Metazoa; phylum Chordata; class Mammalia; order Peramelemorphia; family Peramelidae; genus Macrotis; species Macrotis lagotis. The sequence goes on from NC_133661.1 coordinate 192,403,699, forward strand.
AGTAGTGGCCAGCAAGGAGTATTTTGGTTGGAAAAGTTATAGCGATGGGGACTTGAGCCAGAAGAAATAGATTGGTACACCATTTCCAGGGGCAGTGATGGTATTGATATGGTTATGGTTCTGTAATGAGAAAGAAAGGAGTTAAAAACAAGTTGAGGATATAGGAGAAGTAATAGGTAGCCTTGCTTTGGAGGCAGCAAGGCAGCTGGTGACCAAGGAGTAAAAGGAATCATGGTCTCCTTGATTCTTGAACTACTCTTCTTTCCACTATTCTACTGTACCTTACTAAGGAGTAAAGTTGTTCTTCTTGGAAATTGGGGAGAGGAAGGACTGAAGAGCAGGATCAATACAGGGAAAAGAGAAAAATTATAATTGAAATATAGTGACAGTAGTAGTGGTGGTAGTAGTAGTAGTATTCGGAAATGAGCCTGATAAGATGTTCAATAATAAGAATGCAATCTTATATTTTATATTTATTTTGTTTTGGGGTTTTTTTCTTTAAACTAGCCCTCTCTATCTTGCCCAGGGTTACAAATGGAACAATCAGTTCCAAACAAGCAGATCGGTTTGACTTGCTCCATTTTCATTCCTTCTAAAGCAACCTGATGTCTCTACAATCTCTGGGGCTCACCATATTGGTGCTTAAGCTTGTGTTATCTTGATATTCTTAGAGCTCAAGAGAATCACCGTTCTCAGTCTCATTGGCAGCAAGACTTACAGGCATACTTTATATTGTATCTTATCTTAACTTTCCCTCTCCTCTATGGCTGACAGTTTTTTTGTTTTTGGTTTTGGTTTTTGCAAGGCAGTGGGGTTAAGTGACCAAGGTCACACAGCAAGGTAATTAAGTACCTGAGGATGGATTTGAACTCAGGTCCTCCTGACTCTAGGGTTGATGCTCTATCCATTGTGACACTTAGCTGCCCCCTTGATGGTGCTTTCTGAACTAATATATGCTTGAATTTGTATGAAATTGAATAAGTTTGGTAAAAGGTGAAGTATTATATGACTTTTTATCTAATTTTTAATGGCACTGGATCTCAATGTAAGTGTATGATAGCCATTTTATTGATCTGAACTAGTGGAAAAGATACTCCAGTATCTTTGCCAAGAAAAGCTCAAATGGGGTTGTGGAGTATTGGACTTGACTGACATACAAAAACGATAATAACAACTGAGTTACATTTCAAACTGATGGTGATAAACAGTGAAAGGAATGAAAAGATGAAAAAAATGATTAATAGTTGCCTTCAAGGAGTTTATAGTTTAAAAGAGAAAGGGAAGGGAGAGACTATGAAAAACAGGTCAACAGAAGCTAATGGAAACCAGTGGTAACAGAAATTAAGAGGTGGAAGAAATGGGAATTGAAGGAAATAATCATTTATTTGTGTCTACTGGCACTGTATGCTAAAGGCCTTTTATAGATATTATCTTATTTGACCTTTACAACAATGCTAAAAGGTAGGTACTATTTTTAACCTCATTTTATAGTTGGATAAACTGAGGCAAACAGAGTTTGAGTGACTTGCCCAGTGTCACATAGCTAGTATCTGAAAACAGATTTGAATTCAAATATTCTTGGATCCACTCACAGAGCTCTTGTCTATTACACTACCAGCTGTCTTTGATGTATATGCTATAATAATAATTGTTGAAAGAAACTATGTTCTAAGGATTAGAGAATTCTTCTGATACCCCTTGAATCATTGCTTTTAGAAATACCACAGAGCTAGAAATGGATAGGTTCAAGTTCCTTAGGTGTATGCCCTCCATTAGACAAGGTAAATTTTTTTCCATGCCTACTCCTTAAAACTTATAATTTTTGGTTTCCTTATATGTAAAATTAGGGTGGGAGATAAATTAGAAGTCTTCTGAGAGTCTTTCCTTCTCTATATTTATAATCCTATTAATTATAGTCATAAAAACTAAAAATTTTGTAATTATCCCATTGCTAAGATACAACCAGTCACAGCTAGTTCCTAAAGGAATAAAGGGTAATGAAGAAGGGACATGGTAGGAAGCAGAAAAAAAGTTTAATGAAGAGAAACTAGAAAGCATTATGTGACCTATCATCTGAGGTTAGAGCTAATTTTCCTGAGAATCCTAGTTGCAATTATTTCTTCTCTACCTATTTTGTTGTTCATTTATTCCAAACATGTCTGCCTCTTTGTGATTCCATTTCAGATTTTCTTTGCGAAGACACTGGAATGATTTTCCATTTCCTTCTCCACCTCATATTATAGATGAGAAAACTGAGGCAACCCAGGGTCACAAAAGCAGTAAATGTTTGAGAACATATTTGAACTTGAGACTTTTTGAGTCTAGATATTGTGCTTTATACACTATACCACCTAGCTGCCTAAGACTGGTATTTGGATTTGGATTCTGTGACACCAAGTTCTGACCTCTTTCTGCTTCACAATTCTACCTACTCCTTTGCAAGTTTCAAAATGTCATGTTAATACTGGGAAATACTATTTGTACACAGGAAACTAGAAACTTCAGTTTCCTTCTTTTTTAGGAATGCTTCTGTATTGTCAATAGAAATCTTCCCTGTCTAATAAAGTCATAAAGCTGACTTGAGTGATGATCTATTTAGGGGACAGGAAAACTTAGTTCTTGACTCCGCCACTGATTGTTGTTGTTGTTGTATGTCCTTCATTCTCAAAGAAGACCGTGAAATCAAGGAGGTGATGCCATGACAAGCACATGAACTGAATTTGAGTGTGGGGGTGCTGTGCTAAGTCACCAGCCTCATCCTCTGGAGTCATCTGCATCTGGTGGCCAGATAAGAATCAGGATGACTGGAGATGGCCCTGGAGGCAAGACAGTCAGGGTAAAGTGACTTGCCCAAGCTCACACAGCTAGTAAGTGGCAAGTGTCTGAGGCCAGATTCTAACTCTCATCCTCTTGACTCCGTGGCCATCTATAAACTGTACCACCTAGCTATGAGAGACTAAGTAAGTCATTTTATCTGTGTGTGTGTATTTATTCATAGGATCATAATAAATATGAATGTAGAAGGGATAGTAGAGGTCATCAAGTCCTCCAACTCTCATTTTACAACTGAGGAAACTGAGACTGAGTCACACATGGTCATACAACTTGTAAATTTTTGAGGAAGGATTTGAACCCAGGCCTGACTCCAAGTCCAGTGCCCTATTCACTACAGCATACACCTTACTGTCTTCATTCTTTTTTGTTTGTACCTACTCACTATGTTATTTTCCATACCTCACAAGAATGCTACACAGATTAATGATTTATTAGAATTGAATTTCAACAGGGGGAATAAGATGCTATAAACTTTAGATCTCTTAAGAGGCAGAGTAGCATATAGTGCAAAGTGTAAATGAAATTGGATTCAGAGTTAGAGTCCTGATTTTGCAATTTTTTTTTCCTGTTTGGCCTTAAAAGTGCTGCTATTGTGTTGAGCTTCATGGTAGAGCTAAGATAACTCCTTGGAGATTTCCTTTGATTTAGAATGCACATTCTCTCTGGAGTAATCTTAGAAGGTGTAGGTAAACAGTTCATGACATCAGAGTTATCAGTGCTCACAGATGCTATCAAACTGTTCTTTATCAAGGGTCATTTGGTATCTCATTATCTGATGATAGTAATATATTTGGTGCAAATTATTTCATCCATGACTAGATTATTTTGACTCTCATGTATACTTTATGCACTTAGCAACTAGGTGGCAGTGGATAGAACACAGGTCTTGGAGTAAGGAGTATTGGAGTTTGAATTCAGCCTCAGACACTTGTCACTTACTAGCTGTGTGACCTTGGGCAAGTCACATAACCCTGATTGCCTCGCATTCAGAACCATCTTTAGTTGTCCTTATTCATATCTGGTCAGTGGACCCAGATGGTTCTGGAGAAGAAAGTAAGGCTAGTGACTTAGCACAGCACCCTTTCACTCAAATCCAGTTCATGTGCTTGTCGTGCTATCACCTTTCTTGATCTCAAGGATCCTCTTCAAGAATAAAAGACAGAAGGGTGGCTAGGTGGTGCAATGGATAGAGCACCAGCCCTGGAATCAGGAGTACCAGAGTTCAAATATGACCTCAGACACTTAATAATTACCTAGTTGTGTGGCCTTGGGCAAGCCACTTAATCCCATTGCCTCACAAAAACCTAAATAAAATAAAATAAAAGACAGACATCATACACATACATCCAGTTTTCATTATCCTTGTTAAGGGGGGAAAATCCATAGATAGCATCAAAGTTTATTTTAGCTGATACCTTAATTTCTTTTTTCCCCTAGATGCTTTATCAGAATGGCTAAAGAAAGGCAGAATTCATCAAAATTCATAATGCTTTAAAAGAGTTTACAAAGCACTTTTCTAGCTACTGCCATTTGAGGCAGATGGTTTAGATATTATCTGCATTTCACCAGTGAGGAAACTGAGGTCTAGAAAGTGATTTGCCTAGAATTTTACATAGCTAGCAAGTAGCTGATAGAATTCAAAATCATTCCTTCTATTTAAAAATCCTGCTTCTTTATACAATATTACAAATGGAATAATTAGAATTTTACCTCTTGTTACTTTGTCCATTCTCTGTTGGAAATGTCACATAGTTATAATATACATGGTCGTTTATGCATTAGCAAAAAAGTAGATAATCTAACATGAATGACTATTCCCCTGATGGCTATCTAATTATATATTTGTCCATAAGTGGAAGTCTTATTCTGTTGTTGTTTTATTAATTCAATAAGTATTAAGCACTTATTATGTACAGTTCACTGAACTAAATGGAGAAAACAATAAAGACAAATGAGAGATAATCTCTGTTGACTTGGAGTTTATTTGAAGAAGAAACAGGGATCACTAGTTGATGTATAAAGCAATTTTCATAGTTTTCTTCTTGCAATCAACTTTTGAAATAGGTTGGACAAGTATTATTAGAACCCTTTGACAGATGTGGAAACTGAAGCTAAGGGAAGTTTTGACTTTAAGGTCACAAAGATAATAAGTAGTGGAGCATGAATTCCAATTAAAGACTTCTGATTCTAAGTCCCCAGTACTTTCTACTATGCCACATTTAATAAAAAACAAATCTTATATTCCTATATATGGGTGTCCACAAAATCATGCAGTTTTAAGCTATTTAAAAAACTGCATGAAGATTTTGGGAATATCCTATGTAACAGTAAAACATGTTTTATGTTTTTATGAAATATATATAGTATTCACCATATATATATTTGAGGTGACTACTATATATATAGTAGTCACCTCAAAAATATCTGTTGAATTAATGAATATGCTTGAATAAAAGAATGGATATATCTGTATAATGTATTTTGTTCTGGAATAAATGTTTTTCTAGAAGAGGGGAGCACAATGATATTCAATGATACATTATCCCTCTAATGTCTGTTGCTACATAACGCTCTTTTTCCAGTGATGAAGAACTCTAGGATAAATGGATAGCAATATAGAATATTCCAATTATTTCTTCTTTATGGCATCATGATTTGCATATAACTTAAGAACTTTGTCTGCTCAGTGGAGCAGAATGGTAACAATCCTTGTTCAAATCTCACTATCAAATTTACTATCACTTACCTCTTCAGCAAGCCCTTATCAAGTTTTACTTTGTCTCTGAATTTTTTCTTAAGCACCTAACATCTAGTTCTCTCTCCATCCATTGTCCATCCATTGAACTTAGTTATTAGTTATTATTTTTAGTATTGCTTGGGCAGTCACAAGATCGCATAGTAGATAGAGCTCTGGATCTGGAGTCAGGAAGAACTGAGTTCAAATCTCAGCTCAGACTCTCACTAACTATGTAACCCAATGTGACCTGGACCCAATTGTCTCAGCTGTAAAATGTATGTAATGATAGCAACTACTTCTCAGGATTTTTGTGAAGATAAAATGAGATAATATCTATAAATCACCTTTCAAAACAAACTCCCCAGCACTAAAGAAATGCTAGCTATTATTGTCTTATTTCCCTTCCCTCCCCCCTCCCCTTTCTTTTTGAGTGGAAGTAGGGATGAGGTGTTCTAAACTTTTAGTGCTATTCAACTTTTTTTCTGATTTTTGTCCTTTCCATTAGATTTCAATCTGGAGGGAAGACAATGTTGAATGGTTGAAAGAACACAGGTCCTAGAATCAGAAACAAATTTAAATTTCATTTCTACCTAATAGTATATACACTTGGCCAAGACAAAACTTCTCTACCTGTTTTGTTATATGTTAGAAGAAAATAATATCATTACTATCTATCTCAAAATATAATTGTAAAAAAAACATATTGTAAGCTTAATCACTAAAAGAAGTGAATTGCTATTATTTCACTAATTCAGGAATCTAGGACTTCCTCTACTCTCACATATTTTACCCTTCTTTGCTGTAGCTAAAAATTCATCACACCTTCTCCTTTCTGATAATGAACTTTTCTGAATTTGGCAAGACTGGTATTCAGACAAAAGACATATTTGAAGCTTTTCTAACTTTGTAAGAGCCATCAGAATCAAAAAAGATAATGAAATAATGGTAGATAATATCTATAGCAACTGGCTTAGCCTTGAAGAATCCAGGATCCTGTCTACTACTAGTCCTTAGGTATCAACGAGGACCACATCAACCAACCAAGTGATTGGTGGCACAATTATGTTTATTATACTGAGTATTTTGCTTTACCAGACATCCTTCTCACTTGCTTTTACCAGAATCATTCCACCTCATGGCCCAAATGATAGGAAGCAGGAATATTGGTGATGGTCTGGCTGCTGCAGGAGTCTTTTGATTTTGAATTGGTTTTGCTTCCTCCCATATTATTGAGGTACCATGGTGCACTCCCCCCTCCCCCCCACCCCAGTACTAGGTAAGCACCAGCATATGATATCTGGTAGCAGAATGTGACATTCTGATATACCCTAACCTGTCTTTTGATGGACTAACGATTGTCTGCCTTTCTTCTTAGACTTTATTTGGTTTCTCTTCCTCCTGTATCAGCAAGGCCCCATGGCACATACCAGCTGGGCAAGCACTAGCATGATGGTGACAGAATGAGACAATTTGATATATCCTAATGTGTTTAACATGGATCAGTCAGTCTTGAAAGATAAGTGAGCACTATTCCCTTTCAGTTGCAAGGGAATCAGGTTCAGATCCCCAAATCCAGAGTAACTGAGATGAGTACTGCAATTTAACCAGTTCAATAACAGAACCAATGCTGGAGAAACAAGTGGCAGTCTCAGGGAGAGTTTTCTGGATTGGGTACACCCCAAGAGAGGGTTCTGTGTCTTGGACAGCTTCACGTTTCCAGCAGCATCTGGCAAGACAGAGCTCTAGAGAGGTTACTATCAGTAGGACAGCATGGTCCTATGAATGACAAGCTGACATTGTCCTAATTTTAAAGTTGTTGTTATTGTGTATTAATGAGTAACTCAAATTTAGAAAATCTGAAAAGAAGGGCCATACTGATGAAGTCCATTGAGACAGATTAGGATATGTTGAAAAGTCCATGCTACTCTAGGATAACAAAGGACTTGCATAGAAGACAAAGAACATAAGATCTAAGTCAAAATTTCAAATGGCTATTTGATCTTTCCTTGTAGGTTGCCTGTCAACAATGTAGATGCCAATTTGTTAGGGCTGGCATCTTATTAGTTCAGGCTAGCTATTAATATAGCAAAGATATGCAACAAGGAAACAACAGGACTTAAAATGCATCTTGGTCTTCTGGTATCCACCAAGTCAAAGGGGACTGACTCTATATGGCTGGAACATTTTATTCCCCTAAGCAGCCAAGAAGATATGTCAACATAGCTAGAAGCCACCAGGAAGTCAAACATAGAAAACATAGTCTGAATTTCACTCCTCCCCAAAGTCAATCAAATCCTGGACCTAACTCATTTTGTGCAGAGAGGAACCAGAGAGGAGAACCCTGATAGATATTGGCCTTATTGTAGAACCTACACATCCCTAACCATTGTGTGTAAATTTTGACTATATCCTCTCAGTCATCATCCATGGTATTCCCCAAAATCCTGGTGGCATCTCTGATTTTTTTCTTGACAGCTCAAGGATGAGAGTGAGACAAATAGAATGCCACATACTTATTCCTCACTCTGATCACATGAACAATTTATCTTATTTTTTGGATCATTTATTTCTTCAAAGTTATCCTTTACTGTAGTGCTTCATAATTCCATGTTTTATATATTAGACTTCTTTTTCTATCATTATGTGCTTCTTCTCTGAATGATAATCCTTTTAAATTCTCTGTAAACTATAATGTTACAGGATTCATGGGCATTAACAATCTTTGGTAGGATATTGATATTAAAAAGATGGTCTTTTATTTCCAGGAGAAGCATGAATCAATTAATGGATCATTGAAACAGCAATCTAGGTTATTCTCTTCTGTGTAATTCTGGGCCCAATTTCTTGTCCATTTACAGTATTTATCTAAAGCAATAGATCTTAAAATATTGTCTGGAGACTCATATGGGTATGAAAGATAAAACCTATATTCATAATATTTACTAAGATGCTTTCATTTCAAATGTATTGGATACCAATAACTATAACTCACATAAACAAAAACTCTTTTGAGGGTCCTTAGTAATTTTTAAGAGTGTAAATAGATGGGGAGAATTCTGAGACCAAAAAACTTAAGAGCTGATGATCTCAGATATGTGTAGTGATGAACACACTTGATAGTTTGCTCACTGAACTTCCTTTTACAATGTGTTTTTACACTTTTACAATGTTTTTCATGCCAGACCACTTGACATCATCTTCCATTTTCTCTGACTTTACTTTAGTCTGATGAAGAGGCGTTCATTCTCCCCATTAGGGTAAGCCTCTGTTTGTCTCATTGATTCCCTTCCACCCTGTTTCTTCTGAAAACTTAACCTGCAATCATCCTCCATTATCTTATTTTGAGTCCCTCTTCATTGCCTCCAAATATACCCAGATCTCCTCATTCTTAAAAAATACTACATAAATAACCTTTATTTGAACTTTCCATTCCTTTAATTTGTCTTTCTTTAATTTCTTCTTTTCATAGGGTAAAATTCTAGAAAATATTGTCTATTCTCATTGCTCAACTTTCTCTTCTCTCATTCACCTCTTGTACTGTGGCTTTTGATATCATTATTCACTCAATTGAAACTATCCTCTCTGGGATTTCCAATAATTTCTTTATTGTCAAATCTGATGACTTTTCTCAGTTTTCATTCATGTTGATAGCTTTGTAGTATTTAATACTTTTGATTACCTACTCCCCTGGATAGTCTTTCCTTCATAAATTTTCATTTTACTGCTTTCTGTTCAGTAAGAGTTTGCTGGTTCATTTGTCTAGCCAATCCTTCTCAATGTCCTTTTGCTGAATCACAATCTATGTCCTGTTCTATATTCCAGCTGTAGGCCTTTGTTCTGGGCCTTTTATGTCTATTTTGACCCATCAGTGATGTCATTTGCCTTCATGGTTAAGCTATTATATTTATGTAGACAATTTTTATTTCTCTAAATCTAAGCCTCATCTCTTTTCTGAGATGTGGTCTTGTTGTATCAGCTGCCTCTTTTGTATTTTCCATTGCAATCTACATAGTTATCTCATATGCAACATGTCCAAAGTATTACTCATCAACTTTGCCCCAAAACCTTTCCAATTTTTCTAATTTCCATATTTCTATGAAGGAAATTGCCATTCTCCTAGCCATACATTCTTGCCTCCTCTGTCTCTCATTCATCAAATCCAGTCAGTTGCCAAGTTTTTTTTTTATTTTATCCCTCAAGCATCTCTGGCATCTGACCCCTTTTTTCTTATTTTTAAAAAAATAATTTATTTTATTCTTTCACTAACATGATAAGATTTTTTTCAACATTCATCCCTTTGCAAGCTTTTGAGTTTCATGGTTTTTTTTAGCACCCTTTCTTCTCTTCCCCCTTTCCATGGCAGTGAACAATCTGATTTTACATATTTACATTTTATATATTAGTATTTCTTTTGCCTACTAAATTGTTAATAATTTTACTTTTTCTGGTTACATGAAAAGAGGTTTTAGTATTCATTTTTTGCTTTTAGTTTTTGCAAGGCAATGGGGTTAAGTGGCTTGCCCAAGGCCACACAGCTAGGTAATTATTAAGTGTCTGAGGTCAAATTTGAACTCAGGTACTCCTGACTCCAGGGCTGGTGCTCTGTCCACTGTGCCACCTAGCAGCCCTTAGCTTTCATTTTAAAATTTTGAGTTATGAATTATCTCTCTTCTTCCCACCCCTACATTGAGAAAACAAGTAATTGGATATAGGTGTAAAAATGTGTAGCCATGCAAAACGTTTCCATAATAGTAATGTTGTAAAAAAAAATTATAGACAGCCCTCTTCCCAAAAAACCTCAAGAAAAATAAAGTTTAAAAAAGTTTGTGAATCTGTTTTCAGATACCAGTAGCTCTGTCTCTGGGGATAGTTAACATTCTTTATCATAAGTTCTTCAGAATTGGGTTGGGTCATAGAACTTTTGAGAAAAGCTAAGTCAGTCACAGCTGATCATCTTGCTGTTATTCTGTGTATAGTACATTTCACGTTGCATTTACTCATATAAGTCCTTTCAGGTTTTACTTAGAGCATCCTGCTCATTTCTTTTTAGCAGAATAGCATTCCATTATGATCACATATCACAATTTGTTCAGCCATTCCCCAACTGATAGGCATACATTCAATTTTCAATTCTTCTCCACTAGAATAGAACTGCTATAAATATCCTTATACATTTTAGTCCTTTTCATCTCTTCTGAAATAAAGACTTAGTAATGTCATTGTTAGGTGAAAAGGTACACATGCTTTTACAGCCCTTTGGGCATAGTTTCAAATTGCCCTCTAGAATGATTGAATTATTTAACTTGTCCAACAGTACATTAATGTCTGTTTCCCTTCATCTTCTACAACACTCATCTTTTCCCCTTTCTATCCTATTAGCTAATCCAATCAATATAAGCCAGTACCTCAAAATTGTTCAGATTTTCATTTCTCAAATAAATACTGAATTTAGAGCATTTAAAAAAAAACTATAGCCAGAGATAGCATAGATAACCTTAATCTGAAAACTTGATTTTTTTTGATAATTTATCAGTTGGGGAATGGCTCTTCTTTTTTGTTTGTTTTTGAAAGGCAATGGGGTTAAGTGATTTGCCCAAGTTCACACAGGTCTTGTAATTTTTCATTCTTTTGATTTTGTTTTATTGATTCTTGATTTTTTCACAAAGTCATCAATTTCCCATTTCTGAATTCTAAAATTTAAAGAATTATTTTCTTCATTGAGCTTTTGTACCTCCTTTTCCATTTGGCCAATTCTATTTTTTTAAGCATTCTTTTCCTTGTTGACTTTTTGTACTTCATTTCCCATTTGACCCAGTCTAGTTTTTAAGGTGTTATTTTCTTCAATATTTTTTTTGTGTCTCATTGACTTCAATTTATCTCAAACATAGTGATATCATCTTTAGTCTTCTTCTATAACAAAGGCCAAGAACCAACCAACCAACCAAGCTGCTGGCTTGTTTTTCATGCTTTTCCTGAATCATTCTTATTTCTCTTCCCAATTTTTTCCTCTACCTCCCTTACTTGATTTTCAAAATCCTTTTTGAGCTCTTCCATGGCCTGAGACCAATTTATATTTTACTTGGAGACTTTGGATTATTCTTTGTTATGTTTGTCTGAGTATGTTTGATCTTTCTTGTCACCATAGTTATTTTCTACAGTCAGGGTATTTTTTTTTTCTGTTGATTGCTCATTTCCCCAGTCTATGGCTTGATTTTAACTCTTTGTTAAGGAAGTGGAGGGAGCACTGTTCCAAGCTTTCAGGGTTTTTTGCAACTGTTTTCAGAGATACTTCTAGGGACATTCAGTTTTCAATTTTTCCAGGGTACTAAGGAGAGGTATTTACTACTCTCCCCATCTGTTCTCTGGTCTGTGGATAACCTTAAGCATTCCTTTCTGCCCTGTAACTACGAGGAGAGTCCCTGCTCCCCGGCAGTAAGAAGCTATGCTGCTCTTCTTCTTCCTGGGACTGAGACCCAGATCTGAGTTTGGCAAAGCAACAGTCTTGCCTCAATGATAACAAAGAGCTTCCTGTAATCTCCTGTTGACCCCTTACTGTCTGTGGGCCTAGAGAGCTCCAGAAGTAGCTTACTCTGCTAATTCAGGGGCAGCCAAGGACTTCCTGCTTCACTGTGACCAGGTTGCTGACCTTTCAAGTTATCCTTGGCAATCTCTGGGCTGAGAGGTCTGGAAACTGTTATCACTGCTCCTGACCCAGTTGCCCAACTGCCTGTTCCTAGATTGTTGGGGCTACTTGATGTGGCTCCCACTGCATTGTGCTTCTCTTTATAATCTTTTTTTTTTATAATTTTTTTTTTTTTACATTTTTGCAAGGCAAATGGGGTTAAGTGGCTTGCCCAAGGCCACATAGCTAGGTAATTATTAACTGTCTGAGGCCAGATTTGAACCCAAGTACTCCTGACTCCAAGTCCAGTGCTTTATCCACTACACCACCTAGCCACCCCATGCTTCTCTTTTACTTGCAAAAGAGTCTTCTGTTTATCTTTGAGTGTGAAAATTGTTTCATTCCATTTTTTGAGGTTTCTGCCACACTAGAATTTGTTTAGAGTTATTATTTAAAGGTACTTGAAGTGGTTTGAAGAAGAATTTGGTCAGTACTTTCTTGCCTTTACTCTGTCATCTTGGCTCTACCACCTAATATATCTAGCATATACTTTAGTGCCTCGAGTATAATAGTTAATAATTGCCTGTTGGTTGAATGAACAAATGAATGGGCAAAGCCAATGCTTGTTGGATGAATGAAAAAATAAATAGGTATTCTTCATTTACTTAATTTTCCCTATAAGGATGGTTGCACCAAATTCTCTTGAATGATTATGAATCTTGTCCATGAGACTCAGCAGTGCTTTAGGTTTTGATACAATAAGAACAATATTATCTTTAAATGAGAGTATTTGGATAACTTCTTAAAAAGATGGAATCCCTCTTCAACTTGGACTCTGTTCTGGTTCTCCTCTGGGATAGTAGTGAACATCTTTGTTGAATATGTCTTCCATTTTATGCATTACTTGATATTAATGAACAGAGTTGCATTAGATCATTTAAATCATCTTTTATTTTTTTGATACATGCGAGACATCATCTTGCTTGAAGAGAGACCTTAAGACAATATTTCATTTACAGAGGTAAATGTATTTTTTGGAGTCAATAAAGTAAACACAGTGGTGAATCTTGTATTTACATATTTGGTAATTATAAAATAGTAAATTACAGTGGAATATAACTTGTAAAAACCTGTTTTTTTCCAAATGCTCTCATCAAACATACCCAACTTGTACATGTAGTTTATTCTTAATTGGAAAAAGAAAGGAAAGTAGGTATATAGGTCAGTAGAATTGTACCTTGATAATTTGGGGAAGTATTAATAAGGTCTGACATTTTCTTCTATCCCTCCCTATCTTTGGTATCTTCTTTTCTTGATAATTTGTGAATTGATTCTAATATACATATCCTTCATGTACTCTGCATCTAATTAACCTGAATTTACTTTATTCTCTTTAGAATAATTTCTACTCCTTCTTTAAATATATTTGAAATTGTGATATTGGAGTCTGAAAGTATCATCCTACTTTCATTGATCATGATATAGTTTATTAGAAAATTCCTTGCAGGCAAACCAGAAAAAAACAGTTTATACAATTACTTCAAATATTGTAAATAAGGAAAAAGGGGTAAAAGAAGGAAGGAGAATTGAAACCCATATAATTACAAGGATATGATTTTGACCCTGGGAGAGAGTTAAGAAAATGGTCCTCCCTCCACTATTTACATATGTGGGAGACTGAGGATATGAAATATTACCTATATTGTCATATGCAATTGGTGAGATAATTGATTTTTACTGAACAGCTGTTTTTCCTCTTTTTATTCTTTGTTAAAAGAAATGGTTCTCTAATGGTAGAACAATAGGTTCTATTCATAAATAAAGAGGACAAGACAACCATAAACTTAGTTTTTAATAAAATTAGTTTTTAATAATCTCCATAGTTTCTTTCCATTTTTATTGTATTGGTTATTCTTCTATAACCTGGATCCATTGACAAAGTTGGATTTTTCATTGTGTTTTCTGTAGACTTTTCTCTCAGTTCTATGAAATGGCACTTTTCATAATCTCCTTCCATTCTTATGATAATAATCCCAAGAGCATATAGAGACCAAGGGAGATTAAATGACTTGCCCAAAATCATGCAAGTAGTAAATGTCAGAAAAGAGATTTTTAAGCCAGATCCTCTGACTCTATAGAAAGTACTCTTCCACTCCACTTTGCTATTCAGTTTATATTCTTAACCTCTTTTGCAGCCGCTTTATTTCTCTTCTTGGCAAAGAAGTGAAATCTTGCCTGACCAAAGTGCTTTGTAGGCTTTTTCCCCCCTTTTTTTCTCATTATGGCAATTGATAGACAAAGTAGGATCATAGATTCAGAATTGGAAAGGACTGAAAGGCCATTTTGTCCAATCCCTTCATTTCACAAATGAGAAAACTGGGACCTGAAGACATCGGTTAAACTATATAAATTTGTTGCAATCATTCTATCTTCTTTATTTCATCCCTATCTCATTTTTCATACATGACAATTTCTTAAGTAGAACTGGTTAGAGATACTTACATTAAATGTCATATTTTTTCTCTTTTTTTGTACTTCTCACTTCTTACTAACTTCAATCTTTGCTGTAAAAAATCATTGGCCTTGTTCTACAGAGAGAGCTGATTCAGGACTAACCCAAATCAGGAGATTATTTTTATTTTCCTTTCCCTATTAAAATATCACCAATTTAATTTTTGAATAAAGTTACTTAATACTTGGTAGGTCTGATGCCTACTAATTCCTTTCTTGATAAATTTATGTATAAGCATGAAGTAATGTGAATAAAAGCAATTAGTAAGCATTTGCTGAGTGCCAAGCATTAGCAATGAAAAAAAAGAAAAAAATTGAAATGTCCCCACTCTCAGTACCTCATCTTCTAATTAAAGGAGAACATATATTTTAAAAGTTCAACTGAAGGGTGGGTAAGAAATTTAGTAACAGGGCAGATGACAAGAACTATGGGTCTTTCAGTTATAATCCATAGGTCAAATGAGAATGCCAGGTTTTTCAGGACATAGGCAAGGATAGATGATAAGTATTAAAGGTTCTTCATCAAATCTATCCTGATGAATAGTAAGATTTGAAAGCTTTCCATCTCTCACAGAAAGGAAAATCTCTTCCCGCAGTTCTCATGGCAGGGATGGGATGATTGTCACCAGATGTTTTCCTTCCTGTTTCCAAAGAATTTTAGGTAGTATCTTATAAATTAGAACCCATTCAGAAGCTCCTACCAGGTATAAGGAACTAGGTGATACAGTGGATAGAGTGCTGACTCTGAAGTCAGAAGTTCAACCCAGCCTCAGACACTTAATAGCTATGTGACCCTGGGCAAGTCACTTAACACTGATAACCAAGGCCACCTTTTGATGCATAGCTGGCTATTGAGCTCATGACTTTGGAGGAGAAAGTGAGACTGGTGACCTAGCACAGCCTCCCCCACTTCAAATCCAGTTCATGTGCTTGTCCGGATGTGGTGGTCTTCTCTGAGAATGAAGGACAAACAACAACAACAACAACAAGAGGGATGAAGAGTTCTTAGTTTATGTGATCTTAGGTATGAGCTAAAGTATTCAGTCCTTATATGAGCTAGTGCTTGTTACTGAAGTAAGAGTTTCAAAAGAGAACCCATGTTATATTATTCCAAATCTACCTCTCTTTCTAATTTCTCCTTTTCTGTTGAGGGTTATCTTTCTGTTCACACACATATGGTGTCTTGGAGTAATTTTTGACTGACTCCCCTTCACACCATATATTCAGTCAGTTGCCACATCATATTGATTCGATTTCTACAAGGTGAGGCCAAGATGGTGGTGATTCTATTTTGCAGCATCTCTCACATCACATAGGTCCCCTTCTCTCCATTCATGTAGTTACACCCCTGCCTCAGGCCATTATCACTTTTCACTGAGACTATTTCAGTGTCCTAAATGGTTTCCCTCATGCCTATTTCCTCCCAACCCAACCCAGCCTCCTAGAGCTGCTAAAAATTACTGAGATCTAGCCATGTTACTTAATATATTCCCTATCACTTTATTTTTAATCTTTTTTTTTTGTTTAAGGCAAAGGGGTTTGAGTGACTTGCTCAAGATCACCCAGCTAGGCAATTATTAAAGCCTGAGGCCACATTTGAACTCTGGTCCTCCTGACTCCACGGCTGGTATTCTATCCACTATGCCACCTAGCTGCCCCCCACCATTACTTTAAAGAGAAAATACAAAAAAGCTTTTTAAAGCCCTTCACAACTTTACTCCAATCTATGTTTTTAGTCATCTACATTTCTCTTCTTTGTGTACTCTGTGGTATATCCAAAATGACCATCTTATAGCTCTTCACAGAAGGTATTTTCTCATCTCCTTTTCTTCTCAGATGTTCCTGTGCCTAGAATGCACTCTCTCCTCACCTCCACCCCTTAGAATCCTTATATTTGAAGGTTAGTTCAAATGTTACTTTCCTTATGAGACCTTTCCTGATTCTCCCAGTTGTTAATGCCTTTTTCAAGAAATGTCTTATATTTTCTCTCCGTGTATGTGTGTGTGTGTATTTGCTTATATGTGAACATGTTGTTTCCCCCCCACACTGAATGTAAACTCTTAGAAGAAAGGAATTGTATCACAATTTTTTTCATTAATTCCATTGCCTCACCCAGTGTCCAGTATTCAGTGGGTGTTTAATGAATGCTTCATGATTTATTCCCAGTAACCTGTTCCATCTCCCCACCATAAATTTCAAATCCAATCTTGTCCTTTTTCTGTGTCTGCTTATAATAAATAGGAATCTTTAATTATACTTTAAATTTATTGAATGACTAGTCTGTCTAAGGAATTATGTTAGATACTAAAAATTCCCAAGGGTAAAATAATATTTTCTGTCTTTAAAAAAATTGTGATTAGTATTATTTCAAGTAATATTAATCATTCTATATTATTAAAATCCAAAACGCTAGGCCTTTGAGCCTTAGGCAAATTGTTTGGGGTTTTTTTTAGTTTTTTTTGCAAGGAAAATGGGGTTAAGCAGCTTGCCCAAGGCTACACAGCTAGGTAATTATTAAGTGTCTGAGACCGGATTTGAACCCAGGTACTCCTGACTCCAGGGCTAGTGCTTTATCCACTGTGCCACCTAGCCTCCCCAAATTGTTTTTTTTAAAGAACAAGTCACGGTGGAATACAATATAAAATGGAATATTCTAAATTTTGCATCAATTTTGCCTGAATTGTATAGTCATTGTGCTCTACAATTGTATCCTTCAGGGGTGAGTAATGCATAAAAGTAAGATCTTAGAAATGATCTCCCTTCTCAGTATTTATTGATATATTAAATTTTTCAGTAGGTGAAATTTATCAATGTCTTGAAAGTTAGGATCTACTTTAAAAAATCAATTTTATGGATATAGAAGGAAAACGTTTTCCAAAAGTAAGCCCCTTTCTTGGGTGTACTTTTATATCCAAGAGTATAGGAGAAAGGGTTCTTTCTCTAGACTTACTCTGGCATTTTCTCTTCCTCCTCTTTCTTTGAGGGAGTTGATTCTCTCAACCCCCACCCACCCACTTCAATGGTGTTTGATATTGTGGATAGATTGTTAAATGTGGAAGTAAGAAAAATATGTTTAAATGTGAGTTATTGACTTGAGTGACCATGTCCAT